>NC_045794.1:854554-1454554 GCF_009873245.2 Balaenoptera musculus | reverse complement strand
TCTCACAGGACAAGAGTCCAGGTGGGCATTTATTGGCTGGTTACCGAGGCATCATTTGTTCATTCCTTCATCAGCTTGAAAGTGTGCTTATCAGGTTGTGAAGGGGATGGAGGTGGGGTTGGAGGTGCTTCTGGACCAGGGTCCATCTCCAGTGCCTCCGTCGCCTTGTTCCCAGAGGCGGAGCCCCGAGGACCGTGGAGATGTCTCCCAGCGGCCTCACCTGGGTAGATGCGGAAGAACCCTGTCGAGCTGCCAAAGTACTGCCAGGTCAGCGTTGGGTCTCTCTGGAAGTTCTCCACAAAGACAGGGTTCAAGGCTTCGGACATGTAGATTCCATTCAAAATATCCGGGTCTGAAGGGTAAGATTATGGGAGGAAGTGCAGGGGAAACGAGATCAGTCTTCCCCCTGCTGAACACGCGTGCACACACGCACACACACTCGTGTGCACACAGCCTGCAGCGACGCCACCCACGACTGCTGTCCACACCCGCACTCCCCCTCCCCCTCCCCGGGGACCCCCCGTTTGCTCCAGGCGGGGCTGCGGGCTGGGGACCGGCGGGCACCTTTGTTGTAGACATTGGTGGGCAGCTGCACGCTGCTCAGAGACGTGTTCACCAGCAGGCCACTGAAGTGCGCGTTGGCCTCCAGGATGAACTCGGCCCCCAGCTCCACGTAGGCGCCGCTTGCGTCCTTCTCATTGATGAGGTCGGAGTTGTAATAGTCAAACTAGGGTGACACCGAGGAGACGGGAGGGCAGGGGGCCCAGGGAGGGGAAGGGGAGAGAGAGAGCGTCACACGTGATGGATATCGGACAGACTGACCGCCGTGTCCACACTGGCGGAGGATTCCGGCCACGATCACTGATTCGGGGCAAATATCCCTCCAGACATTGGATCGGATGGTTGATTCTTCTGGGTTTTGGTGTAAAGTGTCTCGATTACGGCTTCAGTCCCCACTTGGGCGTGTGTGGACGCAGCCAGCGTTGGAGACTGACAGGCGGACACAGATTCAGGGAGAGCGGGACAGACGGAGGCAGCCTGGCCAGCACCCCGAGATCTTGCAGGAGGGGGAGGGCTCCTGGGGGACCAAAATGGGGGTCCTGCAGCCTGGCCTCCGGCCAGCCATAAATGTCTCCTCAAATTCTCACGGTGGTTCAGAATCAAACCTCTACAGCTTCGTACAAACCTGTGCACATTGAAAGATAGAGCCGGGCCTGTGCAATTCCCACCCCATGTCCCATCCTCAGGTGACCCCAGCCCCGGGGCGTTGGGACATTAGTCACCGTACCTCCCAGGGCTGTGGGAGCGGGAGGACTCACCACCAGGGATTCGTTGAATTCGTGGTTCAGGTCGGCCTCCTCAGCAGCCTCGACCAGATTCTGAGGCCGGGGACGGGAAGGGGAGAGTCAGCGGGGGAAGGAGGCCAGAGGCCCCGTAAGGTCCACTCCCGGGGTCCACCCGCGAGAGCTGGGGACAGACTCTCGGACCAGCACCCGCGCACGAATGCGCACAGCGGCACTAGTCACAGTAGCCCGAAGGCAGGTGCACGTCACAGGGACAGGAAGCCAGGCTGAAAGGTGACACACTGAGTCCTTCCCGCCACGTGACTTTGTGGGGAAGGTGAGGCTAGGGACACAGCACAGAGGTCAGTGGTTGCCAGGGGTTTGTGGGGAGGGAAGGATGAGTAGACGGCAAACAGGATTTCTTAGGGCAGTGAAACTACTCTGTATGATCTCTGATGATGGAGACACGTCGTTATACACTTGTCCAAACGCCCGGAACGTACACCACCAAGAGTGAACCCTCATGCAGACTGCGGACTCTGGGTGACAATGACGTGTCAGTGTAGGTTCGTTAATTGTACAAACACACCTTCTGGTGGGCGTGTGGATAGCTTTGGGGAGGCTGTGTTTGTGGAGGCGGGGGGTAAATGGGAACTCTCCGTACTTTCTTCACAACTTTGCTGTCAACCTGAAACTGCTTTAAAAAATAAAGTCTATTAAAATGTGTGTATGTGTATCTCTCTCTCTCTCTGTATTCAATCTGTACATATTCAGCAGCCAAAAGGTGGAATCAGCCAGTATTTGACCTTTTGTATCTGGAGTCTTTCACTTGGCACAATGTTTTCAAGGTTCATCCATATTTTAACATGTATCAGACATGTTTAACATGTATTCATTTCTTCTTATTTCTGAGTAATATTCCATTTTATGGATATCCCACATTTTGTTAATCTATTCATCAGTTGGTGGACATTGGGGCTATTTCCAAATGGAAATTCCTCCATTTGTGACAACCTGGATGAACCTGGAAGACATCAGGCCAAGTGAAATCAGCTGGATGCAGAAAGGCAAATGTTGCATAAAGTTACTTATGTGTGGATCTAAACTAGTCAAACTCCTAGAAACAGAGGGTAGAATGGTGGTTGCCAGGGTCTGAGGGAGGGTGAAATGGGTGCTGGTCAAGGGGTACAGAGTTTCAGTTGTGCAAGATGAGTGAATTGTGGAGAACTGATGTACAGCAAGGTGGCTTAGGTGACAATATTGTAGGGTGTGCTTGACCTTTGCTAAGAGGGTAGTTCTTGGGTGTTCTCACCTCTCATACAAAAAGAAAGGGGTGGGGAGGGAGGGAAGAAGGAAGGGAGGGAGGAAAATACCATTTATCCTTAATGCATTGTATCCTTAATACAATTACCATTTGTGAGTGATGGATAAGGTGGCTGGCTTGTTTGGGGTGACTATTTCACAGTGGATGTGTATATCGGGTCATCAGGTTGTACATCTTAGTATACACAACTTTTGATTCTCAATTATACCTCAGTAAACCTGGGGGTGGGGGAAAGGAGACCGGAGCTCGTATCCTGGCTTTGCCAGGGGGAGCCGCTGCCCTCTGGGTCTCTATTTATACTCCTGTAAACTGGGCAGAACCAGCGTTATCCCCAACAAGGAGGGAGGGCCCTCCTTGCTTCCCTACTCCCGACCCCCAGTGCCGAGATGTGATGAAGAAATTCCACGCGGCAAAGATTATTTTAGTGCCGCTCTGCAGGCAGTTTCCCCACAGGCACCCTCATAGGAGGGTCCGTGGCTGTGGCCCTGGGGGCACCCCCAGCAGGGAGCAGGGCCTCAAGCTTGGAGAAGGTCCACAGAGCAAGTGCCCCCTGGGTTGGTTTTCCATGCTGAGGCCGTGGGGAGGACGCGGTGCCCCTGGAGCCGCCGGAGCCCAGCGCCCTGGGCTCTGGAGGTGTCTCGGGACCTCGTGTGCTCTGGCGCCAGGAGGGCCGGCACCTAAAGGGGGGCATCCCTGTGCCCCGGTGTCTGCACTCCGCCCAGACCAGCCGACTGAAGGAGGCGGGTGTTACTGCTGTGTGGCTTCTCGGGGGGTCAGCCTCCCCTGCTGTGGGCGGTCCCCGGGAATCCCTCATTGCTTCCTGACGCCAAGAGCCCCTGCCCTAAGCCTGCAGAGAAGAGGCTGCAAATCGTCACAGGTGGGAAAGGGGGCCCCGGCAACCTGTGGGGAGGCAGGGAGATGGGCGGACACCGCTGGGGCTGCAGCCTGTCCCCCCACCATGGCCACCCTCGCCCATCCCCTGTGCAGCCTTGGCCTCCCCTGCGGGCCCACCAGCCCGGACCCCTCTCCTCTCTCCTTGTTCTCCTGGACCCCCAAAAGGAGTTCCTTCGGGGATAACGCTGGTCTGGGGTGGCCAATTCCTGGCACGCGGCACCTGCTGGTTTACACCAGCCAGGTCCCCACAGGGGTCAGGGAAGCACTTCATGCCAGGGAAGTGACACGTCCCGTTTCTACCAGGCCAAGCCAGGTGGATGTGCAGTGACGAAACGCCTGGGCCCTGGGCCCCCATCGGGGCAGCACTTGGGTGCCACGAAGGGGGGTCTGTGTGGCAGGAGGGGAGAGGCTGGGGGAGTTGGAGGAGAGGAGGGAAGGGGAGGAGAGAGGGAGTTCACGTCACCCGCTCTCACCCCACTACGCTCCCACCCTCCACGCCCCCTACCATTCACTCAGCCCGTGACTCCTACGCCCTCACTCTGCTCCGTCCCATCACCGAACCGGAGGTCCCGACGCAGGGTCCTTCTTAACACCGTGGGTTGACCCTCCAGCCCTGGACGCTGTTCCCTAAGGCAGAGCGCCCGCCCGGCCCTCCCCTCTCTCCCCTTGCCCCCCACCCCCTCCTTTACAGGGGTCTTGTGGCTCACGGGCTACGAGGCAGGAGAAGGTGGTGTGGGGGGCTCAGGGAGGGGGTTCCGTGTCCGGGGCGGGCAGACCCCCAGCCCGCAGGCCTGCGCACCTGGATGACTGCCACTTTCCTGCGGAGCATGGTCTCCATGTCCTCCGAGAACTTCCTCACCAGCTCCAAGCCATCCACCTCCTTGATCTTCAGACTGGGCTCCACGTCCTTGTACTTCTGTTCAGGGGACGTGGAGAGACACACGCCTGTCGTCTTGTACCCGGACGTCCACCCCCGGCTGCCGGCGGCCTCCGCCCTCCCCACTGGTGCACTCACACTGGGGCCAGGACGGCCCTCCGTCCTCGTAAAACCTCCCCCAACAACCGACAAGAGACGCCGCTTATCAGGTGTCCTCTGATTCACATCCTTCAGAGGGAGGCTGAGGCCCAGAGAGGTCGTGAACTCGACCGAGGTCACACAGCCAGCGCAGGGGCTGCTCTCAGGCGCTGTGGGGCTCGTGGTGTCTGTGACCCCCATGCGCTGCAGGGGTGGGTGCTGCCTGACTCTCGGCCAGTGGGCCTGGGGGCATTAGGAGGGGTGCTGAGTCGCCATCTGGGCCCCCGGGAGGCACTCCCTCACCATGTGTCCCGAGTGCCACCTGGGCACGAGTTACGCAGTTCCCCAAACTGTAAGATGCGTCACGTGCAAAGCTTTTACCCAGAACAGCCACAGGGTGGGGGGAGCAGGTGTGGGGTGGCGAGGGGACCCGGCATTGCTGCTGCGGCCCTGCGGTCAGGACAGCGGCCCCCAGCCTGGGGGAGGGGACAAGCACGGCCATCAAAGCCGGAGGCTCCCCTTTCCGCAGCACTTAGACAATGGTGCTGAAGCTGCAGTGGGGATTAGATGGTGAATATGGATTCTCAGCGGCTCGCAGCAGGACGGCAGCGCCGTCCTCAGCACTGGCCTGGGAGTCGGGATACCAGCGGGATGGGAGCTCGTGGGAGCCGAGTGAGAAGCCGGCTGTCAGCCCGTGCACAGGCAGCTCAGCTCCTGCCCAGGGGCCAGGCAGGGCCGGACTGGACTCGCCGGGCCCCGGTGGCTCTCCAGTGCCCGGAGACGTGGCAGCAGGTTGAGTGCTGGGTGGGCGGCTCTCTGTCCGAGGGTCTTCGCGCCGAGCTGTCTCCGCCCCCAGGCAGCAGGCCTGTGTCCGGCCCGCCTTCCCCTGCTCCTTCTCCCCTTTGTTCCTCACCCCGCCATCTCTTCCCCCGATCCCGTCTAGGCCCGGGCTTCCTGGGCCCCTGAGCTGACACTACGCTCTTGGCCACCCGACCGTACTGCCCCCCCCGACTTGCTCTGTGTCTTGGGCAAATCATTCCCTTCCCTGGGCCCCAGTTTCCCTATCTGAAATGGGGATTGGATTAAATGACCCCCAAGAGCCCTCACACTCAGACATCCTGCTTCTCCACCAGGACGGCTTAACGCCAGCTGCCCTGGGAGCCCCAGGGTGAGGGGGGGCGGTCACTGACCTTCTGCAGCAGGAGGGAGCCCGAGTACTTGGTGACAGTGTCATACAGGTCCCCGCCGAAGGTGTCTGCCCACAGCTTCACTCTGCAGGACAGTGGGAGTACGGGTGTGTGCACTCGCGCATGAGCACACACGAGACACATGCAGAGATGCACACAGACACGCACACACACAGGAAGCAAGTGTCTACATGCAGAGACACCCACCGGTGCACGTGTGCAAGCCCGCACAAACATGCAGGGACACACATAACACACACATATACACAGATGCACACACGCACAGGTCCACACGCAACCACACACACTGACGTACACCCAGGAAAACACACCAGCAGCTGTGGTGCTGTGGTCCCTCCCGGCCAGGGCAGGGACCCGGAGGACCCATCAGGCTTGGCAGCTACACTGTGATCCCAACACCCCTGGCTGGGGGGCAGGGGCTGACCGCCCGGAGCCAAGCCTACCCCCCGCCCCCAGAGGGCTGGAGAAGAAGGGACGAGGTCGGGGTTGACCAGGCAGGGTGGGGGACCCCGAGGGCTCACACAGCCGCAGCTCCTCGGCCAGTCGTCCCCCAGTTGCCCTGCGCAGGCAGCGTGAGGCAGGGAGGCCGAGACTCTGAGCCGAGTCTGAGAGGCCGGGGCCGGCGGGCAGGGAGGACGAGGCAGCCTCACGGGGAGACCCGCCCCCACAAGTGCCCCGAGATCCCGCCCTTGGTTGGGGGGGAGGCCACGCGGGGCTGTGCCTCAGCCTCTCCAGATGGAGCAAAGGAGTTTCCGCACGGGGTCACGCCAAGGTCAGCGTTCGTTCGGTCACTCGACCGACGATTACCGGGGCCCTACTATGTGCTGGGCATCGTGCACGGGCATGAGCCCTGCCCAGTCCTCGCCTTTGTGGAACCGATAGTTAGAGCGACACCCCTCCATGTACGGAGGGCGCCATCCACATTTGAAGGGGCGCCGTCGAAGCTGGGGGAGGGGGGGTGGTGAGGGAAGGCTTCCTGGCAGAGGTGGGCTCTGACTCAGTGTTGAAGTCTGGGAGAGTCTCCCCCATCAGACAGACTTGGCAGAGAACTCTAGGTGGAGAGGATAGAGGAGCTTGGAGGGGTCAAAAACTGGAACAGGGATGAACAAACCTGACTCCACAGTGGATCTGTTTCTTTTATTTTAACCGTTGTATTCTATTGCTTTTGCTACAACTTGAGAATGTTGCCTACAGCCTGAAATATACAGGACAGCCCATTCTCAAGACTCTGACCTTTAAAGGTGTAACACTTCTCATGCATATAGAGATAAAAACTTGCAGAAGAGAGAGTAACATTTGCCTTGTTGGAGGTTTTTCTTTTTTTCTCTTTTTGGCTGAGAGGCTCCGCTTGGGGGATCTTAGTTCCCCCACCAGGGGGTTGAACCCAGGCCACAGCAGTGAAAGCACCAAGTCCTAACCACTGGACCACCAGGGAATTTCCTTGTTGGAGGTTTATAGGAACAGCATGACCTGACCTATGTGGGCAGCTGTAAGAACAAAGGATTCCGGCACCAAGAATTTGGCAACAACCAAACACGCTGCCTCCCCTTTTAGTATAAAAGAAGCCTGAATTCTAACCCGGGTGAGATGGTGCTTTGGGACACTGGTCCACCACCCTCTCGGTCTGCTGGATTTCCAAATAGAGTCACTATTTCTATGCCCCAATGACTTGTCTCTCGATTGATTGGCCTGTTGTGTGGCGAGCTGTACGAGCTTGGACTCGGTAGCAAAATGACTTCCTGGTCTCCAGCTTGTGTGGTTGAGCCGATGGTGGTATAATTGAATAAAATTAAGACTATCAGGACGATGGGGGAACAAGTTGGGGAGGGCAGAAGTGAGGCGTGCAGCTTGGGAGAGGCAGGAGGTGAGGTCCCTGCGGCAGGGCTACTGGGTGCCGTTGGGCAGCTGTGAACTGCCCAGCTCCAGAAGGCGCCCAACACATTGCATCTTTTTTTTGCGGGGGGGTGGGGGGGGATGTGGACCATTTTTAAAGTCTTTGTTGAACTTGTTACAATATTGCTTCTGTTTTATGTTTCAGTTTTTTGGCTGCGAGGCAAGTGGAAGCTTAGCTCCCTGACCCAGGATCGAACCCATACCCCCTACCCTGGAAGGTGAAGTCTTAACCACTGGACCGCCAGGTAAGTCCCTCGTATTGTATCTGGGAAGACACAAACTTGAATTTAAAAGCTTGAGTGATGTTCAGGAAGAGCAGCCCATGGCAACGGTTTGTCGGTCTAGCAGGTGGAGACAGGGCTGAGGGTTACTGGTTGGTGGGTGGGAGCTGGGATTCTGAGGCAGACGGGCTCACAAAGGGGGGGGGTGTTGGCCGAGAAGGTCTGTGAGTGGACGACAGACCCGGGGGAGCAGCAGCACTCCCGGGGCAGACGGGGGGTGGGGGGGTGGGAAGGGGCGTTAGAGGAAGATAATGGTTAATGTGGGTGCCCGAGCAGACCCGGGAGAGCGTTGAGACTCAAGAAAAAGGGAGAGCCGGGTGTCCAGAGCAGGCCAGGAGGTGAAGCCAGGCGTGTGTACTGGGTTGGGCGGGGAGATCTTTGGGGATCCTGGTGGGGACAGATTTGGGAGGCGGCAGAAGCCGGGCAGGCAGAGGAGGCTGAGCGCTGAGTGGGAGGGGAAGGCGTGGGGGAGATGCCGGTCTCTGCGGGGGAAAGATTGGGAAGGATTCACTGGGGGGCAGGGATCAGGAGCCCGGGGGAGGTCTGGCTCCAGGGTGGTGGGCGCGTGCAGACACGGGCGTGGCTGTGGGCCCTCCCCTCGGCGGACGCTCGGGCTCCCAGTGTGGCCGGTCCCCTCTGCGCAGGCCTGGGCTCCGGCCATCTCTAGCCGGCACTCAGCCTGTCCCTGGAGCTTGCCTGTGCTATTAGCTGGGCTGTGCTCCGGGGTTGAAGGTTATTCTCAATACCTCCTCCCACGATGAAGAGTTCAGGCTGGCAGTGGGTGTGGAGGTGAGATCCCAGCCAGGCCGACTCGAGTTCAAGTCTGGCCCTGCCATTTGCTGGCTGCGTGAGCGTGGGGTGGCCGTCTAACCTCCCTGAGCTCGTTTCCTCTACTGCAGAGTCAGGAGACGGTTCCCCACCTCACTGTGCGGACTGGAGGGTCTTCTGTGGAGACCTGGCAGCACCAGGCCTGTAACAACTGGAGGTGGGACCCCTTGATGGGGACAGAGCCGCTCAAACCCCGCGCTCAGCTCAGCTCCACACAAACCCCAGGCGTTCGTGGGGCCGCAGGCCCCCCTCTGTGAGACACGAGGCTGGCGATAGCCCGACTGTCCTCCTGGGCTCAGGTGTGATGAGCAGGTAGCCCCTTTAGTCCAGAATGTTCTGCTCCCACACGGATCGGAACTGTCTTTAACGGAACCGCCAGAACTAAGGACTAAAGACCAGACACCCCCGGAGAGTCGCACATTAAGTTAAATTATACCAAAGTGTGAATGACCAAGAGCGTCCCTGGAGCTGGTCTTAGTGACAGGATGTAGGACTGGGGCCTGGAGGGAGGCAGGCAGGTGTAGAGAGGGAATGGAGACACCCCCCGGCCCCCGCCGGGCACATCCACCCGGCTCCTGGCTGCGCGAGCTGTTGGTCGGTTTAGGACCGCTTTACCCTCTCAGAATGTTTCCTAACGAATCCTTGTGGGGCCGAGATGGTCACGTCCAGCAACTCAGCTCCCACCCCAGCTGCCTCATCGTGTGATCACCCTGGAAGGAGCCTCGCCCTCAGGTGCTGGGGACACTGCCTGCCATCCCAGGAGGAGTGTGGGCCCCTGTGTTCGGTTCTCCTAGGACGGTCAGGTGTCTGGGCAGGGGGTGAGGGTAGGGCCCCATAGGGCAGAGATTTGGGGAAGAGAAGAAAAGGTCTTCACAGCCAGACAGGGGGAGCGGGCAGCCGAGCCCCGGGAGAGCCTGGAGGCTGGGGGGCGAGGACTGAGGTCGGCTGCGGAGGGGAGGGCGGGAAGGCTTATGGGTGCGGGTGCTGTTGAGGCTTACGTTTCCAGAGGAATCCTGGCCTGCCCCCGCGCGGGGGACAGGGATGTGCTGCACAGCAGGCACAGGGTGACCACCGTCTTCCGCAGGGAGGCCCAGGCCTCTGGCCGCTGGTGCGAGGGCATCCTGCCGCGGGAGGAGCTGGGATCTGGGTGGACCCTGGGGGGTCCGGGCAAGGTGCCCCTGCTGCGGTCAGGCCGGGGAGAGGACGGAGCAGCCCCCGACCCCGAGCTCTGTCTGCCCAGATCCCTGGCACGGCCCCGAGCCTTCTGCCTTCCGGGTCGGGGCGAGCCTGGGGTTCCCCAGCCTGCAGTCGGGTCCTGGCTGCGATGCCCGGCGTGCGTGTGGGGGTCCCTTCTCTGCCCTGCGGAGGGGCCGCCCTACCTGAGCAGCTGGCTTCCAGGAGAGCGGCTGGTGGGAGAAGGTGCGACGGAATGAGCTGGTTAATCCCCCCGCCTCCTCTCTAATCCCCGCCTGACAGCAGGAGGAGGGCGGTGGCGCGACTTCGGCGGGATTACCCGGCTTTCAGAAGGCAGGGCTGGCTCACCCGACGAGGGTCAGAGCACAGCCTCCTGCGTTAAAGAGGCAGAGCCGTCCCCGGAGAGCGCCCTTCCGCAGTGACACTGGCCCTGGATGCGTGTCCAGCGCTCTGACTCACCAGGAGCTGCGACAAACGCTCTCCTTAAACCTCAGACGATCCTGGGGGGTCAGTGTCAGCACCCCTGTTGGCTCGGGGAGGCTAGGGGACAGAGGGGGCCCTGTGCTGGCTCCTGTGTCCAGGCCGCTGACTTCGGCCAGGTCAGAGGTAACGTCCACAGCCTGTGGCCTCCCCTTCCCCATGTCTCACCTGCCCCGGTTCTAATCTGGGGACCCATTTTCCGGGAAGCTCCAGGCCCCTCCCCTGCCCCCAGCCCTTGTATGGAATGAGCACCTAATGCACGTGAAAGGAAGACAGTGCAAGCCCTGCTGCTCAAGGCCTCCGTCCGTCTGCATTTCAGCTTCTCCTCCGACCGACGTCCCCTCTGCCGGGTGGTGCCGGAGGGGCCCTGGGCCTTGGGGGTCCAGCTAAGAGGAAGCCAATGGGGAAACGGTTTGGCTTGTGTAGCCACCTGGACAGTTGTGTGCAGCCATCCAGGGCAGGGCGGCTCCAGGGACACTCCCTGCCTGCCTGCGGGGCTGCTGGCCTCGTGACGGGACACCCAGCTGCCGCGTGACCGCCCCGCAGTGCCCCGCCGGCAGCGCGCGGGAGGGGACGGAAAAAAGGCCACAGGCCGATCCACGGAAGATTCTTCCAAAGACGAAAGCTGCCAGCAGAGGGCCTGGTTCTCATCAGGGCCTGGCTCTCCCGTTAGGAAGGGGTTGATGTTGAATGGCCATAATCACAAACATGCCATGCGCTGTCTCCTCTTCCGACGGGAATTACACGTGACAGAGTTTGATCAAAATTCTTGTGTCTGTGGGTCCAAACTGGTGATAGCACCACGTGAGGCCACAGTCCACGCCTTCCCCAGGTCAGAGGGCTTCCTGGTGTATCTTGTCCTGACAAAACCTGCTGGTTCCAGCAAAACGGCACGCAGGGCTGCCACCGACGCAGGGGAACGCCTGGAGAAGCAAGTGTTCCCATGACGAACTCCTGTGTGTCCCCAGCGGGGCGTCAGCGCTGTGGGCGGGGGTCTGTTCCCAGGCTCAGCCCGGCAGGGCAGCGATTTCTACAGGCACTTGAATTGTTGCCAGGAATGCTGAATTTCAGATGGATTCTGCGTATCTTTCATTATGAATCATACCAAGATTAGAAGAATTACCATAGAGGCATGTTGGTCAATTAATAAATAAAAAGAATGTGTAATTTTTCTAGGCTTTGTGACTTTTGTGGTATTCATCAACTTCTTAAAATTTGTGATTTGGAGTGACTCTTTCATTTTTTTAATTTAAAGATTTTAAATTTTTTAAATTAAAAAAATGAAGTAGAGTTGATTTACAGTGTTTCTGGTGTACAGCAAGGTGATTCAGCTATAGATATACATATATATATTTTTCAGATTCTTTTCCATGATAGGTTATTCCAAGGTATTGAATATAGTTCCCTGTGCTATACAGTAGGTCCTTGTTGTTTATCTATTTTATATCTAGTAGTGGGTACCTGTTAATCTCAAACTCCTAATTTATCCCTCCTCCGGACTCTTCCATTTTAAATAAATCCTCACTTTCCTCTCCACTTCTGTATCTGTGTTCTGTCTCTACTGTGGGTGACCATCCCCACATGACGGGAGCTGTGACCCCCGGAATGGCCCCTCCCTGTTCTAGCACCTGCTGACCGCGGCCATGACCAACTCTAACAGTCTAAGCCTGGGAGCTGCTAGAAATCTCTGTCAATGTCACATGGCTCATTTTACAGGCATGGTGGTGGCCTGGGTCTACCCAGCCTGCTGGGAAGCCCTCAGAGTTCCTGCAAAGAAACTAGGGTGGTGGGTAAAGCACGAGGTGCAGCTGTGCAGAGAAATATGCCTTTCCAGTGTCTCTAAAATATATCTTGCTGTGTATGTGTTGCCGACTGTGGCCCATTCCAGCTACTGGGCCCCTCTTGCTGCAGCATCTTGTGAAACCCCAGGGGCTGTGGGGTACAGTGGGGAGGGCAGAGGACTTCAGAGCTGAATCCTTCAGAGGAGGGATTTCTTAGCAGGAATAAAATGAAGGGTGGGGCCAGAGCAAGAGCTAAGGGCATTACCAACCTCAGAGAGCCCTCTGGCCCTCAGACCTCAGGGCTCACCCCTCACCTGTCAGCCAGGAAGGCATATCACTCATGCCAGGGAGGAGGGAACTTACATGCGGCTCTATTCTTAAGGGCTATGAGGGGAAGAGTATCCCAGCTTTTCCTTGGTCAGTCTTTCATCCCAACCCCCATAAATTTAACCCACTTTCCTAGGGCATCTTCCTGGTGTCGGCCCCTCACCAGGCACTGGAGATGAGAGACACAGTGTTGGAAGGAAGACTGGACATGAAGCTTGATATACATACTTAGAGTCTATCCATGGAGGCTGGTCTCAAAGCCACCACTCAGCTAAATCAAGCTGAGTGCTGTGATGCATAAGTGAAGCATTTGTCACATTTGTCATAGTGGAAGGGACAATCATTTCCTCCTTATGGTGGGAAAAAGAGGGAGAGAAATTTTAGGGAAGGCTTCATAGTGAAAGGGACATTTGAATCGGGCTTTAAAGGATGAATAGGAGTTCACCAATAGGAGCCTCTTGAAGGGGTCATTATAAGGAACAGATAGGATATAAGAAACAGAAGGAACAAAAGTAGGAAACCATGGGCATACTATGTTGTGTACACTTTTTAGGAAACAGTGAGATATCAGTTATTACTGCATACTAAGTTATACTTAGTGGCTTAAAAATAAAAGCAATTATCTATTTAGCTCTCAAATGGGTATTTTGGGCAAGGCTCAGCAGGAAAGGCTCATCTCTATCCCATGCAGCGTCAGCTGGGGCAGCTTAACGGGCGCTGGAGGATCCACCTGCAGGATGGTTTGCTCACACGGCTGGCAGGTCGATGCTGGCTGTTGGCTGGGACCTCAGCAGGGGCCAAGGGTTGGGAGACTCACTTTCCCTCTTCAGGGGCTGCTTGGGTTTCCTCACAGCGCAGTGGCTGGGCTCTGAGAGTTAGATCCCAAGAGAACGCGGTGGAACCCTTTGCCTCGTGGTCTGCCTTGGAAGTCACGGAGCCTCGCCTCGTGTATTCCACGGGCTACCAGTTGGTAGCCAGGTTGGGCTGGGCTCCGAGGGCGCAGATGCGGGTTCCCCCCTCTCAATGGGAAGAACAGAAAACATTTGCACACTTGTCTTAAAACCACCACATCGAGGGTAGTGGGGTGGGAGCAGGGGAGGGTGTGAGGGTTCGGGGAGGGTTAGGGGTGCAGAGAACGGAACGGGGAGAGGACGCTGGGGGAAGTCAGGCTGTTCCTAGACTGGGCAGTGGTTATATTATCTCTCTCCAAAATCAAACTTAAACCTCACCCGCTGCAACCCCGCATCCATGGGAAAATAGTGATTTACAAGTTTGGCAGAACAGGGAGGCAGGGGGGCAGGAAGGAAGAAGAGCAGGGTCACGAAAGATGTAAAAGAGTCTGTAACCCAAGCTAAGCTCCTGTGCGCACAGACGACACGTTCCCACCTTTGCCCAGAGAGTGTTGGCTAGTGAGGTGTTCCCGGGCCTGCGCTGCGGGAGAGAAGTGTGTGCCCCCGGCCCTGCCCTCCCTGTGCACACACACCCCTGCACACACTCTCCCCTGCACACACACCCCTGCACACAGCCCTCCTGCACACACACCCCTGCACACACCCCCTCCTGCACACACTTCCCTGCACACACACCCCTGCATACACCCCTCCTGCACACACACCCCTGCACACACCCCTCCTGCACACACACACCCCTGCATACACCCCTCCTGCACACACCCCTCCTGCACACACACACCCCTGCACACACCCCTCCTGCACACACCCCTCCTGCACACACCCCTCCTGCGCACACTCTCCCCTGCACACACCCCACTGCACACAGCCCTCCTGCACACACACCCCTGCACACACCCCCTCCTGCACACACACACCCCTGCACACACACCCCTCCTACACACACACCCCTCCTGCACACACACACCCCTGCACACACCCCTCCTGCACACACACCCCTGCACACACCCCTCCTGCACACACACACCCCTGCACACACCCCTCCTGCACACACACCTGCCTGCACACACCCCTCCTGCACACACCCCCCTGCACACACCCCCTCCTGCACACACACACCCCTGCACACACACCCCTCCTACACACACACCCCTCCTGCACACACACACCCCTGCACACACCCCTCCTGCACACACACCCCTGCACACACCCCTCCTGCACACACACACCCCTGCACACACCCCTCCTGCACACACACCTGCCTGCACACACCCCTCCTGCACACACCCCCCTGCACACACCCCTCCTGCACACACACCCCTCCTACACACACACCCCTGCACACACCCCTCCTGCACACACACACCCCTGCACACACCCCTCCTGCACACACACCCCTCCTGCACACACACCCCTGCACACACCCCTCCTGCACACACCCACCCCTCCTGCACACACACCTGCCTGCACACACCCCTCCTGCACACACCCCCCTGCACACACCCCTCCTGCACACACACCCCTGCACACACCCCTCCTGCACACACCCCCTGCACACACACCCCCCTGCACACACCCTTGCACTGCAATGCTTGGTGAACACCCACATGTCCTCTGAGCAATGGAAGGACAGACAGATGGAAGGAATAAGGGCTCCAGGCTTAGTTCCACAGCAGAGGAGGAAAGGTCAGTAGTTCCCATCATTCCACATCAATTTTCCTTCCTTCCACATCAATTTTCCTTCCTTCATCCAGCAACTATGAACACACACAGCTGTACTGGAGGCCTTGTACCCAAGCTCAGTTTCCCCGATCACTGAATCCCTCCCCTCCGTGCTCCAGGTGGCGATAGAGGGATGTGTGTCGACAAAACGTCAACTATCACATCAGGGGTTTCATAACATTTTCTTTAGCAATTGAGTCCTTTCTTCCAAAGAAATCTTTGCAGAAGTCAAAGAAGGCTATTTCGGCCACTGGCAACCCCGTCCTCTGGCTGCCCCGCACCACCCTCGGGGCCAGCCGTGACTCCTCTTTCTCGTGCCGGCTCTGCCTTGTGACTACATCCGGAGCCCGCCCGCTGCTGCCCAGCCCAGGCCCCCCGGGCCCCGGCCAGCCCGGCTGCTTCCCTGGCTCACAGCAGCGTCCTGCCCTCTGCGCACGTTCGCGCCTTCGGTTTCGTGTCCAGGCTCCTGCCCCGCCCGCGGGGGTCGTCTGTACGGACCACTCAGCCGAGCCCAGCGGGGAGCCAGCAGGAGCCTGGAGAGAGCCGGGGTGGCCCAGGCCGGCCCAGCGCTGCTGCTCCTGTTCGCGTGCGTCCTCCCTGCGCTAGTCAGGATTCTACAGGGAACCAGAACCGGGTGGACGTGTAGAGCGAGGGAAACAGACTTATTACAGGGAACGCGCTCTCACGACTGTGGAGCCGACCAAGCCTCAGGCTCTGCACCCGGGGACGCGGAGAGCGGTGGTGTCATTGGGGTCCAAAGACCTGACAGCTGGAGACCTCCGAGAGCCGCCATGTTTCAATTCAAGTCCAAAGGAAGGAAAAAGCGATGTGCCAGCTGAAAGGCTGTCAGGCAGGAGTCTGTCTTACTTGCAGGAGGGGTCAGCCTTTGTTCCACTGAGACCCTCAACTGATTGGACGTGGCCCACTCACACCAGGGAGGGCAATCCACTTTCCTTGAGTCTATAGATTTATTTATTTATTTATTTATTCTTCTTTTTTTTCTGCCACACTGCACAGCATGTTCCCTGGCTAGGGATCGAACCTGTGCCCCCTGCAGTGGGAAAGCAGAGTTTTAACTCCTGGACCCCCAGGGAAGTCCCGAGTCTATAGATTTATAGACTATAGACTCTTCCTCTCACCCAGAGCACACCCTCATGGTCACAGCCAGCATGATGTTTGACCAAACATTTGGTGCCTGTGGCCCAGTCAGGTTGACACGTGGAATTGACCATCACACCCCCTTTAGACTCCAGGAGTAACTGCTTCCTTCCCATGACTTGGAAGGAAGTTACAGCTCAGCTGCTCCTAAGCCCCGGGTTACTCTGCGTGCCCTCTCCAGTCGTACGTTCGAGAAGAAACTTTTCCCCAGTTATCCCACTATGAGTGTCCCGCCTGTTTCCTGCAGGGCCTCTGACAGCTGGCCTCCCGACTCTGCCCTTACCCCTCTTCCTCTTCCGTCCATTCTTTTTTTTTTTTTTTTTTTAAGTTTTGAAATTTTATTTTTACCTAGGATTGGACATTTCAATTAATGAATTAGGACTCTGAAGAATGATCCCTCCCAGGCAGCTTTCTGTTTGCCTATATCTCTAATCCTCAACATCTAGTATGACAGCACACAGCAGGGAACAACATACACCAGAGCTTTCACAAATTGATGTATTTACTTCATTGTCTGCTGATTAACTGAGTGCACGTGGGCGTATCTCAGTCACTTTACGTCACCTGACTGCAAGGACACAAATGTGCGCTGGCTCATCCTCTGGTTGAGAGCCCCTGGGGGACACTCGCATCCTGGTGTGGCTTCCCTCTGCATCTTCTGGCTGCTCTGCCCACCCCTGCCAGTTACCCCGACATTCCCTGCTGCTCTCCCTCTCTCCTCCCTCTCTCCCTCTCACCCTTCCTTCCCTCTTTCCCGGCTGCTCTCCTTTCCCTCCTAAATCTATAGTAGTTGGTACATTCACAGACCTGGCTTAGCAGTTTTGTGACCTTGAAGAGGGGCTCAACCTCTCTGAGCTTCTTCCGTCCATTCTAAACCCAGCCGCCGAGAGTCCTTTTAAAGTCAGCCCACGCCACTCTGCTCAGAAGCCCCAGCAGCTGCCCACCTTACCGAGAGTAAAAGCCAAAGCTTGTACTGCGGCCCCAGACCCATCGTGAGCTGGACCTGCCTTCCTCCCTGGCCTATGCCCTGCTGCCTGCGCTCACTACGGGCCCACAGCGGCTCCACCGGGGGCCTGAGTCCCCTCTGTGGCTCTGCCTGGCCTCTGTCGCTGTTCTCTGTTCCCATCAGGACTCGGTCGCTCGGGCCCTGGCAGGAGGGACGGCACATCTGAGTTGACTTGGGAAGGGTTTAATAAAGGGGGTCTTTACAGAGGTGTGGACAGTGTATTAGGGAAACCCTGGGCACCGCAGACTCCTGGGCAGGAAACAGCGGGAGCCGATCCCCGGGCCTGAGAACCTGGACGGAGTGAGCTGTCCTAAAGGAGGTGGGCCCGCAGTGGGGCGGGGGGAGCAGCTGCCCACAGTGACCCACCGGAGGAGCTGCAGGAGGCAACGCCCTGCGCTCTCGCCCGCCGCTCCGTGAAAGCCGCTGAGCCAAAGACCCCCAGGAGAGCCCACCAGCCCGCCTCCCAGGGCCGAGAGAAGACGAGACGTCCAGCACGAGATCTTGACTCAAGACCTCGCCCTCCATAATGAGAACGTTCTGGAATCCGATAGGGGTGGTGCACAGCTTTGTGAACACACTGAACCCGCCAGGCTCTATGCTTTAACGTGGTGCAGTCTATGGCGTGTGAATTACATTTCAACTGTAATGAGCCCCGTTTTCAATGATGACGCCGTCCTGGCCGTAGGGTCTGAAACATCACCTGCCCCTGACCTCTCTCATCCCTCTTCCAGCACCTTCTCCTTAGTGGCTGCCGTCAAACAGCACGTACGGGATTTTCCCCATGTCTCGTGTTCACGGCGTTTCCTCCGCGGCAGTGTGACCTCCGTGGGTGCAGGGACTGTGGTCTGATCTGTCCCTCACTTGAGGGACGCCCCTCACCGCCCACTCGCCCCTCGGGCCTGTGGCCCCCGCCCCCCCCAGCCTGTCACTGTCCCCCCCCCCCCCCGTCGCCCGCGAAGGAGGGCGGCCCCTGAGAAGCGTGTGCGGCGGCAGCATCCCCGGGGACGTCTGTGCAGCCCCTCCGCCCGCGTCAGCAGCTGCGCGGAGCCGCGGCTTGAGCGGTGGAGGTGAGCGAACACAGGCAGCTACTGGCGCCGGGTGGGGGGGGGTGCCTCACGGCAGTTTAGGGAAGCACAGCTGGAGGCTCATCCGCCTAAGCCTAAGCCGTGCCCTCATTTCCCGGCAGCGGAGGGGAGAGCACAGGGGCAGGAGGCAGAGGGCACCAGGGGCCTCTGGTACCAGGTGCTGGCAGGCTCACTTGGCCGTGACCACTGGCCTCTGGGTCCCTTGGTCTCTGTCCTTCTGGCTCACAGCCTTGACCTCTCCCCTCGTGGGGCCTCCGCCGGTGCCCCGGGGAAGCCACATTCCCTGTAGTTTTGCCTGTGAGCCGTCCCCGGGCCCCTCCTCACTTTCCCCCCCTGCTTCCCCGCTCCCCATTTCTCTGCTCATTTTCTCTTCCTGTTTTGCCGTTTCTCGAGCCCCTGCCATGCACCGGCTCTGAGCGGGCTGGGGCTCAGGGCCACCAGGATGACGGTGGTTCCTACCCCTGGGGAAGCCCACAGGCTGCCGAGGAGGCAGACACAAGAGAACCTTCCGACCTGAGGGGAGTGTGGGTACCCAGGGCCGGAGCAGTGTGCCCCAGCCTTCGCCCCGGCTCTGTGCCCTGCGAAGGAGGACAAGTCTGACAGCAGCCCGAGAGCCCCCAACACCATGGGCCCCAGGTCCTAGTAGTAGAAAGTAGACTCTTCCTGGCCTGCATCTTCAGGGAGCTGTCAGAGGGGCATCCTAAATATGCCAAAGGTGTGGGAAAGGAGTGGGTCTCAGTTAGTGCTTTGGGCTGAAAGTAACAGAAAAACCTCTACTCAGCTGACTTAGATAATGACAATTCAGTATCTCACATAGGAAGTCTAGGTGGTTCCAGGGTTGATTAACACAGCAGCTGAAGGGTGTCACCAAAGATCCTATTTCCTCCATCTTTTTTCCCTGGAATCCTCAGTATTTGGGGTTGTCCTCAAGCTAGCTCCCCTCATGGTCACAGGATGGCTGCCACCGTTCCAGGCATTGCACTCAGATGTGGTAAGATCTTTGAGGAGAAGGGGGACTGATTTTACCTGTGCTTCTCTCATCCGTGAGGACCCCTCCCTGTAGACATCACCTAGCAGACTCCCTCATTCTGCAGTGGCCAGACTGCACTCTATGCCCACGCCTGAAGGACATGCAGCCATAACCAGCTCGAACCAATCACAACTCCCCTCCTGGCTGTGGCCGGGCCCACCTCCCCCAAGAATGTGGTGGCAGAAAGTGTCCCCAAACCTGAGGCCTGCTGGAACCGGGGGTGGGGGGGCATGACCTGCAGCCCGTCAGGGGGCCTGCTTCCCTGCGACCCCTCCGTCCACGGGGACAAGCCCAGACGTGCGCCAGGAGCCGTGCACAGAAATGTTCACGGCAGCCCTGGCCAGATGCCCTCGAAGGCCCACCCACAGGTCCGGCAGGTCAGAGGCTCTTGAGACCGATGCCTCAGACAAGAAGTGAGGGCAGAGCTGCGTGCAGGAGGCGGGTGGGAAAGCCACAGAGACCGCAGGCTGCGTTACCTATGCCTGTGAAATTCGGGAAAGGAATCTACCATAACAGGAGTCAGAAGCCTGGACTCTGTGGGGGCTGATTTTGGTGGAGGCCGGGCAGGACATGTTCTACAGCTCAGCCTGGCGTGGGTCACCACACGCGCCCAGACATGCACATACAGGTGTGTGTAAGGCTCACTGAGCCGTCCGCTGAAGAGTCTGCACAGTGGATGTGTACGTGTGACAGCTCCACGCAAATGAAATGCATTCACATGCACAGAACAACACACGCTTTGGAAGCACACATGCAAACAGCAGGGCACACGTCGGCCCAGTAGAAGGGCTGCGGGTTGTTGGGAAGGAAGGGACTGGACTCGGGGTCAGGACAGACACAGGAAGAGACGACCAGAATGAGAAGCGCTCTGTTCAAACCGATAATGGAGGGTTATATACACTAAGGCATATGACTAATTAGCCCAAGTCAGGGACTGAGAGAGAAATCGTGAAAATAAAGGTCCCAGCTAAGAACTCCCGGCCACCAGTCAGCAGCGCTCACCTTGGTGTCTGAGAAGGAACACTTCTTGCGTGAGTCACTCAGGCCACCAGTGACAACTCTTGGTCTGGGAGGGCCCCCTGATTTGTGGGGTTTCAGGAACATAGTGGTTTGGGTTGAACTGTGTCCCCCCAGATGTGTATGCTGAAGTCCTAACCCCCAGGACCTGGGAACGTGACCTCATCTGGAGCTCGGGTCTTGCTGGAGCAGGGAGGGCCCTAATCCCGCACGACAGGCGTCCTTACGAAGGGGACATGGGAGGCAGAGGCAGGTGTCCCGCGTGAGGGTGAAGCAGAGCCGGTGCGATGCCTCAGAGCACCGAGGAGCCCCGCCGGTGGCCAGAAACCACGGCGGCTGAGCAGGGGCGCGGACCAGGCTCTTCCTCGCGGCCCCAGAAGGAACCAGCCCTGCCGGCATCGCGGTCTGACTTCTGGCCTCCAGACCGCAGGACAATCCACCTCTGTGGTTTAAGCCTGTGGCGCTTTGCTCTGCGGCCCGAGGAACCCGGTGCAGGCGGGCCACCAGGGTCTGAATCCCTCCCTCTGGGTCCTGGACCCTCCCACCTAATGGGAGGGGATCAAGGATGATTGCCCCACTGCGCGGGAGGTGGCTTGAGTTGAAGGGTGGGGACACCCAGGGGTGGATTTTGGAAGGGGTGTGGGGTGACTGCGGGGCACCCCCCGGGGCAGCACGGGTCAGGGAGGCGTGGCAGGGCGATCAGGGCAGGTAGGCAGTTAGGAAGGATGCCAGGGGGCGGGTGAAGGGGGCCGGTGCATGCACACGCGTGTGCATGCGTGTGCGTGCACCCGTGTGCGTGTCCTGAGGAGACTGAGAAGTTACAGGGAAACACAGGGAGAGGCACCAGCAGGGAAACTGGTCCTCTGAGAACCCCGGGCCGCTTCCCTCCCTTCCCTCCTGGGCTTGCTGGGAACCTTCCTTAATTAATGCCTGTAAAACGCTTTCAGACGCTGGAAGCAGCAACAACAGCTTTATAAATAAACCCAGACTTCTGAAGGTTGACTAATGCCTGAGCCCTCGGGGGAGGGGAGCGTGGTGCGGGGCTGGGGGAGGGGCGGCAGAGGAGCTGAGGTTGGGGCCCTGGTCCACGGAGAACGACGAGGTGCACGGGGCCAGGTCGGGACTCCGCCCCGGGCCTGTGTCTGCAGCAGTAAAATCACGGTTGGATCTTCATCTTCACACTCCTCTACCATCGGCGCCTCTGGCCAAGGTCACAGCCTGGGTTGCAGCTCAGCTCCAAGGGGTTTGGGGGAAGCAGGCGGGGGCCACGTGGCCAGCCCGGCCCACAACAGTGACGTGGCCATTGGGACACTGGCTCCCTGAGGGAGGCTCAGGAAAGGCACGCCACTTGCCCAGTGACCCCGCGGAGGCAACACAGACGGCAAAGCCACTCGGTGTCCTTCGAAGACCCCTGTCCTGGGCGCGGAGGCAGAGGAAGCGGTGGCCATTTCACACCCTGCAGCACCCTGGCCGGCTTTGGTGGTGGCCTTCCCTGAACTTACATCTTAACCAGAAAGGAAGGACCTAAAAGGACAAAGCAAGCTGGCTGTCAGGGCTGAAAGAGGCCACGTTCAGTTCAAACCCTTCGATGACAAGGAGGCCGTGGCTGGGGCCTGGCTTATGTTCCACACGAAACATGAGCCCCGGAGCCAGGCCCCGAGCTCGGCCTCCCGACCCGATGTGCCGCTCGCCCACAGCCCGACTCCCTTCAGGCCGAGTCCAGACCGGTGTTCGCTGCACGGCCGAGCCGGGGCCTCCTGCGTGGCCGTCTGGCTTGGGTACACGGGGACTCGGGCGGCGACGCAGGTGGGGACCGCCCTTCCCGTGGGCCCAGGCTGCCCGCATCCGGGCCTCTGGCCGGCGCGGTTACTAACAGCTCATGCTGTTGACACGTGAAAACCAAGCATCCAGCGACATGCCGGGGAGATGCACCCACCTGTAGCCGGCAACTTTCCACGATGCAGAGCTGCTCCCGCCTGCCGGCTGCAGACGACACGTGTGACCTCAAAGACGGCTCCAAGCTCCAAAGCCTGGAAGCACCTGATTTCTTTGAAAAGAGAGGAGGAGGCACGGGTCTGAACGGAGCAGCAGGTGGAAAGGCAGGTGGCTCTTTTGTTGGTGGGAGCGAGCAGCTGGGCTGTGGAGACGTCGTGCCCGACGCTGTACCCGGGGCGGGGGCGGGGGTCAGTCCTAGGCTCCTCTCCCGCCTGCGTCTGGGTGACATCCTGCTGGACACGTGCAGCCTGGCATTCAGAGGCCTGGACCTGACGTGACAGCTCCCGTCCCTGGGGCCACACACCAGGGACAACGGTCTTCACGGTGTCTGCTGATGTGTCCTCTGGCTGGGGCTGGTCAGCGGCTGGAACTTCCTCTGCAGGACGTGTGTCCTCCGACGTGCACGTCCCCTTCAGGAGAAGAGACCACACTCCTGCCTGTCCTGGGCCAGGACCCGCGGGCCGTGACCAGTGTCTGAGATGCAAGCGACGCGGCACCCAGCCTGGAGTCTCCGCCAGCCGCCTGGGGAAAGGGTGGGTGGGAGTCGCAGGCTTGGGGATCGGGAGGTTCCTGAGGGTGCTGACGAGGGTTCTCACCCTCTGAATGGGGAGATGAGAGCGCGTGTCTCTGCAGGGACCGTCCAGGACTGCAGGGCCTGACAGCACCTCCTCCTCCGGCGGAGGGCAAGGCCCTGGGTTACTCGGACTGACGTGTGTGTCTTGAGGAGCTCAGGGTGCCTCCCTTGGAGGGAAGGGGTGAGGGGCACTGTCCCCCATCATCCATAAAGGAGTGAGGGAGAAGAGGGTGCAGCGATGTCCTGTGGGCGGCAGGCGAGGGCGCTCCGGCCGCCGCGGGCCTCGCCCCAGCGGGAGCCCCGTCGGGCAGGATGGAGCCGGAGCCTCTCAGCCCGAGGAGCCATTTCCCTACATGGCTCCCATCTAATCCCTGTGAGGACCCGAGAGCTGCGCGCTGCTTTCGTTTACAGATGAAAGAACAGCATCTCAGACGGGGTGCCTCGTCCAGGACGTGAGGGCAAGTCCGCCTGACCAAGGCCCCGTGTTCTGTCCCTGCACCAGGCAGAACCGACTTGGGTCACTTCTCCAGGGTTGAACTCCAGTGCCCGGGATAGCACTGCCCAGGGACCCATCTCAGGCTTCCTTGCCCTTGGAGTTCAATTGGCTTCAAGCTGCTGCCGGAGGAGGGCGTCCAGGACGGTCTCAGAATTTGGGGTGAGGTGGGAAAAAGCAAAGTGAGTTTACATGTGAGATCTAGTCCTGGGTGCTTAGATAACACTGCAATCCATTTCCCGGACCCTCCAGAGAAAGGTCGTTGGACAAAGCAGCTCCCACCTGCTTCCCACACAGAGGAAATCAGCTCTTCATCTCTGAGCCCTTTGAAAGGGGGCTCAGTCTTTGGTCTGAACAAACCGGGCCTGTCACTTTCAAAGTGGTTGATTCCAGTAAAGGATGGAGCATTTGTTTTCAAAACAGACCACTGTGGTGCTGACCTAGAAAGGCCCAGTGAAGCCTGCGGTGTGGGTCTGACCACACCGGGCACGGGGGGGCCCCTCCAGCCACAGTGCACGGCCCCCTTTTCACAGTAGGTGCTGCAACTGAGATTTCTATTTTATTTATATAACAATCAAGTAAAGAAATACATATTTCAGAAATTAGCCACTTGCTACCACAAATATATGAGAAGAATTTTCAGTGGGATTCATTTCTCCCCAGCTGGAGAAGCCACCCTCAACGTGTAATTCAGATCAAAGACGTGCCCGCGGGTTTTAAAGGTCGCCCGCGGTCTGGGAGACGGTGGATTTTGCTCCGGTTTGAGTGTGTGCCGCCGAGGTGAGCGTCACCGATGCGGGGCAACGGGGCCGTGTGTCTCCCCTTGCCCCACACTCCCTGTAAGAGCCCTGAAACGCTGCACACGCGATGACGAGCTTCGGGGATTCTGTGGTCTGTCAGGGTGTTAGGCGCTGTAGGAGACGGAGAAGCAGAGGGAAGCGTCCCTTCCTGACTCAGGAGGGAACAGCAGCCCCGCACCCTGGCCTCAGGGCGGCCGGCAGGGTGGGCCCCTCCTCGAAGGGAAGGCGCTCTTCTGCGGGCGGGCGGAGGGGAGGCGCTCCCCGCCCGCCCTCGCCTGGTTACGCGCCTACCCCAGGTCTGAGCTTCCAGTTCAGGTCTGGGCATCAGAAGCTGTGAGGAAACCTCCTGCCCCGCCTCCTTTGTGACCCCTGAAAGGAGAACAAGGCCCGGCTCCTGTGTGGGCCTCTAGAGATCTTTTTATGGTCCAAGAATAAACAGGGCTATAGAAACACAAAGCTCACTTTATCTCCAGTGCGCAGCAGGGACCAATTCCGGGGCCGACTCAAGCGGGGGGCGGGCTGGGGGGAGAGCAGGCCCTCGTCTCTGTGAACACGAGTCGTCAGTCCGCTCCACGACCTCAAGAATCCTTGCTGTCGTGCCCGCACTCCACTGCCTCCCCACAGAGGCTAAGGACCGGCCTCAGAATCTTCTGTGACCTTCCTCTCAGCACGTTTTGCTGAAAATGATGAAACGTTCCTTTGGAAGCAGGCAGGCTTCTGCCGGAAGGAGCGGACAGACGCGGTGTTGCTGGAAATCTGGGCCATTTGTGGACCCCTAAACAACTCCCCCCTGGAGACTGGCGATAAATATCTTTAGAGATCATTTCCCTTCGAAGGCCCAACGGATGTTTACAAAGGAAAGGTTTACTTTGTCTGGAAGAGGCTGGCGGGGCGCGTCAGTGGTCACGGGCTGACACTGCCACCTGGCGGTCGGCGCGTTCTCCGAGTTCCAGAAATAACCGGGACTGCTAATAAGAAAGAAACCGCATTCCCAGAACAGCCCTTCCCACAGAGAGGCAACTCATCTAGAAATGGCCCAGTACATGTAAGAAAAAATCATTTCAGCTGGGTGTTTACCATGTGATATGAGCAAAGGACTTTTCCTACCCACTCAATTCTTGGTACCAGGTGCACTGAAGAATGTAATGAAAAAACTGCGCGACTGAAAAAAGCCTGAAGCATTTTACTTCATATGATACATACTTTTTAAAAAAGGCAGAAACATTTAGGGAAACAACATTTGACATGAAAGAACCTTGAGCCGGAGGGCCTTGGAGATCAGTCTTAAAATGTTTTGCTTTCACAGAGTCTTTTTCATGGCCGCTTGTGTCACGCTGAAGAGATAAGCTTCGTAGATTATATTTAAGAAGTTGTCGTCATTCTGGAAAACAAAAATCAAAAGCCCCAGGGGGATGTGATTTGGTTGGCAGAAACGAGAGGCTTTCTGTGTCTTGGGGCTGAACGGGCACCTGATCCTAGGATGCTCCCCTCCACCTGCGCGTGCTCACAGCGGCTAGTTTTTAAGCTGAACAGTCAGTGGGGCTGCAGGCCAGGCCAGAAGGGTCAGCTGCCGGTCCTCGGTGGCCAGCCTGGGACACAGCAGGTGCTCGTGGCCTGCAGCTCAGGCGGGCACCAGCCTCGGGGCAGCACGGAGCGGGCCGGCTCCTGAGAAGCCTGGCCTCCTGTGTGGAGAGACCTGGGGCCCCCGGGAGGCTGCACGGGGAGGACATAACCCAGCTCAGTCCTCTGAGCCTGGCTGGGAGGTCACTGGTGGCTCTGAGAGGCCCCCGAGTCGCCCACAAGGGGTGCCTTCGTTGTTGGGCGTTAAGACTTCACTGGCAATGTGCTTGGCTGGTACCCTGCCAGAGCCAGTGCATCTCCACCCCCCTGCACCACCCCCGTTAGCTACGGAAAGCTCTGGCCTTGGCAAGCCGGCAGCGGTGAGACTGCGGGCTCTGGGCCCCTCCTGCCACTCTCGGGGCCGAGGGAGCCACGGTCCCATCGGTGGTTTTCTCTGTTTCTGATGTTGGAGACGGCTCCCTCCCGCCCCGTCCTTTATCGCTCTGGCGATTCACCCGCGTTTCACACTCCCGCTCGGCCTGGAACCAGGCTACCCTGGCTTTCCTGCAAAGTCTCCGAGCACGAGCCTGTGTCCTAACAGCAGGCAGAGAGCAAAGCTGAATGCCTGAGTGACTCCCAGCAGCTCACGGGGAAGACGCCGTCTAGAGCACGGGGAACGTGAAACGCAGGCCGGGTGGAGGGAACGGACACATGGTCTCTAAGGAGCGAGGCCCAGGGGCTGCTCCAGACTTTAGGGCTCCCCATTACTGCACTGGGATCTTTGGAACAGTGTTACTAAATGGAATAAGCCAGAAAAAAATGTGGAACTTTTACATTCAAGGTTTTTGTTTATTGCTCACAGAAAAGGAGCTTACAGATGTCCTACCTAAGTCCTCACGAACTTCTCATGAATGGCTTCTAGAAAAGGTGGAAAACACCCTTATTTATGAATTAGTAAGGGGCGGTCATTTCTCGTCCGTCTTTGGCAGATTGCTACTCTGCTTTCACACTCAGATGCTGATTTCTGGCCCCATTCCTTTCCTTCTCTCTAAAATCTGTTACCTTCAAAAAAACATTCTTACCAACGGCGACTACTGTCTGTTTGAGTAGGATGAGACAGAGCAAAAGTGCCGGCCGCTCTCAAGGTCGCCTGACGCTCAAGCAAAGTACCACAAAAACCTTACGGACTGTCTGCGAGGAAGGTACCTCGGTACGTGAGCGGCGGAGGCTGCGGTCCGCCTGGGTGAGCGCCCTGCACTTTGCAGGGCCCGCCTCGCGTTAGCGGTGGGCTCTGCCACCTCCCGGCCCGTCGCGCAGTGGGGAGGGCCGCGGCCCCGGCTCTGCTATTGACTGGCAGGCGACCTCAGGCCGGGCCCTCAGCCTCGGCGTCCTGCTCTCTAACACCGTGCCCGGCCCAGAGCTCTGTACGAGCGTCACCGCCCTGATTACTTCACAGGCGCCCGAGGAAGCCATCCCAGCCTCTCCTCACTGGCAGGTCTCAAGGTCATCTATAAAACACGCCACGGTCGTCACGGCCACTCCTGCCGCCCCAGCTGCATCCTCCCCGAGGAACGGCCTGGACGCTGCCGCGGGCTCAGGGCAGCCCTCCCCCCACTCCCCTCTGGCTCCCGACGGCCCCACAGACCGGGGACCCTCCCAGGGGCGGCTTCACCTCCGCCTCTTCTGCCGGGTGGCACTTGAGGACTTAGCCCTCCAAATCACAACGCCCAGAGCCACGCTGGGTCTCTGAGACGCACGCAGAAGCGCTGGTCTCGGGGTGAGCTGCTGCAGCGCCCTCTCACCCTTGGGGAGCGGGAAGCGGGCACAGGCACCAGCGGGGCAGCAGGCCGCTGGCAAAGGCCGATGAGGAGGGAGGCGGCGCCCTCCTACCTGGACGAGGTGCAGCAGGGCCTCCTGGAGCTGCGGCTTGGTCAGGGCACTGCCCGGCGTCCTGGGGGGCTCCGGCGTCCGCAGGGGCAGGAGGGGGCCGCTGGGGGTGGCCGCTGGGTCCTGGCTTCCCGGGGGCAAGAGCCCGCTGCCCCTCTCTGGCGGCGGGGCCCAGGGGGGCTGCGCGAACACCAGTGGCGACATGAGCGGAGATAGGCCTGCGGCGGGTGGGGCGCGCCGGGGCGAGAGGACCTGCGGGTGGGAAACGGGCCAACGGGCGGGCGGGTGAGGGCGGCTCGCGCACGGGGCGGGTGCAGAGGGCGCGGAGGACACAGCGGGTTCAGTGTTAACCGTCCATGGCTGCGGGCGACGGGAGGCCAGCCTCCATCTGCCCGCTCCTCCCTCCAGGGCACCGGCGGCCGGCGCCTGCTGTCCTGACTATGGTCCCCATGGCAGGCAAAGCTCGCGCTCTGAGCAGCACCTCCTTTCTCCGGCTTCCTGTCATCGCCTGGGGACACAGGCCAGGACCCCAGCCTTTCGGCCGGGGCTGTCCGTCTGCGTCCCTGCCCGGCTGCAGCCCCGAGCTTCCACCGTGAGGGACCCACCGGCCACTGCCTGCCCCCTCGCCTGGTGCGGCGGGGCGGGCAGGCGGCGGGGTCACCGTCCACCCCACCTCTTGACTCTCTGTGCTCGGGTCTCGGGGGCAGCCCTGGGGCCACTCCTGCAGACGTGCAGGTGGCCGTCCGTCTGGGCGGGTCTGTCCGCCTGTCTTGGCCACCAGGTTTAAAACCAGGGGTCCCAATAGTGTTTCCAGTTGTGCAGGCGACAGCTGACCCACCTGACACTTACAGCCACCTCTCACTTGTCCCCAGCTCAGGTGAGAGGGAAGGGTGCTACTGTTAGCCTCCTGAGGCCCAGGGGCTCATGAGACCAGGCACAGGGCCAGACGCGGTTTCAGAAGCTCCCTGGGCGTCGTCTTGGGCACCAAGTAGCCTGGAGGAGGGCGGGTGGTCTGCTTAACTGTCCCTGTGCGCCGTCGCGAGGAGTGGTGGCTTCGCGGGCAGTCAGAAGAGCACCGCGGCCCCGCACCCCGCGAGCACTGGAAGGGGACCTGCCTGCAGAGGGGGATGGGCAACGATAAGCCCCGACTTCCTAGGGTCTAATCTAGATCCGCAGGGGAAAAAGCAGAAGGAGGGGGGCAATGTGACAGTGAAGTGAGGACGAGGGCAGGGAACAGCCGTGTCTCCAGGGCAGCAGGAACTCAGACCTGAGATTTTCATCAGTACCAGGCAAGAACACTCTGACCCACAGTCTTACATACACGAAGACTGTGCTCCACACCGATGGTCTTTGTTCCAAAAAGTGAGAGATTTCTGAGGCACTGTCGTAAGCTACTTGCCAAAACACGACAGAAGGACCAACGTCATCAATAGGGAGAACTTCCTAATTTTTAAACCCAATGCATTTTCAGTGAATTTGTACCAATCCAAATGGAAAAAAAAAAATCCATCTGATCTCCAGATGTTACCCACAGGCAGTGAAAAAATGGAAAAGCTTTCGGTTTTCTCACTGTTCTAAGTTATTAGTGACTATAGAGAACCATCTTCCCTGGGAGGGCAGAACATTTCTAAGAATTACAACATTTCCCCTCTCTGGCCACCAGTGTGTATGTCGCGGGCAGGGAGAGAGCCTTCTACCTCTCCTGACCCTCATTAAGCTACACCCGCTCAGACAGACAAGGAGGCTGCACCTTCCGGGGTCAGTGAACTGCTTTTCTGCTGACCTCAAGCGCCCACGGGCTGCGGCGTCCGCAGGGACAGGGCACCCAGCTCCTCACCTCCACGTACCACGTGCAGCAGGGGCGGGGTACGCACTCAGTGCTTGTAAGCACGGCCTGGATAATGAACACACAATAATTTACCGTGGACCGAAATAACCAGACGAGGTCAGGTGTCTGGCATCCCCGGAATGCTTTCAAATGATTTCAGACCCCAGGTTTCCGAGGTCAAAGGTTTGGGTTTTTCCCACGGCCACGTCAAACCTCGTCGCATGAAGGCTTAACTGTACGAATGAAGCCTCTCTGAAGGGAGGAGCTCCCAGACTGCTGGGCCAAGGCCAGATCCCCTTCCAGGCAGGCGGCGAAGGCGGGGACGCGACGCGCAGACGGGGCTGAGGCCCGCGGCCTGCACGGGAGCGTCCCGCCGACGCCGTGCCCCGGCAGCACCTCCTGGTCGGCAGCGCCTACCTGCAGGAGGGGGGCCTGCTGCTCCGCGCTGGGGGTCTGGTCCGTCCAGGACTCCAGGGGGTTCCGTGCTCGGGCGCGCGGGGTGGCCGCGGGGAACTTGGCCGCCAGGGCGGGGCGGCCGGGCGCCGGCAACTGCTGCTCCTGCTGCACCGCCTGCAGCTTCCACAGCAGCTCCCGCGGGGAGACCTCGCTGGGCCCCGGGGGCTGACGGCCGGGCCCAGGGCCGGGGGGCGCTGGCCTCGGCAGTGCCCGGGGCCCCGGCGTCTGCGGCGGGAGGGTGGCGGCCGAGGCGGCTGGTGCCGGCGCCCCGGGGACGCTCTGGAGCTGGTCCGGCGCCTTCTGAGTCCTGGGGGCACCGTGGGCGCGGCGGGAGACCTCGGGGCCGCGGGGAGACCCTGGCCGGGCGGCGTCTCTGCAGGGCCAGCTCTCGGGCAGCTCTGCCAGCGGCTGCAGGTCTGCGCTCCCCACCAGGAGCTTCTGAATGGCGGGACAGAGCTGCTTGTCGACCGGGGGCGAGCGTCTGCGGGGTTCCTCGTAGGACAGGGAGCGGACGACCCCCTGTCGAATCGGAAGCTTCTCTTGCTGCTGCTGGTGGAGGGTCTTTGGAGGCCCCGCGGCTTCCTGACACGTAGCTTTGTCCTGCTTCCCGAAGAGAGCCGTCAAGGACAGGTGTTGGGGTTCAGGGTCTAAGGTCTGGAACAAATAACCACGTCTGAAAATGGGGCCACATGTAATTGGGTTATATGGGGGGCAGTGAGACATAACTTACCTACCCGATGATTTCTTCTATTTACAAAGAGTCAATTAGAAAGGATGAAGAAGCTTAGTGACAACAAACTCTACACATTTGGGACCTCCTTTTTAATGTCAAAAATGTTCACAGCCTTCTCCCTCCCACCCCCAAGACGGCTGTTATACGATCAGTATCTGCTGATTGATGAACAGGCACATGATCCTTGCTGGGCCTGGGGTTCACAGGCTGGGGACCACTGTGGCACAAAGCTACAGACACTAAAAGGCAAATGATCTCTTCAACAGGAAGCCCATCTATCCCTGCAAAGTACAGGAAGACACTGAGGATACACAGAAATGTGAGGTTTTCAGAATTCCTGGTAGTATCCACAGAACTATAGAAATTGAGGGCTGAAAGAAACCTAAGTCACTTAGTCTAACTTGATCCTTCCAACTACGTAACAGTAGCGATAACAACCCGTCAGATGCGTAACACCCCAATCCCTGCCCCCCCTGCGCCGCCGTGGCTGGTAACCAACCCGCTTCCTTCCCGCCCTGTGTCACCTGGCGTCTCCCTGCTGCTTTCTCTCTTGCTGGGCTAAGAAAACATGAGATTCTCCTAAAGTCAACATATTCCGGTTTCTCTCTTAAAATAAAAAATGTCCATGAAAAGCAAACTTATAATAAAAGCTAAAAGATAATTAGAAAAGACTTATTTTTTTTACAAAATTCAATATAAGACTTGCATTAGCCACTCTTTATGGTTTTGGTCTCCATGTTCATTTTTTTGAAATTGATTTAAACCAATTCCCTTTAAAAAAAACCTTTAGTGAGGAATAACCATAAGAACCGGAAGCAGCTACACTCAGTGATGGGACTTGCAGGTTAGCAATTTTGCTAATGCTGGACTCTTCTGAAAAATATATATGCTCATACAGAAACTGCTGTCATGCTTATATCTTAGATGCAAAAACAATGACAAGCCATGGGGTCTAAAGGGGGGTTTGACACCAGTCCTCAGACCAGGAATCCCATATACACACACAGCGCCTGGCCCCGGACCTGGCACCACGGGGGCGCGTGGGCTGTGGCTCCCTCAGGGGCCGTGGCACACCAGCTTTCCACCTCGGAAGAATACAGCCCGACATGCAACGGTCCCGTCAGCTCTGACATGATATTAGGTTGCTGTCTTTTTAGAATACGTTATCCTCTAAGGAGTTCAAGTCCACAAGGGATTAGCACAGAGTGAGGGAAATGCCAAAAGGAAAAACTGCAACCCCCTTCTAGGAAGAGTAAATTATTAATAATGACAAAACCTCTACTTTGAAATCTCTCTTTCCTGGATTGACCTTAGGGCACCTGCAGAGCATCGGCCCCGCCTTGACCGTGCTCCGGGCCAAGGTCCCTCAGGAGCCCCCCAGAGGCCCCGGCGGAGCGCAGAGGGCTGTGCACCTGGCTGGGCTGCGGGCCGCGCTGCTGCCGGCTCCCACTGGGCTTCACCGGAATCGGCTTGATGAGATTGGGGTTGTCGTAGATGGCGGACGAGCTGCTGATCTGTTTGGGCTCAGGACAGGCTTTACACTGAAATGGAAAGAAGAACCTCATTTTTGGTGTTAAAGAAGCTTTAATCTTTTAAAAAGGAACGCATCTTCTTGCTCTTTATTTTATCTAGTTGGTACTTAAAAAAAAATAGATCTCCATGTACAAAGGAAAATCCCTTACTCTCCTCTGATATGAGCTACGTTTGAGTATAAGTCAAATTCAGGTCGAATTTTTCTTAGTTTGTGCAATTCCGTGCCCTAAAGTATTAGGTCGGCCTGCAGGACCTGGAGGCCCTGAGACGCCCGGATGCCTGAAAGGCCGCGGGTCGCCGGGAAGCAGCCACAGCCTCCCGCCTGCCCTTCCGGGATAGACGGTGGAGGAAGCGCCCCCTCGGTGCCGTGTCTGGGCCGCGGGAGGGTTCTGCGCGCGGCTGGCAGTTGACTGCAGGCTGCAGCACTGCGTCCTCACAGCGACCAGCCCTTTGTAGTCGACAAACCAAAAAGTCAAGCTGACCCAAACCGCTGATTTAAAAATTACTAACGTCATCTTTATTTAACAAATGGCTTTTTGCACAAACAGAGTAATTCAAATCCCAGTGCTCGGAGCCGCTCGCTACAAATTAGAATTTCACAGAGAAAGAGACGAGAGACAAGCCTCATCGTTTCAAACCCTGAGTCATTATCACACATTAGTCTAACCAACCATGCGATCACTCACACAGTAGGATTCGTAACAGAGAGGGCACAGCAGTGATGTCTGGGTTTCCCTTGTTGAAACACCAAATAAAACTCACTGTGAAACGCGGACTTCTGCACTGTGGACCCCGCGGCACTGTTAGTTTCAGCTGCAGAGTTGCGCCCTCGGGCCAGGACACACCTCACCATACGGAGGTGGAGTGGCTGCGAATACAACCTTGTCCCTGGGGTCCCACGGTTCCCAGTGTGCTTTATGGCTATTAGCTGTATTTTCTACTCAAGGATGTAGGGGCCTGGGGCCGATTACCACCACGCTCACTTAGGTTTATAAAGTTAACTGCACAAAGGACTAATTATTTTCTGCCAATAATTTGTATATTTGGCACTAGTATTGAATGGCACGTGAAATCACTTTATGAGTCATAAAATGTCATTTCTTTTTTTGTTGGTTTTTTTGTGTGTGTGTGGGATCTTCCCAGACCAGGGATCAAACCTGTGTCCCCTGCATTGGCAGGCGGATTCCCAACCACTTCACCACCAGGGAAGTCCAAATGTCATTTCTAATTCTTCTTAGGCGAATGATGGCTGCAGGACCCACTGGCCTGGGTTCTAAGATGTGGATCACCAACGCAAGACAAGAGTGTAGCCTCATACAGTCACTGACAAAATGTTGGCGTGAAAAGCCTTTACCGCCGGCTGGCCGCGCAGAGAAAGTGGCCGCTCGGCTCACTTCCGCGAGTGGCCCTGTCTGTGCGCAGGGACCCTGGGTTGCAAACTGCTTCACTGTGTACCCACACATGTGGGCCGCAGACAGCTCCCTCCGAGGAAAATGGCCAGAAGCTGCTTTCTGTGTCACTAGGACGGGCGACCTACCAATGAGGCTTCACTGTCATGTAAAAAGTGCCCAGAACGAAACACCACTGATCTCGACGGTCTGCAGCTCGTTTTCCACTTGTTTAACTTTCTATGCCTCTCTCGACCCAAACACTTTAAACTACTTGGAAAAACATGCAGAGTTGGAGAAAGTATAGTGGATTCTTGACAGAGTACCCAAGGCCTTAACAACAATGTCACATGAGCCCGTTTTATCACACAAACACATGTGTCCACGAGGGGAGAAGAGTGTGGGGGAAAGTACACTAGAAGTGCTAAAAGTAGACATCTTTGAGTGGTAGGATTATGGGTAGTTTTATTTTCTTTCTTGTACCCTTGAATTTTCTCAGTGAACATCAAAAGACACAGTAATTTCTTTAATTTCATAAATAAGTCAGAGCCATAGCTAGAGGACAACTATTCATTCTTGCCTTAGGCCACAAAACACGAAATAGTCTTAAATATGAAACAGTCCACTTATTCTTCTCTTTTCTTTTCCTTTTTGCAGTATCGTTGACTTGCAACGTTGTGTTAGCTTTAGGTGTACAGCAAAGTGATTCAGTTACACATGTGTAAACGTATTCTTCAAAACAGTCCACTTCTGAAGGCTCAGCACGTAGCCCCGCGGCCCAAGGCCGCTCTGGCCCGGCTGCTTCCCCCACTCACCGGCACCCCAGCCCCGCGCCTAACCGCGAGGAGGCAGCTCAGAGTCACAGCACTGCTGCTTCACAGCACATTCACGGAAAGTTGTTTCTTCGGGGAGAAAACATAAAATATCGGCCAAAACAAGGTTTTTAAATTACTTTATTAACTTTGCGTAAAAAGTCGTGTCTGGTGTCACCAGGCTTCACTTTATCGATATCATCTTCCTCCAGCTCAAAATGTTTGCTCCTCTTACTTTTTGGGATTTTCACACATTTACGAGGTTTAGAGTTGGAGAGGCCCTCAGAGGTCATTCGGTTAATAAGCATCCAGAGCAGTGAAGTTCTTCTGTAACGTGCCTGGTATTCATCATTCTGTCTCTTCTTGGAAACCTCCGGTAACAGGAAATCCACTTCCTCGCAGCAAGAATCCTGAGGAAAGACTGTGTTTCCATGTCCCTTTCCTGCACCTGGGGCCCGGTCCACTCCTGATCCCCACATCGTCTGGCGTGTCCGTATGTGTTGGGAGAGCAGATGACACAGCGTAAGGCAAGGATAAAGCAGGGCTTCCTCACACAAGGGGACCCCTCAGGGGCAAACACACCCGGTGGGCAGATCAGAAACCACACGAGGGACAAGGAACACGGGAAGTAAGCCTTCAGAGACGTCACCTGTTGCCAGGTAAGTACGGGAGGAGAGAGCCAGCCTCGGAGAGGCGGGAAGGCACTCTCAGGAAGCAACACTGGCACTGTGTTTGGGAGGAGCCCCCAACGCCCGCAGGGGCAGCGGGAGCACGAAGCAGCGAGGCGGGAAGGGTCACCCGAGACCGCGTGGCAGGGCGCTCGGAGGGGCCCGGGGCTTACCCTCTGGGCGGTGAGAAAGCGAGCAGGATGTGGACCAGGGGCCACAGGACCGTGCAGGCCCTTCTGGACGGGATGTGACGGCACCTGGCCTGTGATGGCAGAAGGAAGAGCTGCTTCTGTTATTTATCGCACAGTTGGAGCGATGAACATTACGCATATGACATGTATTTGAATTTATAGAAAAGCAGAGTCTGCACACTGATTAGACCTCTGTCTTCCCTTCATGTCAACACTGTCACAACCGGATAGAACGTTGTTCCGACCTCAACAAGTTTATGCGCAGCGGGAGAGGCCTCCGTGAGTGTAACAAATGAGGAAGAACAAAATACATTCTAAAGAGTAACACACTGGTGAGTGCAGTGGAAGGGACAATCAATTTGAATGAAGAGATCTGGGAAAACTCCATGTAAGAAGTGGCATTCTTCCTGGGCCTCGAAGGAGATGTAGATTCTGAAGGGCAAACAAAACAGGGAAACACTGCAAGTTGTGGGTACAGTACAAAGTGATGGCCTGAGGCCAGTCCCCAGGACCGGGCACCGGTGCTTCCGAGTGTGCGTGAGCTCTGCGTGGCCAGTCCCCAGGACCGGGCACCGGAGCTGCTGAGTGTGCGTGAGCTCTGCGTGGCCAGTCCCCAGGACCGGGCACCGGAGCTTCTGAGTGCGCGTGAGCTCTGCGTTCAGAGGCTCAGGGAGCACTGCATCTCCCGCTCCCACCCCCGGGCCTGGAGACAGAGGCTCCGCAGCCCCGCAGGGCCCCCTGCTGCAGGGGGTGCCTTGTGACGGGCGGGCAGGAAGCAGGAGTGAGGGCAGAGCTGAGGCTGCAGCCTTTGCCGGGGCCTCTGCACTTTAGGACTGGCGTGTTTGAATCATTTCAGGGGCTCCAGATGACAGGAGTGGCCCTGATACGACGGGGGCGGAGGACTCTCGCCCCGGGGTAGGCGAGCAGACAGGGCTGGGTCTCCCGGTCACAGGCACCCTCCTGGCTAGGCCTCTGGTATCTCCAAGAATTGGCTGGTTGGGGAGGGACAGTCTCTCCCCAGCCAGACTTTTAACAAGTCAAAACATCATAAAATAGAAACAATACAGTATGTGTGTTTGCGTATGTGTCTGTGTGTTGGGAGGAGGGAGGGAGAAGAAAGAAAATAATTTTTCTTCAGCGTTTGCATTTCTTATCTATACTGGCCACTGTTATGCCGTCGTCACAGAACCTAAGTTCCTCGAGGGCAAAAATGGCGCCTTTAAGGTGAATGTTCACTGTGCCTGACATAGTACAATTAGTAAAGTATAATTAAGTCACTGGGACATTTTTTCACGGCTGTTGAAGAATCAAATAAAATAAAAAGCGGATCCAGAGCTCGCTGTTACTGGCCGAAGCTGGGGAGAAAGCAACTGGGTCGGGGCCGTGACAGGGCGGGCGGGTGAAACCGCGCTTTGTTCACATTCGTTCAACAAGCCCTTGGGCGGGCAGCGCTGACCACCTGCGGGACTCGCACAGAGACGCCCGCGGGGGTGTCTGTCTCCAGTAGTGCAGCCTCTGGCCCCGCCTCCAAGGCACGTGCAGAAGCCTGGCAGGCTGTCCCCGAGGAACCCACGCCGCACACGGCCCTTCTGACTGCTTCCTGGCGTCACTTACCTTGTTTTCTACCTGCCCTGTTCCCCTCCCCTGTCATTTGCTGTTAGTGCTCAAGACTTAGGTTCAGGATCAGCTCTTCTGGCAGGAACACTTCCAGGCGTGCCGCGTACTTGACGTTCAGCCACTGTGCGCGGCCGCCCGACCCGCCCGTGGTCAGGTTTCCGTCCGCCTTTCTCACAGCACTAATATTACTGATGATCTGTGCCTGACTCAGTTACTCCACCAGGGCTTTAGGCTCTGTCATTCCGTCCACATTTAACAGCTGGAGCTCTGTGGTGGAGAAGGCCTTTCCCGCATCAACCTGGATTATCCGGTGCCCCTGGCCAGGCAGGATAAATGCTAAATTCTTTCCACCGACCGCCAATTTTCAGAGGAAGGGGGTTGGACGTCCTTCCTACTGCTAGTGCCCTAGTACCACCAAGGATAGCCATGATTATTCCACACAGGTTGTGCTCATTTCTTGTTAATTTTATCCCAAAGAATTTTATATTAATTTGTTGCTACTGTCAATGGGGTCTTCTTATTGGAGACTATTTGTATATACGAAGGTTACTGATTTCTCGGGCTGCCTTTGAATCCACTTAAAAGCAAACAGTCTTCAGCCTACTAAAAGCCAATAAAGATCGCATTTCTCCTGCACTTCTGTCTGACGGAAGGAACGGCACCAAGTCCGTCTCAGTGCGCAGGTCCCCACCGTGGAACTTAAGCAAGCGTGCATCACAGGGAGACAGGACTCACCTTTGTGTATTCGTCCTTGGCCTTGGAGAGCATGCGCAAGATGTCTGCCTCCTTGCCCTCTCCCGAGCTGAGGCTCACGGGGGACGCTCCCACTACCGCTCCACGGCGGGCTTTCAACTGCTCGTACTGAGCGAGGCTAGAAAATCAGAAGGGAAATCCACACCAGAAAAGCCAATTCAACACAACCGGTTTTTGAAACTATCCAGTTCTCACCCAGTTGTTTTTATCTTGTTATAATCATGTTAGACATAAGACTGCTGGAACCGAAAGAAGAAAAATGGGAGTTGAGGTCCTGAGTACACTGACCACACGTACACCTCTAGAGTGGGGCGGGCCACCCCCGCCCGGGGCTGTTTTGTACAGAAAGTTAATGATGCATGGCCTGTGGCAGCTGTCACACAGCCAGGGCAGGGCTGAGCAGCTGGGATGGAGACCGGTTAGCCTTGCAAGGCCGAAAGTATCCACCACTGGTCTTTCTCAGAAAAAGTGTGCCAACTCCTCACTGAGAGCAGTAGAAAGGACTCATGTGTCGCTGAGGAAACCCAATTTAGGGTTCTCAAACCCTGGGCAAACCGCATGGCAAATCGGGCGTCTGCCCCTGGTTCCAAAGGGCCTTGAAGTCAAAGCGCGACTGATTCCAGCCCCTCGAATCCTGTGGTTTAGAAACAGAGCGAAGATTCCACCCCAGGAGAGGGGTACGAAAACAGAGCAGTGAGCAGCGCCTTCTGTTTTCCTGAAAACAACACAGAAGGGAGGCCAGATCGCTCCTCCGTGCTACAGCGAGGCTGAGAGGAATACTGCTCCCCGCGTGGGCTCTGACCGCAGCTCACGCGCCTTCATAATTGCCGCGAAGTTTACGGGGAAGGAGACCTGAGGACTCAGTGAGACGTTCAGTTCTAAGTGAGGACAGGCAGGGAACCCACACACATCGGCGGCTTGTTGCTCACCAGCGATCAGGTCCCAGCCCCAGCGGTGAAGGAATCACCGGGGAATCTGACAGTCTTTACGCGGCCTCTTGGCTGGGCAACAGGGTGTTTTTTAATCTGCATGAAATCCTGCTATTATCATCCATTGCACAGTTTACAATAACATGGGTGTTCTAGGAACTCGCTGTTATGGTGGTAAATACCAGTTTGAACACACTTAATCACCACCTGCAGCTTGAGCCGGTTACCTGAAATTGGCTCTCACAAGCTAGGCTTTTCAGAAATCAATCTTACTTATAAAAAAGTACTCCCCACATTCCATATTTTGGGGTCACTTTTTAGCCATTTCCTTGACCCGGGATTTAAAATTGAAAAATGGTTCTTTTGCAGAGGGAGCTGCTCTGTCGAATCTGCGCTGATGGCGGCCAGACCCTGTGTTCGGCCGAGGCCAGTCCTGGGTCAGATCCAGCACGTGCAGGAAACTCATTTCCCTCTGAGGCTCTAAACCATCTGCATAAGCGCAGGGAAATAACTGCCTCCCAGTGAGCAGGCCTGGGGCTCAAGAACCGGTGAGACGGGTTGATGGATCCCAGAGGAGAGAGCACACTGACCCGGGCCTCCTCTCAGGGTCCTCAGGGGGGCAAGAGCGGGGCAGGCAGACAGTCATTTCAGTTTCCCCCGGTGCAGACTGGGGTGAATCACAGGGCCTCGTGAGATTAACAAAAAAAGAGACTAGTAACAGAGAGAGAGAGAGAGAGACAGAGAGAGGGGCTGTCTACTGATCACTAAACTAGTATTAGCTCAGATACTCCCAAAGGAACTGAAAATACAGACTCTCCGAAGCCCTCGCAGGGTCAGAAGGGAGGGAGGTCTGAGCCCCACGGGCAGACTTCAGGGCAGGAAGGATGTGGGCACCCCAGAGAATCTGGGGCAGCCTTTTAGAAGGGCTCTGAATGTTCTCTTCACTGAGATATACTGATAACTTTTCAAGGGAAAAAGCTGCTAATTTACAAAGGAGGATAATATTAAGGAAAACTGCCATCTGGAAAAATTCATATTACAGATTCTCCACACGTGCAGAAAAAAAATGAGGGGAACCCTTCTACATAATAAATCTTACCTAGTGGAAATGTAAAACATTGTCATTTATGTTTATTTTTCATTTATTAAGTAATAGAGAATGTGTTCCTAACCATGGTGAAAAGGACTGCAGTCAGAGACGTGCCCTGTTTAGATTACAGTGTGGCTACGTACACTTAGAAATACAAAGCACCAGGTCCTGACAAATACTCAGCCCGCAGCACTTACTTTTTCATAAGCTCTGCAATTCTTTGGCATTCTTCCTTGTCGTAAAACCAAATTCCATAAATGGACACTGCAAAAAACACATCAAACCAATTATGAGCATCTTCAAAACTACAAAATGGAAAGAAATTCACTTTCCATCTTGAGGGAAATACATACTTCTTGAATAAATGAAACCAGCCACTGGAGTTCAAGCTTGAAAACCTCGCACTGGGGCTTTTTAGGCCCACAGAGAACACACACATGTGCACACACACACAGACACACACTGAAGTATGTTGTCCTTAAAAATACAGCACCTGAACACAACAGGCACGTGGCGAATGCTTCTTAAATGGATGAACAGACTGAAAACGAGCCTCGACTCTAAGCTCCAGCTCTGAAACATCACTGCCGCCACAGGCCCGGCACACACTCACACACACTCCATCTTCTTTGTTAAGTATCGGAAACCTGAAGCACAAATTAGGCCTGGAAGCCTCCCTCCCTTCCCCTTCTCCCAGGAAGGTGTTAGTAACCGAAAGATTGGCTTTGAAAGCCCTAAGTGAGGACACGGTGCAGGAAAAACAAAATTCAGTAATAAATCTCCGACTCCAAAGTGTCTGCACGTAATATTTACAACTGTTGAAAGATGAGGTACAACTCTGACTGAATGATTTAGTAGTGAAAGAACAATGTGGCATAATATAGCTGCTATTGATTGATTTGACAATTTTCAAACAAATTGTATACCTTAATATGTGCCTGTCTAGGTCATTTTTATAGCAAAGGCTAAACAGGTCCAAAATACATTTATAAATATCTAGTTGAGGATCTGGTGGTATTAATCATATAAACAATACACTAACTATATATACATGTTAAAAAAAACTTCACTGAAATAGCTGCCATGTTATGACAGGGCAATGAAAACCAACATATTTTTAAAAGAAATTATTTTTAAAATTTAAACTTACAAAATATTTAATTATATGAATATAATTTGGTCATTAAAACAGCTGTGATATTTTGACAACTTTTCCCCCCACTCACCTGACCAATGACTTGGTGGGCGTTTCTGCTTCTTGTTAGTCAATATTCAGAAATCAAAGGGTACAGGAGATGTCGTTTTAGTGCGGTGTTAAGCAGATGTCTTTAAAAGGACCCTATAAATTTGAACTATCAACTTGCCAATAGGGGGCAATGGCGTCAACTCCTTGTGTGATGCCTGCACCAGGAATCTTTATCTTACCTGCGTGTGCAGGGGGAGGGGGGCAGCTTTTTCTTGATGGAACCATTGTGTCCTCTTAGAAATACACACACATACTCCTCTTTGATACATGGATACTCTGGAAAAAAGAACGTCTGAGTTCTAAAGCCTATGTGCTGAGAGCCTTAATATCAAAAAGAAATTCTTTCATCTCAAGATCATTAAGCGAGTCTCTGAGAACTTGATTCCAGGCTGTTCCCGGTCCATCAACCCTAATCCCCAGCGCCAGCTGCCCCAACAGCTTCCCACATGCCGACCCACCTGCTCTGTGCTCCCCTGAGCGAGAGTGGATCGGATCACCGACATTCAGCGACTAAAAAATCTGAAGACGTTGTATGTTTTGGAGGCTTTAATCCTCGTTACAAAACCAGGATCCTGCTCTATTCTTTGGTTAGAGTGAAAACCTCCTTTCCTTGGAGATGGAATTTTCCAAAACTATCAAAGCAGGAAAGAGGTAACAGGGGAGAGAAACACACAACTAAGAAATTCGAAGCCCACTAGCAGGGGAAGAACAGCCATTTGTGTCTCTTCAGTAGAACATATAAGTAGAAATATTTTGGGTGCCATTTTTGGGGGATGTTACACATTTGTGGCATTTGACATAAGGAACTAGGTTCTCATAAGGACTGGATGCCAAGGAAACTGCTGGTATAAATAGAAAAGCGGTTTGACGATGTTATTACTACGAGAAACTGAAATGCAGATGGAGGGGGAAGATACTGTGAACACATCTTTCAGGTGTTGCAGGGGAGGAAGGGAAGGCTGGGTCTGCAGCCTCACTGAGACGTTGTGGAGATTTCCTTAGGACCTGACCGTTTATCTCTAAAGCGACGTGACTTTAAAATTAAAATGGGGTCATTTTGAAACAGTTCTTTTCACCCCAGTTAATATGCAGTTTGAATGTACAATTTAAATAGTCAAGGAGGAGAAACAGATTTACCAACAGTCCTGGCTCCTGAGAGCAAGGCAAGATAACGAGTAGAACTGGGCCTAACTTTTTCTCCTTAAAATAGTTTCAAAGAGAGGGCCACATTCCACCACGGCTCCCGCCTCTCAGGCGCACGTTCCCAGCCGGGACGAGCCTATCTCTGTCCTGAACGAGGGGCACTGGAGCAGCTGGTGGTGACCATGCAAACCAGAGCCTGTCACCGTCAGGGAGGTGAGGTGCTGATGGGTGGACAGAACCCTCACGTCTCACCCCCAGTTTTCCTGGGCGGCCACGGGGCGAGGCCGGCCTGGGCGGGCAGCGGGCGCCGCAGGGAAGAAAGAAGAAGGCCAGGTTGAAAAGGACCGGAGAAGGTGGCGTGGTTCTGGCATTCTCAAACTTGGAGGGATCGCCGTCACCTGACACGGGGCACAGCCTCGCGGAGCGCCGAGACGGGACCAGCAGAGATGTTCTGAGTGCCCCGGGACCCGCCATGCTGCGAGCCTTCCTCCCACCCACCACGCCTGGGTACCGGCCGCTGCCCAGCCGCCCCGCCGAGATCCAGGTGGGCTTTAAGGGCACTGTGGTGCGTGAGGCTCAGCTCAGCTGTTCCTACATCACTCTTGGAGGTAAGAAACCCCACAGTGGAGCAAAGAATAGGAAGACCCCGAACTGCCTAATGATGCCCACATGTGACTCCCCGCGCTAAGAACACGTTTGGGGGCAATCTTCTTCCTGTTGATGAACACAGGACTTCAATAGCAGAGCTGTGAAATTCTGCCTAAAATTGCCCTGTCCTGGTTTACATCATGCTTTGGAGATTTGGGGTTGAAAAAAGCAATGTTTGAGGCAACAGGCAATGTACCATCGCCTGGTCATATCTGTTAAAACACCAGCTATTAACATCTTCTATTTCCCTCTTAATTCTGCAAGAAAGATTAGGAAAGCAAAATTTCCATGTTAGATTTCATGTCTGAATATTGTAGGTACAACAGACATGAGAGAGAGCAAGCTGATGGTATTCGATACAAATATTTTCTTTTTTTTGAATGTCTCTAGCAGCAAAATCCAAAGTTGATCAAATTTTAAGAGGCTAGTTGAGAGGGTCACAGAAGGAATGGCAAATGTCCTTGATGCGCCTTCATTAGGAAACCTCTGATTCTCATTAGCATGGTGTATGAGTTCATTCTGGAAGTTCTCTGGGGATTTACCTCTCTAGTTTATGTTTTAACAAATATTTCTATAAATCTCTTGTTTTAAGACATTTGTCATTTGTTCCATATTTGACTTCAAATACCTTTCAACTCCAAATCATGAAGGTGGCTTGCAATCTTTTTTTTTATTACTATAATTTTTTTTAAAAAATTATTTTATTTATTTATTTTATTTTTGGCTGCATTGGGTCTTCGTTGCTGGGCGCGGGCTTTCTCTAGTTGTGGCGAGCGGGGGCTACTCTTTGTTGCAGTGCACGGGCTTCTCATTGCGGTGGCTTCTCTTGTTGCAGAGCACGGGCTCTAGGCGTGCGGGCTTCAGTAGTTGCAGCACATGGTCTCAGTAGTTGTGGCTCGCGGGCTCTAGAGCTCAGGCTCAGTAGTGTGGCGCACAGGCTTAGTTGCTCCGCGGCATGTGGGATCTTCCCGGACCAGGGCTCGAACCCGTGTCCCCTGCATTGGCAGGTGGATTCTTAACCACTGCGCCACCAGGGAAGCCTCGGCTTGAAATCTTTTAGCAATACTCATGCTACTATTTGCGCAACTTTAAAATACAAGGCCTATCTCCATACAGTTAGGAAGCAGATAAGACATAACTGCATAGGTGAAGTTATGTAGGCAGGATAAGGGTGTCTGACTCAGTAATGCTCTCCTCCCTGCTCCCCAACCCATCCCGCCCTCACTCTCTTTAAAAATAATCTCAGTAATTTCTCTCAGAAGGATAGGAAATATATTTTTTTTAGTCAGTAGGCAGCAAAGAAGGCATTTAAGTTCTCTCTGTTCACTAGGAAAGCCATGGAAACCTGGCAGTGTAAATTACACAAACCTCTTCTGGGCACTTAAGGATAAGCCAAAAGTCTCCAAATTCCTTCAAACCCCATTCTTTTCATGAAGTCTTTCTCAAACGAGTGGAATAATAATCCCAGTGGAAGGACCAAGAACATGTGATCACATGTTTGGTGTAGACACTTGTTTTTGAGACTTTGCTCGAATACAGAATTCCTTGTGCCATTTACCCCGTTCCAGTTTTTGTAGCTCAACCCCACAGATGGCGACTGGTGACTGGCATTTGGTTGTAAGCACACACACACAGCTACTATCCTACCGAAAGATCTCAAGGTAGTTAAGCAATTAGACGGTGAAAGGCGTGAAATGTCAGAGCTGGAGGTTAGGCGCAGGTGTGTGGTTCAAACACTTTCTTCACTAGTGAGGAGGGTGTTCTCTCTCTCATGGCCACAGTCATGTTTCCTGGTTCAATCTGTTTCCATAAAATACGCCCCTCCCCCAGCCTTACAAACGAAATACGTAAAGTGTGAAAACAATTTTCATGTTTGAATGATTTGTAGGCTCGGTTATAAGAGATGCGAATCCATCTTGCTTAACCTAAGGTTCATGTGAACTCTCAAAAGGTCCCAAGGAAGGATGGAAGGGAGGGAGGGAGGAAGGAGGAAGGGCATGCGAGAAGCGGGGTATCTGAGGGCAGGGGATGCGAGGCCAGCTTTGGCATCCACAGCTGGGAGGGAAAGACGCTGCGCCTGGCTGCTCTGTGCTGACCCGGTACTTCTACCCCATTCGGAACGCTTTGCACCAAAAATGCATTCCTCCGGCATGTTCTTTAATGCCTTTAAAGTAACGTTCTTTCATTCACCTTCTGCCTCAGCCTCACTGACCAAACACGGACACGATCTTGTAAAACAAAACCTTCGCTGGCCCCCGAGAGTCTACATAGCATTGTTATCTTTGGCCCCTGGTCTGGTTCTTTTCATGTGACACAGTTTAACTGCACCTCACAAATCAGTGGTCCCATGATCTCCAAATACTGGAAGGTTCACAGCAGATGGGAAGCAGCTTCTCTTTTATGCGTGACTAATACTTATGAACATTTTGGGGGAAACAGTAGAAAGCCTAAACAAATACTGTGAAGTAAGAACAGCCTCCCTCTTGCTAAATAAATTAACTTCCTTACAAAGTTAATGCCATAAACAGTAACAGAAGCAGCCTCTGTACTAGAGCATTGCACTAATTTGGATCAAATTAATATTAATCTCCAACTATAAATGAGAATTTATTATCTCCGAAGAAAAAGATGGATTTATCTTTCAAAAAAGTTTTCATTTCTAACAAATGCATGTTATGTCGTTAGACCTTCCAAGTCTCCACAGAGGGCTTTATCCTCCCAAAATGGAAATCTTAACGTCTGCTACTGCCCTCAGGTTCATGAAAGGTCACGTGGGATCTTCTCCATTATATGCTAACTCCCTAATTTTATTTATTTCAGGGGAAAGTTGCTTTAGTCTAGGAGATTTAACAGAGTGAATAAAACATTAAAAAAAATTAAGAAGCAGAAAAAGTCGCAGGTAATAATAAAAATAAATAGGAACAACTGATTCTGTTTTGTTGGTCATTTAAACTTATATTTTCGTTTGCCCATATCTTGCTGGTTAATCCCCAAATCTCCCAGGAGTCAAATAACAAGCGTGGGCTCCTGAGGTGTCTTCCTTCCCTGAGCCCTTGTCCTTCAAGACTCCTCTAGGGGGAAACAGTCTCAAGTGTTTCTTTGCTCTCATACTTTTTCACACATCCTTGGACTTAAAAAAAAAAAGCATATGTCATAACTAAGTGTTTACCGAACTGCTCCCCCACTAGACCTGAGCTCCTGGAGGGCGGGACTTGAATGCACAATGACCAGCAAGTGGCACGTTCAACAGGTATTTGCTGAGTTGAGCTGAAATCCAAGACGTCAGGATCTTGTACCATCTTACGTGATGGTTGCCACTATTCTGGCTTAACTAAACGTCACAGTCTAGATGTGCTAGGTCCTCCCCAGGGACCGACTACAACTTGCCCGGGGCTCACAGCACAGGGTTTCCTGACGTCATCCCTTTTATTCTCCTGACCTCACTCAGAATTTGCTTCAAACATCTGATAATCTTAGGCATAAGTTATGTTGATGGGACTTTGTCATCAGCTCCCTAGGACTGTACATTCTATTGATCCAGCACTGTGTGGGCACTGACGTTCTCATTTTCTGTGTGTTTATTATTCTAACAATGCTACCACAGACCAGTCTTCCTGATGGAGTACCTGTCAGGCACCGGCAACTAAGAGCTCAAAGAATGCAATTAATCTGCAAAAATCACGTGCATTTCTCTTCAGAGTATGAGTAACAGTACTTTATCTGGCAGAAAACACACTTATTCGTATTCCAGTCATGTCTGATGATAGTACTCTGAAGCTTACACATACAAGTACCTAAATTATCTTAAAAACATAAGACTGATATGCAATGTCAATTATTCCAGCAACACACTGAAAATGTGTTACCTGGAGTGAATCTCAATATAGCAAAATAAGTCTTGTCTCAGAGAATTGTAGTTTCTGAGAAATATATGTTTAAGGTAAACATAAAACAGAGTATTTCTATAGGTCAAAAACTTGTTCCAATGACAAACAGACTTCCTCATATTTGAATCAGGTTATTTAATCAAGTGTTTACTAGTTATAGGAATAGCTTCGCTGAAGTACACTAACTATAAAAATACATGATCACTGAAAAATTTCTAAGATTTTACACGGCGGTGGTTTAGCAAAAGGGACCCTAATGCTACTTTGTGATTGGGAGAAAGTGAGTCGGACTTTCTGTACTTTTCTTTTTTTTTTTTTAATTAATTAATTAATTTATTTTTATGGCTGTGTTGGGTCTTCGTTTCTGTGCGAGGGCTTTCTCTAGTTGCGGCAAGCGGGGGCCACTCTTCATCGCGGTGCGCGGGCCTCTCACTATCGCGGCCTCTCTTGTTGCGGAGCACAGGCTCCAGACGCGCAGGCTCAGTAGTTGTGGCTCACGGGCCTAGTTGCTCCGCGGCATGTGGGATCTTCCCAGACCCGGGCTCGAACCCGTGTCCCCTGCATTGGCAGGCAGACTCTCAACCACTGCGCCACCAGGGAAGCCCAAGTTTCTGTACTTTTTTCATTTCGACCTTAATCTATAACTGTGGAAGTAGCAGACCCCACTTTTCCCAAAGGCCTTTCTGTTATAAATAGTTGAATCATGGTTTGGTTCTACTATTAAATTAGAGCTCTAAGGCTGAATAGAGGATAATTCTAACACCAGTTCTTGCCTAAAATTGTTTTCTTTCTCCAAAACCCATAAGAACATGAAAAAATTATAATTTGTCCTTCTGTGGGTTAAGAAGTAATAACCCAATAGTTTTAAATCGATTATTTGAAACTACGAAGTGATTTCTGGACAAAAGTCAGTAACATAAAAAATAGACTCTAAGAGAACAGACACGAACACTCAATGCAGCCACAAGCAGGGAACTGTGTTAGGCAAACTAAAAGATGCTTCACTCGTTAAGCATTTCAGAAAATGTTTGGAATCCAGTTTTTCTCTGCCAAGATTTAGACTTCCAGCATGTCAAGCTGGGCTCTCAAAAACAAATGATAAAATACAGTCATCTCCAAACCACAAATGAAGTGCATGAATCCAAATAGCATTACTATGCAGATGTTTCCTCGGTAAAGTCGAGAACGTTAAGTCTCTATGGTTCAGGATAAAATAAAAGTGACCTCTCCTTAATTGCACTCTCACATCGTGTCTGTACATCACCTTATGTGACGCTGTCACATGGTCCTCCTCATCTACGCATGCCAGATCGCTAAGTTAAGTAAGTTCCGAGATGACAGCTTTTCCGTGTCAAGGTCCTATCTGCAGTGAGTCCCCTAACCCTAAAGGGTGACGTGTGAAGGCCGTGTGGACCGGGCGGTCCGGGCGAGGGCGGCACTGTGGACCCGGAGAGCGTGTGTGCTCCAAGGAGCTGTCAGGTATCACAACGCAACACACAGAAACACAAAAACCCAAAGTGAGTGTTTGCTTTCCATGAGGCTTTTCAGAGCCTTCTTGAATTGCCAGAATGCCAGTTCTTTAGATAAACAGTCTCCTTTAGAGTTTAGATCTCTTCGTTTCAGCATGAGCTGAATACTGATGAGAGAACAGAAAAGCAATTCTGGGTTTAAGGTCAGAGTGGCAGGTGTCATCACTCATGTCCCCGCAGATGTGCAGCCCGTTATCACATATGAAAACACATCAGCTCCTGAGCAATGGTTTGTAGAAAATAGGTCAGTTTTTCAGTTAGAATGGCAAAGGAGGCTTACAGACACAGATGCGGTGACCACAGTGTAATTTTAAAATTCCTCCTTTCTAAGAAGCACAGACTGAGGTGGTAGAGCACCCCTGAAGGCCGCCCCTAGCCGCTGCTCTCACCACAGGAACCAGCCTGCCCATCAGGCACAGGCCACCTGTTCTGATTGGAGTGAAATGTCAAATTCCTCGTCTCCTACCCCACACCCATGTGGTCTGAAGGAGTTTAAGGATCTTGTCTCCCTGCGCAGGTCCTGAACTGAAGGACACTCTGTTGTTATTCCTGCAAATACTAAGATTCTGTCTAGCAAGAGTGTCAAGTATTTTTAGCCATACAATTACTTTTAAGATATTTTTGGACTCTAGGAGGGCTTCAGGAGTTCAATCTACAAACCCTAAAATTGTATGTGAAATGGTGTGCACATGTGCAGACAGACGTTTTTGGAGGTGGGGCGGTACAAAGCATAGCCCCCCCAAAACAATGCCTGGCACACAGCAGGAAAACAAGACATATTTGAGGGAGTGGGGAAGGGGGGCAGGCAGGCAGGAAGCTTATCAGATTCTCAAAGGGGTCTGTGACCCCAAAAGGTTAAGAACGACTATTTGAGGCTATCAACATACCAGCAAATATCTCGAAATAGAAAAATAAACTCGCAATTATCTGTGGGCAGATAACTTGGCTTTCATTTCCTTAGTAATAAATTTACACAGGGGACACTTTTAACCTTTCAAATTGCTTTTGTAATAATTGCTTGAACTGATTCCAAGGTTAAGATAACAGAGGATAAAGTCTCAAGGTCTTAGAATTTGTTGGACTGCAAGAGCTTTTACTCCTCCCGGCGGCCTGAAGCCAAGGAGAGGGTGACAGCACAGGGAACCCTGCGCGTCCTTGGCCACGCGCTCAGCTTCGGCCACGGCTCCAGGAGCTTGAGGTAGCATTTTTGTTTCAGTCTCTATCATGAACTCGGGGAGAGGGAGGAATTTTGGGAAAGCTGGGCAACTTTGTGGCTCTTTCACGATCACCCCAAGCAGAACATGTTCAAAGCTGGACAAAAACATCAGACCTATGTATGTAAATAACAACTCTAGAATTAATACATAAATGATTTGGGAATTACTTTAAGTACATTGTACCTATCTGTTTCTTATGCAGATCTGTTCATTTTCTGTGTTTATTTGGTACCACAGAATACAAATAAAATGTAAGATGTGGTCTCTGCCCACAAGGGGCCTGTAATGTATTACTCATGCCACCGCTTTCTGCATAGTCTAGGTAATCAATAACCAACTCATTAATGGTAGCATAATGCAAGAGCAAACGTTTCACAAAATGCATTCTTAATGAGCAATGCTGCTTCCAAATTATGACCTCATTGTTTGCAAATTTGACTTTCTCACTGCTATTATTTTTTATGGGTATGTATAGGTACATTTCAACTGGAGCTTTGGAAGAAGTTAAAGCATACACCTCCTAATATGTTCTGTAAGAGCCGTCAAGAAGAGACCTATGGTTATATTTTAAATCTTATTGTTTCCTATACATATTGTTCTAGGGAAAGGACTGTAGACTAAGGAAAGGAAAATTGACTTTTAAAAAAAATTGACTCTTAAGAAAGAAGTGGAAAGTTAAATCCTTCTACTCAGGAAAAGATTAAGTTGTGTAGGTTTTCATATTTGTAGCAAAAGGAAACCTTTCCTCTCAGAAACACATGGAGAAAGCAGATGTCCCAGGCCAGAGGAAAGGGGGCAGGGTCTTTCTAACGATCTGAAAACTAGAAATGCAAAATAAACCATTCCCATCACCTAAGATTACTTAAAACTTTCAGCTGAAGTCAAGTTACACAATAGGCTTTGGTATCATGTTGGTTTAAAGTCCTGAAGATGTGTTTTATTAAGGTTGTTGTATTTTAATTTGAGGAAGCAAGATACAAAAGTGAGAAAAGTTAGCATCCATCTCATCAACTTAGAAGAGGAGATCAGGGTTAGATGAAAGAGTAGATAAGAAACACCAGGATAAAGAAGAGAGTAACAAGTTATACTTGAATACTGATTTCCTTAACATCTTCTTTTATAAGGCTCAATTATGCCTACTTTTCAAAACTGAGAAGTACTCTATATATTATTGCTTAAATAATATATTTAAATATAGTAATATTTAACGGAACTTAAAGCATTGTGTTCAATGAGCTCTGACAATAAACTCTCACATAACCAATCACCCAAAACAAGATATAAAATATTTTCATCACCCTTTTTCAGTCAACACCTGCACCACTTCTACCACCAACTCCAGCAGAGACAACCATTTTCTGACTTCTATCAGGATAGATTAGTTTTGCGTTTTTCTTAGACTTCACAGAAATGGGATCAAACGGTATATACGTTTTTGGTGAATGGCTTCTTTTGCTTAGCATAATGTTTTTGAGATTCATGTTGTTGAATATATCAGGAGCTCATTCCTTTTTATTGCTAAGTAGGATTCCACTGTATGAATCTACCAAATTTGTTTATCCATTTACTTATTATGGACATTTGGGTTATTACCAGCTTTTTTTTTTTTTTAACATCTTTACTGGAGTATAACAAAGTGAATCAGCTATACATATACATACATCCCCATATCCCCTCCCTCTTGCGTCTCCCTCCCACCCTCCCTATCCCACCCCTCTAGGTGGTCACGAAGCACCGAGCTGATCTCCCTGTGCTATGCGGCTTCTTCCCACTAGCTATCTATTTTACATTTTATTACCCGCGTTTTAAAATAAATGTTCATAGCAGTTCTACTTATAATAGCCCCAAGCTGGAAACAACCAAAATGCCATCAACAGGTGAATGAATAAACAACCATGAAATATTACTCATTAATAAAAAGGAAAGAACTATTGATATATAAACATGAATGAATCTCAAGGTTGTTACACTGAGAGACCAAAAGTGAGTACTTAACTCAGAGAAAGACAAATATCATATGATATCACTTATATGTGGAATCTAAAAAAAGGGTACAAATGATCTTATCTACAAAACAGAAATAGAGTAACAGATGTAGAAAACAAACTTATGGCTACCAGAGGGTAAGGGGGGGAGAGATAAATTGGGAGACTGGGACTGACATAGACACACTACTATATATAAAATAGATAATAAGGACCTACTGTCTAGCACAAGGAACTCTACTCAATACTCTGTAATGGCCTATATGGGAAAAGAATCTAAAGGAGTGGATATATGTATATGTATAACTGATTCACTTTGCTGTACACCTAAAACTAACACAACATTGTAAATCAACTATACTCCAATAAAATTTTTTTTAGAAGTGAGTACTTACAGGATGGTTCCACTTTTTAAAATTGGGGTATAGTTGATTTATAATATTACATAAGTTTCAGGTGTACAACATAGTGATTCACAATTTTTAAAGGTTATACTCCATTTATACTTATTATAAAATATTGGCATATTCCCTGCACTGTATAATATATCCTTATGGCTTATTTATTTTATACATAGTAGTTTGTACCTCTTAATCCCCTACTCCTATCTTGCCCCTCCCCCTTTCCCTCTCCCCACTGGTAACCACTAGTTTGTTCTCTGTATCTGTGAGTCGGTTTCTGTTTTGTTATACTCACTAGTTTTATTTTGTAGATTCCAAATGTAAGTGATATCATACAGTATTTTTCTTTCTGTCTGACTTATTTCACTTAGCAAAATGCCCTCTAAATCCATCCATGTTGCTGCAAATGGCAAGATTTCATTCTTTTTTAAGGCTGAGTAATATTCCATTGTGTGTGTGTGTGTGTGTGTGTGTGTGTGTGGTGTGTGTGTGTGTGTGTGTGTGTGTATATATATATATATATTTATATGTATACACATATATAAAACACCACATCTTCTTTATCCAGTCATCTGCTGATGAACACTTGGGTTGCCTCCGTATCTTGGCTACTGTAAGTAATGCTGCCATGAACGTTGGGGGGTTGTGTATCGTTTCAAATTAGTGTTTTTGTTTCCTTTAGATATATACCCAGAGGTGGAACTGCTGGGTCATACCATAGTTTATTTTTTAGTTTTTTGAGAAACCTCTATAATATTTTCCACATTGGCTGCACCAATTTACATTCCCACCAATAGTGCACAAAGGGTTCCCTTTTCTCCACATCCTCACCAACACTTATCTCTTGTCTTTCTGATAATAGCCATTCAGACAGGTGTGAGGTGATATCTCACCATGGTTTTGATTTGCATTTCTCTGACGAGTAACGATGTTGAGCATCTTTTCATGTACATCCTGGCCATCCGTATGTCTTCTTTGGAAAAACGTCTATTCAGGTCTTCTGCCCATTTTTAATCAAGTTGTTGGTTTTCTATCAAGAAAAGTTGTATGAGCTGTTTATATATTTTAGATATTAACCCCTTATTAGCCATACCATTTGCGAATATTTTCTCCCATTCAGTAGTCTGCCTTTTTGTTTTGTTGATGGTTTCTTTTCCTGTGCAAAAGCTTTTCAGTTGAATAAGGTTCCATTTGTTTTTTGCTTTTGTTTCCTTTGCCTTAGGAAACAGATCCAAAAAAATGTTTCTATGATTTATGTCAAAGAGTGTTCTGCCCATTATTTTTCTCTAGGAGTTTTAAGGTTCTAGTCCTACATTTAGGTCTTTAATCCATTTTGAGTTTATTTTTGTATATGATGTTAGAGAATGTTTTAATTTCATACTTTTACATGTAGCTGTCCAGTTTTCCCAGGACCACTTATTAAAGAGACTGTCTTTTCTCCATTGTATATTCTCACCTCCTTTGTCATAGATTAATTGACCGTAAGTGCTTGGGTTTATTTCTGAGATTTCTATCCTGTTCCATTGATCTATGTGTCTGTCTTTGTGCCAGCACCATAATGTTTTGATTACTGTAGCTTTGTAGTAAAGTCTGAAGCCAGGGAGCATGATTCCTCCAGCTCTGTTCTTCTTTCTCAAGATTGTTTTGGCTATTTGGGGTCTTTTGTATTCCCATACAAATATAAAAATTATTTCTTCTAGTTCTGTAAAAATGCCATTGGTATTTTGATAGGGATTGCATTGAATCTGTAGACTGCCTTGGGTAGTATGGGCATTTTAACAATATTATTTTTTCCAATCCACGAACACAGTGTATCTTGCCATCTGTTTCTGTTGTTTTCAATTTCTTTCATCAGTGTCTTACAGTTTTCCGAGTACAGTTCTTTTACCTCCTTAGGAGGTTTATTCCCAGGTATTTTATTCTTTTTGATGTGATTGTTTCCTTAATTTCTCTTTCTGACAGCTTGTTGTTAGTGTATAGTGCAACAGATTTCTGTATATTAATTTTGTATCTTATTCTGCAACTTTACTGAATTCACTGATGGACTCTAGTAGTTTTTTTTTGGTGGTGTCTTTAGGATTTTCTTTGTATAGTATCACGTCATCTGCAGTGACAGTTTTACTTATTCCTTTCCAGTTTGGATTCCCTTTATTTCTTTTTCTTGTCTGATTGCTATGGCTAGGACTTCCGATACTGTGTTGAATAAAAGTGGTGAGAGTGGGCATCCTTGTTGTGTTCCTGATCTTAGAGGAAATGCTTTCAGCTTTTCACTGCTGAGTATGACGTTGGCTGTGGGCTTATCATATATGGCCTTTATTCTGTTCAGTTCTCTCTATACCAACTTTCTGGAAAGTCTTTATCATAAATGGATGTTGAATTTTGTCAAAAGCCTTTTCTGCATCTATTGAGATGACTGTAATGTTTTTTTCTAAAAATAAATTTATTTATTTATTTTTGGCTGTGTTGGGTCTGTTGCTGCATGTGGGCTTTCTCTAGTTGTGGTGAGCGGGGGCTACTCTTCGTTGCGGTGTGCAGGCTTCTCATTGCGGTGGCTTCTCTTGTTGCGGAGCATGGGCTCTAGGCTTCCGTAGTTGTGGCACGCGGGCTCAGTAGTTGTGGCTCATGGGCTTAGTTGCTCTGTGGCATGTGGGATCTTCCCAAACCAGGGATTGAACCCGTGTCCCCTGCATTGGCAGGTGGATTCTTAACTGCTGTGCCACCAGGGAAGTCCCGACCATAATGTTTTTATTCTTCAATTTCTACAAGTCAAATCAATGTGATACACCTCATTAACAAATTGGAGAATTGGGGATTTACTTTAAGTACATTGTAGCTCTCTATTTCTTATCCAGATCTGTTCATTTTCTGTGTTTATTTGGTACCACAGAATACAAATAAAATATAATATGTGGTCTCTGCCCACAAGGGGCCTGTAATCTATTACTCATGCCACTGCTTTCTTCATAGTCTAGGTAATCAATAACCAACTCATTAATGGTAGTATAATGCAAGAGCAAACGTTTCACAAAATGCATTCTTAGTGAGCAATGTTGCTTCCAAATTATGACCTATCTTTATTTGCAAATTTGATTTTCTCACTGCTATTATCCTATAATGAATAAAATTACAATGAGAATTTGTGTAAAAGTATTTGTGTGAACATATGTTTTCACTTCTCTTAAGTAAATACCTGTAAGTGGAACTTGCTGGGTCATATGATAATTATGTTTAAGTATATAAGAAATTGCCAAACAATTCTCCAAAGGGGCTGCACCATGTTTTCCTCCTATCAGCAATGTATGAGAGCTTCAGATGCTCCACATCCTCATTAAAACTTGGTAATGCCAGTCTTTTATTTATTTATTTATTTGGTTGCACCAGATCTTAGTTGCAGCAGGCAGGCTCCTTTAGTTGTGGCTCATGAGCTCCTTAGTTGAGGCTTGCTGGTTCCTTAGTTGTGGCAGGCGGGCTCCTTAGTTGTGGTAGGCAGCCTCCTTAGTTGCAGCTCATGGGCTCCTTAGTGGCGGCATGCGAACTCTCAGTTGCGGCATGCATGTGGGATCCAGTTCCCCAGCCAGGGATCGAACCCGGGCCCCCTGCATTGGGAGCGCGAGTCCCAACCACTGCACTACCAGGGAAGTCCCCAGTAATGTCAGTCTTTTAAATTTAACCATTCTAGTAAATTATGTGGTGTTCTCATGCTTGTTTTAATTTACATATCCCTCCAATGTCCAATAAGCATATGAGAAAGTGCTCAACACAGTTATGGCAAAATGCAAATTAAAACCACAGTGAGATATCATTTCAGAACTCCCAGAACAGCTCAAATTAAAAGGAGTAACAATATCCAGTGTTGACAAGGATATGGAACAATGGATTTTCATACATCACTGCAGGGAGTATAAATGGGCGCAACTTTAGAAAACTGTCCAGCAGTATCCACAGAGCTATACAAACCCCTACACTGTACATGAGGTGTTTGTATAAACCCCAAACAAATAAGTGCATATATCCACCAAAACACATGAGCCAGAATGTTCATGGCAACTTTACTCACGATAGTTCAAGACCAGAAATAACTCAGATACCATCAATGGAGAATGGATTAGTAGACTGCAATGTACTGATCCTATGGTGTACTGCACAATACACACAGATAACTTCTGCTGGACACAACGACGTGGAAGTCCCTGATGAGTACATTGAACATCTCTTTACTGGCTATCTGTGTATCTTCTTTTGTAAAGCATCTGTTACATATTTTGCCAATTTTTAAACTGGATTGCTTATCTTCCTGAGTTCTAAGAGTTATTTATATATTCTGGATATAAGTACTATGTCAGATGTGTGTGCACACGCATGTGTGTGTACAGTGAATGTTTTTTCCCAGTCTGTGGCTTGCATTTTCATTTTCCTAAAGGTAATACACCTTTAGGTATAGAACAGACGTTTTTAATTTGATGGAAGTTTACTTTTATTTTTTTAATAAATTTATTTATTTATTTTGGCTGTGTTGGGTCTTTGTTGCTGCTCACGGCTTTCTCTAGTTGTGGTGAGTGGGGGCTACTCTTTGTTGTGGTGCATGGGCTTCTCATTGCGGTGGCTTCTCTTGTTGCAGAGCACAGGCTCTAGGCACTCGAGCTTCAGTAGTTGGGGCGTGCAGGCTCAGTAGCTGTGGCTTGCAGGCTCTAGCAGGCTCAGTAGTTGTGGCGCACAGGCTTAGTTGCTCCATGGCATGGCAGGTGGATTCTTAACCACTGAGCCACCAGGGAAGTCCGGAAGTTTACTTTTGATGAGGTACAATTTATCATTTTTTTTTCTTTTATGGTAAATGTTCATAAGATTCTATTCAAATCTAGTGTTTGGTGATACTACCAGTTTTTAAACATTTTCAATAAGGAGTTACATTTTAGTTGCTTCTACAAAAAATGAAAAAAAAGGATTTATTATTTAATTCTCAGATAAAATAACTATAGCATAAGCCTTACTGTTTAAACCATACGGCCATGGTTTAGCAGGGCCACTGCAAAACAGGGACATGATCTCTGTTCCTGTAACATAATTAAAATACCAACTTGGTAGTAGTAAACAAACTTCTTAAATATCAAATCAGAATAGCTCGATAAAAGTAAATCAATTTGAAAGAAATATTCTATAAAATGTTTTGTAGAACTTAGTTTTATAAAGTTTTCACAGAGATGAAATTGATGTTTTCCCACATTATATATCCTTTCCTAGAACTATTAAATTTCTCAGGATGAGGATATATGGTATTCTCACAACTTGCAATTATTATATTTCTAGGAACTTTTAGGTAAATGCAACTAATATCTGTATAAAATCAGCCTTGAGGAGCAGAGTAATTCCTCTGTAGGCTGCTAAAATTATTTAGTATTTTCTACCCAGGAACCACACGGTGTTTAAGGTTTTGCTTATTGTTGGTTGGCTTATGCCCCCAAAGAAAAAAGACTGAAGATACAGTAGTGAAAATTTTGGTTAAGCTTTATTGGTTGCCTTGAATAGAGAAACCTAATAAAAAACAACTCATTGCAAATATTTAACTGTACACACTTAATGCAAGGATTTAAGTGCTGAAGGGAAGTAGAGAGATACCTTGCCTTGAAGGGGCTTGTGCTCTGATAGAGAAACTAGGACAAATATTATATATACGGTAAAACGTAAGTACTATGAAGTGCCTGTTGTTCTAGCTCAGCATTTAGCATATTATTGTGAACATATATATTTGTAAATCTGTCTTTTGTGCTAGGATGGCAAACTATCAGAGGGAAGGGATGTGTCTTATTCATTACTGAACTCCCCCAACCCAGCACAGAATCAGCATCAACAGGCAAGTGGTCAATAAATACTAGGAAAGCCAGCATGGGAGAGGTATATGCTGTAGTGAGAAGTCAGAACTAGAGACAGAGGATGACAACACCAGGGAGATGTCAAGTTTCGGTTGCTTTTGAAATATGAGTAGAATGTATCTGGTAGAGATTGGTTAGGGTGAGGAAAAGAATTCAAGGGAAAAAAAGGACCATGTTTAAAAGCACAGAGATAAAAAATTTAAAAGGATTCTAGGAAAGCACATATTTGTGTTTGGTTAGAACAGAGGTAAGTATACAGCAGTCCCATCGACCTGTCCAGACAGGTAAACTGGGACCCGACTATAGCAAGCTTAACTGTCAGGTGAGAAAGTCTACCTGGTGGGCATTTAAGATTCTGAGCAGAAAAATGACAATCAGACTTGTGCTTTAGGAAGATAAATCTAGCAGCGGGTTTGTACGGAAGGGATAAACCAGATGCAAATTATATGGCAAGTGGTTCAATTTGTTAATATTTCTTTTATTGTGGTAAAATTTTAAATAGCATGAAATTTACTATTTTAACTATTTCTAAGTGTACAGTTCCGTGGCTTTAAGTATATTCACAATGTTGCACAACCATCACCACCAACTCCAGAACTTTTTCCATCACCCCAGACTTAAAACTCTGTACCCATTAAACAAGAACTCCCCATTCTCCCCTCCCCCAGTCCCTGGTAATCACTATTCTACATTCTGTCTTTATGAATTTGACTATTCTAGGTACCTCATGTAAGTGGACCATACAATATTTGTCCTTTTGTGACTGGCTTATTTCACTTAGCATAATACCTTAAAGGTTCATCTATGCTGTAGCATGTGTCAGAATTCCCTTCTTTCTTAAGGTTGAATAATACTCCAATGTATGTATATACCATATTTTGTTCATCCAATCATCTATCAATGAATTTGAGTTGTTTCCACCTTTTGGCTCTTGTGAATAACGCTGCTATGAACATTATTTTGCTAGTATTTTGTTGAGGATTTTTTATATTTATATTCACCAGGGATATTGGTCTTTAATTTTCTTATAATGTCTCTGCCTTGTTTTGGTCTCAGGATAATGTTGCTCTCATAAAATGACTTGGGTTCTTCCCGCTCCTATTTTCTGGAAGAGACTGCAGAATTGGTATTATTTCTTCCTTGAATGTCTGGTAGAATTCACCAGTGAAATTGTCTGGGCCTGGAGTTCTCTTTGTTAGAAAGCTTTTAACTACAAATTTGATTTCTTTGATAGATATGGGACTATTCAGGTTATTTATTCCTGAGTACGGTTTGGTGATTTGTGTTTTTCAAGGCATTAGTCCATTTCATCTAAGTTGTCAAACTTATGGGCATGGGGTGGTTCACAGTATTTCCCTCGTCCTTTCAGTGTCCACGGAGATCCCGCTCTCATTCCTGACACTGCTCATTTGCATCCCCTCTCTCTCTCTTTTCTTCCCTGGATCAGTCTGGCCAGGGGTTTAGGTTTATCAGTTTTACTCTTTTCAAAGAACCAGCTTTGGGTTTCACCGATTTTCTCTACTCTCTATTTCACTGATTTCTGCTCTTATTTTTGATTTCCTTCCTTCTGCTTGCTTTGGGTTTACTTTGCTCTTCTCTTTCTAGTTTCTTAAGGTGGAACCTGAATTACTCGTTTGAGACCTTTCCCCTTTCCTAAGTATTTGACGCTATAAATTTCCCCCTAAGCCCAACTTCAGTTGCATCTGACATGTATTTTCATCTTTATTCAGCTCATTTTCTAATTTTGCTCCCTCTTTGACACATGAGTTATTTTAGAAGTGTGTTGTTTAATTTCAAAATATTTGGGGATGTTCCAGATATCTTCCTGTTACTGATTTCTAGTTCAATTCCTTTGTGGTCAGAGAGCATACTTTGTTTGATTTCCATTTCTTTAAAAATTTTAAGGTTTTTTTTATGACCCATGATAAAGTTGACCTTGGGTACTGTCCCATGAGCACTTACAAAGAGGCTGTATTCTGCTGTGGCTGGGTGGAATGTTCGATAAATGTCAATTACATCAAGTGAGTTGACAGTGTTGTTCAAGTCTTCCACAGCCTTGCTGTTTTGTTTATTCTACCAATTATAGAAAGTGGAATATACACACACACACACACACATATGTATATTCTTTTTCAGATTCTTTTCCATTATAGGTTATTACAGAATATTGAGTATAGTTCCCTGTGCTATATACAGCAGGTCCTTGTTGCTTATGTATTTTATATATAGTAGTGTGTGTATGTTACTCCCAAATGGCTTTCTTTTAATTAGCATTTCCATGGTTTGTCTCCCCTGTTTTTTGCTGTTGGTACTTCCTTCCTTGCCTTCTTTTGGATTATGTAAAATTTTTTTAGTATTCAATTTTATCTATTGGTTCTCTCTCTGTTTTCTTTTTTTTAGTGGCTGCTCTAGGAATCACACTATACATATCTAACTTTTCACAGCCTTACAAAAGGCTTTACAACTATATAGGTCCCTGTCCTCTTCCCCTTAACCTTTCAGTTGTCACATGTCCCATCTACCTACCATGAAACCCTCCTATAACTTTTGCCTTCGATCGTCACTTGCGTTTTAAAGAATCTGAGGGTAGAAAAAATAAATCTACTCTCCTGACCCATGTTTTTACTACTTCTGTTGCTCCTCCTTCATCCCGAGGCCCTGACCTTCCTTTGGTATCACTTCCCTTCAGTCTGAAGAACTTCTTTTAGCATTTGCTTTAGAGCAGGTCTGCTGACAAAAAAGGACTGTAGATTTTCCTTTATCTGAGAGTACCTTTATTTTACCTCCCTTCCTAAGGAACATTTTCACTGGAGACAGAATTCTAGGTTGATAGTTCTTTTATTTCGGCACTGTCTTCCAGACTCCAAGAGAAATCTGTAGTCGTTCAAGGCATTGTTCTCCTATATGTATCATTTCTGGTTGCTTTCAAGGTTTTTTGTTTGTTTTTTAAAGTCTGTTTTTCAGCAGTTTGATTATGATATTTATGGGCATGGTTTTCTTTGGGTTTATCCTGTTTGGGGTTTACTGAGTTTCTTGAATCCATACATTTGTGTCTCACCAAATTTGGAAAGTTTTCAGCTATTATTTCTTCAAATACTTTTTTTACACCGGTCTTTTTCTCCTTTTATGGGACTCCAGTGACACAAATTCAGACCTTTTGTTACAGCCCCACAGGTTTGTGAGGCTTTTTTTTTTAATCTTTTTCCTGTACATTCTTCAGGTTGGATAATATCTATTGATGGGTCTTCAAGTTCACTGACTCTTCTTTCCCCTGCCATCTCTATTCTGCTATCAAAGCCACTCACTGGGTACTCTATTATTCAGTTCCGAATGTTCCCTTTGGTTTTTTTACACTATTTCTCTGCTGAGAATTTCCATCTTTCCATTCATTTCTGAGGACTCCATTCTATCTCACAGGGCACAGTAATAGTAACAGCCTTAAAGCCACTGTCCTATAACTCCAGCATGTGGGTCATCTCTGGGTGGCCATCTGCTGACTTTCCCAGTGAGAGTTGTCAGATTTTCCCAGTTCTTTGTATGAGCAGTAATTCTGTGTTATATCTTGGACATCTTGATGATGTTGTGAGACTCTGAGTCTTCTGAAAACCCACCGAAGAGTGTTGATTTTGTTTAGAAGGCAATCGATTTGTTCAGATTTAGACAGGACTCTCCATCCTGCCTTTTGTGGGCAACGGTTCCCATGTCAGCTCCATTTTCAGAGCTGTGTCTGCCCCGTGCATACACCACTCAGGTGTTGGTCTGGAGATGGGTGGTTGTCTACACCGTGGGTTAGTTCTCAAAGCCTCGGCTATGCTTCTTTGGCTCTGTTACATGTATGTGATACTCACGGGTGAGACCAGCACCCATGTCAGTTCCCATACAGAATTAGGGGATCTCCTCATCCAGCTCTCTCTCCAGCTCACGGGGGTCCTTCTCCCCAGTCTTCAGGCCACAAAGTCTGGGTTTCTCTCAGAGTTTAGCTTCTCACACTGTCAGACTGTCTGTGTAGCTTGGGCTACTCACTGGGTGAAGCAAAGAAATATCAACTACACTCTTGAGACCACAGGAGCCCTTGTTTGCAGTTCCTCTGGCAGACACAGACTTTTCTTGGGATCCTCACGGGCCTGTCCCTGCCGCAGTGGCAGCTCAGGTTAGTGTCGCAGCTGGCTTCGAGTAGGGCTGGGAGGGAAAGAGGGAGGCCATTTCTCCAGTCCTCAGTCCACAGAGATGTTGCTCTTGGTTTTTGTCGTTTCTGTCCATAGTTCTGTGACGTGGCTCACTCTCGAGTCAAAGTCAGGGGACAAAGAAGGGAAGAATAAGTCAGGAGACTAGCCACCATTCTGGTTATTCTTCAAGTTCTGACTTCCCTCACCAATATGCCTGTTATTGTTTACTTTCAGAATCCTCAGGCTTTTTGGTTTTTTGTTTTGTATTCTGTCCAGAACTTTTCGTTGTAACCAGTGGGAGAGGTATGTCGTTGTGAACTTACGCTACTTTGGCTGGTGCCGGAAGCTTATGCTCTCGTTCTCAGGAGCTATGAGCCAGCCCAGGTAACAGGTAATGGAAGTCTGGGCTGGAACGGATGTGGGACTATAAGGAGAAAAGGGCTGTGCAAACAGTATGGAGCTGAGACTTGGCAACGGGCTGGGAAGGCCTCAAGCTTCACTTTACCATTACCACACGCTAAAATGCATTTCATACAAGACCTAGCATTTTTTCTTTTTAATAATAACGCCTTTATTATTATTATTTTTGGTTGTGCCACCCGGCGTGTGAGATCTTACTTCCCCAAACAGGGATGGAACCTGTGCCCCCTGCAGTGGAAGCACGGAGTCTTAACCACTGGACCGCCAGGGAAGTCCCAGGAAGACCTAGCATTACAAACGATCTGTGAATATACATGGGCACTAGAAGTCCTCTGCCTCACTGCTAAGGAGGTTTTACTCTTGGGGTCTACACAAGTTTTACTCTTGAACTGATTTTCCTACAGAAATAATGCTATCCAAACTGGTGCTGTATTTCATATGCACATCATTATAATGTTAGTGTGCTATTATCAGTTGACTTAGAAACTTAACCACCAACTAAAATATTGTTTTTATGAATGTATTCTGATATCCAATTATATTTTTATCAAAATAAAACATATCTATAATTTTAAATATCAAATACTGTAAGGTTTTATAACAAATAGCAGATCAATTCTCTAGCCATTATAGTCCTGATTACCACTCCCTAAAAGCAACCTTTTCCGTGACAGTTATTTCTGCTCTCCATTTATTTCTCATCCAATTTTTTTCCTAGTATGTAAACCTCTTTTCCTATATATCACGTATACACTACCTCTTGATTCTTTTGTTTTTGTTTTTGTTTTTTTTTGTTTGTTTGTTTTTTTATACTGCAGGTTCTTATTAGGCATCAGTTTTATACACATCAGTGTATACATGTCAATCCCAATCGCCCAGTTCAGCACACCACCATCCCCACCTCACTGCAGTTTTCCCCCCTTGGTGTCCATATGTCCATTCTCTACATCTGTGTCTCAACTTCTGCCCTGCAAACTGGCTAATCTGTACCATTTTTCTAGGTTCCGCATACATGCATTAATATACGATATTTGTTTTTCTCTTTCTGACTTACTTCACTCTGTATGACAGTCTCTAGATCCATCCACGTCTCAACAAATGACTCAATTTCGTTCCTTTTTATGGCTGAGTAATATTCCATTGTATATATGTACCACAACTTCTTTATCCATTCGTCTGTTGATGGGCATTTAGGTTGCTTCCATGACCTGGCTATTGTAAATAGTGCTGCAATGAACATTCGGGTGCATGTGTCTTTTTGAATTACGGTTTTCTCTGGGTATATGCCCAGTAGTGGGATTGCTGGGTCATATGGTAATTCTATTTTTAGTTTTTTAAGGAACCTCCATATTGTTCTCCATAGTGGCTGTATCAATTTACATTCCCACCAACAGTGCAAGAGGTTTCCCTTTTCTCCACACCCTCTCCAGCATTTGTTGTTTGTAGATTTTCTGATGATGCCCATTCTAACAGGAGGTGATACCTCATTGTAGTTTTGATTTGTATTTCTCTAATAATTAGTGATGTTGAGCATCTTTTCATGTGCTTCGTGGCCGTCTGTATGTCTTCTTTGGAGAAATGTCTATTTAGGTCTTCTGCCCATTTTTGGATTGGGGTGTTTGTTTCTTTGACATTGAGCTGAAGGAGCTGTTTATATATTTTGGAGATTAATCCTTTGTCCGTTGATTCATTTGCAAATATTTTCTCCCATTCTGAGGGTTGTCTTTTCGTCTTGTTTATGGTTTCCTTTGCTGTGCAAAAGCTTTGAAGTTTCATTAGGTCCCACTTGTTTATTTTTGTTTTTATTTCCATTACTCTAGGAGGTGGATCAAAAAAGATCTTGCTGTGATTTATGTCAAAGAGTGTTCTTCCTATGTCTTCCTCTAAGAGTTTTATAGTGTCCAGTCTTATATTTAGGTCTCTAATCCATTTTGAGTTTATTTTTGTGTATGGTGTTAGGGAGTATTCTAATTTCATTCTTTTACATGTAGCTGTCCAGTTTTCCCAGCACCACTTATTGAAGAGACTGTCTTTTCTCCATTGTATATCTTTGCCTCCTTTGTCATAGATTAGTTGACCATAGGTGCGTGGGTTAATCTCTGGGCTTTCTATCTTGTTCCATTGATCTATGTTTCTGTTTTTGTGCCAGTACCATATTGTCTTGATTACTGTAGCTTTGTAGTATAGTCTGAAGTCAGGGAGTCTGATTCCTCCAGCTCCATTTTTTCCCCTCAAGACTGCTTTGGCTATTCGGGGTCTTTTGTGTCTCCATACAAATTTTAAGATGATTTGTTCTAGCTCCGTAAAAAATGCCATTGGTAATTTGATAGGGATTGCACTGAATCTGTAGATTGCTTTGGGTAGTATACTCATTTTCACAATGTTGATTCTTCCAATCCAAGAACATGGTATATCTCTCCATCTGTTGGTATCATCTTTAATTTCTTTCATCAGTGTCTTATAGTTTTCTGCATACAGGTCTTTTGTCTCCCTAGGTAGGTTTATTCCTAGGTATTTTATTCTTTTTGTTGCAATGGTAAATGGGAGTGTTTCCATAATTTCTCTTTCAGATTTTTCATCATTAGTGTATAGGAATGCAAGAGATTTCTGTGCATTAATTTTGTATCCTGCAACTTTACCATATTCATTAATTAGCTCTAGCAGTTTTCTGGTGGCAGTTTTAGGATTCTCTATGTATAGTATCATGTCATCCGCAAACAGTGACAGTTTTACTTCTTCTTTTCCAATTTGTATTCCTTTTATTTCTTTTTCTTCTCTGATTGCCGTGGCTAGGACTTCCAGAACTATGTTGAATAATAGTGGTGAGAGTGGACATCCTTGTCTCGTTCCTGATCTTAGAGGAAATGCTTTCAGTTTTTCACCATTGAGAATGATGTTTGCTGTGGGTTTGTCATATATGGCCTTTATTATGTTGAGGTAGGTTCCCTCTATGCCCACTTTCTGGAGAGTTTTTATCAGAAATGGGTGTTGAATTTTGTCAAAAGCTTTTTCTGCATCTATTGAGATGATCATATGGTTTTTATTCTTCAATTTGTTAATATGGTGTATCACATTGATTGATTTGCGTATATTGAAGAATCCTTGCATCCCTGGGATAAATCCCACTTGATCGTGGTGTATGATCCTTTTAATGTGTTGTTGGATTCTGTTTGCTAGTATTTTGTTGAGGATTTTTGCATCTATATTCATCAGTGATATTGGTCTGTAATTTTCTTTTTTTGTAGTGTCTTTGTCTGGTTTTGGTATCAGGGTGATGGTGGCCTCATAGAATGAGTTTGGGAGTGTTCCTTCCTCTGCAATTTTTTGGAAGAGTTTGAGAAGGATGGGTGTTAGCTCTTCTCTAAATGTTTGATAGAATTCACCTGTGAAGCCATCTGGTCCTGGACTTTTGTTTGTTGGAAGATTTTTAATCACAGTTTCAATTTCATTACTTGTGATTGGTCTGTTCATATTTTCTGTTTCTTCCTGATTCCGTCTTGGAAGGTTATACCTTTCTAAGAATTTGTCCATTTCTTCCAGGTTGTCCATTTTATTGGCATAAAGTTGCTTGTAGTAGTCTCTTAGGATGCTTTGTATTTCTGTGGTGTCTGTTGTAACTTCTCCTTTTTCATTTCTGATTTTATTGATTTGAGTCCTCTCCCTCTTTTTCTTGATGAGTCTGGCTAATGGCTTATCAATTTTGTTTATCTTCTCAAAGAACCAACTTTTAGTTTTATTGATCTTTGCTATTGTTTTCTTTGTTTCTATTTCATTTATTTCTGCTCTGATCTTTATGATTTCTTTCCTTCTGCTAACTTTGGGTTTTGTTTGTTCTTCTTTCTCTAGTTTCTTTAGGTGTAAGGTTAGATTGTTTACTTGAGATTTTTCTTGTTTCTTTAGGTAGGCTTGTATAGCTATAAACTTCCCTCTTAGAACCGCTTTTGCTGCATCCCATAGGTTTTGGGTCGTCGTGTTTTCATTGTCATTTGTCTCTAGGTACTTTTTTATTTCCTCTTTGATTTCTTCAGTGATCTCTTGGTTATTTAGTAACGTATTGTTTAGCCTCCATGTGTTTGTCCTTTTTACGTTTTTTCCCCTGTAATTCATTTCTAATCTCATAGCGTTGTGGTCAGAAAAGATGCTTGATATGATTTCAATTTTCTTAAATTTACTGAGGCTTGATTTGTGACCCAAGATGTGATCTATCCTGGAGAATGTTCCGTGCGCACTTGAGAAGAACGTGTAATCTGCTGTTTTTGGATGGAATGTCCTATATATATCAATTAAATCTATCTGGTCTATTGTGTCATTTAAAGCTTCTGTTTCCTTATTTATTTTCATTTTGGATGATCTGTCCATTGGTGTAAGTGAGGTGTTAAAGTCCCCCACTATGATTGTGTTACTGTCGATTTCCTCTTTTATAGCTGTTAGCAGTTGCCTTATGTATTGAGGTGCTCCTATGTTGGGTGCATATATATTTATAATTGTTATATCTTCTTCTTGGATTGATCCCTGGATCATTATGTAGTGTCCTTCCTTGTCTCTTGTAACATTCTTTATTTTAAAGTCTATTTTATCTGATATGAGTATAGCTAGTCCAGCTTTCTTTTGATTTCCATTTGCATGGAATATCTTTTTCCATCCCCTCACTTTCAGTCTGTATGTGTCCCTAGGTCTAAAGTGGGTCTCTTGTAGACAGCATATATATGGGTCTTGTTTTTGTATCCATTCAGCCAGTCTATGTCTTTTGGTTGGGGCATTTAATCCATTCACGTTTAAGGTAATTATCGATATGTATGTTCCTATGACCATTTTCTTAATTGTTTTGGGTTTGTTTTTGTAGGTCCTTTTCTTCTCTTGTGTTTCCCACTTAGAGAAGTTCCTTTAGCATTTGTTGTAGAGCTGGTTTGGTGGTGCTGAATTCTCTTAGCTTTTGCTTGTCTGTAAAGCTTTTGATTTCTCCATCAAATCTAAATGAGATCCTTGCCGGGTAGAGTAATCTTGGTTGTAGGTTCTTCCCTTTCATCACTTTAAGTATATCATGCCACTCCCTTCTGGCTTGTAGAGTTTCTGCTGAGAAATCAGCTGTTAACCTTATGGGAGTTCCCTTGTATGTTATTTGTCGTTTTTCCCTTGCTGCTTTCAATAATTTTTCTTTGTCTTTAATTTTTGCCACTTTGATTACTATGTGTCTCGGCGTGTTTCTCCTTGGGTTTATTCTGTATGGGACTCTCTGTGCTTCCTGGACTTGGGTGGCTATTTCCTTTCCCATGTTAGGGAAGTTTTCGACTATAATCTCTTCAAATATTTTCTCTGGTCCTTTCTCTCTCTCTTCTCCTTCTGGGACCCCTATAATGCGAATGTTGTTGCGTTTAATGTTGTCCCAGAGGTCTCTTAGGCTGTCTTCATTTCTTTTCATTCTTTTTTCTTTAGTTTGTTCCACAGCAGTGAATTCCACCATTCTGTCTTCCAGGTCACTTATCCGTTCTTCTGCCTCAGTTATTCTGCTATTGATTTCTTCTAGTGTAGTTTTCATTTCAGTTATTGTATTGGTCATCTCTGTTTGTTTGTTCTTTAATTCTTCTAGGTCTTTGTTAATCATTTCTTGCATCTTCTCAATCTTTGCCTCCATTCTTATTCCGAGGTCCTGGATCATCTTCACTATCATTATTCTGAATTCTTTTTCTGGAAGGTTGCCTATCTCCACTTCATTTAGTTGTTTTTCTGGGGTTTTTTCTTGTTCCTTCATCTGGTACATAGCCCTCTGCCTTTTCATCTTCTCTATCTTTCTGTAACTACCTCTTGATTCTTAAGAAAAATCCATTGAAGAGGATTTAGTTCTCTGACAATACACACACACTCTCACACACAAACACACACACACACTTTCCCCCTTCCTTCCAATGTAAGTATAACACCATTTCACATTTAGTGTTATCATTTATGATCAGCAGAGCCAAATAGTGTACTATGATTATACTTCCTTTCTTGTACAGTATTTTGCTTTCCCAGGAATTAAGAATTGCCTCCTTTTGTTTTGTTTTTTTTTTTTACCCTCTCTGTTTTTAATGTTCTTATATCATTACCAAAATCACTGCAAACGGAACTGTAAATGTCCCAAGAGATTCAAACTCTCAGGTGTAAATTTCTTCTTGGACATGCTTCCTGAAGCCTTCCACCTCCCTACTTTTAGACTGACTCATCTTTAGTTCAGTTGCATAGGGGTCATGATGGGACTCCTCTTTACCACTCTTCTCAGAACTCCTTTACCTCCAACTTGTGCTTGGATCCCCCTTTTCCTGGATGGCTTATGTATCTGTCGTAACAGCCCAAGTTATGCTGGAGTAACAAATGACCCCCAAATCTCAATGGCTTACAATGACAAAGGTTTACTTCTCATACACATTACAAGTCCATCATGGGTCACCTCTGTGCCTTCATTCCAGGACCAGGCTGACACAGCAGCCTCTGCCTGAACACCACGAGTCATCATTGCAGAAGGGAAAGAGACGTGGTCGAACATGTATCTGCTCAGAAGTCACACGTACCACTTCTACCCACATCTCACTGGCCAGGTCAATCCACACAACCATACTTGAGTCCAAAGGGCAACTACACAATATCCTCCCGGAAGGGTCAGTGGGGGAAGAACCAAATTGCACTGTCAAGTCCGACATCAACAGGTCAGAGAGAGTCTTCTGCAGGGCAGTAAGGTTAACAATTGTGAACAACGAAGCTGTCATGGCATGTCTTCCTCTTTCTCGTTTATGCCATTTTTTTCATGAAATCTACCCTCCACCCTTGTGGGTTTATATCTTTACTCTGTTACTGTCATTTCAACAGTTTCAGGAGTGTGTTCGATCTGCCATGTTGAGCCAAAAGTCTGCCAACCAATCACTTTAAAAGGGAACTTCTAGGTCATGGTCTATTTGAAAGATGAGGACTGTCTGTATAATTTTCATTCGGTGTACCATTTTTCATTATTTATAGCAGTTTTTCTCAGATCCTACAAATGTCAATAAAGAATTTAAATTGTATTTCTTTATGAATACAAAACTACCCAATATGGTAAATTCACTTTAAAACTGAGGAGTTTTCTAAAACAGCTTTGATCTAGGTATCTTGATTTTTGCCTTTTCTGATTTGCACTAAGCTCCAAGCTTATGTCTGCAATGAAATCAAGCAGCCCAAAAGAATTTCATTCTAATTCTGTAATCACAGACAATAATATATTCAACATGTTGGCCTAGCTCTGAAATCTACCTGTCACTGCTATCTGTAACTTATCTTAAATATTATGATCTACTCGGGAAAATACAGTTCTAAACTGTATCTCCCTATACCAAAATCTTATTTAGTTCTGAAATGGCAAATACAGCAAACAGCTGCTAGAGGGTAATAATACACAAGAAACAGTCAAATTCGGCTTTTTGTTACATTAGTTTTTATTTGATATTCTCCTTTCTAATAATGGAGATACAGTAGATTCTCAACTTAAAAAAAAAAAAGAAACTCGCTTTTTAACTCTGGAGTGTACACTACAAGACTAAGCATTTCTTAAAAGGTAAACCTTACTCAGACCCATCACTCATGTGTTGGTACTTCCACTGCTTGGGCCTAGACTTCTGGAGCTAGGCTTTCTCAGTTCAAATGCTCTTTCCATCTCAAAACAGTCACAGACCTTGGTAAATTATGTAATCCCTTTAACCTCAGTTTCCTCATTTACAAAATAGGAATAATAGGACTTCTAAGGAAAAGTGATGAGAATTAAATAACCCGTACAGAGCCTTGACATAGTGCCTGGGAGGCAGTAAGCACTCAGTAAATATTTGTTGGGTAAATATTTTCTGTCCTAATTCAACAGGTGCCTTATTTACCTATAAAGCTTACAGAGGTTAAATTCTATGACAACCAGGTTTAAACACTATAAATCCTTTACTGTACTAAAACCATACATTTTGTGTTTGGACGAAATTCAGTTACTTATTATACATCTTTTTTTTTTTTTAGTTAAATGAAGAAAGTTTGAGTTTTCACTTCTTTATTTTGCTCTTCTGAATCCATACAATTCTAGAAAGGGATAGTTATCTCCTCACGTACCAATTTTTTTAACCTAGTGAATCTAAAAAACTCACCACAAACCTGTATCAGCTCTGCCTCTTGACATGTTCCAACCTGGCCTATGACATATATTGGCCAAAGTGAAATGTCAGGACTAAAACAGGGAGATCCTTGACTCGATAGATCTCGAGAGGTAGAGAGTCTTAAAGACCAGTCCTGAGTGAAGCTGGGTTCATTGTTCAAAGGATGATGAATGAATCTATACATCATCAGAGAATATGCAAACCAGATGCAATTATTCCATAGAGTATCAGAATATTTTAAAACATTTGAGAGGCATCTGACACGCTGAAAGCACTGGAGCAAAACCTTCTGGGAACCTCTGATGTCAGAGACTGAAAAGGCTTTTGTAAATAAACGAAATCCAAATGACTATGGCTGCAAAGTCAAGATGTGCCAAATATTAAGGAGAAAAGAAGCAAAATAAACTCAGGAAGGTAAATAGATCCATTCCCTTCCCCTCTTTGTTATTCAACTGATATCATTTGTCTTATGGAAGCTCATTAGAAACACTTTAATACGCAGCCCAAAGGCTGCCTTCAATTTGCACTCATGTTGAACAGTGGAGAGAGCAGTACAGGCCGGTGTAGAAAAAGCAACGGACCTGAAATCAGAACGTGTGGGTCTGCCAGGGCTGCCGCCTCCCTGAGACTCAGTTTTCTCATCTGCAAAACAGCAGGGAGAGTGTCTGCCCCTGAAAGCTGTGATGAGGAAGTGTGGGAAGATGAATGAAAATGCCTGGAACAGTGCCGTCCAGTAGAAACATATGGTGAACCACAAATGTGAGCCACAAATGGAATTTTTAAATAAAAAAATAAAAAGAAGCAGGTGAAATTAATTTTAATAATACTTTTTATTTAACTCAATATATTCAAAATATTACCATTTCAACAGGTAAATCAATATAAGACTACTGAGATTTTTTCACATTCCTTTTTTTTGTACCAAGCCTGTGAAAATCGGTGTGTCTTTGACATTCATAGCTCAGAGTGTAAAATTCAGACCAGCCATCCTAGCCCGTGGGGCGGTACTGGACAGCACAGCCTGGAACCCAGGTGGGGCTGAGCACGTTTACTAGTTCCTAGCAGCTAAACCCTGTGGGACTGAGGAAGGTTATTTTTAAAATTGACCACATTAAAGAGAGTTTGTATTTTCATATCTTCGGTACAGTACATAATATAATATATAATATGTAATATTGTAATAAGAATTTAAAATATTATCTATACCAACTAGACTCAGTATTTATGCAAAATAAGGGCAACCAAAAATTATTATAAGCCACTAATATTCATTCATTTTATATTTAATTTTGTAGTTATTTTGTTTATTAGGATTTGATTACATATTAATCTGACATAGACTCTAATAATCTCAAAAAAAAAAATATAACCTGACATAACAAGCACACAAAAAAATTCAAACAACTACAAGCTACAATTGATTAAACTACACCTTCTGGCAAAGAAACAGGAATAGTAAACAAAATATTTCTCTGTATTACTAAATTTTTCATTTCATAGGACCTGCCATTAGAAAGTCATGTTATATAGTTTTAATAGCTTTCTTATAATTTTTTTCTCGTAAAAGTTTAACTGTATTTTCTAAATAGGATGACCACCTATCACGACAACTTAGTTACATGTGAATATAAGTAAATATAGCATTAAAATGATGCTATATTTACTTCAGAACAATTCAATGGGGTTGAAACATTATATATTACTTGTATTACATTGTTAAGATAACACTGAGTAGTAAACAGAAGGCAAATTCTTGTATCTTGAGCTCAAAGAATGGGGTGGAAAATGTACGGTAACCATTTCTTAACTGCGAGGTCTTTTTGAAAGCCAGCACGGAGCACGTGCACACACGTTTAAGCAGCTATAGTGTGCGCTTGTGTTCTGTGTGGAGATGCTCCTGCCGGTCCTAACGCTCTCATCCGCTTTTCTGTGGGCCGCCCAACAGTCAGCACGAGTGGTCAGATGGGATGCAAGAGTGAAATGGGGACAGAATTCTGGGCAGGCGACTGCTACCTCATTTCAAACCTGACAAGGACCATTTAGTTACCTAATAGAACTTCAACTTTACCAAGTGTTATGAAATTCTTAAGGACCAAAACTCTTTGGACTTTGGTTTTCATTTACTACGTATTCAAAAGATGGTGCTTCTGGAAGACAGGCCCTCTCCCTCAAGCATCTCCTCGGATGCTCAGCCGAAGCGACACACGAGCTGAATGGCTAGTCTAGGTCCTGCAGCACCACCGGGGCGCCCTCTGCGGTCTCCTGGCCAAGGACTCGCCTCCCCCAAGCCCCGCTCAGGCTCACAGCACAAAGCGGTCCAGCTGCAGAGGACGAGGTTTAACTGCTCACGCCATCACATTCACACAGTTTCCGTGTAAACTCTCCCGAGGAAGAAGCTATCCCGCGCCGAGGCGTGTCTCCCAGGCCACCCGTGCTGGCCCCTACAGTCACTGACACTAAACACAACAGTCACACACAGTCTCAAACACGCGTTCAGACTCACATCTGGCATTTCTGTAGAGAAGGAAGGGGTCCTGGAGCTGGAAATCCAGGTCTTTCGTGATGGGCTCTGTCCTATTCTCCATGCTCAGCCTGTTCATGATGGTGAAGCCGTGTTTCGGAGAAGCAGACCTAAAGGTCGCCGGGGGCGGGGGGACACAGAGACACGCTGTTTAGAGCAGAGCACTTCCAGGACAGGGGCATCCGGACACGCCTTCAACCTTTCCGCCCTTTCACCGTGGGCTGCACCAATGTGCGGGACGCATACGGCACGCCGGCCATGCTGGTGCTTTGGTGAAGTCCAGCCCTACTTATTTAACTGTGTGCGTATGTACATATACACAGCTTGTTTCCCTACCTACGCTGTAAGTTCCTTTAAGGCAGAGATGGTAACTACTGATAAAAAAATTATCGACAGACACCTTTAAACAATCTTGACCATTAATACAGAGCGTACATCACAATTACAGAAAATGATAGCGTTGGTCTGAAATTGAAAGCTGTGTAATTTCTTAGAGAAATGATGTAACTCTGGTCAATGAACTTATGAGGAGATATAGTATAATTAAAAGTTTATACAACTTAAAGCAAAGAGCAGATATTTAGTATTCTTCAGTGTAAGGCAAATAGCTTCATAGATAAGCTACTACAAAAATTTTTATCCATAAAACTGTGCATTTAGTAGCTTTTTATTTTTAATTTCATTCAATAAACCTTCAGTGCCTAGTCTCTGTCAGGCAGGAAGAACCCAAATCAAACAGAAACTAACAACTACAAGTGCATCTGTCTACCCTTGGGGGACAGGCCAGATACCAACCCAACTGTGCAACTTCTGCTGACAAACTGGAACATGCATGCTCACACACTGAAACCGAAACAGGCAGGGCCACTGATTTAATCTGGGGCACAGGGTAACAAGCCCACAGAAATGCTGCGAGCAACAGGAAGAAACGGGGTTTATAGCTCAGTTTTATTTCGCCTCTAACCACTTGATTTACTACCTACAGTTTTCTTATGAGACTTCTAATTTTAAAACTGATGGAAGGCAATCCTTGCCTAACTTATTTTACTAAGTGGTAAAGTGGTGCTGGGCATATAATGAATACCAGAAATAATCATGACGATCATTTCAACTTAAATTCTGGGGAAGAATGAAGAGAGACTTCCAAAGATGCCTGTCAGAGGATCCCCAGGAAATCACCAGTGGGTGTAACTCTATTACAGAAAGAGACGGGAGGAAACAAAGACATAATTTTTAAAGTGGGATTAGGTGTTTTTATACAGAATCAGAATTTGACTCTTCCAGCGTCTCATTATCACAACAGGCTTTCGCCCCTCTAATGGTACGGCTACTACACCATCGCACAATTCATAAAATAGACTCAGGGGGTGCGTGTGCCAACTGCTCTAAAGCAACATCTGTAAGTCAAAATACATCACTGGCAGCTCCATCACCTGCGCCCAAAACTCCCTGGTGACCTCCATGAGCTGTCTGTCAACCTCCACCGAGGAAAGACCTCAACGTTCTAGAATCTGGGCTCGGATGGTGGGCAGGCTGGGGCGGGGGAGAGGGATGGGAGAGAGGGCCCTGCTCTTAAGGAGTTAGATGTGGGGAAGAGATTAAGGACTAGGGAAGGATTTGCTTCTCAGTTTAAAGGTTTGTTTAACTGACAGCTCCATGAGCAACTCAAGAGTATATTAAGAAGTACTTGAAAATACCAACCTACGTTTGGCTTTGGTACAAAACAGAAAATACTTGCATAATCTGTTACTCCTCTGCATCAACAAAAGAAGACCCACTAAAAATGCTCTCCTTCCACTCCCACCGTTGCCTCCTGCCCACCCTCCACGCCGAACCTGCCCGGGGCCGCAGGGGCCTGTGTGTGCTGCTCTAGTTCTGCCTGTCTCCGTGGTGACTCTCCTCTGCATCCTGCTGGCCCTGAAACCCAGCCATTAGGCCCTCAGCTTCTCTGCCGGTTCCAACGACCAAACTAACGATGCCGACGCCTCCACGCTCTGTGCCTCCATCCCTGCCCCGTCCCGAGTGCCTGGTGCCACCACTGGAACGCCCTGCCATCACCCCAGGATCACTATTTCAAAATAAAACTAAAACTATCCTCAAGCCAGGTTCTCAACCTCCCATCTTTCCATTCCGCCAATGAGTCTGTCATCCTCTCTGTTTTCCATTTCAAAATCTCACCAGTGCTTTAAAATGTCACCGCCCCCCGCGTGCAGTCTCCCAGGAAGCCCTCCCCACTTCACCTCACACCTGCTCTGCCACCACCGTCTCTCTGTGTCCGCATAATGTTAGCACACCGACTTTCCCGCATGTCTGCCGTCACTCCTTTACTCCCCCACTCGTAAACCTTCAGTGGCTCCCTACTGCTCAGGAAAGAGATTTCAGCACCTTCAGTCTGATATTCCAAGCCAGCAAAATCTCTTTACTCTCACTGTCAGCTTCTAACTCACGCCAAGCGGTACACACTCTCCGCCCCGGATCGCTGCCCTCACTGTGCTGTGGCTCGGGGCCCCTGCCTCTGCCTCCGTGAGGTTCAGCTCCTCCTCCGGCACCTGGCAGCTCTGTAAAGCCTCCCAGGGCCACACCCGCCCACTCACTGCTTGTCACGGGCCAACTGGTACGGGGGTAGTCTATCCACAGTGGTTTACCCTCAAAGGTGAATGTGTGTGTAAAACAGATGAGCATGGGTGGGGTGGGAAGGGTTTGTACCAGGCCTCTGTATTACATCTCTGTAACCCACCGATGGTGATGGGCCTCCGCTATGAGATCTTACGTAGATGTTTATGTGAATAAACAGCTTAGCTGTGAAGACAATATACATACTACACATCTCTGTGTGCGTGTGTGATATTAACTGCAGCTGATAAAAATTACCAAAAAACATGAATTTATTAAATCTATCCTGAAACATATTCCATTAGCTATACAATGGAGGACTAAGAGACATCTTTAATTTCGGATCACGCTTCTTCAAAGAGTCAAGAGGTGGGCGTGACCAATAATGCTCTCCTCCAAATGCTGGTTAAATAATCTAACATTCTTACCAGTGTACTTCTAGCTCCTTGCCAATCCATTATACTCAAGCACTTTGTACCATTCATTTGAATTAAAGAATAAATAGTTAATACTGCTTTTATAAGAACACAAAGATTTAAGTTCATCTACACTGAAGTTTACACTATATTCTGAAATTAGTATTCATCACACCACACAGATGACATTATTCAGTATTCCCTTCCTTATGTCAACTAATAACTTCAAACTAATAACTTCAAACTAAGTTCTTTCACTTCTCTGAAATAAAACTACACTTGAAGGGTGACACAACAGAGCTAAGACATGAGTGAAAGACCATCAGTTTCTTTATGAAAGTGAAATACTCTTACCTTGTGTAAACAAATAAGGTTCCTTCCACATCAGTCTTTTCCTAAAAAATAAAAACAAAACAAACAGCAAAACATGTATATTCTGTTCACCAACAGGAAACACTCACAGAGGTCAGAAAACATAAGCATCTTAGAGAACAGGAATTCGATCAGTTCCAAGCGGGGTCAAACCTATGTAATGGAGGGGTGACTCTTAGGGAAAGGAAAATGCAGATTTCCTGCCCATTGTGACTCTGCTGCTTAAGCAGCGGGAAGCATCCTCCTACTGTCATTTACAAACTAAACCAGAGTGCTGTCTTCCCCTCTGACCTGGGGACACAGCCAGCCGCAGAAACCACCGCTGTCTGTACTTCCTTCTCCTCCTCTGTTTTCTGGTTCCCTTTTCTCTTGTCGTATCCCGTCACCTAGGAGAGCAGCGGACCTGCCGATAACTCTACTCTGACTACTACACAGGAGACAGCAATGCTGTTGTAGTTTTCAGACAAATTAATCGCCTATTTGATGTGGAATATTTAGAGTCAAGTCTGATCTTTGAAATTCAATTAGACAGAAACATTACCAAGCTAAGACTCAAGAACTCTGCCTGAGAGGGACTGGGAAAGTTGTAAACTTAAAATGATAAACTATCATTTCAGTTCACTGGGAAAGGCTCTTTTCCATCTCCCCAGGCCCTGATGAAAATGTTCAGCTTACTAAAAAAAAATTTAAGTACCCATTTGTCTGATTAACTAGTAATCAGACTATTATAACTCAGAATTTAGAATTCATCTTTGCTATTTACGTGGTTTAATTTCAGCATTCTATTTAACCTCTCAATATTTTGTTATTTATATATCCATTAGCAAAGTCATTCAAAATTTAAGTACTCTGTAATTTTGGTGAAAAATACTCTTTAAGAAATAAAGGTATATTAAAATGATGATTCTGAAACGGCACACAAAAAATTGCAAGCATGATCTTTTCCATGCTTGAGTAATTTCATCATCCTTAAACTGGATTTACTATTAAGTGACCACTTGCTACGAGGACAGAACACTTTTCTGTCTTCCAGTATTTGACCCTGGACTGTTTCATCTCAGAGATCTAGTCAGGATGTTTCTGCAAATCAGCACACAGAAACCTAACAGCCTTTCACCTGTTTCCTTCCTTCCTGAATGAAGTAGTAACAAAAATTACCTGTTCCTTAAGGAAAATCCAGAATCAGAAATGTAAAAGGCATGCTTCTCCTGAAATTATTCTCTAACTCCAAATTTGCAATTCTTAATTAGTTTATTGTTCTGTGTCTCAGTTTCTCCACTGAAAAGGGGTAACAAACCTACGCCACGCAGATCTTTGGATTAAAAACATATTTTTCATCTAAGGCTCTATGACACCTAGATAAAAAGGCCTTTGGAAATGTAAATTCTGGTCTATTCTGGCTGAAACAGCTCAAATTCACGCATTTTCTCCGTCCCTCCAGTTATCCAGGGGTAACCAGATTTTTTTTTTCTTTCTGGGCACAGCCCAGGTTTGGGGTTTTGGGCAACAGTTAAAGCAAGATTCTATTAGCTCCTCCTTAGGTCCTGCAAGTAAAGAAGACTTTTTTTTTTTTTTTAATATTTATTTATTTATTTGGCTGCGCCAGGTCTTAGATGCAGCATGTGGGATCTTTTAGTTGTGGCATGGGAACTCTTAGTTGCGTCATGTGGGATCTAGTTCCCTGACCAGGGATTGAACCCGGGCCCCTTGCATTGGGAGTGCAGAGTCTTAGCACTTAGACCACCAGGGAAGTCCCTAAAGAAGACTTTTATGTTAAAGTATTAGTTCACAGTTCTGGGGGATTTTAGCTTAAATTTTAAAAGTACAATTTAATGATTTAATATTACACTCTTATAAAACTAACAAGTGCTAAAAAATTAAGCAGTTCAAAATTTAAAATAATGAAGTAGAATGTAAAATAGTGCTAGTTTGCAAACTATTGGGACTTGGCAGACTACTTGACATTTTCAGAACAACGCAATCTACATCTGATTATTCTGTTAAAATAATGAAAAAGTAAATCTCCATTTACCCTCTAAATCTGCCTTTCTCAATCACATATGTAGCATTTGAGTCACCTAAGAAGCTTTCAACAAATATCAAATGCTTGGGCCTCATATCCTGAGATTTTTGATTTGGTGGGATGCACTTTTTAAAACTCCAAAAGATCCTGACTCACAGAACTTAGAAAATCACTAGCTAGAAACAAAGGGAACACTCCCACTATCCGGCAGCTTCTCAAGCTCAGCACTTTTGACATTTGGGGCCAGATTCACCTTTGTCGTGGGGGCCTGTCCCATGTACTGCAGGATGTTTAGCAGAATCCCTGCCATCTACCCTCTGGATGCCAGGAACGTGGTCCCTCTCCAAGCGACAACTAAAAATTTTCTCAAGACCCTGCCAGTGTTGCCTGGAAGCAAAATCGACTCCAGTTAAGAACTACTGCTCTAAGGGCTGAGAGGTGAAAATACCACCAGGGTTAAGACACACTGGTGTTTTGGGGGAGTGGGCTTTCCTGGCAATGGGAAGTAGGTCTAGTTCCATAATTCCTACTCCAGTCCTGACATAATCGTTCTGAAGCTTCCTTAAAGCAGCTCATTTTCTGTACCCGCTTCATTCCTTATTCCTCCTTCTGAATGCCTTAAGTTAGCCTTCATCCATATTCAGTGTAATAAGAATTTCCCTCCTTTATGTCCCACCTACATATACTTTCTCTTCTGTTCTTAAGCATGTCCTGTACACATTTATTAGGCTTATGTTCAAAAGCTCCCGTTGTGGTGGCATATGGAGACGCGGCATCAATTTGTTTGCCCCCAGCAACTGCCCTGCAGCTAAACTAGGTCTCTTTTTTTTTCTCGGCTACCACAGCCTTGAAGATGAGTACTTTGAAAGAATGATCTTCTAAGGGATGAACTATGCGCTGTCTGAAAGCAACAAGTCCAGGAAGCAGAAAAACACAACTCCTGTAAATAATGCATTGTGCCACTTGTGACTTCTGATGAGGCTGTAGAAGGGCCGCCTCTGTAACTTTGGTAACACGTGTCTCAGAGACCCTGTCCAACGCCCGTAGGAAACAACCGTTACTCAAGGGGAACCTCTCCTGTGCCCGTTAACTTCTCAGAATTCCCCAGACTCTTGGTCGGGTGTCAAGTCAGCCCAGAGAACGACACACCCCCGATCCTCATCTCTACTACGGAATTTCCTCAGCAGAATTAGGACATCATGCCTTTGGCGCTTTTCTACAGAGCGGTATACAACCGCACGTAGAATATCTGCATTTTAAAAGTTGCCGTTGAAACTTGTCCACCTCGTCGCTCAACGTCCTTGATACGAAGACCCAGGCGACACATGCCCCCGAAAACTAGGGAGACATAGCTAGGAAGCGGCGCGCTTCCTCCCCCGGGACCTCGCGGGGCAGGTGTCCCCACGTCCCTCCATTCCTGCCTCTTTTCGGTGAATTTCCTCGGTTACGAACTTAGGGCAAAGCTGTTCTCTTCTCTCCCATGTTAGGACCTACTTCTTAGTGTCTTCGCTTCTGTGAGTGGTTTTCGGGTAAACTTTAATGACCGGCTGCGGAAGGAGATAGGGAGGCCACGTGAACTACTGGGGCTGTGTCCCGTCGGGAGGCTCTCCTAGCTGACCGCCGGGACGTGCCGGAGCAGGGTGTCTGACCCGCTCCGCGGGGCTGAGTCCTGCCCGCGCTCCGTGACTCAGTTCAACGCGGCGGGAGGTGCCCGCGGACGCCGGACCCGAGTGACTGCCGGGGGGACCTCCCCGCCCGCTCGCAGCCCGTCCCCGGCCCCGCCTGCCCGCACGCACCCACTCGTTGGCCCGGTGGCCGAAGGTGTACAGGGCCACCTGGCTGGCCACGTCCACGATGCGGCTGATGTAGGGGTCGTGGCGCCGCAGGGCCGCCAGGCTAATGTCGCGCCCCTTCCCAGCTGGGTAGCCCGCCGCCGCCGCCGCCGCCATCTTCCCGCCGGCCCGCGGGGCTCCGCAGCCCTCTCGGCAGAGCGCAGAGCGCGCAGGCGTCACCGGTCGATGGCCGCGCCGCGCCCGCCCGCGATCGTTGCCACGGCAACCGCAAGGCGGCCCCCGCGCGGTCCTGCGAGCGTCCCGGGTACCGGACCATCGCTGGACGCCGCGCACGTCTGCTCCTCGGTGCTCCGCGGTCAGACCTGTAGTGATAAACACGCCTCGAGCGTGCGTAACTGAACAGGGAGGGATCTGCGATTTCTCGTGCGCGGACGCCGGGTGGTTCTTCAAGTGCAGTCCTCGACGCCCTGGCGGCTCCGAGACCCTTTCAGGGGTCTGAGGGTCAGAACCGTGTTCGTGACAATCCTAAAACTCACCTGACTCGTGCCCTGTGCTGACTTTTGCACGAATGCTGCAAAAACAATGGTGGGAGAAAGTGCAGGTGTCTTAGCAGGAATCCAGGCAGGAGCCACGCTGTACAGGCCAGTGTCACTTGACAGTGTACGTGATAAGGCAGAAAAATTATTAATTTTATTACATTTCAACCTTTTGGTACACTTTTAAAAATTCTGTGTGAAAAAAAGAGGAAGAAAGCACAGAGTACGTGCCCTGAACACGGAGCTGCCATATTTGCCTCCAGGAAAACACTTGAGTGCTTAAGTCGCAAGCTGAGCTAGTGTTTTTATTTTTATTTTCACGGAACACTATTTTTACTTGAAAGAAAGATGGGCAAACTATGGGTATTCAGACAGGCATTTGACAGACATTTTTTTAGAAAATAAATAACGTGCACCTGTCACTTCCAGGAAAACAAGGGGTAATTATTGTCACCAATGATAATTTTTGAGCTTTCAAGCGAGAATGAGCAGTTTACAAAATGTGTATCCACTGCCATGAGCTTGGCAGCTTCTCAATACTTAAAGTCTTTTCTGATGAGATTGCTGGGTATTTGGAAAGCCTGTGATGAGGGAGTTCCTCTTTAAAACTTGGGAGAAAGGTGAAAGTTGATCACTCTGGTACATGCATAACTGGATGTACATTTTTGTTAAAATATTTCAATAAAGCTTTAAAGTTTCTTTTATATCTTTGAGCCTTGGAGTCTATAGGCGAAGTCTCCCTTTTGATAATTTCAGGGAGCATAGACACACCCTAGCTGTCTCTCTAGTACTTGGTCCAATGCCTTGTGCTGAATAGAAATTGTTAAATGCCGATTCTATTGAACTCAACCATGAGCTAGTCAAATTTACTGATTAAATATCAGCTTTTTAAAAGAGCTCATGATTTACAGAATACTGAGATCCAAGTTGGCATGAAAGAGCGTACAATAACAAGTCCTGATCTTTCAGAGTTTACGTTCTAAAAAAGATAGAAAAAAATGGAAAGGTTTGTTTAATTTTCCATGCTATAAAGAAAACAAGAAAGAAAAGGGAAAAGACCTTGAAGATTAGAGATCACACTCAGAAAAAGAAGATATATAATGCTGCAATGGCTTCAGCATTGCAATGTTGTTTGTCTCCTGGCCCCAGAGCTTTGTTCTCTTAAATTCTTTTTTCCCCCCAAATTCTTAAAGATCTAACCTTCTAGGATGAAGACAGAGTTCTGCCTAATTTCTACTTGAATAATCTGTGTTTGTAAAATCAGGTCATCATCACTTATCCAAATATACTAAGTTACAGGCTCTTTATTAGTAAAAGGCCATTTTTAAAAAATTGGGGTATAGTTGTTTTACAATGTTGTGTTAGTTTCTACTATACAGCGAAGTGGAGTTCCCTGTGCCATACAGCAGTTTCTCACTAGTTATTTTATACATATTAGTGTATATATGTCAATCCCAATCTCCCAATTCATCCCACCCACCCCCTTTCCCCCCTTGGTGTCCATACGTTTGTTTTCTACATCTGTGTCTCTATTTCTGCCTTGCAAACTGGTTCATCTGTACCATTTTTCTAGATTCCACATATATGCATTAATATATGATATTTGTTTTTCCCTTTCTGACTTACTTCACTCTGTATGACAGTCTCTAGGTCCATCCATGTCTCTATAAATGACCCAATTTCGTTCCTTTTTATGGCTGAGTAATATTCCATTGTATATATGTACCACATCTTCTAAAAGGCCATTTAAAATGAGCAAATTCTTTTAAAATCCATATAACTTCAATTTCCACTGGCTTCCACAGTGTGGTCATACTTACCCTGTGTTTCCAGAAGCCTCATCATGATACCTTGAACAAATATTGGGGTCTTTGGGTTTCATGATTATTTTATAATTGTCATAATGAGATAAAATATGTGCTAACAGTTGGTGTTACAAAGTTGTATACCACAATTTAAAACAAGTTATAGTATGATTTAAAAAATAGTGTCTGGGTCCAGGATGTTTATGCCATTGCAATGACTAAGATAAAATTCACCACTTAAGGTAATTGTAAGAACACAGTATGTTTAAATTGTTTGGAAATAGATATAGAACTGGAAAATGTTTGGTTTTGTAGCCATGTATGGATGTTTGTGTACAAATATAAACTGACTTTTTATGGCATGATTGTCTAGAAATGTAAATACACAGTCTGGTTTATTAGTACTCTTTTCTTTACTGTGTAAAGGACCTCTAAGTTTTGCGTTTGTCCCGTAGTAGAATGTATTGGAATGGAGGGGAAAGAGGAGCTTCCAGGATGCACCTAAGAGTTTGTGATTCTAAATTGGCTAAAACAGCCTCTGATGCCCTGCTGGTGCTGCCTGTATGAATTGCCCTTCATGCTGGGAATTTTATACCAAATGGTGACAGAAGTGGGCAGTTAATGCCCTCTTTCTCCCAGTGGAGGAAAACGGTTTGAAGCTGTGTGTTATCAGTTGTTTTCAATGCATGGTTTGTTTCTTTTTGAAGCAGCAGAGCACAGCAGAAAGGGCACCCCCTTGGAAAGGGAAACTGGTTAAACTTATTTTTACCTCACTTGGAACTTGGGGATCATAATATCACAACTTCACAGGGTAAATGAGATCAAATGAGGAGAAAATGTACCCAGAAAAGATTTGCAATGTGTAAAATGTTCTGCAAATGAAAAAGCTATTACTGTTATAATTATCATCATCATCATTATTATTATTTCTAATAGAAGCCCGGAAGGGATTCTTCTTGTCTAATTACCCAGCCAGAGCTCAAATCATCTCAACAAAGTTCTGCATAAGCGACAAGGAACACATTAAATCCCAAGGCGGTTCATTCCTGATATTTTTTTGTGGTGGAGGATGTGAGCTAAGACATATTTATCAGGAGCTCCACAATTAGAGGAAGAAATGATGTAGGAAATATAGGTCGATGTTGCACGAGATTGCAAAGGGGTTAAGATGTGAAACACTCATCAGAGGGACTTGGAACAGAATGAGAAGGGGCAGATGTGGGGAGGGAAGAGGCCTGATGGGTGGGGATAGGAGGTAGCCTGGAGAAAGGGTTAGAATGTCTCCGGTCTGGGCCCAGCAGCTGCCTGGACTGACCCTCTGCTCACCTGACCCGGAAAGGGCCCGGATCTCTTCAGAGCTCTTCAGAGCGGGGACCATTCTTGCATGTTCTCTTCTGATCCCTGTTTGCCTCTCTCTGCAAGTCCCATAAAATCTAGTCCTTCCAGGCTCATTGTCAGGGGTCAGGTGAAGGCTTCGTGGGCCTGGAGGGCGTCTACAGTAACATCTTTTCAGTTGCTGCCTGGAGCACGAAGAGGAAGGGCCTTTCATTCCCCACGAAGAGATATAGGCTTAAAAGGCAAAGACCTGACTGTGGTAACTGATGCGCCTGGGCCCAGCCCGAGTCCCTCAAGGCAGCAGGATGTGGAAGGGAGGGTCGGAGGCAGAAGAACCGCTTCCCTGCTTCACGACTGTGCCACGGAGGGGACAGTGGGAGCCATGCAGAGACCAGCTGCCATCTCTCTGGAAACACAGGCAGCTCTGTGTCCCGTAAGTGAGGAAGCTGCTGTTTAACGGGGCCGACTTCTCATGGAGGAGCCTTGTCCTGGGGCGGAGCAGCTTGTGCGGTTGTCAGTGGGTCGTCCGCGGCACTCTGAGCTGCTGTCAGGTGAGGTGGGCGTGTGTGGTCCTGGCGGGTTCATCGCGGTGGCGCTAAGTCGTCTAGGGATGGCCTGATGGCCATCTGATTCTAGCGGAGTCCACAGTTCTGGGCAAGTCACCTCACTTCCGTGGAATATAGGGGCTGAGTTGGAAGGCTGCTTCCCAGCTCCAGGTTCTGCGCTGCTTTATCGGACCACCCCTGTCCATGTCAGACGCAGCCATCTCAGCAAACACGGAGCTAAGCCTGGAAACAATAATGAATAATCTATTTAATAGGTCTTGAAATTAGGTCAGAGGAGCAGCCGGTTAAGGACTTTGAAATGTTATATCAAAGCTGAGGGCTGAATGCTTTAGCCAAGAAAGAGAAAGGGTTTTCTTCTTTCCTTGGTTGTTTCTTGTTCTCAGAGGAAAGCAGTCGTGTTGGGAGAAAGGAATGTTTATCCTCGCGCTCCTTCACATGGCCTCCTGCCAGAGTGATTGGCCCTCGCTGCAGATTTTTTTTTTTTTTTTTGGCTGCATTGGGTCTTCGTTGCTGCGCACAGGCTTTCTGTAGTTGCGGCGAGCGGGGGCTACTCTGCGTTGCGGTGCACAGGCTTCTCATTGCGGTGGTTTCTCTTGTTGCGGAGCACGGGCCCTAGGCGCGCGGGCTTCAGTAGTTGCAGCACACGGGCTCAGTAGTTGTGGCTCACGGGCTCTAGAGCGCAGGCTCAGCAGTTGTGGCTCGCAGGCTTAGTTGCTCCGCAGCATGTGGGATCTTCCTGGACCAGGGCTCGAACCCGTGTCCCCTGCACTGGCAGGCGGATCCCTAACCACTGCGCCACCAGGGAAGCCCCTCGCTGCAGATTTTTAATCTAGGTGAAATGCAGGTTTCAACCTATCTGTGATGACTTCCATGGAGGTCTATGAGAAGCGGTCCGGAAAAGGTGTCAGGGACCCCTGGGTGGAATGCGTTTGAAGAATTTTCTAATTACTTGTTATTGTTACAACCGACCGTGTCAGCTCTTCACTTTGTGATTGACTTTTCTCTTTCTAAACTGATGTATGAAGCCCCAGAGGAAAATGAACTGCACGATGTTGTGCTGAACTACACTTAAGTCCAAGGTGAGAGGCTCTGGAAAGACACTTGGCTTGATCAGGAGCTGGGACCCTGGGAGGGGCTGGAGGCCGGAGTTGGGGACAGAACCTGCCGCTGTGGTGTCTCGTCCTGCAGGTCCAGCATAAATAGTCTCTGCTGAGCCCACAGGCTGCAGCCCATAGGCCAAGTCTGGCCCTCTGCCTGGTTTGTAAATAAAGTTTTATTGGGGCACAGCCACGCCCGCCGCATTGTCCGTGGCACTTTCACCAGGCAACAGCGGAGGTGATGAAACCAGACGGCCTGGGCTTCGATACCTGAAATGGTTACTCTCTGCTCCTTGACAAGGTTTGCTGATCCCTGATCTACGTTATTTAACAAATCAGTGAGTAACTTGCGTCAGGGACACTCTACAGGCCAGTAGGCACCTGTTTGTGTCCGTCATAAGCACACGATGGATTGGAAAGGGGACAAGGATAAAGCCTCGGAACTGTGCTCAAGGGTTGTAATCTGGTCGAGGACACGAAGATTGGCTTATGTGAAAAGATGGGGACAATAAAAGGTGACATAATCACGGGTTAAGTTGTGACGTATAGACAAGCACTAGGGTTTGCAGAAAGGGAGGGAGGGCCGGCGAGAGCCCCAGTAGCTGGAGACAGCGACGTTGAATGGAATAAAGTCCCAGGACACACGAGAGCTGGGATGCGCCTTGGGATCCACTATGATTGGATTTGACCTCTGTTCCTACTCATGTCATTTAAGTCACTGATATTTCTGGCCTGCTGTTTAGGGGATGCCTTAATGACCAGAAATATTTCTGAGTAACTTTAGCTGACTGATTTTCCTAGGATTTGGGATTCCTTCCATCTCCCTAAACTGCAGAGAATTTAATCTAGTCACGGTGGCAGGGTGTCGTTCTTTTTTGGAGACAATATAGTGTAATGAGCTTGGGGTCAGAGGCCTGGATCTGAATCCCCTCTACACTGTGGAGCCTCGGGGTCTCTGGAACACTCTGGGTCTCAGTTTCTTCATCTGAAAAGTAGGGGCAAGGATAACGTCTGCCTGTCTGCGTGGTCGTGAGAACTGGATAACAAAGTCACGTGAAGGGCTCAGACTGTACAAGGCAGGGCCGTGCGGATGGTCAGCCCCTGACCGCTGCCCTGCATAACAGCAGCGTATGTGTCCTGTTCCAGGGAGCCGTCCTCACTTCCAGAACAAAAGTTAGTTCTTTATTGTTTATAAAGACAATTTGTGTAGAGCACAAAGTACTCTAACGCCAAGTGCAGCGTGACTGCTGCCTGCTGTTTACTAATGGCCCGGAGTCTTAATTTTCACATAACGGCCACTGCCAGGCCACCAGCTATTTCTGTGGTGTCTTGGGGATCTTGGAACGGGGCCTCGGGTCTACACCTGCAGGAATCGCGGGTGTTCCCGGGGACTGTACCCACTCCCTCTGGAGGTCAGGCAGGTTGGCGGTGGGACGGCCTTGTTGATGGGGAGAGGCTTTCCTATGCTCTCACCCATTTCAGCGGTTGTGGGTGAATCGAAACCAGACCAGTTTTCCCAGTTTGCAGTAAGGAGATAGTAACACATTTTTGTGACTGTTGTGAGTATTGCTGAACGAGCTCTTTGGAACACTCTATGTTTTGATGTCATCATAGAACACGAGGCTTTAAACCGGGTCTGAGTGTCCAGGGCGGGCTCTGCTTGCCCTGTGGACAAAACCTGAAGACAGCCTTGCTTGTTTCCCTGGAGGTCATTCGAAGATTAAAGCGCAGGGTGTTTTCTACGTTTCCTGTTGGTGACAAATGGTTTCTCCAGTGTTTGACCTTCTCCGCTGACGTGCAGACTTGGGGAGCCCGCTCACGGCGTGACGACGCGGGGGCTGCCTCTGAGGCCTGTAGCATTAATATATTAAAAAATTTTTTTTTAATTGAAATATCGTTGATTTACTGTTTTGTGTTAGTTTCAGGTGTACAGCAAAGTGATTCAGTTATACGTATGTATCTATTCTTTTTCAGATTCTCTTCCGTTATACGTTATTACAAGGTATTGAATATAGTTCCCTGTGCTATATAGTAGGTCCTTGCTGTTTATCTATTCTAAGTACATTTTTTAAGAACTGCAAACACTGAAGTCGCTTTTTGGTTTTGTTTGCTCTTATTAAGAATGACATTGGCTTGATAAGAAAACTAGAAACTGTCAGGAAAGCAAACACCTTTATTTAACCCAAATAAGCCATGTTTAGCCTAAACTGGGAGACCTCTGATAATAAGTAGAGCAGTTCATGTCTGTGCCCCGAGAGCACCCGAGAAGTGGGTAATAAGTGTCTCTACACTTGTCTGTCTGAAAACCCTTACAGGTAGTCGCTTATTCACTTGATGAACGTTTGTTACGCTCTGTAACAGGACAGGCACTGAATGCTGCGGAGACCAAGACGGGCACGCCAGGCCCTCTGGAGTCCACAGTCTGACCAGGAAACGGCCGCACAAACAGGTCAGGACGAGAAAGCAGGGCCAGCACTGCGTGGAGGTTCGGAGAGCTGTGGGAACACACGGCAGAGGCGCCAGAAAGGCTTCCATGTCTGTAAATGAACTGCCAAGTGTGACAGAATGAAGGCCTTGCATGTCCTGTGATTGTGCCCAGATGGGGGACCAGCCCTGACGGGTAGAGGCTGTGCCCCTTTGCTCTTAGACCTTGAGGCTTTTCTTGGGTGGTTTGAGCCTCTGGCCTTAGAGAGGATCTTGAGCCTGGTCTGAGTGGCACTGTCGGCGGCATCCCGTAGCCACCTCGATCCCCTCTGGCCGTGGAGCTCAGCAGACTGAGTGAGACCCTCCCAGGGGCTGTGGCCCAGGTCTCCCACATGAACTTGAACCACCAGTGGTCTCACTGCTCAGCCCTCTCTCGTCTGCTCCTTGGGGTTTCCCTTCCCAAGAGGACAGTCTGTGTCCTCTCCGTCTTGTCACTCTGAGGCAGGGCAGGAACGACCACGTCAGTCCCTGGGGGAGGCTGGTTTATCCGTCTGTGGACCCTCCTGTACTCTGCCCCTCCCCAGGGCTGGGAGACCGTCCTCAGGCAGGGCTAACTCACCGGACTACATTGATTCCTCCTTATTCTTTCTTTCTTTTATTAAAAAAATTAATTAATTAATTTTGCGGGGGGCTGCGTTGGGTCTCCGTTGCTGTGCGTGGGCTTTCTCTAGTTGTGGCGAGCGGGGGCTACTCTTCCTTGCGGTGCACGGGCTTCTCATTGCGGTGGCTTCTCTTGTTGCGGAGCACGGCTCTAGGCGCGTGGGCTTCCATAGTTGTGACTCGCGGGCTCTAGAGCGCAGGCTCAGTAGTTGTGGTGCATGGGCTTAGTTGCTCCGCGGCATGTGGGATCTTCCCGGACCAGGGCTCGAACCCGTGTCCCCTGCATTGGCAGGCAGATTCTCAACCACTGTGCCACCAGGGAAGTCCCCTCCTTATTCTTTCTAAGGAGCTTTTATGTCCTTCCCTGCATCTCACAAAGAAAGCCATGGTGGTCACCCATCCCAGTCCCAATTTCCCTTTAGTGGGGGCTGAAAAGTCCAGGAGTAGCTGGCTGGGTGTCCACGTATGGAGATTCCAGGAGCCCCCTTTTTGCCTGGACTTGATGTTGGGGGTGGAGGGGAGGCAGGGGTAATTCCTAGGTATTACAGTTAGAATCGTCACGCAGAAAAGCGGTTTCAGCCACCTCTTTGTATGAAGAAGCAGAGCTGGAGGGCTGAGGTCACCCCGGTCAGAGGAGAGACAGCCTAGGCAGATCCTCCAGCCCGGCCGCCTCAGGATTGCTGGAGGGCATTTAAACAGGACTAGCCGTGGCCAGGGCCCAGCGAGACTCCTGCATGCAGCCGTGAGGTCGGGCCTGGGAGTCTCCTCCAAGTGGTTCTCACTGCAGCCTCTGTGCCAAGGCCGAGCCCCCCTGGGTTCGAATCTGGCTCAGCTGGGGTGGGAACTTGGGCAATTTACGTATCCCGTGTAGACCTCAGCTTCCTTCCCTGTGAAATGAGGTTATTAATGATACCGACTTTGTAGGATTGTTGTTGAGAATCAGACAAAAAATACAAGCACCTGAAACGTATCAAGTACTTAATAAAAATAAATGACTGAGATGTTATTTGTTAATAGCAGAACAGGATAAGACATCAGGCCTCCTGATTTCCGGGCAGTGCTCCTTCCAGCATGGACATTTATCAAGGCCTATGGTGATGAATTCGGTGTAAAATGGGTGCTTTGTCCTTTAAAATGACATCAGTGGCCTTGTTCCTTATTCCTTATTTTCAAGGCCTCTTAAGCTTCACTCCATTTCAGCGTTTCCTGCTTGATATAATTCATTTGCTTATCTGCTTGTTCATTTGTTCTTTGAGTTGACAAACATCTGTTGGGTGTCTATTAGGTGCCAAGTACTACCTAAATATCATCAATATAACAAAAAAATTAAATATAGACCCTGCCTTCCAGGACCTTAAAGTTTAATGGAGGAGAAGCACTAAAACAAATGATTGTACCATGTACTTATTATGACAGTAGGTTTGTAAAAAAAAAAAAAAGTTCTAAGAACAGTTTCTAGTTCTCCAGGCAATCTGGGAGACCAAAATATTATTTCAGTTTTGGTGTTGACTAAGGTGTCATACTCTGACTTTACCCTATGACCTTCTGATTTAATTGAGATGGGACGTGACCTGAGCGTGGGGATTTTTCAAGCTCCCGGGGGATTTTAATGTGCATCAAAGTGTGGGAACCACTGATGTATTATAGAGGCTTCCTGCTCATTAAGGATAGAACTTGGGAAAGACAGACTGGAGCCGGCAACTGGCTTCACCTTTGGGATTTGACAATGGGGTTCACTTGAAGGTTTTTAAAGGAGAAGAGACATGGAAGTTTCAGAAGGACTATTCTGGCTGCAATGTGGGAATGGGTAGGGCCGGAGACAGAGTAATCTGTCAGGAGAAGGGATGATCCCGAGGCCTGAACAGGATGGGTGGTGGGACCCTTATGCTCAGTACCAGCGGAAACCCAGGCACATGGTGGTGGGTGGCGCGGAGAAAAGGAGTCTCGGCAACTGAGATGTTTGCTTCTGCTGGTTTTCGGCCTTGAGATTTAATTACTGCCTTCTCCGTAAATATCTAAGGAATTCTGCCGATACTCACGAGGTCGGTCTTTAGATGAGGGTGGCTCGTTCAAGAGCTCTCCAGCATGTATGGGTTTCAGAATGATACAGAGATGAATTACCACCCTTACAAAAATAAGAGGACACAGTCAGATTTCGTAATTACTTGCTTAATTTTGGCAAAGCGGATCATTACGCTTCCAAATAGACTTTCAGAGGGAAGGCAGAGAAGGGGTGGCGTGGTTGCTTACAAGGATCCAATTACCTGGATAATGGCCAAATAGCCACTTAACACTGTGATGTGGAGACGGCTGTTTCTGGGTTTTTTTCCCCTTACCTAATGCTTCTAGTCATCAAACATAATTTTACTGTTGTTAGGTCTGTGGAGCTGACGCGAGTCTGGTGGCGAGACGGTAGGATTCATTCGCCTTGAGCTCCATCAGATTCAGTTGTCAGTCGAGTCCTGGTGCCGACCCACTCCGGGGGGAGAAGGAGGCTCTTCGGACGAGCCTGGCTGGAGCTGCCGTCTCGGCCGGAAGGCTCAGCACCACTTAGACAAACCATCGGTCACCTTCCAAACGGACACAACACAACGTTCACGTCCCACCAAGAGTGAGGCTCCGAGTACTTTTCACAGTCCTTTAACGTGTAAAGACCATTCTGGGCTCGAGGGTCTGCAAAACCAAGCCACCGGCCAGTCTGCAGACGCCTGGCCTAAACAATTAACACAACAACACATCAAGGGCAGATGGGTAGCATTTGCTGATTTCCCTGCTGTAAATACTCTCGCTGTGACTTGATTTCAAATAGCGACAAGAACCTGGCCGTACGTGGGGTTGCGGGGAGACCGGGGGTCCAGCGTGGGGGGGTGTTTCCACCACACAGATGCGATGGGCTAAACAGAGAACAGAGATGACGGTAAAATGCAGTAAAACGGTTGAGGAGTGATGAGCTTTTGAGTATTTCTTCCCTGAGTTTTTAATGTAATCTATTTCATCGTAAGCATACAGAATTCAATTTTTATACTCTTGTTTTTTTAATTAATTAATTTGGCTGCGTCAGGTCTTAGTTGTGGCACACGGGATCTTCCTTGCAGCGTGTGGGCTCCAGAGCACACAGGCTTAGTTGCCCCGTGGCGTGTGGGATCTTAGTTCCCTGACCAGGGATCGAACCCGCGCCCCCTGCATTGGCAGGCAGATACTTAACCACTGAGCCACCAGGGAAGCCCCCAGAATTTGATTTTAATGCTGGCTCTACTTGACAATCGGTTCACACAATTTCTGAAAATTTAACAATCTCCTCTCAGAGCTGGTTCAAGTCGGCCCCCGCACACCTTTTCTAGGAAAAAGGAAGTGAGGGTGTGGAGAGGCATTTGGGGATTAAAGCGAAGGGGCCACGAACCATGACATTCGAGGCCGTGGACAAACAGCCACGCCGTCAGTTGGGATGGAGCCAGGCCTGGCGTTGCAGACAGTGGTGCTGTTGTAGAGGGAATTCGGGCCGTCTGTCTTAACAAGCGTGACTCGACTAATTTGGGAAGAAAACTCAGTTCAGTTTGACCCATACCAGGCAGGGATAGAGAACTTGACTTAGATGTGGCAAATCTGATTTTAAACACACTGTGCTCGAATGTCCATGTGAGTAGAACTACCAGGTAAGACAAAGGCAGAGCCTTTCCCTAACCATCACGATGGGGTTTCTGTCCTAACCTAACTCTCTTACCAACACGCAAGCAGTGGTCCCAAGTCCCTCATTTTAAGAAACGCTTAACCCTCCCTTGAACATTGCCTAAGGAGGGAGTAAAATCTATCCCCCTCCACTGAGAGATGTGATTCCTGATTACCGAAGGGACAAAAGTAGAGGCTAGACTGTGGGTCCCTGGGTCATTATTTTGGCTTCAAACTGTGTGAGTCTAAATGGAGTGGGTGAAGGGTTGGGTAGGAAGGAAGGAGGAAGGGGAGATGCTGAGGTTGAGATGCTTGAGGATGGTGGTGGAGCGGGGTGGCCGCTAGGTGACGTGTTCTTTGTGCGAGGGGACCCGTTAACCAGAGCACTGATAGATTTGCTCACAGATTTTTTTTCCTTTTTAGTGCGAGTGGTTGAATGGGAGAGAAGGGAAGAAGGAAGGGCTGATTTGCTGGAAAGCCATGGAGGGAATACACTTAGACATTGTGGCTGCAGAATAGAAACACTGAAACCCCGTGAATCCACAGCACCTCGAGAACGGAAGGGAACTTGAACGCCGTCTACCTAATACATAAATCTGCTCTGCATCTTGACAAGGTGCTTGTTCAGCCTCCTTGGATGCCCTTGGAGACGGAGGACTCATTACACCATCTCAGCAGATGGTGTATTAGAAAGTTTTTCCTTGTATAAAATCCAAGTTTGCCTACTGGGATCTGACTTCTCGGGCCCACACCCAAGTCTTTCACAGAATAGTTCCAAGGCTAAGTACACAGATAGCCACACATTGACTGTTTTTCCCCAGTAGTGAAATTATTCCTGGACACTGAGCTCACAGACGCTCCCTAATCACTGATGATCGCCCAGTGCGTCCTTAGTCAGCTGGCTCCCACCAGGTAGCACCAATAATAGCTGATAATAGGTGCTTGCCACAGGCCACGAGCTTTGTACGTGTCATCCCCTGTGTTGTCACTTCTGTCCTACAGCCGGGAAGCTGAGGCTCAGGGCTCACGTAACGTGCTCAGGATCACCCAGGTTATAGATGGAGGAGTTGGGCTTTGCATGCAGGTGGCTTGGATCCAGAGCTAGAGAACCTAACAAATAACCCACTCTACCTGGTAAGGAAGAGACCGTTACAGAAGGAAGGTAGGGCCCACCTGGGGCTGGCTTCGAGGACGCGTGACTTGTACAGTCCCCCACCTAGAAGGGCTCCGAGCGTGGTTTAATGCTCTGCCGACCCCGTCTTGAAATTCTTTATGAATTTTGAACAGGGAGCCCTGCATTTTCATTTTGCACGGAGCCCTGAACATTATTAACTGGTTCTGGGTCTAGCATGGAAAACAAACGATCCAGCTGACAAATGAGCCGTGTATTTTGGGGGCGGGTGCATGCAGTGCTCTGTGCGTCTGACAGTCAGTGTGTTTTGGGGTAACCTGTAGAAGCCGCTCCCATGGGGGGCTCCCAATCTCATCACCCGGAAAGCCCAGCGGGCAGCCGGCGGCCAGGGTGGGGCTTCGGGGCCAGCTCCTTCCTTGTATCTTCGATATTATGCTTGGGGCATGTGCTGTGTTCCGGCAGGGATACTCTTCCATTTCGGGGTTTTGTTACTTTCTACTCCTTTGATACTGTGTGTTCAGTCACATGAAATTTATGGACACATTATAGCAGTTGACAGGGAGGACAAGCCCCCAGGGTTTCCCCAGAGGAATCTGCACCTGCTGAGCGAGAGCTTCCTTGGGAGCCGACGGCGCCTTCCTGGCTGGGCCTGTGGCGGGTGCCAGGGGTGCGGCTCTCCGAGACCGTCCCCGGAAAAGCAGCCGGGAGAGGTCACGGCCGTGCTCCCCTATGTCCTCTTCCAGTTGTCTTAGGAAATCCAGTTGAACAAACGTGTGCCTTTCTGAGTACATGTGGCTCAGCCCAGGGCTACAAGGTGAGAGAAAGGCCAGATGACATGTAATGACACGCATCCACCAACACCTTCTCTGTGACATCATTGCCTGAATGACATTTCCCTGCCTGTTAGATGGTGGATTCCTTCCGAGTGGCGGGAGGTGTCTTGGAAAGATCACTGGGCTGAGAATCAGAAATGCTGGGCTCCTGGGAGCTTAATCTTGCCCCAGTTTAGAGAGGGATTGAAGTAGGCGACTTTCGAGCCCTCACTTCGTATCCAGCTCAGGGGTTTTACGAGGCTTCGTATTTTGGGAATGGACAGACTTTGAGCCTGAGTGCCCTTCGCTTGGCCCAAAGCGCACAGGTTTCCATCCACGAAGAGGTGTTTTCGTGGGTCTTTACTGCACCTTGAGGGCCGAATCCCAGAAATGAGAAGCCTGCCCAGGCAAGCGGGGGGCAAGTTAGGAGAAGGTTCCAGAAGGGCTTGATTTCCTGGCTTCCCACTTAGGGCCTGGAGCCTGGGCTCTGACTGTCAGGCGGGGTCCACCTGGGGTTTCCTGGGGTCAGGCCCCCAGCGCCCTTCTTCCCTGCTGCCCCCCTGCCCCTGAACTGCTGTCTTCACCGTGTGGCCCCAGACGGCTCCCGGCCGTGTTCACAAGTCCAGGCGACAGGACGAAAGAGGGGAGCAGGAGGCAGACTGCACCGCCCCTCCCTCTCGGCCCCACGGCCGGCACACGGGCCTCGGGAAGAGGGGAAACTTGTCCTCACTCTGGCCAGCACTGCGGGGTGTGAGCCGGTGCATGCTGGGGGGCGAGCAGCAGCCGCTCACACGGGTTCTCGTGTCGGGACGTGACTAAGACGAACAAAAGGTCTGCTGGGAGCATGTGCTCTCCTGACCGGCCAGCAGACCTCCGTGTACTTGAGCGTGTGAACTTCCACGCAACGAAGTGGGAAGACCGAGGCGGGTCACGGCCCCGACTGCCCACCCCTCCTCCGAGCCCGTGTGGCTGTGCTGTGACTCTGAGCTGGCCAGGGTGGGCCTCTCCGGACATCCCGCAGGGTCTCGTTTGGACGGTGCTGGGATGTCAGCGTCTTTCTTTACAATGCGTCTGACCAGGCCTTAGACTTCATCAGGTCAAAGTGTGGTCCCTCGCCACAGGTTTCTATGGAAGGCGGCTTAGCCCCCTTCTAACACCCTCTGCGAAGCGCTGTGGCTTCCCGTTCCGCTAACCTGAATTCTCTGCTTCTCTGCTTCTGTGCTCGGAGGGAAGGGAAGGGCCCCCTTTCGGTGGGAAGAGTTACTTCCTAATTAGAGCAGAAAAATGACCTCCAGTGGCAGGGAAGCGTGGTCTGTGGTTCCCTGTCCCCTGCACCACATAAAAGGGCTGGTTCCAGGCAGCAGGGCAGGGGCGGTGCTGTCTGATCCCCCCCAAGGCCACATCTGCCGGGTGGGCAGTGGGGACGCCGGAGGGGGGGCCTGAGGGCCTCTGGCTGCGAACGTGGGGTGCGCGTTTCCTCCTCACTGTGCTTTTCCTGGCTGAGGACTAGTTCACTCTCAGCCTCCAAACACAGTTCTGGGGTTGCCTTATATTTAGCCTCCAAACGAGGCTTGAGTCTCCCTGCCTCCCTTTTCTCCCTCTCATTCCCACCTCCTGGGATGCAGTTCTGTCGTCTGTGTTCTGATTCCAAGCCTCCTTCCTCATCCATGGGAGACTGCCCCAGACACCTGCCTCAGAACGTTTCCGACACGTGTAGATTCTCCCTTGTGGGTCTTTCCTTGGTTGAGCTGAATGATTACTGATCTCTGTTGTTAAGTATTTAACTTCACATCTGTCTTCCTTTCTCAGTTAGGTTGTAAATGCCTGATTTCTTTTTTCCCCACATTTATCACTCACCTCCTGGGCCTGTGCGTACCGTGCGGGACGCAGGCTCACAAGACAGCCATTCCCCTGTCCTGTGCCTCCCTAAGGTAACCGGAGAGGGAAGGACATTCCTGGAAACAACAGAACAAAGGCTCACTCTGCTGGGAGACACCTGTGCAAACATCTTGAGAGACCAAAAGGAAACTGGCTGCCTGGGAACGTTGGAAAATTTCATGAAGGAGCTGACTTTGCTAACGGCCTAGTGGGTGGAAGGGACCAGGGAGCCAGAGCGTCGTGTCCGTGGTTTGGGGGTGGGGGTGGGGTGGAGGTCTGTGTGCGTTCTGGTGGGAAAGGGGAAGAGGAGCAGGACACGGGGCCGAAAAGGTGAGGTGGGCGAGATGCTGTAGCCCTTAGAGGCTCTGCTGCAGGCTTTGGATTATCCCACAGGTGATAGGGAGCCTTGGAGGTTCTTAGGGAGGGAGCAGCGTGATCACAGCTGCGTTTTAGGATGGTGATGTTGGATTCAGCATGAAAAACAGGCTGATGGGGTTGGGGAGTGAGACTGGGACACCAGTGCAGTGAGGGCCACAGAAAGGCCGTGGTGGGAATGCACGAAGGTGCTTGTCTGAGGTGCCCAGCACATGGCTACTCAGTCGGGCAAGAAGCTACAGACACCGTGGAGCCGCGGGTCCTTTGCCTGAGGCCATGTCCCACCTCGTGTCTGATAAATCTCCACTGTGATTTTAAACACTGTGAACCAAGGATGTATACTTTCGTGAACGTTGGACGTTAACTCCTAAGATTTAAACAATGTTGGTTAGGGTTAGGGTTGTTACTATTTTCAAAAGTTGATCATAAAGCTTCACGTGAGAGTTTACCGCCCAGTACAAGATTTTGCATTGTTGACAAGCAGCCTATGTGGTGCTCAGACTATTTTCTTATTAAGGACTATTTATTGTTTTATTTTTTGCCTGTGGCTGGAATTGAATTTCGGATGGTCTCTCGGTGTGCCACCTGGAGGGGCCCTAGTCCGTATTCCCTCTTGATTCGGTCGTGAATGATCTCAATATGTAACTCTCCCATACCACAAAGGATAGTCTGGTTAAAAGAGGAAGAAAACAAAACAAAGATCAAGGGAAAAAGTATGTTTATCAGAAAATACTAATACAGATATGATATCAATATATTTTATTTTTTGTTACTTACAAACTGAGGTTCTTCTGTAACTTTTTTGGTTCCTACATCAAAACACTGTTTTTAACTTTTCTGACTGGAATCAATTAAAAGTGAAAAAACGGACTGCTTGTGACATTTGGGGGCGTGCACAGTATACATTCTGGGAGAACACCATCAAAATGTGTTCCCTGCTACGTTTTAAAAGAAAAACTAAAACTGCCAAGTGATTCTTTTCCTTCAGGTTTTATGGGTTTAAAAAAAAAAGTGGAGGAATAGCTTTCTAATGCTTTCTTGCCATTCCCCAGAGAAAGGTACTGTGATGTTCGACTAAATTCAAACTGCGGTTTTTTGTTTGTTTACTGCTGTCAGGCCAGCAATCTGGAAAATGATGTTGGGGGCTGGCGGTGAAGGAAAGGACAGTGTTTCCTGTATAATCTCTCTTCCAGCTCGAGACCAGCCGGAGAGAAATGCTCTGCCTGCTGGGCGGTACACGCCACCCAAATGGCAGAGCGAGGGGCTGGGGAGACATTCGTCTTTTCCTTTTTGTCTGGTGTTGCCCAAACCACATAATTGTTTTTAAGTTAATTGGTTCAGACGCTCCATCACCTCTGAAGGAGCTCTATTTGTCTCCTCTCCATCTTTCTCCTGTGTTTCCCCTATTTGTTAAGAGCCTTGGCTTTAATGCCTAAATTCTTCACAGCCTATCTGCGGATCCCCTCAGCTCCCAGATACTGAAAATAAATTATCTTTATGTTATGGCCACTATTAATATATTCCTGTTTGTCTTGGCCTCTGAGTTACGGGTTGCCGTCTGCCTTGAACCCTGCATCATAATAGTTGTATAACATCTTCCAAGCACTGCAGCAAACTTGAACTTCTAAATGCCTGAGGAGCGAGCTGGGAGGATGGTGCTGACTTGAGCACAGACGTTTGAAACAGAGGTTTCCTTCCCTGGGGGCCTCTGTCAGTTGATCTTTCCAGAGCGAGTATGAGAGACTCATATTCTCCCTGACATTTCTTGCCCCATTATTCACTGACCACTTTTAATTACAGGGACCCAGCAAGATAACAGCATCAAGTTATGAAGTGATTCTACCGTGGTTGATGGAAAACCCTAATAAATCATCCAGCTTCATCATTTCAGGGCTCTTTAGAGAAAACATACATGTTCAGAATTGGGTAGCTTGTCTCCTGAGAGGGCTTTGCTGGGCTGGTGGCCTTCAGCCTTTAGTTTAGAGGGATTCTTCCCTGAAACCTTCGCCAACTCAGCACAAGGCCACCAAGACAAAGGAGCATCTTTGAGCAAAGGGACTAGAACGTTCTAAGTTTTCCCTCAGTGTTAAAGGATGCCTAAGGAGCAGCACTTGACATTAAGGGGTTCGGGTTTCAATTTCAAAAGGACTGTATGAATGTCTGTTCAAGCGGTTTTCAAACTGCGTTCCCCAGAGTCACAGGGGTTCCAGGGAGCTGCTTGGGCCGTGGAGAGAGGTTTTGCGTCCTCCCTCCTCCACCTGAAGCCAGAACTGCTCCACGCTTTCATCTGTTTTATAGATTGGGCTTCTGAGTCAAGTTTAATTTTAAGAATGTTACAATAGCCAGGACATGGAGACAACCTAAATGTCCATCGACAGATGAATGGATAAAGAAGATGTGATGCATGTATACAATGGTATATTACTCAGCCATAAAAAAAGACTGAAATAATGCCATTTGCAGCAACATGGATGGACCTAGAGATTATCATACTAAGTGAAGTAAGTCAGACAAAGACAAATATCATATGAAATCACTTACATGTGGAATCTAAAAAAAAACGATACAAATGAATATATCTACCAAACAGAAACAGACTCACAGACATAGAGAGCAGACTTGTGGTTACCAAGGAGGTGGGGTGGGGGAGGGATGGATTGGGAGTCTGGGATGAGCAGATGCAAACGATTACGTAGAGAGTGGATAAACAACAAGGTCCTACGGCAGAGCACGGGGAACTATATTCAATATCCTGGGATAAACCATCAGGAGAAGAATACGGAAAAGAATGTATATATACGTATAACTGAATCACTTTGCTGTACAGTAGAAATTAACACAACATTGTAAATCAACTCTACTAATAAAAAAATAATAAATATAAAATAAAATAAAATAAAATAGTATAATAATATAATAATAAATAATAAAATAAATTTTTTAAGAAAGAATGAATTCTGCTACTTAGATAGTTGGAAAAGCATTGATCTAGTCCAACTTTTCGTTTTTACAGAAGAGGATACCGAGGGCCAGGGAGGTTTTATGATCTGCCCAAAGTCACAATACCAATGACCAAGATGGATCTAGAACACTGACCTCTTGTCTATCAGTCCAGTGCTCTTAACTTTTCCCAGTGACCATTGGATCCCTCCGTGTGGCCAGGACCAGCACGGGCCTATATCAGCGCCAACCCTAGAACTAAAACAGAACCTAAAAGAAAGTGGATGCCGTCTGTGGAGAGGCTGAGGGGCTCAGAGGTGAGAGGTGCAGGGTCTGGACTTGGCCGGTCTGGGTTCCAGCCTCTGGTTCGCCTCATCAGCTGTTGGACCTTGTGTGAGCCCTGCCGCCTTCCCAGCGCTCTGCTTCCCCATCCGTAAAGGGGTTGTTACGGTGGTGAAATAAATCAAGGCAAACACGAACACTGCCAAGAGCATGGCAGGAGGTAAATACCCAGTGAGCATGAGCTTTTGTTTAAAAGTGTGTACATCAGGCCTCTTGAACCCCAGCTTTCTGTAACTCGTCCTTGGACGCACTGCCGCCTGTCGATCCTGTGCCGTTTGGGGCTGAGGGTGGGCACGTTCGCGGCGTGTTCCCGTGCGTCTTTAGAGCCGTCATCGTGTGGCGGGAGGGGCAGGATCCCAGGCTGCTGTCTTTCGTTATGGAGCTGAGACCCCGAGATTGGAAACGGCTTGCTCAGTTTTAGGGAGTTTTCCGAACACAGGGCAGGAAGGAGAGACACCAAACACAGTGCTGCGGGGCACAGTCTATCCGGAAACCACTTCTTGTTCACTGGACTATATGTTCGTGTTGCATTTAAAACATTTCATTACTTTATTGAGGTGAAATTCACTGACTATAAAATTAGACAGTTTACAGTGTCCAATTCAGTGGCATTAAGGACATTCACGATGCGTGGCCGCCACTTCTCTCTAGACCCAAGGTGCTCTCGTCCCTCCCAGAGGGACCGCTGTGCCTTTAGCAGCCACTCTCCATGCCCCTGTGCCCCAGCCCCTGTCATCCACTAAGCTGCCTTCTGTCTCTGTAGATCTACCTATTCTGGATTTTTCGTACCAGTGGCATCATGCAGTGTGTGGACTTCTGTGTCCAGCTTGTTCACGAAGCGTGACGTTTGCAGGTTCATCCAACTGTAGCTCGGAGCAGCACCTCACTCCTTTTCACGCGCTTTATGTCGCCTCTTGGTGAAAGGATTCCATCCTCCCCCCACCCGCCGTCTCCCTTCACCCCGTGACGTGGGGCGAGCTGACCGCCACAGTTTTCTGGTCACCGTTTCTCCCGCCTTCCACTCCAGTCGTGATGAGGGGCCCCACCGCGGCTGCATTTCTTACTACAAACCTGTCCCCATCTCTCGGGGCAGGAGACCAAGGACAGAGGGAACCCCTGCCTGCCGCTCAGACCACGTGGGTGTCCAGGTGTTTGTGAACCGACCGCTACGGCAGGAAGAAGGGAGGGGACAGTTCAGCCCCTGGATGGTCCCTGGGTTTTGTACAGACCCACCGGGAAGTGGAGAGTCTCACTTGTGTCAACACCACCCCTGCCAGCTGGCTGTCACACGCCCGGCCTGGAAGGGGAGCCTCACCGGCTCGTGCGCTCACTGGGTCTCGGCGACAACGGCACAAAGCCGATTATGGGGTCCTGAGTCGGCCTCGTGGCCCTACGCTGGGGCGACCTGTTTGCTAATGGGTGAGTTCCTGGGCTGTAAGGATGTCTGAACTGCAGAGGAGAGATTTAAAAAAATAGCATCCACATACTCATCAGGCCCAGTCATCCCTATTTTAAGCTAGGATCTACTGCTGAGGAATCTCTGGCATCGTCCCTTGGAATCAATTACAGTCAGTTTCTTCACATTTTACATCAGTTAAAGGAACATTGTCAAGATAAACTCTTGCCCAGCATAGATTTTTTTTGGCGGGGAGGGTTTAATTTCCTTACTCTCGCTAAACCAAGAACTCCATAGATTATTTTGCCAAAAACGTATTTTTAGAGCCGGATTTTACGGGTTCGGTCTTCATTTGGGCGGTGATCCCATGCTGGGCGGCTGTACTGTGCTGGCCGTCCCCAGGGGCTGCATTTTGTCTGCATGCAGGGGCCTGAGTCCTGGTTCCTGGGGTGCTTGTGACGCTGTGTCTGTCCTGTTGATGGGGTTATTCGTGCTGATCTTTCCAGAGCCCAGGCGCGGGCCACAGCAGGGCAGAGCCATGTGCACGGGGTCAGGGCAGACAGCCGGGGGTCTGACGGGAGTGGGGCTCTGGCGGGCACGAGGCCGCGGTGCACGGGGCTGGCACTGTGCAGAGGCAGTGCTGGACGCCCAGGCAGCATGAGCTTGAATGAGAGTAGCCGAGGCAGAGAGGATCCGACGTGGCCTTTTGTACCAGACGGGAGGTCGGTAGCAGCTGGACCACCAGCGAGAGGACAGCAGGATGGATGGGGACACTCCCCGTGACACTAGGTCCAAAGGCAGAGGCGAGCTTTGTGCTTACGCCTTCCCTTTTGGTCGCTGTGTCAGGCAAGGACCCACAGGTGTGTGTTGGCTGCCAGAAGGCAAGCCAGGTCCCACAGTGCATCTCAGCCCTGATGGAGGATAGAGTGGCTTAGACCTTTCAGAGGTCACCTAACGTGAGTCGCCAGCAGCAGACTTGGTTCTGTTGTCACACAGGCATCTGGAGCCCCGCTGCTTACCTGCCTGTGGTGACCTTGGTCCTCCCCACCAGGCAGATCCTCTCCTCATCCTCAAAACTGGAATATCCAAAGGGTCAGACGCCCTCACTCTCCTGGGGGTCCAGCCTGGATCCTGGCTTTCTCATCAGTGTGGTCTCAGTGCGGGAAGCTCAAGGGCTCGTCCTTCTCCCCTTCCCTGAGCATCCTGCCGTCCCGGTGGGCTTGGGCTGCTCCCTGCCGGGCCAGGTGTGAGTCCTCCAGGCTCAGCCACGCAGAGGACAGTGCTTCCCTGTCTCTTCCCCGCTTCCTGGTTCCGTGTCAGGGCCCGAAGAAAGGTCTGTTTTTATTTCCACCCTTATTTTCTCTGGAAGTGAAGTTGGAAAGTTGGTCTGCTTGGGTCCCCGTCTCTTCTCCTCCCCTGCTTCCCCGTTATTCTACAGCAAAGGTTCTGGGGTGACTTAAAGCCCCAAAGCCAGGCTGTGCTCGCGGCTGGCTGAGTGGGCACCTCCGGGCCGGGTCCCAGGTATGTGTTTAAGCTCCCCCCGCACACAGCCCCGGTCGGGACCACCCTGGTGAAACTCACCGGCAATGGGCCAGCCTGGGCTGAGCCGGCCTCCCGCCCTCTCTTCCTGGTTGGGGTCACCGGGACAGGCTCCAGTGCAGAGTCAGCTCTGTACTTGCGGCTGCACAGCGGTGAGGAGACCATGACCACTGGAGCGTGACTCTGCCCCTCCCTGTGCCCCATTTCCACATCCGCAGGTGAGGAAGGTGACAGCGGTCCCTCGAGTGATTGTGGGAAAGACTTAAGGGAGACGCTGCCCACGGCAGGGTGGCTGAGGCTTGTTGCCTGTTACAGGATGCTTTGTTTTCACACAGCCTCCTTGCTGGAATAAACTTCAGCTGGTTTCTCTTCTGTCTTAGCGTCCGTTTCCCCATGAAGGTGCCCGCTGACCTCTTGCCCTCTCCCACGTGTCATGGGCTCCAGGGCACGCGGAGGCTGATTCCGTGTGTGTGGGGTGCCAGCTCTCACATCTCCGGGGCTCAGAGCACAAGAAGGGCTCAGGGGCTTTCTTTGGTGCCTTTGTTTCTGTTTCCCCGAAGAGCTCTCCGAGTCCTGCTTGGCCCTTCCCGGGACGCTCCCCAAACAGCGGAAGTCCCGAGGGGGACGGCCTGCGGTCAGTCTGACCGTGAGTGTGTCACCCTCAGGTTTGCGCTTTCTCTGTCCTGAGACAGATGTTTGCTCCTTCCACGTGTGTGTGCTGGCGGGTAGGAAGGGGGTGGCCCACGCTCCCATCCGAACCCCTCCACGCGGTGAGGTGTGTGCAGTTTGACGCGACGTGAGTTGGGGGGACAAGTGCCCGCCGGAGGCCTGGCTCCTGGAGACGGAGGGCACGCCTGAGGCACAGCTTGGGCGTCTTGTGGTCCCACCCCTCACCCATCTCTGCTGGAGGTCCTTCCTGGTTGTGGGTTTTACCTGAGTGTTTATATCACCGTGACCTCCGCCGGGCTCAGTGTCATAGACAGCTCCCAGCAAGGACAGCAGCCTGTCACCTGCCTCATTTCGGGTCCCCTCCGGCCAGGAGGCTCAGCCCGTGCTCACCGGTGGCACATGCTGAGAATAGGCTCTGCCGCTCTTGAAAAGGATTTTTTAAAGAATGGAGTTAGCATCTGGGTCTTCCTTCCTTTACTGACTAAACCTGCCCAATGCATCTTTACTTTGGCTGAAGTCAAAGTCAGGACAATTGATGTTTCAGATGAAAGCTGCTGGAAACAGCCATGTTACAGGGCGGTGTTTGCGGGCATTCAGACGTGAACCAGACCAACCCCTTACACTTGTTTGCTGTTCACTGGGGCTGCAATATTTTCATGCAGAACGCGTGAAAGGAGACACGGTTCGGTGGTGTTTATTAACGACCTTGCCTCATCCTCTGAATTACGGGCGGGCCGTCGGGAGATGTGCCGACCGTGGTGCCGTGTTTGTGGTGCATCTATATCCACGACTCGCTGCTGCCCTCTCGGGCTCGGATTTTGAAGTAGAGAGAGGGAACGTGGCTTTTCTAATCAGGAGTTATTTACAGAACTAGGTTCTGATTTAACAATTGCTGAAGCCCTGGCGCTGGAAGTAATAACACACATGCGGAAAGAGAGAATCTTCCCCCCCAGAAACACCTCCACGATGTTGGCTCCTGGGGGGCCTGCTTCGTGAAAAACTAAGGCTTGGCCCATCTGATCCAAAGGGTTTTAAACGAAAGATGGGTGGGCTGCAGGGAAATGCAGTGACAGGCTCAGCTGAACCGTCCCTGGTGTCCCGCTGGCCCGGAGGGGGTGTGGGCTCCCCGCTCCTGGACTCACAGGGAACCCCAGGGCAAGTGTGGGCAGGAGTGCCCCGCCACGTGGAGCTCCATCGCTGTGTCCAGCTGACCCCCTCCTTCCGGCTCCTGAGCAGCTGCCGCGTGATGCCTGTTCCCAGTGGTCCTTGGCGCCCTCACACGTGCAGCTCTGTCTGGGCCACAGACCACCCGGGGGTGGTGCGCGGGGCTCAGGAACCCGGAACACGGGTCCTCTTTCCCCTCCAAACCCAGGTGCTTTTATTTTTGTTGTTTTTATTTTTTTAATTCATTTTTTTTAATTGGAGTATAGTTGATTTACAACGTTGTGTTAGTTTCTGCTGTACAGTAAAGTGAATCAGTTATACATATGCAAATATCCACTCTTTTAAAGATTCTTTTCCCATATAGGTCATTACAGAGTACTGAATAGAGTTCCCTGTGCTGTGCAGTAGGTTCTTATTAGTTATCTATTTCCTATATAGTAGTGTGTCTATGTTCATCCCAATATCCCAATTTATCCGTCCCCCCCAGGCTGCTTTTACACCTTCAAAACACAAATGTCTAACCCTACCTTCTTTCCCCGAAAATCGGCCTCACCCCCATTCTTCCGTGCCAGATGTCTCCCAGGGCCTTTCACTGTCCTCGTGGGGTTGAGGACATTGCCTTCAGGGCCTTGGATATGACTCCTACTATAATCCCGAGGGCAAAGATTCTCTGGCAATCTCACACTAAAACAGATGAGAAAAAATCCAGCAACAATCCCCAGCTTGTCCTCACCGAATCACCCCCAAAGTCAGATCTCCAGCAACTATCTCACTACGGAGACAAGAGGAACAGGAACCACAGTAGATGCAGCTGCCAACAATGGAGCTAAAGTCACCTTAGGCTCCATTAACAGAAGCACGGCGTCCAAAACGAAGGTGGTGTTGGCTGTACCGAGCTAGTCACGCCCCCTGGGAGGCAGCTCAATCCCTTTGCGAGGAACGCTGATGGACAAACGGATGAGGATGCCAGAGGAGGCGACAGTAGCTCACGCTTCTGCCTGGAGAAGAAAAGATTCGTGGAGCAGAGAGGAGGAATTGAAATATATTATCTCTATTAGAACATTTATTTAATAATAAGCATCACACCGTGACTATCTGCTGTGTCTTAGACATTTGGAACATATTAACTCACTTTAGTCCCCACAACACCCCCGTGGGGGTGGGATCATTATTCCCATTATACAGATGACGAAACTGAGGCCTGGAGAGGTTCAGTGACTCGCCCAAACTCACACGTAGCAAGTGGCAGAGTAAGGCTCACCTCCAAGTCCTTCGAGGTCCAAAGGCCACATTCCGTCTCCCGTGTCCCCCTGGAGCGTGGGAGAGAGTGCATGGCCTCCGTGTGAAGCTGGGAGCTGAGTCACAACCACAGGGAAGACATCAAAGGAAGAGACTGAACTCAGCGTAACGGAGAACTCGCTCCCTGCCAGAGTCATCCAGAGATGGAAGGAACAACGCAGCTGGACCTGAGTGTCCTGTCCCCCGAGGTCTCCAGGCAGGGGCAGAGGCGCTAAGGGTGAGGGTGCAGTGGGGTTGTCTACCGTCACCGGGGCCACCAGACAACCCCAGTGAGCCTTCCTGCTTCATTGCTCTATGCAAAGTAACCCCAGCACACAGCTCAGGGAGAAGGGCAAAGGAACTTGTGGGGCCGGTACCCGATCACTTCGGAATCATTCGAGGGCGAATGGTGCCCTCCAGTGCGTTAGAGGTCGTGGTTTCTCATTCATTCATTCATTCATTCATTCATTCACTTATTCGACAAGGATGTTTCTGAGTGCTCGCTATGTGCCAGGCCTTGGAGACACAGTGGTGAGGGACACAGTCCCTGCCTTCCAGGAGTCTGTAGACCAGCAGGGCCCAGAGATGTGTGAACAGGTGGGAATAATTAAGAAGGTGCAGGGCGCTAAGAGGTGCCCAACGCAGCTTTGCGGAAAGGGGGAAAGACTCAGGAGCTGGCGAGGAGAAGGGGCAGAGGAGACGGCCCGGGGGGGAGCCCTGGGGGCCCAGACCCAAGGCTCCAGCAGCCCCGTCGTGCAGCGCAGGTGCCAGGCTGCCCGCTGGCACAGGAGGACCGGGCGCCCCTACAGGGCGGAGCCCCCCCTTGGCCCTGGCCCCGCCGCAGGGTGAGTCCCCCGCCGCCGGTGAGGCTTCTGCTGCTCCAAAACTTCCCGGTGGAAGTCCTGAGTGGGCGCCGTTTCCCCTGGAATTTTCATGAGTCCAGAGTAGTTCTGGACGTTTAAAAAGAAATGGGGAGACTGCTCTTTTGTCCCCGGGGTATTACGCTTTGCCACTTGGAAACAAAGCAAGGCTGCTGCAACCCTGCGTTTCTCGGGGGTCCCTTGGTCCCGCTGGCGTGGGCTGCAGAGCCCTGGACTCGCGTGGCAGGGAGTGCCCGGGGGGTTAGGAGGGGTCGGAGGCCAGGGAGGGTCCCGGGAGATAGACATCTCTGGTTCTTGCAGCACCTTCTTCCCCCGGAAGCTCCAGCACGAGCCTCCGCTGTGTAGCCCCAGTCGCCCCTCATCCACCCAGAGCACTGCGTCTCCCACCCTCTCGGCAGCGCCGGCATCTGAATCCCAGTGGGGGGCAACTCAGACCCACCTGGGTCCCCATGGTGCGCCTTCGTCCAGGTGTGGTCACAGAACCCAAAACGTGACGGTGAGGAGGGTCAGCCGTTATTTTCCTACCTCCGAGGCAGGGCTGTACTTAGACCATTTCAGACAGATGGTTAACTGTCCTATTTTAAAAGATCTCCAAGGAGGACGATTTCACAATCCCTGTGGCTGTCTGTTCTAGTATTTAATCATCTTCATCGCCAGCAAGGTCTCCTTTAGGCCGCATCTAAATCTCTTTGGTTGTGACTTGAGTCTCGTTCCTGACAGTAGATGCTGTGGTCTTCTGCGTCGGGTGAGGGGAGGGCTCTGGTCCTAATTTTGCTGCCTTTGGGAATCATCTACTCTATTTTGACACCCTTCTTCTTGGAGTTTATTTCCTTTATTGGTAAACATGGGGGTTGAGCTAGGCATGATTCCCAAGGACTCCTCCAGCTCTAAAAGCTGTGACTTCTCAAATTAAAAAAGTGCTGCCTAGGTATCCCAGGCAATTCAGTACCCCGTGGAAATAATCATGCTTTGTCACGTGGCAAGCTTGTAGCTGAAATTTGAAATGATGCCACAGAGACCCAGCCTGGAAAACCATCTTTCCCTTCTTCTGGGGAGGAAGAGCAGAGGAGGGCTGGGGTCACTCAAAGCTGGACGTTTCAGAGTCACTGCAGAGAAGTGACAGGCCCAGGATCCAGCTCCTGGCAGCCGAGAAGGCGACCCAGAGGAGGGCCCTGGCGTGGGGGGCTCCCCACCCTTCGCTACCTCGCCGGCCGTTGCCCCAGGGAGGGGAATACCTCGAGGCATTTTCACAGAACTCCGTAGTGACCCGAGAAGGGGGCCGTCACAGTAGCCCCTGGCTCTGAAGGACGCAGGACCCTGAGGATGGCAGTTTGCCAGGAACAGAGGCAAAGGCTCCACACAAGAAGCGAGAGGATACTGAAGACAAAGTATGCTTATTTCCCAGTTTTTTAAGCACATTCTTGTCTGCTGTCTTTGGCGTGCGTACCCCCAGGGGCCAGCTCGCTCTGGGCCAGCATCCGTCACCTCGCTGTCGAGGACAGTTGTCCATGCAGCTCATCCGAGGCCGGCTTCCACCAGCCAAGCTCGCCCAGCATCCGGCCTCACCTGTGAACACGGCTTCAGTCAGTGACTGGATCTCATCCTGGGACAGACTGACCTGCCCTTCTCTTGGATACCCTTACCTCCTCTTCTCTTGGATACCCTTACCTCCTCTTCTCTTGGATACCCTTACCTCCTCTTCTCTTGGATACCCTTACCTCCTCAAGCGCTTAAAAGGAGACAGAAATAAAGAATCCGTTGTTGGGCAGGCATGCGAGGCATTTTAATCCTCTGTACATGTAAATGTGAGATTGTAGAATTTCTCTTGCTCTTATTACTTGGATCATCAGACATTGCCCTGGGCTCACTGTCTGCTGACAGCTGTCCGAGGTAGCTGGGAGTTAAAGTGTATTTGGGACCCAGCTCACTCTTGAAATTGTTTGTTAAAAGTTGTAGGGTACTGAGAAGGCTACACACTGTATGATTCCAACCATATGACATTCCGGAAAAGGCAAAACTGCGGAGACAGTACAAAGATCAGTGGTTGACTGGGGGCAAGTGGGGGGGGGGTGGCGGATGGAACACAGAGGGTTTTTAGGGCAGTGAAAACACTCTCCATGATACTGTGATGGTGGGTAAAGTCATCACACATTTGCCCAAACCCACTGAAAGTACAATACTGAGAAGGAGCTCTTAGGCAGACGATGGACCCTGGGTGATTATGATGTGTCAGTATAGGTTCACCCTTGTTAAAACATGTACCACTCTGGTGGGAGATGTTGCTAATGGGAGAGGGGTATGTGGGAAATCTCTGCTCCTTCCTCTCGATTTTATTGTAAACCTAAAATTGTCCTAAAAAACAAAGTCCTTAAAAAACCAAAATAAAGTAAAAGAAAACAGAAAAGACAGTTGTTGGGTACAGCAGAAATTGCCCTGGGCCCCCGAAGGGGAAAGAAAGGGCAGAGCACACCACACCCCCATGGAGTCTCCCTTCCATGCAGGAGAAAAGAGACCTGAGAAAATCATTCCTGTTGACTTGTCAGTGACTTAGAAACTGGAGGAGTTCTTTCCCGTAGGGCTACTGTACTCTAAAACAGGACACTTAATGAATCACCGTGTAACCCAAAGATTGCATTTCTGCTCATAGAGATCGAGTCCCTGTGGCATTTTGATGGAGCCTGGGGGACACACTGTCAGTGTCTGGGGGACAGGCGGGCTTCCTTACACACACATCTCACACTCTGTGGGCGAACACTTAACCTCACGCCATCGCGGGCTGGCCCTTCTGGAAAGGGTGACCCCTAAGCTTCTCAGACCCCTAAATCCTCATTAGTGCTCACAGACACTACTGAGTTCTTAGCGCTGCATCACAGATACTTTATTCTTATCTGTGTTACTTGGGAATTCTTGGCCACTTAAGACACAGAGTCCAGATTTTAAAATAAGTAATGGGTTTTGAAAGGTTTTTCATAAGCCAAAGAAATGTAAAAGAAGAGGATTGTGTTTTTAAAAGAATTAATTTATTTATGTTTGGCTGTGTTGGGTCTCCATTGCTGCGTGCAGGCTTTCGCTAGTTGCAGCGAGCGGGGTCTACTCTTCGTTGTGGTGCACGGGTTCTCATTGCGGTGGCTTCTCTTGTTGCGGAGCACAGGCTCTAGGTGCGTGGGCTTCAGTAGTTGTGGCACGTGGGCTCACTAGTTGTGACTCGCAGGCTCTAGAGCACAGACTCAGTAGTTGTGGTGCAAGGGCTTAGCTGCTCCGTGGCATGTGGGATCTTCCCTGACCAGGGCTCAAACCCGTGTCCCCTGCGTTGGCAGGCGGATTCTCAACCACTGCGCCACCAGGGAAGCCCTGAGAAGAGGACTGCTGAGATGTGATTCCGGAACAATTCCTAGAGATAGCCGGACCCATGCTCGAAGGGGCCGGTGTTCTGACACATGAGGAGCACTCACAGGTCTTCAAGTGTCCTTTTCCTTTCCAGTCATTGTGGGAACAGATCTGGCCTGGGTGGGATTTCTCCTTTTTCTTGCTGGATGTGATTTTTCTCTCATTCAAGTCACCTCCCAGAGATCCAATCCCTGCCTGTCCTGGGCTCAGGTGTTTTCAGAGGTGAAATCCCTAAACATGAATTTTGTCAATAAGAGCTTGTAAGACAGACACTGGGGAGAAGAAGTGGATAAATCAGGTGTTACAGATGGGACACTGGCAAATGCAGGGATGACACGTTAGGTAAGTAAACGCAGCTTGTATAGGTGGGAAATTGCAAAAGGCAGACGCTGTGAGTGATGGGCTGTGGGCAACATCTGTCTCTAATACATGACACAGGCCTCTTACTAGACAAATAAGAGCCGAAACTCTCACAAAGAGCCTCAGCCCCCCAGAAGAGGGTCTTTTTAGCTAGGTAGCCCACTACATAATGATGTGAGAACAAAGGAAGCAACCTCTCTCTAAAATAATCTCCCTGGGGAACTACCAGAGAGGAACACTTTTAAGAACATGAGCTACCAAGGCCAGCCTTTCATGTACATACTGTTGTGAAATATTTGGGGAAGGAGGGGGCAGGTCTCCTGGTCCCGAAATATCTCCTCTACCAGTCTGCAACAGGCCGGCAATGGTTCCTTTGGATCAACTCCTCACCACCTTCAGGATTATAGGACATCATTCATTTATCAAACGTTTCTTAAGCATTTACTAGGAGCCAAGCACTATCCTTGGGAAAGGAAATTTAAAGGCAAGTAGAACATGGTTCTTGCCCTTGAGATGCTCAAAGTCTAGTTGAAGAGACAGGAGGTAAAGAAATGACCAAATAAACAAATAATAAATAATAAGCAGCATAACTGGTGCTTGAGACAGATGTCTACAAGGCTCTATGGGGGACAGAGGAAGGGACGTCTCACCCACCTGAGCAGGCTTCGGGACGTGATGGAGCTGCGACTTACAGGAAGCAAAGGATGCCAGACAGGTGCCAAGGGTGGGGGCTGGAAGCCAGGATGAAGGAGAGAAGAAAGGAGGGATGATCTTGGACCATGGGGCCCTCAGGGTAGCAGAGAACATCCCTGTGTCGGGGCAGGGGTTACAGGCCTTGGGTTTCCATGGAACATCTTGTAGCTGTTGAGAGATGCTTCTGGAGATGGGGGGCAGGGTTTATGCAAAGAGATGGAGGATGGCAGAGACCCATTTGTCTGCTTGGCCACTTTGTTGAAAGCATGACAGCACCACGTTTTTCTTTCAAGTCATCCCCTCTTCATTCAACTTTTTGCCCCTCCGCCCAGGTGCTGCTCTCCTGCCCAGGGGAGGCTCACCCATGACCTCAGCCGTGAGAAGGGTGGCCAGCAGATTTTTGAGGTTGGACAGTAAAACTCTATCTGTTTTTTGTTTTTTTTAAAAAAAACATGCATAATTTGGGCATTTTAAAAAGTATTGACAATGGCACAGGTCTTTGTATGACGGGAAATGCTTTAGCCCCGCACTTACCAAACTGGAGTAACATTGATGAGCCCCTGGAAATGGAACTTGCTCTGCCCTCTGCAGAACAATCCATCTTGATGGGGCCTTAGCTAAATGCATAGACTTGACAGCAAACAATATAGTTAATCCAACTCCTACCCCTCCAGGATTCGCTTTCAGAGTCTGGAGGGAAATTTCCAGGCAGAAAATGGTTACTTAGATGAAATTATTGAAGTTTTATTGCCTGAGAAATTTGGCAGGATTTGGTTATCAAGGTCTAGTGTAGGCCGGGTGACGTGGAGATGCTAAGTGCTCTTGACTTTCTGAAGAATTGGTTCAAATAGATAACAGGCTCTTATGTAAGAGATGGAGGCCAACTGTTCTCTTTTTCCAAAGAGGGAAAAAAGACAAAAAGAAAAGGGCTGGAACTGTGGTTAGTGATGTTTAGGTTGGACCAGGCGTGATCACTGGGTCCTGCTATCGATGGTCAGAGATGTTGTAAAATCCCATCTTCCCGGTAATAAATACCCCGCTGTGTCTACACTTCTACTGACCTCGCGTTTTCATACTAATACGTCATCTTGCGCTCAGACCCCTCTCCTGGGGGGTCTCCCAGTTGGTGGTTGAGAGAGCTGATACTCACAGGCCATGAGAGGCTTGGCCAAAGTCACACAGCTGGGCAGGAGCAGGAACAGGCTTTGAACCCAGAGTTCATTCCAATACCTAACCCTCGTGGCTCCTTGACGGTGACCGAAAGCACAACACGTTCACATCCACCCGATGAATCCCGACTGGAGTCCAGAATGGAGAGTCTCATATCATTGAAAGGGTAAATACAAGCAGTGAAGTCCCAGGGCCTGTTCTGTTTGGCGTTTACTGGTGAAAACCATACTTATAGATGGAACGATTCTGTCATGGAGTAAAATGCAAACAATCTGGGGTCAAAAAGACCCCATCGGGAGGGTTTGCGGGGCCGTGCACCCTCTGGGATAACGTGACCGCGTGACACTGCATTTCTTTCTCCAAGGAGCTCAGGGTAAAAACCTTGGGAAGGGAGGCAAATCCTTCAAGACCGTGTTGGGGATGGAAGGCAGAGTGAGAACAGGAACCAGGGCTGTTCACATGTCGCCTGTCGCCTGCCTTTATTCCATATAAATACAGGCTCAGTGGCCGGGCCGGCTGGGGCCTCCCAGGGCCTCGGGCTGTGTCCATTTGGGAGTCTCCACACCGCTTTGCTTGCATAGCCCCCAAAAAGAGTTTTGAAAAAGTACGTGCCTCATCATACATTTCAAGTGACATCCCCAAATTTTCATGATAAGTTTAAATGGTTGTAAGTGATGCAATTTCTGGTGCTTTGTAGATCTTGACAGTTTAAAGTAAAATAAAATTGTTGCATCACTCTTTAAAAAGTTTCCAATGAAATATAAACACCTGAGCTGTTTGAAACCTTCTATTATCTGTTCAAAAATATATAAAAGCTCTTTTTTTAAAAAACAAATATTTCGCATCATTTCTTTTTCTCCATGGAAACATTGTTCCATTCCATTCCCTCCATAAAGTTTTACCCCGATACAAGATATTTTTATGCTTGAAAGTCTTTCATTGATCACACTATCACACTGCTCTGCCACAAAAAGAGATATAAATTGATATTTAAATTAAAATAAAATTCCTGTGACTATAAGGCTCGATGCCACCAATTTCTTCTGGGTTCAACTATCATTAAAAATATTATTAGTGTTACAACTGAGCAAAACAACACAATTACATGATGAGCTTTAAAAGTAATTATCAATATAAAATTTAAATGGTGTTAGAAATGTATCTCTTAAAGAGATGGATGGTTGGAACGGTGTGGGCTCTGATTAAAGGAGGCTTTCTAGACACAGATGTTTCAAATGCCTCCGTCTTTGGTGCCTGGAGAGACTCACATCACAGGGAGATGGACATGGAAGGATGGGGATGTGTGTGACAGGTATGTCTCCCCTCTGTAGCATGGGAGACGGATGGCTGTGACGGGTCCAAAGAGAATGGACAACTTCCGCCCCAGGTTGTCCTCAGGCCAGTGTTAAGATTGGGTGCATAGGAAATTTGAGGCTCTGGAAACTGATTCCATTAAAACCCTTCCAGGTACCACATGGGTTCCTTGTACAAGTTTGAAGATGCCCAAGACTACTCCGAACACTTTCTGAGCCCATTTGGGAAAGTATCAACATGTGCTGATTCACCCACATAAGAATAGTTTTCATAAGTTATTCAATATAAATATAGGCATAGGATGTATATATGTATACGTATAGCTGATTCACTTTGCTGTACAGTAGAAACTAACAACACTGTAAAGCAAATGTACTCCAATAAAAATAAATTTAAGAAAACATATTGAGAGAGGAATAAAAAAATATAGGCATAAATACACCTGTACTTTCAGCAGACTTAAAGAAGGAAATGTGTTTGGGGGTATTTTGTCTGTAAAATCAATTGAAATGGATACTGTCACTGATGTATCTAGAACAAACAAAAACAATGGTATGCTACATAAATTATAAACGCTCTCAGCATTCCTCCATCACAAGATCTTTATGGTTACAACCTTCCCTCTTGTGAATTAGAATCACTGACCGATTTTTATGATGATTGGAATGGAAACCAGTTCAACTAACCAGAACTTGGTGCATCTCTAACCACACATGGGGCACACATGGAGTTGCTGTCTTACATCAGTGTGTTAGTCAGGATACGCAATGGTATACGTTGGCAATGACTTCCAAATTCTTGGGGCTTTAGTATAATAAAAGCTAATTTCTGGCATGTGCTATGTGTCCAGACGGGGTCAGTGGGAGAAGCTCTGCTTCACAAAGCCACTCTGGGATCCCGGCCGATGGATCCGTCTTTATCTTGTAGCTGCTCCATCTGGACTTCGTGGCAGAAGAGAGAAAAGGAGCATCCCAACAGGCCTCTCATTATCTCAACCTGAAAGTGACACACCTCACTCTACTCGCGTATCACTGGTCAGAACCAGCCCAATAGTGTGTCCAAATACAGGTGAGACGTGAATGCTTCCGTGTGGCCAAACAGAATGTTCTTGGAACTAAACTGTAGTAGAAGTTTATTTAGGTGTCACTTTATAAGCAGCCTTAGTCAGTTTGGAAAAAAAGTGATTCCCAAGGTTTGGTGATTAATAATAAAATAATGAGGTTATATTCATTGCGAACAGTGATTATAGAAACAGGGCGGAACATGAGAAGAGCAGAAAATTTGAATCTGAAACGGAATATGGTAAAACTGGTAAACTTTGCAGGAATGACACTTGTCTTCAAGTATGACCTTGACCTAAGGCCTCTCCAGGGGCAGAGCTAGCTCTGCAGGGTAGTATGAGGAGATGGTTGGGAGTGTCCTGCCATGCTTGAAAGCTTGAAAGCTGCCAAGGTCTTGGTTGCACTGGGCTCCAGCTGGCTGTTGAATGGAAGTCATTTGGCAAGTTAACGACGGTCACCTCTCAGGAGGCACACTTTTTGTGTAAGCCCCTGGACTTGGCTTTGTCTGAGTTGGTATCCAGTTGTATTATGGGGCACTGAACTCACTGTGAGGGTGGTGATGATTAGTAATAACTTCTCTACCCCCGGGTCTTGGAAAAGTCAACAGCTCAGAAGATAGAGTGACTAAGCCAGGTCTGGTACCAAGGTGGAATCAGTCAGAGGGCATTTGGGTTTTCTTCCTGAGAATGTAAATATTTGGAATGGCTCCTATCTGCGTGGCCTGTATTACTATTCCTGTAGATTTGATACGGGGAAGAGACTGCTGTAGGTTGACCCAAGGGTATCCCTCTAACAGAGCCCTAGAATCTACAATCAGAACAGAACATCCAAGCGGGCAAAGTGGGGGAGGGGTGGTGGTGGGATGAATTGGGAGATTGGGATTGACATATATACACTAATATGTATAAAATAGATAACTAATAAGAACCTGCTGTATTTAAAAAAAAGAAAAAGAACAGAACATCTCTTTAAAAAAGAGGCTTAGGGAACAAATATCCTTTTTTGTTTAATGAGGTGCCCTTGCCCAAATGTCAGGCAAAGCATTACCTGACCTATGTCAGATCAGGAAGCAGAAATTTTCTAGTCTAACATAATTTCTGATATTGTAGGAAAGCAAGCTGGAAATTAATGCCATGGAATTCTAAGAGAGATGCATGCAAAGTGACCCTTCAGGAAGGAATAATCCAGAGCACAAATATGAACTGAGCCATCATTTATTCTTCTTCCATGGGCAAGAAGGGGAAAAACCAGGGTCAGAGAGAGAAGACATTATAGATTGAAAGCCAGCTGAAATATCAAGGGAAAGGTGAAATGACCAAGAGTTATATTAATAGGAGGGCTGTGAACTGAACAAGAGTTAACAGCTGACTTCTGATGGCCAGAGAAAGGTGTTTACTCTCAGGACCATGTTTGGAAGATAACCAAGAACTCAGGATGCATCCAGAAAGACAGAAGGAGAGGAGAGAACGTTTGTAAAAGCTGGTTAGAGGAGAAAGGTTCTGGAAGGCCTACTGAAGGGGGCACCTTCTGGATTACGTTAAGAAAACAGTTTCTCCCCAGCCTGGAATAGTGAGGAAGGTAAAGGGGTAGGGAGGCTGGATAGCAGGATGAGCTCTGGGTTTAAAGTCAAGTCCACTCCCACAGAGAACAGACTTGTGGTTGCCAAGGGGGAGGAGGTGGGGGAGGGATGGACTGGGAACTTGGGGTTGGTAGATGCAAACTATTAGATATAGGATGGATAAACCACAAGGTCCTGCTGGATAGCACAGGGAACTATATTCAATATCCTGTGATAAACCATACTGGAAAAGTGTATAAAAAAGTATGTGCATATACGTATAACTGAATCACTTTGCTGTACAGCAGAAATTAACACAACATTGTAGATCAACTATACGTCAATAAAATAAACTTTTAAAAAAGTCAGGTCCACTCCTAGCCGCTGAGCTGTGTGGCCAAGTTACTTAACTTCCCAGGAGTTCAGTTTCTCTAATTTAGAAACTGGGGGGTAATGTTTCCCCACAGAGTTGTTTTAAGTGTGGGATCGAGCACTGAGGGAAAGGGGTGCCTTCAACGTAGGCGGCAACGCTGGACTTATTTACCACTCACTTCACTAAGTCTTGACATACATCCATCACTTCTGTTTTATAAATCAGAGAGAGAGAGAGAGAGAGAGAGAGAGAGCCAGAGGGAGTTAGCCAAAGTTTCTGTAACTAGTAACGGTTGGACGTGGGATTCAAAGGATGTGGTGAAGAGACTTAGGGCGTGTTAAGGCCGTGTCGTGGGTTGAATGGTGGTCCCTCAACATGTGTGTCCACGTCTGACGCCCAGAACCTTGACGGTGACCATACTTAGTTACCTTAAGGATCTCGAGAGGGAGATGTCATCTTGGCTTATCCAGGAGCCCTAAATCCAATGACAAGTGTCCTCGAGAGACTTGACAGGCCACGAGGAGGAGGCAAAGGGACAAAGAGACAGAGTCAGGAGGGATGTGGTCAAAGGCCAAGGGGGGTGCTTCCCGGTGGTGCAGTGGTTGAGAATCTGCCTGCCAATGCAGGGGACACGGGTTCGAGCCCTGGTCCGGGAAGATCCCACACGCCGCGGAGCAACTAAGCCCGTGCACCACAACTACTGAGCCTGTGCTCTAGAGCCTGTGTGCTGCAACTACTGAGTCCACATGCCGCAACTACTGAGTCCACATGCCACAACTACTGAGCCCGTGTGCCACAACTACTGAGCCTGCGCTCTAGAGCCCGCGAGCCACAACTACTGAAACCCGAGTGCCACAACTACTGAAGCCCGAGTGCCACAACTACTGAAGCCCGCGGGCTTAGAGCCCGTGCTCCGCCACAAGAGAAGCCACCACAATGAGAAGCCCGTGCACCGCAACAAAGAGTAGCCCCCGCTCGCCACAACTAGAGAAAGCCCGCGTGCAGCAACGAAGACCCAACACAGCCAAACATAAATAAATAAATAAATTTGTATTAAAAAAAAAAAAAGCCAAGGGGTGTCTGTGGCCACCAGAAGGTGGAAGAGGCCAATGGACGGTCCCCTGGGGCCCCTGAAGGGAGTGGGACCCTGCCGGATTTCAGACTTTTAGCCTCCAAAACTGACAGACAAAATATGTGTGTTGTCTTAAACCACCCAGTGTGTGGTCATTGTTTGGGCAGCCCTAGGGACACTAAGACATGTTGGAACGTGTGTCCGTGGTGGCCTTTGAGCCCCTCAGAAGTGGGCAGCTGGGTCTGAAGGGGTCAGAAGGTCACCCACAGGAAACGAACTTCTCCAGGGCCTTGACAAGATGCTAAGAAAATCATTTCAACCATTCAGCTCTTTTCTTGCATCAGCTTCTCTTTGCAAAGAGCTGTGGGCCATGGGGCCCCGTGGCCCCGTTTTGCAGAGGAGGGGTACTGGCCCGCTGCATGACTTGGCCTGGACTGGTGTCTTGCTGACCCAGAGAGAGACCCACAATTTGCACCCACACGTCCGGTATGAATTCTCCCACAGGGAGAGCCAGTCGCCAGGGCAGGCTGGCCACCGTCTTGCCGCTGCCTGTCTTGGGTGATTAAGTTGCTGGAGATCACAAAGGTGGGCGTGATCCCCCGTTGTCACCCCTGTGATCTGAGAATGCTTCGGCTGAGCCCCACTCACCTCCAAACACTCTGGCCTCCCCTTGGGCTACAGGTGGGGTAAGATGCCAGGAGCCTTTTCCTTAAATGCAACACGTACAGACACCCCGGCGGGTTTGCAGGGATCTGGTCTGTCCTGTGGCCTCCGGACAAGGAGGCGAGGAGGAGAGATTGAGTTTGATGTCGGGGTCAGTCTGCACCCTCGTCAGCCCTGCTCTCTGAATCGTGAGCTGGGAGAGTTTTCTCCTTCCTCCCCTCCATTTTAGTTCCGAGCCTGAAATGTCTCGTGTAGAGGGGATCTGCATAGACCCGGGCTCAAATTCCAATTCTATCACTTACTGACCAAGCAATCTTGGGGAAGAAAGATAACCTCTTAGCTGCCATTTCACACCTGCAGTACAGGGCTGGTCAGGCTCTTTGGCCGGGCTGGGGAGAGGTTGGGGCCCAGAGTAGCCCCTCGACATGGTTTTCTTGTGGGGGTGAAGGATGGTAACAGCCAGCACGCACGTTCCACATGCTTCACCTGGATTATTTGATTTAATTTTTGCCCCTGCCCGGAGAGGGAGGTACCACTGTTAGCTCCATTTCCTAGAAACTGGGCATCAGGAAGTGAAGTCAGGCGTCCATGCTCCCACGGTTCAGAGCAGGGAGAGCCTGGCCCTGTGCCTGGCCCATCTCCAAAGACCAGGCTCTGAACTGCAGGTGTTATTCAATGACGGTGATTAGTGTGAATTCAACAGGTATATGCTGAGGGCACCTATGTGCTGGCACTAACTACTGACTCATGAAAGCATCTAAGCAAGTAGCCTAGTAAAAGTTGGGAGTACCGCTCGGGTGTGTCCTTAGCTTTGATGGAGGGAGCACGTCGAGTGGCGGCTGATTGCAGGACTTTGACCTTGCCCAGGGGACGAGTCCATGGAGGTTGCTGCCTCGGTGTCTGAGGACAGGTGCCTGGGTTCAAATCCCAGGTTTTCCAAAATTCATCAGCTGTGAAGACTCCCGCCAGCTAGTTGACCCTTCTGTGAAATGACCCTTATATAACATGGGGTAGTAGAGTTGGCCCTCCATATCCACGGGTGTCTGTAAAGGGTGGATAATTACACTTCCCTCATAGGGATGTTCTGGGGAGCAAATGACTGTAATAATCTTTTTAAAATTGAAATATAGTTGATTTACAAAATTGTGTTAGTTTCAGGTGTACAGCAAAGTGATTTGGTTATACATACATATATATGTATCTACTCTTTTTTGAATTCTTTTTCATTATAGTTTATTACAGGCTATTGAGTATAGTTCCCTGTGCTATACAGTAGGTCCTTGTTGTTTACCTATTTTATATATAGTAGTGTGTATATATTAATCCCAAACTCCTAACTTATCTTTCCCTCCCTTCTCCTTTGGTAAGCATAAGTTTGTTTTCTTTGTCTGTGAGTCTGTTTCTGTTCATAAACAAGTTCATTTGTATCATATTTTAGATTCCACATATGAGTGATATCATATGATATTTATCCTTCTCTGTCTGACTTACTTCACTTAGTATGATAATCTCTAGGTCCATCCATGTTGCTGCAAATGGCATTATTTCATTCTTTTTTATGGCTGAGTAATATTCCATTGTAGAAATTGTAAAAATATACCACATCTTCTTTATCTATTCATCTGTCAATGGACATTTAGGTTGCTTGCATGTCTTGGCTATTGTGAATAATGCTGCTATGAACACTGGGGTGCATGTATCTTTTCGAATTAGAGTTTTCTGGATATATGCCCAGGAGTCAGATTGCTGGATTATATGGTAACTCTACTTTTAGTTTTTTAAGGAAACTCCATACTGTTTTCCATAGTGGCTGCTGTAATAATCTCTTACTGTTATCATTTAAACAACATTTTTTTTGGATATTTAGATTGTTTCCAAGTTTTTCAGTCTTACAAGTGAACTGTAATTAACAAATTCATTGCAGTCTTGATTGCTTCCAAAGGAAATATTTGTGGTCATTTAAGGAATCTTTTCCAGAGTGAATCAGGCACTCAACATACAGTGAGTGTCCCTATATACCAAGCATTATGCTTTGCACAAAGAAAAATGAAACATTTCTCTCTCTGAAGACATTTAAGATGTAGCGGGAAGGAGGGCAGAGAAAAGGCACATCTGCATCCAGACATTACACCACACACCACGCGGGAAGAGTGCACACACAGCGCCCAGGGAGGGCAGAGGGGAGAGCGTCTTCACCAGAGAGTCAAATCACTCCAGGAAAGATAGAAAGATCCTCCTCCTTGGCTCCCACCATCTCCCAAACCCCCACTCGGAATTCAGGATGGTTTCCGTTTGTCACGTTGAGAATCTGTTCCCTGGAAAGGGAGCACTGAAGGCTGTGTTCCAAAGTTAGAAGCCGAGATATGGGTGCTCATTGCAAGACCAAATATTTAGGAAGTACCTTTCTCTGGAAGGGAAAGAACACGTTTCACAGCTGGAAAGAGAAGTGAAAAACGAAACTAGAGAGGCATGAAGGTAATATTTACTTGCTAGATTTACACGGTGCCTACCCTGAGAAAAGCCTGGCTGCAAATCCCATCTGTGCCCCTGACACAGGGCACCCGCTCTCAGTTACCGGGCTCCTTGTGAATTCCCTGGGTCACACTTTGCAATCATTTTACTGTCACTTTAAACTGCTCGGTCCCCTGCCCTGCCCCAGCTGACCCTCGGTCACCCCTTTGAGCATAGGATCACAGTACCAACACGTGTTTGGAGTCAGACCCTCCTGGGCTAAGTCCAGGCTCTGCAGTTTATCAGCTGGATGACTCTGGACACGTAAAATTTCTAAGTCTCAGTTTCCACCTCTGTAAAATGGGGATAGTAATCGCAACAGTAATACCAGCCTTATCCTTGCAACGAGGATTAAGGGAGATAATGCCGGTAAAACACCTATCACAGCCCAGGGCACTCAGCAGTGTTAGCTACTGTTATTATTCCTGTACTGCAGTGTGTAAAGGGGGGCAAACTGATTTTAATATTAGTTTAAACAAACAGGCGCACGGGTCTCTGAGACACAGGCCTATAATGCACCCTAAAGCTAAATGGAAGCGATATTCGGATTTGTGTCATTTCTGATTTTCTCTCTTAGCTTGAAAATTGAGGATGAACACACCAGAATGGTAAAGAGGCCAGATTTCTCTAGACCACTGCTCACAGTAGACTGAAGATAACGTATAAAGCTTAATGCATCTCACAGGCGCCTTTGCATTTTAAGCTGGGGCCCAAACCCTCGGCCAAAGAAATGGGGCTGGAGCAGTGAGGTTTCAGACATGAACGAGGGTGCCGATGGAGGCATTTTGATGCAGTGAATGGTGGCATCTCAGGTACTCATACACTCATTCCACACATATTTATTAACTACCCTCTGCCAGACATTGTTCTATACACTTGAGATAAACTGGTGAACAAAAAGGACAGAGATCCCTGCCCTCATGGGATTTACATTTTAGTGGGGAATACAGACAGTAAACAATACAATGAATGAATAAGTAGTACAGTATGTTAGACAGGGATTAAATACCAATTAAAAAGTAGGGAAAGGGGAGATTGAGAGCGCTGGAGGGGCTGGTTGGGGGATTGGTTCCAGGACCTCCGCATATATCAAAGTCCGTGGGTTCTCAAGTGCCTTTTTACAAAATAGTGTCGTTTAGTCCCCCCACCCCCCAACCTGCGGTTCTGTATCTGCGGTTCTGCATCCGCGGCTTCACAACCCGCGGATACTGAGGTCTGAATGTCCTAAGCACGGTGGTCAGGGTGAACCTCGCTGAGAAAGTGAGATTTGAGCAGTCTTGAAGTAAGTGAGGGGTTCATCAGGTGGATAGCTGAGGAGAGGGTTGCAGGCAGTAGAGACAGCTAGAGCAAAGGGCTCCAGGGGTGTGTGTGTGTGTGACAGAGAGGGAGTGGTGTTCCTGCAGAGTCTGGGGCAGTGCTAGGAGCTAGTGAGGCTGGAGCAGTGGGAGACCAGTAGGGGAGGCCGTAAGAGTAGCTGTACCCGCTGTTTCTGTGGGTCCCTGGAGGCTGCTCTGAGGACCTGGCTTTTACTAAGTGAACTGGGGAACCTCTGGGGGGTTTGCGCAGTGGGGTGCTGGGACAGGTCCCTTTAGATGCCATATTGAGAAGATACCAAAGGAGGGGAGGGAGGGTAGACGCGGGGCAGCAGCCTCTGCGGGAACTCAGGTGAGGGACCATGTCGGCTCAGGCCTCGGGGTAGCAGCGGGGGAACTGAGAAGCGGTCACATGCACGATTTTTCGGGATTTCCCGAAGGATCAGATGAGAGAATGAGAGAGAAAGGAGTCAAGAACGACCCCAGGTTTTTGGCCCCATCCGCTGAGATGGGGAGGCTGTTGAAGAACAGCTTTTGCACAGAGAATAAGGAGTTCGGCGTTTGGAAATGTTAGGTTTGAGATGTCCCTCCGCCTCCGGGCGGAGACCAAGTGCGCTGGGTAGCCTGGCGTTCAGGAAGGGAGGTCTGGGCTGGACACACCGAGCTGGATGGGCACCCCCGAGGAGGAGTGCGGATGGGGAGGGGGGGTCTGAGGGTAGGAAGGGGGACGTTTTCCCAAGAGGGAGCTGTAGGCACCCCTGCCAGGGCTCAGGCAGCCCCGCTCTCAGGCGCCCGGGCCTGCAGGGGGTGCCATGGACCTTCAGTGGCTGCCTGAGGGACGGGGAGAAAGGTTTGCTGCTCCGGGAAGGACAGGCGCTCAACAGATTCCCGCCGGAGTGGCAGAAATAATTAAGAGGAGAAGGTGAGGATATCCTGGTAGCACACGTGCTCGGTGGCCTCGGAGGAATTAAGAAAACCCGGGTCTATTAGTCTGCTCAGACATCTGGGCACCAGTGCCTCGTCAGGAGGCTCCGCCTCTCGGGCCCTCTCTCTCTGCCCCCGTCTCTCCGCATCCACGCCACTCGTGCAACCGCCCTGGTCGTAATCCACCAAATAGCGCCGTGGCGCCGCGGCTCCTTTTGCTGCTTCGCGCAGTGGCCCGATCCGCAGAGACTCTAGGTGGGCAGATGCACCCTCCTCCTGGAGTTGCGCGCCCGAGGCCTCGCCGCCGAGGGGGCCGCGCAGGACACGGGGGCCGGGGCGGGGCGCGAGGGGTGTGTCCGGGCGGCATGCGGGCCGAGGCGCGGGCGGCGGGGCGAGCAGGGGCTCGAGCTGCGCTCGAGTCGGCGCTGCGCGCCCCGCGCCGTGCGCCCCGCGCCGTGCGCCGGGCCCCGCGCGCCGCCGCCACATCTGGAAGCGTTCAGAGCGTCCGCCTGGGGCGCGCCGGGCTGGCGGGCGGGGCGGCGGGCCGCGGGGTGAGCGCCGCGCTCCGCGCTCCTGCCCGCGGCTCCCTCTCGCCGCCTCTGCAGAAACAGCTCCTGCCAGAGCGGCGCGCGGCGCGGCCCGGAGCGGCGGCGCCTTCCTGCCTCCTCGCCCTCGGGACTCGCCGGACCTTCGGGCAGAAAAAGCGGAGCAGGGCCGGGGAGGACGCGCCGAGAGCGGGCGGAGACGGTTCAGGCCGGCGGCCGGCGGGCCTCTCCCGCCCTGGGGTCCGCGCTCCCCTCTCCCCTTCCGCCTCCTCTCGCTCTGCCTCCCCATTTATTTTTTCAAATGCTGTGGCCGCCAGAGGTGCGGCGCTGAATTCTTGGAAGGGGCCCGGATGTGCTGAGGATGCATTACAATTTCACTGAAGGAGGCAGTAGTGGAAAGGATCAGTTTTTGGTGTTTGATGCAATAATGGGAATCAGGTAATCATCAGAAGGGAAGAAGAGCGACTGCAGATCCACGGCTTCCTCGAATTTTGCACGAAAGCCGCCGGCCTCGGAGGAGGGATTAGTGCCGACCCGCTCAGGCGTGTTTGACATTTCTTCCTCTTTGTGGCTTCTTCTCCTTTTCAAACAATTCTTGGTCCATGGTCAATGAAAACACGAGGATGTACATTCCGGAGGAAAACCACCAAGGTAAGGCTGGACCCCGCCGCCGCGCCCGCCGGCCTCGCCCGCGCGCCCCGCGTCCTTCTCCCTCAGCGGCCGGGGGCCCGCGAGACCCTGGCCGAACCGCGCGGAGCCCGAGCGGAAAATCCCCGCCCCTCCCCCGCCCGCGCCCGCGGCCCCCGAGCCGCGCGTCCGGAGAATTCCGGGCGAGGGGAAAAGTTCCCAAGTGTCTCCTCCGGCCTCGCTGGCTCGCGCTCGCCGGGAGAGCCCGACTACCCGGCCGGCGACGCCCCAGCCCGGTGGGCCGGGGTCCTCGCCTCGCCCGGGCGCGGCTGGGAGCGCGCGCGCGCGCCCCGCACCAGGCCGGCCGGCGCCCCCGCCCGGGCAGCGCGCTCCAGGGGGGCGGCTTCGAGTCTTGGCGCCTCTCCCTTCCCCTCTCCCTCTCTTTCCCTCTCCCTGTGGACCGCCTCCCCCCATCTCTCTCTCAATCTCTCCCCCCCCCCCCCCGCCCCGTGTCCCTCTTCTCCGGCTCACCTACACCCACCCACCTCTTTGCGGCCACTGACCCCCGCGCGCCCACGCCCCGTGTGTTCTTATTCGCACCCACATGTGGGCTAGCACCTGAGGATGTCAGCGGTTAGAATTCGGGCGGTGTGTGGGCTCTGCTTTTTCATGTTTTAAGGCAATAATAAAAGGGTGTGCCGAGCTCACGCGGCTGCACACTGTCGCCCAGTGTTTTCCCAGCATCTCCATCCTTGGCATCAAGTGTCAGCAGCTCCCCCTGCAAGGGGGAAAGGCTTTCAGGCAACTCCCCACTTCCTGGAAACTTTCTCCTTCACCCCCTCCCCCGCCGCCTGTATTAACAAGTTATTATTTTTTTGGCACTGCTCAGCAATTAAGATGATGATGGAGCGGAGAGGGACGGTCTTGCTGGAGTGCGGCCGTCTGCAGCTCCGTCTCTGCCTTCCCCGTGGCTTCCTCTGCCTCTGGGTGCAGGCTCTGCCTTGTCTCTCCGTTTCCCAAGCCTCCCTGTTTACACTCTTCCTTCCAATCTCTTCCTTCTCCATACCTGTCGCTGTTGGTCCTGCTACTTCCTGGGCACATCAGGTGCTCCTCTGAGGACAGCCTGGTGGAGGGGTTGTCTCCATCCCTCCCTCTTTTTTCCAGCCTCCTCCCTCCTTAGGCCCCCAGCCCCACCACTAGCAGGCAAAGCCCCTACCCTTTAGAGCCAGAGGCTGCCAGGCAGCTTGCCTGAAACTGATCTCCAGCTTGGGCGGCAGTGGGGGAATTTTGGCCTCTTTTGGTGCAAGGATTGTGTCAAGGGTCGTGGGTTCTAGGGTGAGCCAGGGCTTTGGGGTCACAAGGGCAGCTCTGTCCCTGGATTTCTCTACCCCGTGCCCCACCCCTACCTGTTCCCCTGTCCCCTTCCTGATGGAGTCGTGGATGGATTCGGAGGGAGGCCAGGAGAGACACAAAAGGAAGGGTGATGTTTGTGAAGAGCGGGGATGACTTTCTCCCCTCCAGGCTCCCAGCTCAGGCCAGGCGGCCTTGAAAGGGAGAGCCCAGTGGCCACGTCCTCGCTGTCACTGACAATGGCAGTGGCCTGTGGTCATAATTATTATTCACGTGGTGATAATCCTCAACAAATCCTCAGCAGTTCACAAGGCCTCTTCTCCATGCAGGACAAACCCTTTCTGGCCCTTTCCTTCCTTCCTTTTGCCCCTTCGTGCCCCAGCGCGCCCTCCCCAGCCGTGTGCAGGGAGCAGACACTCAGAGTAGGAGCCGCGGCCCCGCGAGGTCTGTGGGGAAGATGGAGGGGCCGGCAGCAGGGAGCGTGGCCGGGCGCCGCCTTCCCAGCCACACGCCACAGACACTATGGCAACCTGGATCCCAGTCCTCTCCCTTGAAGCCGCAGTGATTATATAATTCACAGAGCAGTTTTGCCTCCTTTCCCGGATGCGGTTTTCAGGTGTAAGAGCACCAGGATCCCTGTCTCCCCTCCATCTCCCCCCGCCCTGTCGTTGGCATTGCTGGGGTCTTCCTGGGGCAGGAGGGGAGGAGGGTGACGGAGGTGGGTGGGCAGACCTGGAGGAGCAGGAACGTCTGCCGGGAAGGGGTTGCTGTGGCTTCGTAACTAACGGGACGATGAAGCATACCCAGGGTTAGGGTTTCAGGAGCAGAGAGGGAAGAGGAGCATTACGTTGGGTGGTGACAGCGGAGTGGAGGACTGGAAAAGTTGCCCGGGGCGGGGGTTACATCCTCCTCTTCCCAACAGACTCGAGTAGATCAGTGCAAGGCCTTTTGCCCCAGTTTTGCAGTGGGGTGTGTGTGTGTGTGTGTGTGTGTGTGTGTGTTGGGAGTCGGGGTGTGGAGACGGGGGCCAGCACGTTGGAACAGCCCGCAGGTTCCCTGAGGGCTGGCCCCCGACCCTGGGTTCAGGCAGCGAGGGGCTCGTGGGCCTCCCCTCACCTCCAGCGCCCCATCTGCTCTGGTCCCACGCCAGCCTCCCACTTTTCTGGGCTGATTTTCCATTGCAGCCTCCAGCTAGCAAATGAGTTTCTTAATAGTCAACCATTTAACAAGTAAAACATCAGAATGTCCCTTATCTGCTGGAGACAAGGCAGAGGGGGAAACGTGTTCCGGGAGTGGAAGACACATTGTGCTTTTCTTTTCAGAGCACTGCTTAGCGATGCAGCAGAACAGTAATCATCATGATAAAGTAATAATAATCACGATCAGTGGTCAGAGAGCACTGTTACCCGCACCTCAGCTTGCACAGGTTGAAGAAAGCACGACATTAGCTGCTTCTTCTTGGATTCTGCGTGGAGGAACCCGGAGAAAAAGGGCTCTTGAGGTTCCAGATATTGTTCCTAGTACTTCTCACGTACTTTCCAGTGTATCAGAGTACTATACAATAGAATATATTACCAGAATCAGTTGTTCCTTACTTCCATGGAGCACATGCTAACAGTATTTAAATGTGCACACACACACACTGAATAAGGAAAAGCTATTTTAAATAGATTGCACAAGAGCCTAGAGCCCTTTGGGGACCCGGCGCGTAGCAGACAGGAATACAGCCCTGACACCGTTGCACATTGGTGCCTCACCTCGGGTGAATGGTTCTCTACAGGTAGATGCTACGGGTACAGTAGATGGTGAGCCGTTGGCCCCTGAGCCTCGGGGATGACTTGGGACTCTTCCTTCTGTTTTCTCTGTGATTTAAAACTGCCCGAGGTGGGTTCTTCTGGGTGTAAGACAGATGCAAAAGGAGACGCAGGGGCGTCCTGGGTGGGGGTCTGAGGCCCTGCTGATCTTTGCATCCCCACCTCCTAGCACAGGCCTTGACGCTTGGCAGATGAACGCAGCCCCCAGACCAGAGGGGGGTGTGCTTTCTGCCTCTTCCAGGAGGTGGCGCCCCAGGGCTTGGGAGTCAGGAGGGGCACCTGCGGGGGGGCTGGGCAAGGGGGCCGAGGCTCTGCAGGGCACTTCTTGCTGCTGTGCCTCGTCTGCCTGCCTGCCCCAGGGCGGAGGCCTCCGAAGACCAGAGTGCCCGCCGCACGCACACCAGGGGCCCCCAGCACGACCCGCCCTCGCCGACCTCTCACCCTCGCCGACCTCTCACCCTCGCCGACCTCTCACCCTCTCTCCGGTAACGAACCCACTTTGGATTTCGCCCTCCTGCCCCAGCCTTGCCTTGATCTCTAGCACAGGCGGCATTCTGCTCGGCCGAACCTGCTACGGCCCTATATTAATTTCCTCCCCGTATTAATTTTCTCACCAGGGCTTGGTAACCAGAGGGGCCCGGGGGTCCCAGGCCCAGCCTGAGGCCAACCTGGAGTGTGGGAGCTGGAGAGCCTGGCCGGTAGGGTGGCAGAGCTTGTCAGCTCAAAGGCAAAAAAGACATTTTCCTAACTTTATTCGGGGAAAAAAACACAAAAACAACTGGGTACACTTCACAGCTGTTTACGAACCTGGCTGGTCCCATGCTGGGTAATGGCAGCAAAGCTCCCGAGACCTGGGTCAGGAAGTAACTGAGATTTGTTCTAATTTTCAGTGATGTGTTCCAGCTCCCGGTGTTTTCCTTTCTATCCCTTTCTCCGCTCAGCTTTCTCGGTTGCTGTAGCGAGTTCCTGGGTCCGAGAGCCCTGGCCGCCGAGCTGGGAATCGAGGGCGTGGCTGCGGCACCCTCCTCCTGTCCCGGGAGCCTCCTGCTGGGGTGTGGCCGTTTGCCATGTGGTGGTGACCAGTCAGCCAGCAGCGTCCCGCCGGTCCCCGTGGGGACTCTGGAATCTGCGCTCTGCATTCGAAATCGGTAGACAATTTTATTTTCCAGGGTGGACTAAAGAAAGCTGAGGGGTTGTTTGGGAAACGCCTGGAGACTTAACAACTACACTACTTAGCGAGATGATCGCGCTGATTTAGTCTCCTCCTGCGTTCTGTCCCCACTGTTGCCTAAATTGGTGGTGGGCTCTGCAGAGGAGAGCAGGAGACTGATTTAAAAAAAAAAAAAAAAAAGGCACGGGGAATTGTGCAAAATATCAGGTGCTAAATATTTAGTGACATAAGTGCTAAACGTTCTGATAATGAAACAACACTCCCAGCCATGGCTGTCATTATTAAAATAATTGAGTAAACACCTGTTTACATGAACCTCAAGGTTAGGTACTGTACAAAACAAGTAAAAGTGACAGGATCCCCCTGGGAAAACGGAAGGCCGTCAGCGCTGTTTCAAAGCCGGGGCACAGGGACTACCCTGCATCCCTGGGGGGGAAGCAGAATGGGGGCTGTCGTGACTCCTGTGTGTGTGGCTCGGGTCCCAGATGCGGTGCCCATTGCTTAAAGCCAGGCCTTGACCTGGGGCCCCAGGGGCCTCGCTGCCTCCTTGCCGCGGGCAGGGGACCCGGGAGGCACAGCTGTGAGTGGGCCTCAGCGGCCGCAGGAGGAGGCCCGGCTCCCTGGGGTATCTGGGGGAGCGTGGGGGCGCATAGCCGCTACTTGTGGAACTGAGTTAATCTAAGTGGGGATTCACGGGACAGAGGAGGGCAGTTTGGGCCTGCAGCTCAGGAGGGAAACAGAGGTTGAAAATAGGCCCTCACTTCCCCGGAGACGCTGGGGATTTGGCGTTGGGCAGAGGTGAGGGAGAGGGGGCTAACTGGCTGGAGCTCGAAATCCCACGGTCCCTTCCCCCAGGCCCCAGCCAGGCTGCCACCGCACGGCCGCTTCACCGTGGTCCTCAGGTGCTGTGCCGTGTGTGTGTGTGTGTGTGTGTGTGTGTGTGTGTGTGTGTGTGTGTGTGTGTGTGTGACGGGGCAAGGAGGGGGCGGTTCCACACTCACGTTCTCTGAAGGGTTGTCAAGCAGACCTAGAATAAATGCGTCTCTTCGGGAATTTACTCTCTAGGATCAGGAGGTTTTATGGGCAGAGGAACCTGAGGAACGAACTCTGTTTCCAGTTGAGAGGACAGGCTCCTGCAGGGTCGCCCAGGAGGGGCGGGGCTGGAACCCGGCCTTGGCTCTCCACCCTCCTGCCATCTCTTGACCGTACGTGTGCACGCTGATGCTCTGAAAGCATCGATCGGTGTTTCTGGTTCGACTTTGCCTGATAACCCTCTTACCCTCCCCCCAGCCTCCCTCTGCCGACGCCGCTTTTGTTCTGGCTGAAGTCATTTCTGAGGTATTAGATTTGGAAACAGAGGTGGGGGCTACCTCTCACTGGGGAGGTTGAAGCGTTATCTTACACCACAGAGTAAAGGTTCATAGGTGTCCACAGGAAAGCCCTGCAAAACTCAGATCACTGTTCCGTCTGCGAACGGACGTGCCTCCAGGCCTTTTTATTTGTTCACTTCCTTTCTGCCCCAGTCAGGGCTCATTCCGGCCCCTGCGGGAGAGGCCAGGCTGGGCTGTCGGGCTGCCTTGGCGAGGGGTTGGGGGCAGTTTGTGGACCGGCCGGCTTTGCTGTGCGTAGAAGCCGCAGGGCGGGTGGATGTGCAGGGGAACTGCAGGTAGAACAGGTAGAAAGCCCGGGGCGGTCAGGCTGGCGCGGCCGGAGGCCAGGCTGCCTTCTAGTCTACCAAGGTGCGGGAACAAAGGCTCCCCTGCTCCCTTGTCTGGGCTGGTCCCCTAGGACCCCTCCTCTTCCCGGGAGATATTTAGGTAAGGAGAGGTCTAAATTCAGCATGGGAAAGGGACCATCTGGGGCCTCTTTCCGACGTTCCCACCATCTCCAAGCCTTTGGCATCTGACCTGATGCTCCCAGAGACCGGAAGGCCTGTGGGGCTGACCTGGTCTCTAGCTTTAAGACAGGGCCCGAGCCCGACTCACTCTCCGAGGTGTAGCCTCTGAGGTCCCTGGAGGAAGCCACCATCGCAGGACACGGTGTTGCCATAATTTCATGAAATATTCAAGCTGCCCATTTGCCAACAGGGGTTTCTTTTAATACACTCGGCTACGCGTGGTGCTGCCCGCTGGAAACTAGCTGAAGGGAAAATAAAATAATCTTGTCTCCTGTCTTTTAGAGAAGCAAGCCAAAATCCAGACAGTAAATGAATGTTCTTCCCCGTACTGCCTGTGGGCAGAGATGTTGAGAAATGTTGACTTGATTACTCAATTAGGCTCTATTTACTTTGTACCCATTGTGTCATGTTCAGTCATTTATATATTTTTCTCCTTCTAAAATAAGCCATGTTGGGCTAAAACCTTTCAAAGGTGTTAGTTAGCAAAAGTAAAGAAAAAAAAAAAAGAAAGAAAGAAAAATAAATAAGGCTACACCTAGAAAATGACTTGGGTCACAGTCTTTGACTTGATGTCTTTCTCTGAGAGCTTTGAAGGAATCAAGTCTCCTATTTTTCATCTGTAGAATGGAGACAGTAATCCTTAGCCAGTTGGCTTTGCAGGGCAGCGGCGAGGCTCCGAATGGGAGGGCGAGTGTAAATCACCGCATGGTGGCAGCTCTTCTTAGCAAATAGCAGGACATGGGCGTGTGAGAAAGCAGCGCCATGAAACTTCTGAAGCATTCAAACAGCGTTGTAGACGCTGTTGGATGGCTGACATTATTCAGAATTTCAAGGATGGAAACGTGAAACAGAGAGAATCAGAGTCCCAGGCGGTCTGGCTGATACCGAATAATCAAGGGAGAAGGGAAAGACCAGTCTGGAGAGGCCTGGTATTTTGGTTTTCTTGTCAGGTGTCAACCCACTTGAGTCAGCGGGATCCCAGGACTGTGGGAGCAGCCTGAGGGTCAGGACCCGGGGAGGCCAGGCTTCCTCACGGCCTTGGCACATGGTCCCCGCCTGCAGCCTGAGGCCCGGGTTCTGCCTTCTGAACTGGCCAGAAGTCCTCTGCTGGTCCAAAGATGTGAAGATAGGGCCATTGAGAGCAGGAGGCACCCTGGCGGGGCACTCAGCCTGTCCTCACTTTCCAACATGAATTCCCCAAACCTAAACGTCACTCCTCAGTACGGGAGGACAGGCTGCCTGGCAAATAGAACTTTGCTTCAAATGTAAACCTTGGCTTTGGAAAATAAACTACTTTTTAAAAATATATAGCAAAAGTGCTGGCGGTTTGTAGCTAAAGGGAGGGAGCAGTTCCATCCGGCATCTTAAGACACCTGTCAAAATAGAAAAGGACTTTAATTTCACATCTTAAATGACAGACTAGCCTTTAGTTTCCTGAAGCAAAAACAATCTCGTCGTCAAAAAGCGTGCTGGGAAACGTGCGTTTCAGTTTGCGCCTTGCTCCCCTCGACACCCACCTCCCAGCCTCCGGGCCTGTGATCTACGGGGCCGTCCACGTTTTTATTTTTATTTTAAAAATAATCTGTGTTGCAGTGTAGCATCCATCGTTTCGTATTTGTAGACCGGGCAGAAGCAGTAGCTGCCAGGTACTGGACGTCAGCGTGTCCAGCGACGCACTTAGTACCATTGCGTCCTTACGCCCATCCTACGGGTGGGTGTTAATGACATGTTTCATACGAGAAAACCAAGGACCGGTGGTCTTGAGTAACGTGGCCAAGGTCATCCAGACGCTGTTGGAGCCGGGAATTAAGTTCAGGTCTGTTGGACTTTCCAAGCATGTGCTGTCTCTCTTCTCTCTCCACGTGGGGCTGAGGAAAAACGACCTTGAGCCAGCCTGGAGGAGCCTGGCTTGGATTTGCTCTGTGAAAGCTCCGGCTTCCGCCGGTCACTGTGGTGGACAAACGGCCGAACGCTCGTTCTGCTCTGTGGTCACTCCACACGCCTCCCCTCCCACTTCCTCCTCTAGCTGCGCGTTTGTTCCCGAGGTTCCTGCCTGGACCCTGCTTGGCCCTCAGATCCCAGTGGGGACCTCCATCTGTCCAGCCTTGGCTTTGAGATGACCGCTTCGTGGCGGGGCCTCGCTTCACCACGTTCTTGGAACGTCTCCCCAGTAATTCCCTCCTGGAGATAAGGCCCTCCGTTCTCCGACGAGGTTCTGATGAGCTCGGGGCCCATCCTTGCAGGCTGAGCGCCCTGACTGCAAGCGTTATGCATTTATTGATTTTTAAAGAACATCTTGGTGGAGATACAGTTCACTTACTGTAAAAGATACATTTCACATACCTTTAAAGTGTGCAGTCCAGTGAATTTCAGTATTTTTACAGGGCTGTGCAACCATCCCCACTGTCCAGTTCGTGCATATTTTCATCATCCCAAAGAGAAACCCCGCACCCACTGGCAGTCACTCCCCATACCCGCTCCGGCCCCTGTAACCCCGTGTGACTGTGGATTCTCGTGCGTCATTGACAGCGATGTTAATTCAGTCACTGGGGCTCACCTGTGTCGTCTCACTGAGGGGAGCACATTCCCTGCATTCAGATCTAGGTCTCTTGTGACAGTCTGCCTGATAAATGATCCACGTGTTAAATGATGCAGTTAAAAGGAAGCACATGAGGTTAGTTAGGGACCTGGGTGTCATTTGGAGGTGAGGTCAAGCACTTTCTTTCAGTTACATGAAAAGTGATTTTAAGATTTATTTCTTTTAACTATCTCAGCAAAGCTAAGTCTATAAGTCACATCTACTGGTAGTTGAAGATGTGAATTACGACCTTTAAAAATTTTTTTATTATGAAATATATAAAACAAAATTTTCAATTTTAACCATTCTTAAGTAGACAGTTCAGTGGCATGAATTATATTCACAGTGTTCTACAACCATCACCAGGCTATTTCTAAAACTCTTTCCTCACTCCAAACAGAAACTCTGTCACCTCTAAGTAATAACTCCCCGTTCCTCCCTCTCCTCAGCCTCTGGTAACATCTAGGCTACTTTCTGTTTCTATGAATTTGCCTATTCTAGATATTTCATATAAGTTGAATCACACAGTATTTGTCCTTTTGTGTTTGGCTTACTTCACTTTGCATGGTGTTTTCAAGGCTCATCCACATTGTATCATGGGTGTCAGAACTTCATTCCTTTTCATGGCTGAATAATATTCCACTGTGTGAACTGACCACATTGTGCTTATCCGTTTGTCAATTGATGGACACTTGGGCTGTTTCCACCTTTTGCTACTGTGAATAATGCTGTTGTGAACATCAGCGTACAAGTATCTGAGTTCCTCTTTTCAATTCTGTAGGGTATAGACCTAGGAGTGGAATTGCTGGGTCTGAATTACGGCTTTTTGGTTAGAAGAGCCCATTTCCTTGTGTGGCTCCCCCAGTAGAATCCTGTGTAGACGAGAATATGGGATCAGGAAATTCTGCTGTGGCGGTAATGAGGGTCCAGTCTGTTCCCTGGGCTCCCAGGGCCGGTGTCAGAAGTTTTACTTTAATTAGGTGTTTAACAATCCAGCGCTGCTGGAGGCGTAACTGATGCTTCCTCCCTTCCCAAAATAATGAAGGTCTCCACATCCAGTTCAGCGCTCACCTTCCTGCCACCTGGGCTTTGTAACGGCAGGAAACGGGTATTTGGCAAGACAGAGCTATTTGGTCTGTCTGTCTGTCCCCGTCTGCCCGTCCGTAGTCCAGGGGTGCCCACGCCTGGGAACCGCGAGGACCCTGGGAGAGGATGGATGCCGCGTGGCCGGGTGAGCCCCCCCGTGGCCCTGCGTCTGCGCTGGCGGAGGGGCAGCGTGGCCGGGAGGTGGCTGGGGAGGGGCCTCTGTCTCCAGCCTGGGGGCTTCCTGGGGGGAAAGCCGGGCCCAGGGCTGTCGCCTGCTCCCCACACAGCTGCAGTCTAGGCAGGGGCGGGAAAGGTGTGTGAGGAGCAAGGAACACGCGGGGAGAGAGTCAGGAAATCGGGAGGAGGGGAAGGCGACAGTAACACTTGGTGGCCCCGTGGGGAGATGGAGGGCCAATTAGTGACTCAAGAAACCCTTTCAAACTGGGGATGGCTATTTCTTCCATAATTGTTTTGTCTGAAAGTAATAACATCATTTTACTTTCTGATTGTTCTAAAATACCTTTTAAATCCTCTTCACATCTACTATATCAGCATTTTTAAAAAAAAAAAACCCCTGAAGTAATGGGACAAGTTTTATTATTTCCATTTTTTCAGATAAGGAAACGTGGGCTTAGAAAATTTGAACAACTTGCCTGGTTAGGGAAGGAAAAAAAATGAATCAGTTTTTTTTTTTTGACAGAATATTGTATGGTAGACATTATCTTATGTTTTCCTAGGTTTACACTTCTCCCCAGTGTATGGGGAGAATCAGTTTTTTTTTTTTGACAGAATATTGTATGGTAGACTCTATCTTATGTTTTCCTAGGTGGACTCATATATGTTCTGCCATTTATTCCTACAGGAACCCTACTGAGGTTAGACAGCGTTCTGGGCCAGAATAGCTAGAATCCCTGTCCCCTGGCCTGGGCTCCTCCCGTAGCCTGACTGTATCGTCTGTCAGGGCTCCGTGTCCTGACCCAGGCCCAGACCTCCCGCCTCGTGGTTGCCGAGCTGCATTTGCCGCATGCCCAGCTCCCTGATTGGCGGGTTCTGCTGGGGCGTGTGTGTGTTCTTTCTCAGATTAGCAGAGGTGAGCGTGCCACGACGGAATGCAGGTCAGGCCCTTTGCAGGCCCATACGCTTAGTTTAATCCAACTTTTAGTAAATCCCCCTCTTGTGGGCTCTGCCTTCCCATCCCCTCCCTGGTCCTGCTCACAATTGTGTCCTGGCTGCTGTCCAGAGCTGAAATGTTGCACAGTGTGTCTCCAAGGTCAAAGCCTCTGTCACCGTGTCTAGCTGTCCAAGACGTCCCGGGGTTCCGAGCTGCACATCCGAGGGGATTACGGTGACTCAGATGTCACATTTGGTCTGCAGTGGAGAAGATCCTGTGCCTCTGTTTTGCAGTTATTTAAAAGGCAAAGTTTTTGACCTGTGCCCAGCTGTCTGAAAGACCAGGAGATGAGGAGCCTTTTCTCAGGATTAATTGACTGTGAAATGTCCTGAAAATGGGGAATCTTATACCAATTTTGGTGAAAACAATCCTAAGTTGCTTTTCCCCTCCCAGAATTGGGGCAGTTAATCATTCTCACCACGTTTTGGGCATCTGCTCTGTGTAAGGCAGTCTGCTCACAGGATGGCTGGATCCAAGGAGACCTTCAGGGTGACGGCCCCTCAGCTATCCCATCCTTTGGGGAGTGTGTAGTCCAGTAGGAAGAAAGATGCACAGGTACCCACAGCTGAAATAACGGGCAGAACATGCTTGACGTTACAGGGAGATAAAGATGAAGGGCTCACAGGTTTAAAGAGGGGGTACAGTCAAATGGAGTAAATGGAGAAAGCACATATGACGGGGGTGACAGAGCTGAGCCTTGAAGGGTGGGCAGAAACAGGGTAAAGAGGAGGGCTCACGTTCCCAACAGAAAGCATGGTGGTGACAGCCTCATGCATTGGATTTTAGAGGAATGGGGAGTTGAGTTTGCTTAGCGCACAGGCAGTGTATGGGGAGAAGTGGAGAGAAGGCTGGAACGGCAGGGAAGGGGAATGTGTGGGTAGCCCTCGCAGCAGGCTGGAGTCTGCATCCCATTCGGTGGGCTGCTCATCTGGAGTGTTCGAGCCAGGGGAAGGTGGACCAGAGCTGCTCTTCCAGAAGCCTAGTCAGGTGGCAGGGTAGAGGGTGAAGTGGTGGTCTGAGACCACAGGTGGACGGACAGATCCCAGGCTGTTGCCATCGTCCAGGCGAGAGGGAAGAAGGGGTTTTCTCTACAAAAGCTGGAGGGCAAGAAAGCCCTCTGTCTACATAGGAAGGGTTATCTAGATGGGAACGGCTATCTGGGTGGGCAGAGCCATCTAGGTGGGTGGGGCTATCTAGGTGGGCAGGGCTATCTAGGTAGGTGGGGCCATCTAGGTAGGTGGGGCTATCTGTGTGGGTGGGGCTATCTACATGGGAAAGGCTGTCTAGGTGGGGAGGGTGGGTGGGGCTATCTAGGTGGGAGGGGCTATCTAGGTGGGAGGGGCTATCCAGGTGGGAGGGGCTATCCAGGTGGGAAGGATAGAGGGTGGATTTGGAGGGCTAACGGAGGATACCCAGCATACATGCAGGATTAGAGTTCATTTAAAGGTGATATTTGAAGCTGTGGAAATGGATGAAATCATTAGGGAGAGAGAACAGAGAGAGGGGATGATGTAGGGCTGAGGACGGAGGAGCAGAGCCAGAGGGGCCCGGGAGGTGGGGGAGAGCCTTGCTCCTGTGGGGTCGTGGAGGGCAAGGCGAGGCCACTGCTGTCAGCGTCAGGTGGGGTGGTGGGGCGGGGAGATGGGAACCGAGAGCAGCCCCACTGGATTTGCCGACCTGGCTCTCAGGGGACCTTGAGAGTCGGCTCGGGGTGACTGCCATGCAGACGGTGTGATGCCGAGAGTGGGCGGCGGGCAGTGGGGGCACGTGAGGGCCACTCTTCCAGGAGTTTCGGCTGTGAGTGAGAAACGAGGAGATGGATTTGTTGGCACGGGAAAGAGTGGGAATGGATGGGCGGGGGGCTGTTGATGAAGCAGATCTGGACGAAGGCAGTAGGCGGTGGGGTAAGGACAGGAGTGGAAGAATTAGCCCCAGCTGAGGAGATGGGATTCTGTTCTCAGAAACAGACCTGAGCAGGTCGGCAGAGCACGAGAAGCTGTAGAGTGGTGTTGGGGGGTGGGCGTGGGGCTGAAAGAGGAGGTATTAGGGGTCTGGGGGGAGAGAGACCTGCCTCTGGTGTTCCCACCCCATCTCCCCACCCCTGTCAGCACCAGCCGAGCTGCCCAGCCTAGGATGTGAGCCCTCTGGAGGACTTGCTAGCCTTCGTGAAGTGTTCAGCTCTGTGACTTTGTATCCTTATAATTATATCTGAATATCACGTTTCTGAGAACAGAGCATCTTCATATATTTTTTCTTTATCCTCTCCTCCTTCATAACCCCACAACAAAAAATGTTACAAACCCCTGGAATATCTCAGATCGGACCCCATTTGAGCTTTGCAATGCCTGGATTTCCCTGTAATCAAGACAAATATCCTGAATGTTTAAGGAAAGGACAGTAACACTCTTTGGGTGCCTTGGGGATGTCCCCTGCTGGTGGCATCGAGTTTACTCTCGGTCCAGGAGGAGTTGATGCCAGGAGGCACCAGCAGAGACTCTGGTTGTGAGGGCAGAGCGGGTGGACTGGAGGGCCTCTCCCAGAGGCAGCGGGGGCGGTGGCTGCAGAGCTGGGGAGGCTGGGCCCCCGCACCTCCCCCGAGTCCTCCCGGCAGGTGAAAGGTACAGACAGCCCCAGGCCCCAAGTCCCGCCCCTGTCCTCCAGCTCCTGCACCCACCCTCCACCTCCGCCACGTGACATGGACCTGACCACAGGGTGGGATACCTGGGGAGGGGTGAGACCTTTACCTGGAAGCCATTTTCGCCGCCTTTCTTGGCTCGGGAAGTGGCCCAGCCGCCATCTGCCTGCCCGGAAGCAGTGTGCCATGGTGGCCCTCTGGGGCCTGGTGCCCTGTCAACCTGTGTGGCCCCATCTGGATACCTGCCTGCAGAGCTTGGCCTTATTCTGATGAACCTCGAGGGCAGCGCTGACCCCAGCCCGAGCTCTTGCTGGGTCTGGGCTGCAGAATGCTCTGGTTCCCCTTTCCCACTCCAGGGAAACTGAGGCAGAGTGTCGGCTGCAGAAGGAGCTCTGAGCCTGATGCACAGGCCTCCTCAGTGCCAGCTGTGTCACTCTCCAGACAACGCGTCCCAGGCCTGGACCTTTGGAGTTTGGCTTGGCTTTGGTAGAATGGAGGAGGAGAGAAGAAAATCTCCAAGAGAAAATTACCAAAACAAAAATGCTCTTGAGATGGGTGAAGTGACGGAATGGGCCTGGTGTCCTGGAGAGGGAGACCCCCAGAGACATCACAGGATGAAGTCTCGTTCACGCCCGCTTGGCCATGGATGGACACAGGCCAGTGCCTCCCGAGTGGTTACAATTAGGTCATGGTCTGAAAGGCAGAGGGGGTGAAATGGCAATAAAGGTCATCTACTCATGTTTACAGGCCCAGAAGTAAATGAACAGAAACTCTAAACTAGAGACTCTTAGGGAAAGGTTCCTCGAGCACTTGGGGGCCAAGCTTACGAGTTCCTTGGCAAGGATCTGCATGTGGTACATGCAGGTGTGGGGTGTCAGAAGCTGCAGGTGTGTCTGGGCACCAGGAGACCCGCGTGTAGAGGTACCTCTGCCTCTTGCTTTGGCATTTTGTTGCATCACTTCCCTTCCCTGTGTCTGGGGATCTGTATCCACTCCCCCCAACCCTCCAACTGAGAGTCTGTTTATTCTTTTAACCCCACTTATAAATGACTATGACTTAAATATTGCAAAGGGATTAAGTGAAAGACAGCAGGAGAAAACTTTGTGAGTGTGGTCCTATGCAGACTGTCAGCTGTGTGGGGAAATGGTAGTGTAGGCTCAAATGCATAAGGAGTATTTCTGAGCTAAGTTTTTTCTAAGAAAGAATGTCTTGGGGGAGGGGCAGGAAGAGTGCAGAATAGCCCTGTTCCATGGTTTTGAAAATAATAGCATAGAAAAGAGGCTTTGGGTTTTAAATGCATGGAGATGTCCTGTGTCTCCTTAGCCTTGTGTATGAAGTGATTGAGGGGGGCTTGAATTGGGGTGCTTTACACACCACACAGTAGTTGTGACTAAGAAGACACCTGCTTCCAAGGAAGTCTTTGTGAAGAAGCCTTATTGCATCTTGCATTCTTTTCCTTCCTTCTGGTTTCTTTCCTTAACACTGAAGCACATGTTTTGTAGTTTTTTGGGCAGTGGTCTATAGTGGTAAACTTTCTGAGTCTTTGTTTGAAGCTGTTTTTCTTTTTCTTTTTCTTTCTCTCTTCCTTCCTCCCTCCCTCCTTCCCTCCCTCCCTCCTTCCTTCCTTCCTTCCTTCCTTCCTTCCTCTCTCTCTCTCTCTCTCTCTCTCTCTCTCCTTCACTCATGAATGATGGTTTCGTCAGGTACACAATTCTGTGTGAGCTCTTGTCTTCTTTCAGCAATTTGAAGATCTTGCATTGTCTTCTGGACTCTATTGTTGCTGATGAGAAGTCTGCTGTAAGTCCAAGCCACGATTCTGATTTTTAAAAGATACTCACTTTGTCTTTAGTCTTATGTAGTTTCACAATATTGTGTTAATACATTAATTTAAAAAAAATCTTGCTTGTGACTTGGTGAGATACTTCAATCTAAGGATTTGTATCATTACCAGTTCTGGAACATTCTCAGTTATTTTCAACGATTCCTTCTCCGCCAGCCTTTCTATTTTATTCTTCCGGAACTCTGGTATTGAAACATGCATTGATTGTTTTCATTTTACCTTTTCTCTTAGATGCTCTTTCATACCCTATATTTCATTATCTTTCTTTGCTACACTCTAAGTGATTTCTTCAGCTCTATCTTTCAGTTTACCAGTTTTTTTCATTTGTATCTAATATGCTGTTTTACCTTTAAATATATTTCCATTTTTAATGACAGTTTTATTTCTTAAAGTTCTATTATGTTTTTCTTCAAACCTTTTGTTTTTTTAAGACTGTCTTTTGTCCCTTTATGATTTCTATTCCATATTTTAGATTGTTAATCATTTGAAACGTGTATGTAATATTTATAGTCTATTTCAGATTGTTTTATTGATTTCAGTCCTTGGGGAGTGGCTATCCTGTTTCTTGTATCTGCTACTTTCACTGATGGTGGATCACTTCCTTCTGTGGCATATGAATTTTGAGTGTCAGCCCATGTCCTTTGTGAATTTTTTCTCCCATGGCGTCCTAAGCACCTGAATTGTGGAGGTGGTGCTACAGTGCGGTTTTACATTTGCCTCCAGTGGGTAATCTTGGTGGTTTCACTGGTCTAGAAATAGTTGTTAGTATTTACTCTTTGACTTGGAAGGCCCAGAGCATACTGGTGCTTTAATTTGCCACGAGAAACAATTCTCACACCCAGAATCTCAGTCAGAGGCAGGGGCCTAAGAGTGCATGCATGTAGGATGGACCGACTCATATAAACAGGAAGCCTTTTACTTTCCAGCACTGCTGCAGGCAGACCTGCTCTGCTCACCCCCCTTTCCTGTTCTTCCCCATCATCGAAGCCCATCTTAGCTTAGTTGTTTGAACAGTCTCATTTCAATCCTTAGGCCTCAAAAGACATTCCAAAGCCCATGGGCTACTTCAGGCCTTACCCATGGCTTTCAGATTTGTGCAGGGGAAGAGGGTCGTGACCTACTTTTTTCCCTTCGTCCGGTCCTCCTCCCTCCCCGCCATGCCGGGCTTCTAGGATTGCAGCAGAGGAGAAGGACTCGGAGGAAACAGGGCTCACGGCTTTCTCCTTGGTGCTGGTCTGCCTGCCGTTGGCTGTTCTCTGCTATGGCAACCATCCCAGTGCCGACACTTTCTTAGGGCACCTCTGTGGGTTCTTGGAAGGTCCCTGTGGGATCCTTGAAGTGGGCGATGCGCTCTCTGCCAGACCTCTTGTGAATCTCAGCCTCTTTCTGCTGGGGCTTGAATCCAGCCACCTACACGTCATCTGCTCAGCGCAGCAGGGGCCACCGTGTTTGGTTAGCAGTTGGGGCTGCAGTCTGCTTCCCATCGCCGCCCTGTCTGCACAGCTGCCCCAGTGCCCCTGGAGAATTCTGCAGGCGGGGGGCACGCACCCGTCCCTCGGTGTGTGCAGCCCGGGCCTCGGGGAGACATGGGTTGAGGCTTTCCCGGGACTGGTGCTCCGTTAGGGACAGACCAGGTGTGTCAGGGGGGCTCACTGTTCCGTCTTCACTTGGCAGACTAGAGGCAGGACAGACTGTCAACCATCTGTCCGTCCGTCCGTCCGTGTTTAGTGAGTGCTTCCCGTGAGCCGGCGCCGTAGTAGCCTCTTGGCAGCAGGCATAAGCAAGCAGAACCAATTTTGACAGCCGGGCGTTAAGTGTTCACTGGATCCCAGAGACACAGTGAGGATGCAGCGGCGAGTGAAACGGATGGACACCGCCCCCCGCGCCCACGGCGGGGCCTCTGGCTGCGCTGCGTCCAGCCTTGGTGGTGGCCGTGTGGTGCAACGAGGCAGCTCACCTGCGTGAGAAGCGCCTGGGTCCTCCAGACTCTGGAAGTCTCGCTCAGCCTTTACAGAGCCGACCCATCAAGGGCCATGTGAAACACAAACCAGGCCAGGTGCGGAGTGGCTCTGGGGACGAGGGTAAACCGGCGTGAACGATGACTTTGTGGGACTGAGTGACCCTCTCGGTGTCACTGGGGTTTGTCGCTGCATGCTGCCTTCATCTTCCCTCCTGAGCCCCTGCCGGGCTGTGGGACTGTCCACGGCACCCTCAGGGATCCAGAGCTCTCCTCCTCCGTCCCCAGGAAGGGGCTCCAACCCCACAGAGCCGTGTGGCCTGGTCCACACTCTTCCTGGCAGCCCTGGGGTGACTTGAGTGACCGCTGCTGTCCCCAGAGGCCAAGAGCCTCGAGAGGGTGGGGAGATGCACTTAAGACCTCCTCCAGCAGGGCCACCTGGACCCTGCTCAGAGGGAGGCTGGAATCAACTATTTACATTTTTGTACGAATGCAAGTCATTTTGCATCCTCTTTGGCGTATTTGCACGGTCAGCCTTTTGTCTGATTGCGAGATGAAAGACTTTGTCTTTTTTCCAGGAATTCCAGGCATCAGCAAGTGAGTTCAGGAGGAATTAGTAAGACTAAAATCATTGAGCCTGTGGCTTCAGTTTAAATCAGGAGAAGGATGTACCTAAGATGACAAATGGTTTCAGGTCCCGTGCAGGTCTGAGACTGGTCATGGGGCCTGAAGTGCTGCATGTGGAAAGGATTCTGAGCTGCAGCCTAAGCTCAGGGCGAAGAGTGCAGGGATTGATTAGTGATGTCTGCCCCAGACTCAGGATGGGAAAAAGGTGCCCAGCACATCTACTATTTTGGCCATGCCTGGAAAAGTTGGACAGATGCTCAGGCTCTTTTTATACAGCTGGGTGATTCAATCAGTTCTGTCAACCAATTCAGTGAAAAAAAAATCAGTTGAAAAATGTTTGGTATAATGTAGGAAAAAAAGGAAAAACACTTACCCATTTTACAAATTCTGTCTTTCACTTTTTATTCAGCTAGGTTGGTAAGTCATAGACATATTTTAAAAGGTGAATTAAATCCAAGAGCTTCTAACTTCTAGTCTGACTTTCCTGAAGGAGTTACTAGATGATACTTTATAGTTTTATTACACTGTCTTTCTAAATATTTTTCAAAACATTTCACACCTAGTATCTCATTTTGTTCTCACTTGATCCCTGTGACGCTCAGAGATGATCTGACGCGTCGTCACGAGAAGGTGAGGGGTCGGCCCTGATCCCTGGCCCCTTCCTTTGTTCCGTGAACTTTCTGCGTCTCCTCTGGGGTCTGGAGGAGATTTCCACCTGGTTGATTACTGTTGCTTTGCTCTCGGGGGGGCCGGAGTCTGTAGGCCGGTGCAGGGACTCAGAATAGCGTCCATGCCGGCTTCATAGGCTCCTTTCCCTAGCAGGCCGATGCCTGAGACCCCACCGCTCTGATAAAATACTTCAGGGTTTATAGGATGGAAGATTTTGTTTGGAAATGAGCACAGCCCGTAGTCATTCATACCCTGGAGTTGTCAGCTGATGCGTCTGAGTCACCCCTCACCATCTCCTGGCACCCGAGGGCCTCCTGGTCCACCGACAGTGGTCTGAGCTTGGCCATATTTGGTTTTCTCGAGCTGGTTGGCTTTGGACGTGTCTTTCAACCTGCCAACACCCGAGTGGGGACCCAGATCCAGCCGTGCATTTAAATGGCAGGCGGTGGAGACATCCAGGGATGCGGGGCCGTTTACTTAACATAAATTAGTTCTCGGCTGTGCATTCCTTTGGTTGTAAACAGTTTAGGGTCATGGCAGCTAGTGTCTTCTCTGCCCCGCTCTCCCCAGCGCAGACCTCCATTGGATTTGTTTCTACAAACAGGGACCTTGAGGATTGCAAGGGGTTCCCCCCTTCCTCCCGCGTGTCCATGCCTCCCCATCCCCGCCGCTTTGCTCCCAGTGGGCGCTGCTAAGTGTGTCTCATCCACTGTCTCATTGAGGTAGGAACTCCTCTTATCCCCATTTCACAGAAAAGAAGACTGAGGCTCAGAGAGCTTAAGGAGTTTGCTTGAGGTCACATAGCTAATAAATGGTGGAGCTGGAATTTGACCCCAGCAACATGTTTTCTGAGTCCTTGCTCTGGAAAAGCCCTGCAGTGATTATGTGGTTTCTCTTGCAATCTGGAGAGTCTGTTGCTGGGCTCGTGAGATTTTTCCTGGTGGCTTAAACAGCAGCCCATTCACTGGCAGCACCAGCCTGTGGACCTGTTCAGACCTCCCCCAGCGGGAGGAAAGTTGGGGTTAGGAATGCGCGTCATCATGGCAGCGGCGTCAGCACGACGGCCTGGTCCAGACCTCAGATTCAGGGCAGGAGGACCCCGGGTGTGAGAGTCCGGTTTGTGCTCTGCCCCGGGGTCCTCCAGGGAGTGGGTGCGCCCGGCCTGCGCTGGGGAGTCCGCCTGCACCCATGGAGCGCTAGCAGGCAGGGAGTCCGTCCTGGTATAAACAGCGGTTGGTATATTTAGAACTAATCTCTAGGGACTGTCGTATGTGTTTATCTGCAGGCTCAGAGATCAAAGTCAGGAAGGTGGGTCAGTAAGAAATGCCTGGGTTGACATCCACTTGACACAGTGGCTCTTTCCCAGGGATTCAGGGCAGTCTGATACGTGAGGCCTATTTTAGGGTCCTTCCTTATCGGTTTGGAATTGTCAATGTCTGCACTGCAGTCAAACAGGACTAGCCTGGATCTGCCTTTCCTGACTTGAAAAAGCACCACCACGCAGGCTCGCCTTCCGGGCCGTCTTTCCCAGCAGGCTCATGTGTCTGGGCCCTCCTTTTTCTCCGCAGCCCGCCCGCAGATGTAACCTCCTGATTCACTGTCTAATTTAGGGCAGAAACTTGCAGAGCAATGTCAAGAGGGGCTGTTTTCACTTCTGGATTTTACACATGCTTAATGTTCTTGCTTTGAACGCACTCCAAGAGAATATAATAAATAAAGCCGCGCACACATCTATCTCGGCAGCGGCAGGCCTCACGTGGAGCCAGCTGCTTTGGGGGATAAACCACATTTCTTTTTCCCTCCGAATCTCCCTTCCCTTCCTTCAAATATATCTTTCATTCATTAGACAAAACAGTCTTCCACAGGGTAGGAAAGGGCACAGCGATTACATCTCTAGCACCAGATATTTTCTAGTCATAAAATTATTTGCCTCTGGCTTTTCTTCCCAGTTTGATTCGCATTTATTCTGGAATCAAACACACCAGTATTGGGCCATTGCTGAATTCTATAAGATGACTCAGTTTGAACAAGCTCCTGCTTTATGTAATGGGACTTCTTAAGTGGGCCGCCTGTCGGGAAGGTCCGGGAAGCTCCTGTACTTGGTGCAGGAGGCTGTGTTTGAAGGACATGGGTTCTGCTCTGCAGTACTTACGACTGAAAGGGAAATTGAGAAATGAACGTGGACTGTCTAGCATGGAACCCAGGACAGGGCAGAAGCACTGGCCAGGCGAGGCTCCCCGCCAGGATCTGGAGCAGACGCTGAGCCAGGTGTGGGTGTTACGGGGACCAGCTGAAGCTTCATGTTCAGCCACGAGGCTGAACAGCGTTCCACGTACCACCCACACGCTGCCCACTCAAGGGGTGAATGGACATTTGTGTCTGTGATGGTTGATAGGGAATTTAATTTAGGCACAGCTAATAGCTGTGTGTGTGCGCGTGCACGCACGTGTGTGTGTGTGTGGTGGGTTGGTGAGAGTTTCGTGCATTTTGTTTGAATTTGAACATTAGCTAATCTTGTAGGCACTGTTTCATGTTGGGGATGTCTCATATACAATGTGATATTGGGGTTCAGACTTTGCAGTTGATTGTAGATATCTCTTTTATTTCACTTTTTCTTCTCCTGTCTTTTTCAAGAGAGCGGGGAGATATTTATGTATGGGTAATGCAAGGTCCATAATGTTATAGATTACAGCTTTTAAATTTTTATTACTTTTTTAAAGATAAAGATTAGTGGTTTGGGCTCGACTGGGCTGAGTTGAGTTTAGAAATAAAAATAGCCACGATTCATTGAGTATCTAGTGTATGCTATCCTTTTTGTCAGGAACTTCATGTGAATTGTGTAATTTAAGTCTCAAAACAGTCGTGTGTTGTAGATACGCGTATTTTAACTGTACCAAGGAAGGAGTAGGTTCACCATAGCTAATGCCATGGTATTCCATACAAGTTGGGATCTGGATCTGGATGTAGAGCATAGCGTCGGAGGGTAGAGGGTGAGACTTGTGGCCTCAGGCCTATGAGATTTGGGGGAGCAGGAAAGGAGCCCTTTCGTAAAGCCCAGAACGTAAAAGAACTTCCTGTTCAAGAAAAGGAGATGAAGAAAACTCTGTTTACTGCTTTGGAGTGAACAAGAAGGAGGCTCACTGTGTGTCCTGGGGCTTCCTCTGCCCCCTGCGCTGTACCACTCACAGGATGGAGTCTGGGTTTATGCTACTCGCTTGTTACAGGAACTTTAGGATTAAAAAATGGACGTCGATGGTTGGATGGATTAAGAAAATGTGATGTGTACATACCGTCCCCTCCAAATTCATGTTGAAGCATTAACCTCCAGGTATCTGGAGATTGGCCTTTGGGGGGAGATCAGGTTTAGATGAGGTCATGAGGGTGGAGCCCCCGTGTTGGGATTAGTGCCCTTATAAGACCAGACACCAGAGAGCCTCTCTCTCTCTCTTTCTCTCTCTACCTTTTGAGGACACAGTGAGAAGGTGGCTGACTCCAAGCCAGGAAGAGAGCCCTCACCACAAAGCAGTCACCCTGGTCTTAGATTTCTAGCCTCCAGGACTGTGAGAAAATGCATGTCTGTTTTTTAAGCCACAGTCTGTTGTATTTTGTTATGACAACCAAGCAGACTAAGACACATACAATGGAATATTATTCAGCCTTAAAAGAGAAGGGAATCCGGTCGTATATTGGGTTGGCCAAAAAGTTCACTTGGGTTTTCCATAAGATGTTATGGAAAAACCCAAACGAACTTTTTGGCCAACCCAATATTATAACATGGATGGACCTTGAAAACATTATGCTACATGAAATGAACCAGGCACAAAAAACAAACCCTGTTTGATTCCACTTGTTTGAGGGGTCTAAAAGCAGTCTGACTCTCAGAAACAGAAGCTAGAATGGTGGTTGAAAAATGGTTAAGATGGTACATTTTGTACCACATACAAAAACTAGGTCTAGGATGATTGATACCCAAATAGTCCTTCAAAAATAAACACAACCAACTCTGAAGAAACTTCTACATCTCAGGGCCCTCAGTGCTCAAAAAATAAGCAATCCTGGCTGAGGCTGTGCTAATGATAAAAAACACAAACCTCATAACAAAATACACCTCCACGAGGAAGAGCTGGCTGATACAAGAAGCAGGAGAGTTAGTGCCCCAACAGCTAAAGTAATGGGGCGGTTTGAAGGGACCATAAAATAAATTTGTTTGAGACAGTTGAAGAGATAAAAGAAGAAATAGAAAACCTAATAAAAGAACAGTTCTCTATGAAAAAAGAGAAAGTTTGAAAAAAGGGTCCAGTAGTACTTTTGGAACTGAAAAACAGTTGTTGAGGTAAATAAGTTAATGGGGTGGATGAAACATCAGAGTAGACACAGCAGAAGATAGAATCTGTGACTGGAAGTTAGACCTGAGGAAATTGCCCAGAATTCAGCACTGAGAGATACACTACTGAATCTATGAAAAAGCTGTTGAAAGAATCAGGGAAGAGAACCAAAAGGTTCAGTATGTGTCTAAATGGAGTTCTGGGAGACAACAGAACGGTGCAAAGACATCATTTTAGAAGCTGATGCCAAGGACATTCCAAAATTGAAGAAGGATATTGATTTTGTAGGTTTCAGTAGCACACTGAGGATTGGGTAGGGTAATTAAAAATACATTGACATCTAGACAGTCAGCATAGAAAACTGCTGAAAAGTCAAAGAAAATGAAAAAATCTTAAAAGCAAGCAGGGAGAAAAGGCAGATTATCTGCAAGCAGCAGACTTCATCAAAACCATAATAGAGGTTAGAAGACAAGGAAACAATATCTTCCAAGTGCTCAGTGGATGTCAAACTAGAATTCTATACAAAGCTAGACTGTCTTTCAAGAGTTAGGATGAAAAGACATTTTTTTGTGTAAACAAACACCGGGAGCATTTACCTCTAAAATGATCATGGCTGAGAGAGCTACCAAGAGATGCATTTAAAGAAAGAAGCATTCATTGTTTCTTTTCTTTAAAAGAAGGCTAAGATTTAGGATGGTTTGAAAACAACGTAGTTGTAAATATTGAGCAATAATAAGGTGGAAGATTAGTGATGGATGGGGTGGGTGCAGAGATGAGAACTTAATGCATTCTAAGGTCTCGGTATTTTTCAGAGGAGTAATGAACTCTCATTGAAAATCCTCCATAGTTCAAAACAAAGGAGAGAAATATCCAGACGTTGACTTTGGACATCCATCATGATCACTAGAATGACAGTTCACGTGTCTTGAATTCTTTCATTTATGTTATTTCATCTAATCTCACAGCAACCATATGAAAGAGATTATTGCTCCTGTTTTGCAAGGTGAGGAAACAGGGTGTGTTTTACCTTTGAACCCCCATCCCTCAGAGTACCGCACGGCCATAGGTGTGCTCAGTAAATGGGACCTGGCAACCCAGCCGAGGTCAGCGTGCGGTCACGGCATCAGAAAAGTGCTATCTGGACCATCCAGCTTCAGCCCCTGCCTTCTGCAGGGCCCTGCCCCCATCGTTTACCTGCCTGGGCAAGTGACCTTCTGCACATCTGTAAATGGATGCCCGCGTTCCCGTCCTACACGGTCTCTGGTCTCCCAGGTGACGGGTGCCCTTCAGCCCTTCAGCCCTGGCTGTACTTTCACCGTAGATCACAGGCCAGCGGAGCCTCCTCGATCTTTGTTGTGGTTTCTCAAGCCGGGGCCAGTGTCTGCGAGGTGCCTGGACGCCGTCCCGGCCCCTTGTTGCCAGGAGCGCAGTGAGGATGGAGCATCTGAGCACCCGCCCCCGCACACCTGCCTGGCCACCTGCGCAGGACGCCCACCCCACCCAGCCGCCCCGCCTGCTCACTGTGGTCTCAGAGCTCGGATTTCTTTACCCAGGGAATTATCAGCAAGGAAACCAGCGCCTGGGCTACACCAACTGGGAAACCAGTTGCTAGGCTACACGGGACCTTGTTCAGTCACACGCTAGAGGGGGCGCCCAGATGTCCTCCTTCAAGGAGGCTCAGTCAGCGTCTCCGCTTCGAGTAGGAAGGTTCTGTCTTCTCAGGTGTACTTGAGAGTCTGTCTCTCTCTCTGTCTCTCTCTGTCTCTCTGTTTTTGTCTCCCTCTGTCTCTGTCTTTATCTCTCTCTGTCTCTCTGTCTCTGTTTCTCTGTCTCTGTCTCTCTCTGTCTCTGTCTTTCTGTCTCTGTCTCTCTGTCTCTGTCTCTCTGCCTCTCTGTCTTTGTCTCTGTCTGTCTCTCTCTGTATCTCTCTCTGTCTCTCTCTCTGTCTCTCTGTCTCTGTCTCTCTGTATCTCCCTGTCTCTGTCTCTCTGTTTCTGTCTCTGTCTCGCTCTGTATCTCTCTGTCTCTGTCTCTCTGTCCCTATCTGTCTGTCTCTGTCTGTCTCTCTGTCTCTGCCTCTCTCTGTCTCTGTCTCTCTGTCTCTGTCTCTCTGTCTCTTTCATCTCTCTCTCTCTGTCTCTTTCTGTATCTCTCTGTCTCTTTCTGTATCTCTGTCTCTCTCTGTCTCTGTCTCTCTGTCTCTGTCTCTCTGTCTGTCTCTCTCTCTCTCTGTATATTATGTATGTATGTATATAACATGCCAAATTAACTGGTTAAGTCTGTGAAAATAAATTGTTGTGGTGGTGGTTTGATGTGTTTAATCATGGACTTGCTGTTTGGTTCCCGAATTGCCGGTTGCCTTCAGGGTACAGCAGCTCCTCAGTGGGTCCACCCCACCTGGCTCGCACATAGAAGGAAGGGGAGCTCTGCGTTTCCTTAGATTACTATGTGTATAACATATGTTAGGTGCCCATTTCTGGCTCCTCACACGTTGCCGTCATCCTCACGAGGGTTTCGTGGTTTCGGTGCATCTGGCTGGACCTGAGATCCATCCATCTCCGCGCGGCTTATGCTGCTGGGCCAGCAGGCCTGGTGGACAGACCGTGTCTTGGAGGCAGACAAAGGCTCGTGCTTGCTGCCGATGGAAGCCGCGGGCTCCCCCATGTCCCTGCTTTTCCCCCGAGAGGCCCTGGCCGTGGGTTCCGGGGCAGCCGTGGCGTTGAGCCACATCTTGTCCTCTTGTGGCTGAGATAGCATTTTGCTTTCACCAGAGCGGCTGGAGGGTCAGGTTACCCCTTCCCGGGGGCGATGGCTCGAGGCAGGTGGGAACGGCATCTGCCCAGCAGCATGGGGACCTGGGCTCGCATTTGGCCCCCCCGTCTCAGAGGCAGCCTTGGGAAAGCCTGAATCCTCAGTTTCTCCAGCTGTAAACTCAGGGCATCAATCTCCACATTGTCAAGAAAATAGAGTGCGATGATAACATGAGAAAATGCTTTGTAAACCCTAAAACGCGGCACTCATATAAGGCACCGTTCCTCTCAGGTTGGGGAGGTTAATGGCCCCTTGCTGTCCCATATTTCAGTGCCAGCAACCGTGAGAGCTGTCAGTATATACTGACTAATGATGAGGTGAAGAAGCTGGTGGGCCTGGTGTGGAGGCCGGGCCTTTCCTTTTATAAATGCCCGCAATTACGCAGTTACTCACTGAGCAGGTGTTTATTGAGCACCTGCTAAACGCTGGCCGCCTGGCCTACAAGGGAACGGGCCGGTGAAGTCGTGAGTAATGTTCCCTCCGGCCTCCCAAAGTCAGAAAAATAAGGTGCATTTTTCAGAAACTTAAGTGTATTCAATATAAAGGATTGTCCTTTATGCTGATAATCTCTCTCTCCTGCCCTTTGGTGATAAATGTCTTTTCTTTTACGAAATGGTGGTGATAGTAGAAGGTAGTTGAGTTTTGAAAAACTGCCCAGACAGCACATTTAAAAAAGGCTTTACCAGTCCTTGAACTCCAAAAGCTCAGGAACCACTGGTCTAGCCCAACCTCCTGCCCACCGCAGACGGCTCTTTCCATTCCTAACAAGTGGTCGTCTGGCTTCTACTCTGACGGTTCTGGGAAAGGGGGCCTCACGAACTCGCAAAGCAGCCATTCTGGTTTGGACGAGCCTTTATTTTTTGAAATCAGCTAAAGGGAAAGTCTACCGTCCTGTGACTTTTGCCCATGCGTGTCTGACCCCTTTCATCCGGAGCAAACAAAGTGCATTTACCCTCCGGATTTGTGACTGCGTTCCTTCTAACTTGTTTTCCAGGGTTGTTGCCCTGCTTTCTTCACCCAGTTCTCCAGGGCTTCGTTCTCACCCTTCACCTTCTTCGGGTCACCTGCACTCTGCTGGGGTCCCTCGTGGAGTCCGTTGCCCAGGGGGACACCAGCCCGGCTGTGGGCTGGCTTGGGGTGATTCCCTCGTGCTGGGCGCTGAGTGCAGATTAAGGAGGAAAAGATTGCTTTCGCCTTTGGCTGTGCGCTTACTGTTGACAGCGAGTTACAGTCTGCTCAACCCCCAGGGTCTCCGCTGTCTATATCGCTGATGAGCCAGGGGGCCGCCCGCCTTCTGTTTGGGCAGTGACGTTTTTTCATGTGAGTGCAGGACTTTGTATCTGTGCCTCTTATATTTCATCTTGTCAGTTTGGACAAGTTTGCAAACAAGTTTCCATAGTTTCAGTGGATTGAGGTCACTCGACTCTTGGTTCAACCTTCCAACTTACCAGCGATTCCTCCCAGATTTGTGTCAGCAGCACAACTGACAAATTTGCCTTCATCCAAATTTTTTAATTCCGTGTTTAAAAAGCGAGAGCCAAGGACAGAGCTGTGGGTCCCATCAGTAGAGACCTTCCAAGCTTAGACGCATCTGTGAATCAGTACTCCGAACATCTGTGTGTGGAGGCGGTACATCTGTGTGTCAGCTGACTGCGGACCCGCCGGAGTGCGTGTCCACACCGAGGATGTGAGTTCTGTGTCCGACCCGTTCCTGAACCCGTCACTGCTAGGACGATGACTTCCAAATTTACCTTTGCAGCCCACATGTCTGTCTCAAGTTCACATTTTTAATTTGCTACTGGACATGCCTGGAATGTTTCAAGTCCCTCAAAATCAGTTCATTCTCTCGCTGCCCCCGAAAGCCTTTCTCCCTTCCTGTGGTCACTGTTTCCGTGATGGCGCCACCACGTTGGTTCAGCCGGACACGGGGCCCTGTCCCCCACATCTTAGTTTTCTTCTCGCTCCAAAGCGAACTCAGTCACCCGGTCTTGGAGGCTCCCCTTCCGTGATATTTCATCGCCCAGCCTCGGACTCTGATCTGCCTGCCGTGGTGGCTGTAAGAGCCTTCTGAGTAGATGCTCCGTCCTGGTTCACCCTGACTCTGTCCCCAGGAAGCAGAGCGGATGGCTTTCTGTCGTTACGCAGCTCCCACCCTCGGCCGGCTCCCTGTGGATGGTAAACGGGGCTGGGCCTTCACAGCCTGGCCTTTACTCATCTCAGCAGCCTGACGGCTTCCATCAGCCCCAGGCGCCAGACGTACCGCCTGCTGCTGGTTCCCAGATGCAGGATACTCATTGGTACTTTGCGCGTGCCGTTCCTTTCACACTTTCTAGTCAAGCTTCCCCGCCTCTGGGGCTCCTTCCCTGACCGTTCCAGGCGGGGTTAGGAGTCCCTTCTCCAGGCTGCGGTCACACTCCGGCAGACCCTTGAGATACCCAGTCACGTGGCGGATATCTGCCTTCCCCACTTGGTTGGGGCCCTTTCGAACAGGGACTGAGTTCTCTTTAACGTCGTAGCCACGACCAGCTCAGGGGCCCAGCGACAGGTGCTCAGGGTTTGCGGAACGAATGGGGGCGTGGGTAGCCCGACACATCATTTCCTATTAATTTCCCCGCTCATCAGCCCTCCCAGAGTCTGTGTCGGCAGCATCCCTTTAATTCACTGGCCTTGTGATCCTATTAAAAAAAGTAAAAGAGGTACTTTGACATCGATTAGGTTTTTCTCCAAATCATCTGAATTCTCGTCCACTCTCAGCGAGTTCACGCCCATTTTTCCTGCTTGGTTGCAGGTTTCTTTCCCCTCCCGCGTGTGAGTGAGGGCAGCAGCCCCGCAGCTCACTGGCTGGACACGATATGTACTTTCCGGTGACGTCATGATGCAGGCACTCCCTGCCAGGTGGCCTTCCACAAGGGGCTTCAGTCACCCAGGCCCTATTCGTCCTGTGCTCGGCCCTCGTTCAGGTCATCAGAGTCTCTCCATCCAGCTGATTTGCGGGGCGGGGGGAAGAGAGGCTGCAGATGGGAAAGCGGGGATCGTGTGTGGGAGGTTCTCCCGGCTGGGACCGGCTGCAGCACCGTCACTGCTGTGCACGCTTCAGTGGCCAGAACTTAGTCACAGGCCGTGTCCAGCTGCCAGGGAGCCTGGCAACTGCGGGCTCGCTGTGGCCCAGGAGGAAACGGGACGCAGACACTGGTGCATTCCCAGTTCCTGCCACACCCTCAGGCTCAGCTTTCATCCCCTCGTGCTCCCCCGGAGCCCTTTCATCCCCTCGTGTTCCCCCGGAGCCCTTCTTGCCCCGGCTCTTTTCCGTGCTCTGAGCACACAGCTGTGCCGTCGCCCAGCCCGGGCCTTGCTGGTTGCTTTCTGCCTTCGCATTCTCTATATCCTCCAGTCCGTGGGACCTCGGTCCTCTCTGCTTGCTGATTGGGCTGGACTTGACTCCCCATCTCTCCAGTCTCCTAGCAACCCTCCTTGCCTTGCTCACGTGTCTGGGCCTAGACCGTCTGATCCTTGGTACCTGTGCCATCGCCATGTGTGTGCCTTGGATGGGGGCCCGCCTGAGTCCAAGTCCCAACAGGACAGGGGAGAGTCCTTTCAAACGTCTAGCGCTTTGAAGTCCTTCCTGTGATGCTGGGTGTGGATAGAGGCTATTTTTAGAGACAATGAGAGAATGTAAAGACTAGCAGTGAGAGGCATAAAAAAAGACAGTGGAAAACACGGCTTCGGGAAGCCGACGGAACCGGTGCTGTGTATCTGGAAGGAGACAAGCCCGAAGGGAAGCACTAATCTTTATATAGAAGTAAAAAGTTGGTTTAAAAATTGTTTTAAAGGTGATGGTGCTAGGGTAGAAGTTCTTTTGTTACTCTGAAAAAGAAAGTGTCTCACATTTTAGTGTGGGGTTTTTAGGTAAGAGACGAACACAGAATTCATGAATTCCAGAATTTGGGGATCTGGGGGTGGGTTTCTGAGAGAGGTCAAGTCATGTGCTTTCTTGGAAAAGACTGTGAGTGGGAGAGCCCGTCTCGTAGACGTGACCTGCTGGTGCAGGAGGTGGAGGGGCAGCTCAAAGTCTCCCTCCACCCCTGCGATTCTTTAAAAAAAAAAAAAGCTGGTGCTGTGCTTTTGGCTCGTAGCTCTTCTGAGAGACGCTCGTAGTTCAAGTATTTGTCTCTGGGTGATATTTCCCAATGATTTCATAAGGGGAACGGGTGTTGTCTTGTAGATTTGGAACTACAATGCCTGAATTCCATGCCCTATTTTGTCACCCGCTCACTCTGCAGTCACCCGCTGGGCAGGTCACTCCTCCCATCTTTGCATAGTCTGCTTACCCGTTAAGTGGGGATGGATTTGCAGGAGGTGTGGCTGAGAATTCCTTCACGTTTCCAACATGCTTTAGGGTACGTAAGGCAAGCATCCTGGACCATCTACATTTGTGAGGTGTGTTTCTCTGCACCTTGGTCCTTCGGTTCTTGCCTTGAGACGTGTGGCTCTTTGCAAACATTGCTTCTTAGAAACAGCCCCCTAAATTTGTGTGCCCCTCCCAGTGAGACCTGCAGGGTGCCCTCCGATGGGTCGGGGGCTGGGGGTGGGCGGGAAGCCGGATGCTGACACCTTCAGGCCAGCGACCTGCCGTGGAGGCCGTGAGTGAGGTAGTCAGCAGCCTGGTTGCTTGGTCGGGACTGGGGGCTTCACAGGAGTTGGTTCCTCCATGCCTCAGCCTTCTCATCTGCGAAGTGGGCATCATAATAGTGCTCGCCGGTGGGGGTGCTGAGAGGATTACGTACGTGAACACAGGTAAAGCCCTGAGAATGGGGTCTGGCCCATAGTGAATGCTCTGCAGGTATTAACTCTTGTTCTTAAGCAAGAATTTCAGGCGGTTCCCCTCGGCTGGCTTTCTGTCCTGTGACTTGCTTCCGTCCATGTTGAGGGCTGACCTGGGCCTGCAGACAGGAGGAGAAGGACCCTCACTGTCCTCGTGCTGCCCAAGTTTATGTCGGGGTGGCTCTCAGCAGCCGGGGGGGGAGGAGCTGTGTTTCAGCTTCCGGCGCTTGTTGAAAATGGTTGTTACATGTGGTCACAGAATTCCCCTGCGAGAGGCCGACCTGGGAGCTCGCCCTCTGTCGATGTTCTCAGATGAGTCCAGGAGATGCTGTATTTCAAGCGGGGCGCTTCGGGGGCTGGGGCGTGGGGCTCCGAGACTCCTCCGTGCTTCAGAGTCTAACCAAACTGAAGCGCTTCCCCGCTCGCGGCGACCCTTCCGCCCTGCCTCTTATCCTGGGTTCCCCAGCGATTTCACCTGCTCGAGGCCGCGTGGGGAAGGCCGGGCGGGGTGGAGACGGGGTGTCCTGTGAGCGCGTGCAGGACAGCTGTGTCGTGTTCACCGACAGCCGGGGCCTCTTCCGCGAGCCCCGGCCCACTGCTCCCTGCCCTGCGCTGCTGTCCCCTCGGTTGAGGCCCCGGACCCTGCGGTGGGCCGGGGACTGGGGTGGAGGAGATGGGGGTGGCGCTAGCATAAGCACCACTTGCAAAGAATGGGATTAATTTGCAGGAAGCTAAGGCCACACCCTTGTGAAAGAGCAAAGCCACCAACTGTCCGTGGGGCACCTCCCGCGTGTGTGGCACCACTCGGGGGCCGAGGGAGGCCCTGGGGTGGCCGGACGTGACTCCTGTCCTTGGAGAGCTCACGGTCTCCTGGGGGGCACACGTGTAAACAGGACAGGCCTGCGGAGCCAGCTGAAGGCAGGGCTGGGAACTGTCACACAGGCTGTGCCGGGCTCATTGGTGCACGTTATACACTCGGAGAATGGAATGATTTTTGTATTTGTTTTATTTTGGTGAAAAACACAAAACGTGAAGTTTAACCATCTTAACCAGTTTTAAGCGTACAGTCTAGTGGTGTGAAGTATATTCGCATTGCTGTGAGGTAGATCTCCAGAACTTTCTCATCTTGAAAAATGGGAACTCTGTCCCCATTGAATGACGACTCCTCACCCCCCTCCCCCAGCCCCTGGAAACCACTCTTCTGCTTTCTGTGTCTATGAACTTGACTCCTCCAGGGACCTCATGTAAGTGGAGTCATACAGTAGTCGTCTTTTTGTGTCTGGCTTATTTCACTCAGTGGAATCGTCAAGGTTCATCCATGTTGTAGCCTGTCACAGAATTTCCTTCCTTTTTAAGGCCAGATAGTGTTCCATTGTATGGATGGACCACATTTTGCTTATGCATCCGTCCGCCTGTCTGTCTGTGGACACTTGGGCTGCTTCCACCTGTTGGCTTTTGTTAGTCATGCTGCCATGAACATGGGTATACCGATATCTCTTCCAGATACTGCTTCCAGTTCTTTTAGGTAAATGACCAGAAGTGGGATTGCCGGATCATATGGTAGTTCTACTTTTAATTTTTTTGAGGACCCTCCATACTGTTTTCCGGGGGTAGTTGCACTGTTTTACATTAACATCAGCACAAGAGTTCCAGTTTCTCCACATCTTCACCCCCACTTGTTGTTTTCGGGGTTTTGACAGTAGCCATCCTAATGGGGATGAGTTGGTATCTCACTGTGGTTTTGATTTGCATTTCTCTGATGATCGGTGATGTTGAGCATATTTTCATGTGCTTCTTGCCCATTTGTATATCATCTTTGGAGAAATAGCTATTCCAGTCATTTGTCCATTTTTAAATCAATACCTGGAGGCTTTTGTTTCTGTTCTGCCCATCCCCCCAGACATCTGGCGTCGGCAGAGATGGCCAGACCAGTTCAGCCCCAGCAGAGGCCGAGAGCAGGACTTCCCTCAGGAAGTCCCAGAAGTGGGGCTTGCTCGTGGCCGTCGGCCGAATAACCAAGACCACTGAACCCTGCCCTCTTCCTGCTCTTTCACTTTGCAGTGGTTTTGCACAGGTGAGATGCTGGGTGTATTCATTTCCCGTTCCTGCTGTAACAAATCATCACAGACTTAGTGGCTTAAAAAAGCATCATTCTGGAGGTCAGAGGTCTAAAATGGGCTCCACCCCTTCTGGAGGCTCTTGGGGAAGAACCTGCTTCTTTGCCTTTTCCAGCTTTTAGAGGCCCTGTCCTGCACCCACACTAGCTACGCCTCCACGTTGCACGCTGGGGACACGCGTGTTTGCACGCACTCACTTCGACATGTGTGTGTGTGTGTGTGTGCGTGCCCAAGGTGCCCGGTCACGGGAGGGCACTTGCTGTCCCGACCCTGTATCCCAGGCAGGCAGCTCTCCCTCCCCCCGTCGTGACCCCTTTCCACACTTGCTTGATCTCCGGTGACTTGGGGTCAGTGGGTGGGGTTTCGTAACTGCTTGGCTCAGTTGGAGGTTGGACGGGGCACCGACCATCCTGAGTGGGAGCCCCAATCCCATGGTTTTATAAGGAAAACTGCCTTTCATCCCTGGGGTCAGCACACAGGGTCTCAGATGCCGGCGGCCAGGGCACCACCCATCACAAAGCGGTGTGTGGTCCAGTCTGTTTTCTATGGAAAGGATGCTTTTCTTGGTGGGATGCTGAGTGCAGAGAGCAGAGCCAGGCAAGTGGCCCACGGGCCCTGTCCCCTCCTGGACGTGTGTGGAGACAGGTGACTCTCACCATCCAGGTCCCACGTCTGCTCTGCCCCCATTGGCCAGTTGTCACGTCCCCATTTCACAGACCGGGAAAATCCAATGTTGACAGGTTCCCACTGAGTCTGACGTCCAAGGGGGGCTGACGCTCCGGGGGTTGTGGCTCCAGGGCGTCAGCCGGGCCAGGAAGAACAGCTGGGAGAGGCGACAGGGGCCCGGAGGCTGGGCGCCGTGGGGAGCAGGCATCGCACACCCCGCTCTTGGAGTCACGGCCGTCCTTGTCCATCCGCTGTGTCTGTGGTGCTTTTCAGATGCAAGCGTTTATTAGCATTAAAGGGGGGGAACTCAGGGGTGGGGAGGGGGGGCGCCGTCTGGAAAGCCCGTTCCTTTCGCCAGCACGTTCCTAACAATAAACTCTTCCGCCACCCACATGCCAGTTGTGGAATCAGGGAATGCGGAACTGTGTACAGGGCCTTAGAGGTCCTTTGGTCAACTTGACCGAAGCACAGAGGGGGGCTGAACTGGTCCAGAGTCACACAGCCTCTGGTGGAGGGGAGGAGACATGCACCCAGGCCCAGTGCACCTTGTCCTCTGTCTCCTTGCCAAGGAGGAGAGCTGCCAGGGCTGGGGGGTCGAGGGCTGAGAGCTGGCACCCTGCCCGGTGGCCTCCCCTTCGTTGCTGCAGGCCCGAGGTTCGGCTCACTTGACAACAAGGTCAACAGTAAAAGGACCCCAGTGAATGACTGCCATTCACTGCAGCTTCACGAATGGCTGCACCCGCTAAGGGCTTGCAAGGGTTTTAAAACCCTTGGAACAGCTCAGAGCTTCGCAGGCCTCGGGCATGTCGCCCACCTGCCCGTGCTCCGGGCTCGGAGGGAACATGAGCTTCGGTCCCGAGTGGCTCCTGCTCGGCGCTCTCACCACTAGGCTCTCCTGCTTCCTCTCCGGCTCCCTTATTCCCTCAGTTCCCTCTTGGTTTGTCCCCAACACCCAGGGTTTCCACACCCCCTCGGCTCTCCCGCTGCCCCGCTGGCTCCATGGACCAGCCCCAGATCCGACTTGTGGCAAAGGTTGTCAGCCTCCTAATTACGTACGGACCCGTTTGGAGGACAGTCACCTGAACGGGGCCAGTGCCGCAGACACGGTTTCACAGCATTTCTACAGCCCCGGTTTCTGCTCCATGAATCATCGCTCCATTCTGGGATGAAAACTGAAAGTGCCTTGACCTCTGCCTTCCCTTTGGGCTCCTAAAGATGGACTTTCCCAACTCCCCAGCTCCCTCTGGCCTGGCCCGGCCTGTGGGTGCACTTGAGGCATCTGGGCAGCTCCGAGGACCCCCCCCACCCCGGGCGGCAGCCACTGCCCGGGCCGCTGCCCCACACCAGGACCCAGTGACTCCTCTGTCCTCCTCGGGGAAAGGATGGAGTGAAGGCCGAGAGGGCTCAGAGGCTCCTGGTCTGGAAGGTGTCAGAAAAACCCAAGGAGAAGGAAGGGCAAAGGCCGAGCGGGGCTCAAGAGGGACAGGAGACCATGCACACAGAGGGAGGGACTCAGGAGGCTCCGAGGAAAGAGCTTGGACTTGAGATCCAGAGGGCCTGGAGGGCTCGGTGGGTAAGTCGGTCCCAGCCCGAGTCCCACGTGGTGTTGTCCTTGGCAACGGGAAGTCTCAGGACATGGGGGAGAAAGTGGATTCCCTCAGCAGACACGTCTCTTTATACCTGCTGTGCTGGGCGCAGGCTGGAGGGAGGACCCACCGCGGCCGCCCAGGGATGTTCCTGCACCCGGGCAGAGCCGGGGACAGGCTGGGGCTCGTGGGATCCTCAGACCTGAGCTTTCTTCCCCAGAGAAGGCGGCCCCGCCTGCCCAGGTGTCCTTCCTCTTGGACTGTTCTTCCAAGTTCTCTGAGTCCAACACTCATTCCTCTTTGGCTTTTAAAATGAAGCTGAATTAAATTAAATTTTTTATTTTTTTAATATTACATGAAATCGACACAACACAAAATTTACCATCGTAACCTTTTTAAAGTATGTAATTTAATGGCATTAAGTGCATCCCCATTGTCGTGCTACCATCACCACCATCATCTCCAGAACTTTTTCGTCTTCCAGGTGAAACTGGTCCCCATTAAACACTAGCTCCCCACCCCCTCCCCCAGCTCCTGGCAGCCCCCGTGGTACTTCCTGTGTCTGTGAATCTGACTGCTCTGAGGGCCGCCTATAAGTAGATCATACGGTATTTGTCTTTTTGTGGCTTATCTCACTGAACATTTTGTCCTCAAGGTTTCAAGTTGAAGCGTCTGACACATTGCGTCAGAATTTCTTTCCTTTTTAAGATTGAATAACAGTCCATCGTACGTAGAACATTTTGTTGATCCATTCGTCTGTTGATGGACACTGGGGCCGGTTCTCCCGTTTGGTTATCCTGCATAATGCTGCTGTGAACATGGGTGTCCCCGCTTTCTTCTTTTGGATAAGTACCCATAAGTGGAATTGCTGGATTGTATGGTGAGTCTATGTTTAGTTTTTTGAAGAACCACCGTGCTATCTTCCATCAGATTTGCACCCTTTTACCTTCCCGCCAATGGTGCACAGGGTTCTGCTTTCTCCACGCCCTGGACGGCACTTGTTTTCTCTGGTGTTCTGATGACATCATCCTAATGGGTGTGAAGCGCTCTCTCTGGCTTTGAGGACTTCCCTGTAGACCCTGTTGAGACCCCGAAGTCCTGGGGAATCCTGGGATGATAAACTAGAGAAGAAACGAGGGCTGGAGGGCCGTGCTCTCTGTGTTGCCCTTCCTGGCTGCATGGCCCTGAGGTTGAACTTACCCTGTAAGCCCAGGCCAGCTGGGGGCCGTCACCGAGGACGGCTGAGCGCCCTCTCCCAGGCCACCCCTCTAGCCGAGAGCCGGCCGGGGAGCAGAGGGAAGTGGGTGGTGGGCTACACCCTCTCGGCCCTTGTCCTGAGGCCAGTGCGGGGGAGACCCAGGCACCATGGAACTTGGTGGGAGTTGGACCGGCCGGGGAGGGGTGACGGCTGGGACCCCAGGGCTCTGGGAGCCGCGTATCTGAGCCAGAAGGACTTTTATGGTGACTGGCCGGGCCTCCTCACTCTGAAGAAGAGGAAGTCAGGAGCCAAAGAGAGAAGTGATTCGCCCATGTGCCCAGAACAAGTGGCGATGGAGCAGGGCCTGGAATTCAGCTCTCTTGGCTTCTGGCTTGGCCCTTCCCCGCAAACTCGGGGAAGCGTCAAGGTGGTTTCATGTCTGTTGGCAGCTTAATGTTTTCCAAGGGGAGACAGCCTCAGGGCCGCTTGCTCATTTTTTCGTTGCCTTTCCCCCTTCTCACCTGCCTGCTGTCTGGCAGAGGTGTCGTGGGGATGAATGAGATAAATGGCGTTGACTTTGCTGAATGAAAGAAGTGTTATGCTTTATACAGAGCGTGGCTAATGAAGTGGCCTGTGAGTGCAGAGGAATCAAGTCACGCGCTGCTTTTGTCCCACCTGGATGAGAATTGGCGACGTCCGGGAGGAGGACAGAGTGCCGAGCGTGCACATATTTGTGTGTGTTACGTGTGTAGTGTGTAAATATGTGCGGGACCCCTCCCCCCGCACAGTGCAATCCCACGGACGATGGAGAAATTTCAGAGCCTTCCCCTGATGGAGGGTCCTTGGAAAATGGAGCATGGTTTTCAAGGATCTGTGGAATTCTCTCTATTCTGAATTCTCTGGATAGATTCACTTTTTCACAAATTGACACTATCAATATTTGTGTGTGAGATACAGCACTTTTTAAGAGGTGGTTTCTTAACAAGGAGGGGATACTTCTAGGAAAAAGTCTTTTTTTTTTTTTATAAAACAGCTTTTGTGTTTTATTTCACATCACTGAAGGTGCGTTCCTCTCCTTTGGTGCCCTGAGGCTTTATATGTGGGCATGTGTGGAGTGATTCTTATTAAGTAATACTTCATACTTGGGTAGAATCTCATTTAGTCCTTACGACTGTCATGTAAGGAATGCATTATTATCTCTGTTTTACAGAGCAGTAAGCTGAGGCCCAGGGAAGCGTACATCACTGGGCACCCGGCAGGGTGGTTGGTGGTGTGAGTGATGGTCACCGGGTCGGGGGCCTGGGTTCTGACACTGTGAGGCTGGAGGAAAGCCACTTCCTCCCTCTGATGTCTGGTTCTGCTAGAACTTCTCCAGAGGGCTTGCGTTTATATGATGGCACGTCTCAGGCCCGGGGACGGGATCCAGGAGTCCTCTCCCCACCTGTGCACATACCTGTTCAGACCTCATGGAGCCCAGTTGATATTACACGAAATTGTTATTAAAGATCAAGAAGACGAGGAAAAGGAAAGGATCTTGCCCATGTTTCTCGGCTAATTTCCAAATAGACTGTTCCACTGTATCCCAAACCTGGATCCTTTTGTTTACAGAGAGCTGCAGCTGGAGACACGGGTGCAAACGACCCTCAGTCCTGAGCGCAGGTTGTGGTCGGCAGAGGGGTGCACAGAGGGGCTGCAGAGCCATCCCGGGACTTCTCGCTCCTCTGCGCCTGCGGGCAGGTGCTGTGTTTTCCTGATGTGCTGGAGTTTGGGAGGAAGAGGCCGCAGGGTGGCCAGTTCACCAGGTGGGGTCTGCACACTCCCCCCCCCCCATGGGTGGTCAGCAGCTGGACGAGAATCTGATGCTGGTTTGGCCACAGTCATTTTGGAAGTGTACTTAAACAATCAAACAAAATCCCAACGGTTTTCTTTCTGATGACCAAAGAATTATTTAGTGTACAGAGTTTGGAAAATACACTAATGAAAACAGTAGCTGGTACTTACAAAGGTCTTGCTCTTGAGCACTATTCTAAGGGTTGTCCCTTATTAACCCAGCTGCGATAGCCTCTGTTGTTATCTCAGTTTCACAAGGGAGGAGTCTCAGGTACCAAGAGGTCAGGTGACTGGTCCAGTCACAGGGCTGTAACTGACAGGGCTGGAACCCAGCCCGCCTGGTTTCTGAGTCCAGGGCCCTGTGTGCCAGGCTGACCTGCCTCTGTGCAAATGAATGTCACTCATCACCTGAAGATAACCGCTAATAACATTTCTGTTTTTTAAAAATAATAAATTATTTTATAATTTATTTATATTCAGTTTCCTTTTAGCCTTTCTCCTATAAAAAAACGTCTTTTATAAAATTGAGGTCCTACGGTATATACTTTTTTGGACCCTGTTTCTGTTGCTTAATATTATGTTGTAAAAATTTTTTCGATATTATTTTTCTTTTTTTAATTAATTTTTATTGGAATAGAGTTGCTTTACAATGTTGTGTTAGTTTCTACTGTACAGCAAAATGAATCAGCTATACATACACATATATCCCCTCCTTTCTGGATTTCCTTCTGTATATTATTTTTCAAAAACATAATTCTTATGGCTTCCTAAAATTCTATCATGTGGATCTGCATTGGTTTATCTAACCAGTGCCCCAGTGGTGGGCTTTGGGGGATCTCCAGTTTGGTGTTGGTATAATTCACACCGTGGTGAATACTTAACCCAGGTTCATGGCTTGCTCGAGTCTCTGTCTGGTTCCCTAGGACAGCTTCTGCGAAGGGGAGTGAACATCTGCGTTTCCTAGACTCTCCTGACAGGGTTTGCTCCCCTCTGGCGCAGCAAAAGGGGCCTGGGCAGGGTCCCCGGTGGGGCTGGCGGGGCTCTGGGCTCAGCAGACCTTCTCTCCTGCGGAGCGGGCGTGCTCTCGGTCGTGAGGGTCTGAGTCTGAGCTCTGGGCTCCGAGCCTCCGCTGGGCTCTCCTGCCGGTCCGCTGAGTCAGAGCTGGTTACTGCTGGTTCCCAGAGGTGCCCGGCCTCCCTCAGTGGGTGAAATAAGTGGGCAGGTGAGTGTCAGTGAGGGAAGCGAGGCTTCCTGCCCCCCACCCTCCCAGATGGTGAGAAGGAACTAGGTTGGGGCCACTGAATCTACTAAAAACTGTCCTCGCAAGGTAGCACTGCCTCCCATGTTCTAGTTCTGGTGATTGGGAAAGGTGTGGTCTCTCTGTGTCTCTGTTTTCCTTCCAATAAAATGGGGCCAAAGCAGCAAACCCCTCAATCATGGGGCCAGAGTCTAAGTGATGAATGTTAAGGGAGAAAAGATCATGGGGCCACAGTCTAAGTGATGAATGTTAAGGGAGAAAAGATCATGGGACAGTTACATTCTGCAATATCCACTTACCGATTCATTCAGCACACTTTCAATGAACATGCGTCACATCCAGGCATCTCTGGGCTCGGGGGAGCAGTGGTGAGTAGGGTGGATGAGGGCCCTGCTTCTTGGGGTTTCCCTTCTGGTGTGGGACAGGACACAAACCTCCACTTAACAAGGACATAACCACATTTACCATATGGCAAACATACTGATCTAAATAATCAAATAGCATTGTCTCTGTGAACTTCTGCATAGAAATCTGTGAAGCCTAAGCAGAAATTCTGCAAAGAACTTCCGTGCAGGCACTGTGCTTTGAGCACCTCCTGGGTGACTGCTGTGCTAGGATTTCTGAAGCCACAGAGCTGGTTCCTGCTCGCAGGGGGCTTACAGCTCGTTGGGAGAATCGGAGAGGGGCCCCTGAACTCCTCGGGCTTTCATCGGCCAAAGCACAGGAGGGGGAGTTGGTGTTTGGGTCCCGCGGGTGCTTTGCCAGGCCACTGTGGCCCTCATCCCGTTTTCTGCACCCTTCCCGTCCCCAGACATCGGCGACCTGGAGGATTTCCCATTTTTCTAGCTGGTACCTGACCTCAGCCAGGGCTGGATCTACTTGTTTTTTTTACTACAAAGGCTACTTTGCGGTGTCACTTAAAAAGCTGAAATGCTGACTTTCAGTAAACTTGAGGGAATTCTCAACTAGGTCCTGTAATTTAGGTTTGCCGTCACCAGGTGGTGACAGGTGCCTTTGTTCAAATAGCAGGAGGGTGCGATGTGCCCCCTTCCCCTGCTTGGATATAAGCAGGAGAAGTATTCTCTCACTCTTGCATTTGACGATCTTTGGCGGCGGGGCATGGTTCAGCGTGCGCATGTATCAGTTTGCTTTCTGGCTGTTCTTCTTCCTTCTGTTCTCTGAGGTCAGTGTGACCTTGAGTACCGCGGGGGCATGGCTTTCTGGTTAGGGTCCTCTGCAGATGGAGGCTAGTTTGCTTCCATGGGAGTCCCTCCCCGGATTCTTTTTCCTTGTCTTTCCTTTGGACTTGCTGCCCCGTGAAGAGCAGAGACCAGGTTTTGTTTGCGGGATCGCTGGAAGGTGAGAATGCTGGTCCCCTTACGCTCTTCCCATTGGCTCGGGCTTCCAAAGTGCTCCAGGTTCTCTGCCTTTGCACCGTCATCAGATGGAGGTGTGATGGAGCACAGGAAAGAGGCGGGTTTATTTACGGCAGCGCCTGCTGGGTTGAGTTGAGGAGACGGCCACAGATGTCCCTGGTCCCTCACTGTCTCTGTGTTTCGGAGCAGATTTGACTCCTGTGGTCCGGGGCCCGTTCTGAGCACCGTTATCTCTCATGAACTGTGTGTGTAGCAGGACGCGGGAAGAGGAGGGCGGAGGGACCGAGAGGAGACTGTTGAAAAAAGTGCAGTAATAGCCCAGCTAAGAGAAGGAGGCAGATGTACAGCTCACGGCTGACACGCTCAGGAGACCCTCTGGGGGCTTGGTCTGGGGAGAGGGCTTTTGCATCTTGGCTGGGATGTCCCCGGGCTCTCGTGGGCCCAGCTTGGGTTGGGGGAAACGTCAGCTTCCCCATCTGCCCATTGGGAAAACCAGTTTCTCATTCATCTGTCGAGAGTATTAACCCCTGAAAAATGACTTTTTTGTTTCTGTGTTGTTTGTTGGATCTTAGGCTCTTGTATGCTTTGAAAATATGTCTTTCTGCATAGGGTGGTTATTTCCTGATCAGAAAATCCACCCACCCAGCAGCCTCTGAGTCAGGTCTTGATTGCTTTTTTAAAGTTCCTTCACAAGTTGGGATTCAGGGCTCTGGGAGGACGAGGACCGTCTCCCGTTTCTCCTTATCCTGCTCTTCCCATCACGACTCCTCTTTAAATATAGACGCGTGCCGTCCACAGTGTGGCTACTGGCCACGTGAGGGTACTTAGATGTAAATCACCTGAAATTAAATATGAATACAATGCAAAGTGTAGTTCCTCAGTTGCACTAGCTCCTGTCAAGTGCCTAAAGCTGATGCCTGGTGGGTACCACGTTGGACACCCCAGAATTATGGAGCGTCTCCGTCATCGCAGAAGTTCCTTAGGACAGCGCTGCTGTAGCCTGCCTGTGTCGGTCAAGGTTCAGACCTACAACAGACACTGCCGTGGCCGTTCTACGAGGATGAAGACTTAATACAGGAATTTAAAGGTTTACAAAGCGACGGGAAGGTTTGGGAGAGCAGGCAGGTAGGCGAGGCCCCAGGACTGATCCCAGGACCACACGGAGGGGCTGGATTGCTAAGAGGACTGGGCCTCGGGGGTCTTTAGGAAGTGGATCTGGATGTCACTGTGCTGGGGATCACGGCACCTTGTCCGAGGTCCGGGGACCAGGAGGCCATCGCCAGAGCCTTTCTGTCTCTACAGAGCGAGAGTAGTGGCACGGACACCGTCCCCACCGGACGTAGTTTCAGTTCAGGCCTTGACTTGGCTGACCTCACAGCCGCGTCACTCTGGCCGCGGGGAGGTTGGAAAGTGTGTCCAGCCTCTGCGGGACAGGAGCGCGCAGAGGAGGAGGGGTGAGGCTTCTGAGTTAGTGGGTCCGGCAGTCCACCCAGGGCCGAGCGGGACCCCAGCCTTCCCCGGGGGAGCACACCCGCTGCGATGGCCCGGGCCTCAGCTGTCTTCTGAGCCCAGAAGGCATCCTTCCTGTGTGAGCGCCCGGCTATCTTAGTAACGCACTAGATGGAGAAGATTGATGGCCTCCTGCTCGAGGCTCATTTGGCCTTTCATGGGCAGAGAAAGCTCGCTTTCTGTTTCAGGTCGGCTGCTTCGCTCTTAAAGGGAACGGAGGCCCCTGGTCACTGCGGGCTTCTGCAAAGCCCTCAGGACGCACCCGGCCCGAGAGAAGGCACGTCCTTTGTGCTACACGATGGCTTCTCGTCTCCATAAATGAGCTGAGGTTGTGCTGTGTGTACAAAGCCTGGCCGCTGGGAGACACCCCCTCTGTGCACGGCTGAATGTGCTGAGGCCAAAGGGGGAGGTCGTGCTCACGAAGCCGGCCTGTAGCCCTGAACCCCTTACACACACGTGGCTAACTGGGGGTCCCTCTCTGGTGCCAGGCGGTTGGGCTTCTCTACTGAGGGATAATGTGGAAGGGAGATGGGGAGGGTCACGCTGGCCGCCGGGGTTGGAGGTCTGCCCGTTTACACTGTGGGGTCGGGAGGGGATTGGCGAAGGAATTCCCAAGCAGAGAGCAGGGGGAACCGCATGCTGAGTACATGCAAAGGTCCTGGGGCGGACAAGGGCTGAGCTTGTCTGAGTGAAACGGGGCCGGGACGGCAGGCGCGCTTGGACCAGGCTGAGAGAGAGGAAGCTCCGAGAAGTAGGCAGGGCCGCCCTGCAGGCTCACAGCCCGTGGCAGAGTCTGGACTGTGAAGAGATTTGACTGGGAGGACGACAGGGCCTGATTCATCATCTGCATTTCTGAAAGGTCACTCTGGCTGCTGCGTGGAGATTGGATTGGGGACGGGCAGGAGAAGTGGGGGAAATGTCAGGGCTCCTGCAGCATCCTGGGCAAGACATGGGTGGTGGCCTGGACCAGGCCAGTGGCACCGGAGATAGACGTCATTTCTCACAGCCTCTTCCTCCGGAATGCTCCCCCGAGGTCGCAGCAGAGAAGTCAGCAGGGGGCCTGGGAAAGCTCGTCCTCTCGGGCGCCGACGGACTGGTCCCCGCGCTTTCCCAGGTCACCCTCGTCGTGACATCATCGTCATCACGGGCCTTAGCAAGCAGACACTTTGCATCTTCTGGGATGTGGCCCTGGGGCAGGTGCATGGATGGACGCAGATGAAAGAAAGTAACTCGATTTCATCCCTGAGCAGCTCCAGGTCCCAGCACCACGCCTCCCTCGCAGGGGCCCCCGGGGAGCCCAAGTCCTGAGTTCATCTCCTGGCTTGGACCCTGGCAGAGCAGCCTGTGCTGAGGCCGACCGGTGCTTCGTCCTGGTCCCTTGGAGCAGCAGCCCGTGTGTGCGGGCTGGGGAGCTGCCCAGGGGAGCTGAGCCGTTTCACGAGTGGGAGTCACTTTCTCCCATACAAGGAAGGCGTCCGCGGTGGGCGCCCACCTGTGTGTGCGGCCTGGTCTGCTGAGCCGCCGCCCTGGGCTCGTGCAGAAAGGCAGGAGCCAGAGCAGACGTAGACGGTGGCATCTTTTCAGCTGGCAGCCAGGGGACCGAGCTTTGAATCATCTTTATAATTTGAAAATTGGTCTCTTTGCATCGGGTGGTTATTTCCTGCTAACCGAAGCCGTCAGAGACACAGAGCTGCTTCCCTTCCTCCCTAGCTCTGCTCCGGATCCACCAGTGCGGGGCCTGAGATGGAGCTTTGCCATTCCTGGCATTCTTGGATCCCTGCATCCTCTTGTCATGGGGGTTCTAGGGGTCCTGATACGGCCTCATGCCTGGGGGGGCGTCGTCCCAGGGCGTGGGGGACAGTCACTTGTGATAGGAGAGGCTGAGCTGGGCCTTGAGGTACAGCCTTGATGGAGGCCAGCCCGAGGGGCCACACCTGTCTCTCGTGTGTGTGTGTGTGTGTGTGTGTGTGTGTGTCTGTGTTTACCGTGCCCTTCGTTATGTCACAGGCTGCAGCAGTGCTTGGGCTGCCAGGACCGAAATACTGAAGGTTGTTTTCTTGCCCTCTGGCTGGGGAGAGGTTGACATTCCACTTTTCCCCACGGGCTTATTCGTATGTGCTTCTCCAGATGGTCCTCTCCCGAGAGGTCCCACTGCTCTGGGAACGGTTCACAGTATAAATAAGGTCATCACCCAAGGCTCGGGTGGCTCTGAAGTCAACCCCCCCCCAGACCAGGCTTTCCGAGCCGCGCTTGGCTCTGTGGAGCCCTGGTCTCGGCGCCTCGGGGCCCCGGACACACCCAGCCCTGGCCTTCGCGGGTGATGGAGTCCGCGCCTGCGTGCCGCTTCCCGCCTTCTTCTCAGACTTTGTCCAGGCATTCCGGGAGCGCCGGGATGTGGCCGCCAGGGTCTGCGGGAGGGGGTGGCGTCGAGGCCTCGTGTCAGGAGAGAACCGCGGAGAACTGGACAGTCCGGCAGGGTGGAGCCAGGGCCGCTTTCACGGACGCGAGGGAAGAGGGCGGTCGGCCCAGGAGCTCCAGCGGAGGCTGTTCAGCATGGTCATGGCCAAACCGGGGGTCTAGGAAGGAAGGTGGTTTCCCACAGATCAAACGGGCACACTGAGGGTCGCAGCCCTCGCCGGTGAAGCCGGTGAGACACGCGGTCCGGCCACGCCGGACCCGCTCGGTCCAGGGCAGCACATCTGTCCACCCGCCTCCATCCCGGAGGCCCCGGGGCGGGTGGTGTGGTGGGCGCTGCCCCGTGAGGATCGCCTCGGACACGAAGGGTGTTCTTGGGGTCAGCAGTGCAGCCCCTTCCCCCTCAGGCCATGAACCCCAGGAGGAGCTCGGCTCGTGGCCCCGTGCGGGCATGCGCGTGTGCACAGGTGGAGCGCGTGTGAGCGCCGAGGAGGTGGGGCGGGCCGCTCGTGCTGCAGGCGCCTGGAGACATCGCGTCCTTTCCTTGGGGCTCCCGTAAGAAAGGCGAAGGCCCGGCCTCGCGGGGTCCCGCTTGCTTTAAGCTTCAGACACACACAGGGAGGACGGCGGCAGGTGGGTGACAGATGAGACCCCCGGTGGGAAGGGTTGGGTCCTCCGGCTCCCGACGTCCTAGATGGTGACATGGAGCTGGTGTCGGGTCGGGGACAGGCCGTGAACTGAGGACCAGGCCCAGGAGCGGGGGTGGGGCTCCGGTGCCACGGGGACCACATGGCGACCGTGCAGGAGGCGGCTGTCAGGGGACAGGGAAGTGGCAGCAGCTGGTACCTAAGTGGACCTGCAGTGCTCATCTTGGGGTCCTGCGGGGTGGGAAACGCACACCTGTGATGCCGTCCCCCTCCCTCTCGTGCCCCCGGCAGACATCACGAATCTGTCACCTTTCTCTTGTGCTCAGAAAAGTCCCAGAATCCTTGAGGTACAGCGTTTTGGTGGTCACGTCGGTCAGTTGGCATAAAACTGGAAACTTACCGTGTGTCACTGGTGTGATGATGGAAGGGACATAGACTTTGGAATCTGGCAGGAATGACAGCCCAGGCAGGTGCGAGCAAGCGTGTTCATTCTCTTTTGGTTGCAAGGGACAGAAATCCAGTTCAAATTAGCTTAAGCGAAGTTACCTAAGGAATAAAACTGGAAAGCTCAGGGTGAGGCGGGCATCAGGTGTGGCTCGGTGCAGGCGTCCAGGGGTTGTCGGAGTCTGTTTCTAGGATGGAGTGTGTCTGGGTTCTGAGGCTAAGCTGAGTCGTGTGCTCCTCTCTGCACTGGCCCCATCGTGGACAGGGCCGGCGGTGGGGGTGAGAGGGTCACACCGGGAGAAGAAGTTGCCTTGAAGGTCTAACCTAGAAGGACGAGCCCAGGATGTGTGCTGGGGGGAGGGGGCTGGGCGAGGCACCAAGTGTTCATCTGGACCCAGCGCGTGGCAGGGAGGAGAGGGAAGGGCCCCACGAGGCAGTGTGTCCTGGGCCAGCAGCTTCCCTGGAGGAGCCTTGTGTACACGAAGCAGAGAAGAGGGTCATCGTTGGGGGGGGGCTTGCAGGTGACATTCGTGCCACTGGTTGGGCTCCAGCCACAGTCTCCCAGGCGACTGAAGTGGCTTCCAGATGCCAGGCTCTCTGCCCACAGTAATCACCCCACTCCCTGTGGCATCTCCTGATCCTGTGGCACCTGCCTAGCCGGCCAGTCTCAAGGTCACGTGTCTGACGTGGGGCCCAGGCTGAGCTGATCCCTTGGTAAGCCTTGTAGGAGTCTGGGGTGAGGTGCCCGCCGAGCAGACGGGGGAGAACCCACCAGGCACGCGCCGTGTCATAGGGACAGTCTTGGAGGCTTCTGTTGCCTTCAGACCAGAGCCGTGCAGATGCTTCTACGCTGGATTTCACTGGTTCCTACCCAGGTTTCCTTCTGGTCACCCCCACTACACACAGCGCCCTTTCCCAGATACCAAACGCTGCATAATGAGTCACCGAAGACAAGTGGCTTTCTGCAGCAAACATCGTGCTGTCTCCCAGTTTCTGAAGGTCAGGAGCTCAGGAAGGTCTCGCTGGGCTGTTCTGGCTTCGGGTGTGTCGTGGGGTTGCAGTCGGGTGGTGGCTGGAGCAGCTGGGGGCTGGCTGGGACGCCCAACCCCCAACCCTTCCTTGGCTGGCTGGGCTTCCTCACAGCATGGTGGCCCAGGGCTGGCGTTGTGAGCTGTCGACATAGCCTTGGAAGTAATCTCTGCTGTCACCTCCACTGAACTTTACCAGTCAAAACGGTCACAAGAGGCCAACCCTTTGTCAGGAGGAGGGCGCGTAGATCCTATTTCTCAATGGGAGCATGTCAGAGCAGCTCCTGATTCAAAACCGTCACAGCCCCCCGCCCTCCTATCCAACAACTCCCATCGCCACATGGGTTTGAGGTACCTGGATGTGACCTTGCTTGGGTCCAACCCCTTCATTTATCAGACTTACTTTTGTTTTTTGGAACTTAGGTGCAGAGATTTGAGTGAATTATACCTTTCAACTCATTGTACGTTTGTCAGCATTGATTCATGCAGTGGCTCTCATTCATTCATTCATTCTTCTTTTCTGTCCCCATACGCCTATTCTCATTTTCCGCCTCACCTTCCATAAACAACCATTCTATTCTACTTTATTTGTATGTGTTCTTACAAGTATGTATTTTCATTGACACGTGTTGCATCGCATATTTGTCTTTTTCGACATCCTCCTCCTCTCACTGTGTTTCTGAGGTCCATAAATGTTGTAATGCAATACATCTCGTCTCTTGTTCACCTAAAATGAGGGGTGTGATGTATCCAAGGTCACACAGCTGACCTAGACTGAACTAGGACCAGAGCAGATTCCCAGCATCACACACTGATGTTTCCATGTGCCACCTCCCTGGCTCCTGCAATGGTTTGAAATAGGACATTTTTTTTTTAATAGATCTCTATTGGAGTAAAATTGCTTCACGATACTGTTGTTAGTTTCTGTTGCACAGCAAAGTGATTCAGCCGTATGCATACACATGTCCCCATCTCCCCTCCCTCTTGCGTCTCCCTCCCACCCTCCCTATCCCACCCCTCTAGGTGGTTGCAAAGCACCGAGCCGATCTCCTTGTGCTACGCTGCTGCTTCCCACCAGCCAACTATTTTACATTCGGTAGTGTATATATGTCCATGCCACTCTCTCACTTCGTTCCAGCTTCCCCCTCCCACCCCATGTCCTCACATCCATTCTCTATGTCTGCCTCTTTATTCCTGCCCTGCAACTAGGTTCATCAGTACCTTTTTTTTTAGATTCCATATATATGTGTTAGCATACGGTATTTGTTTTTCTCTTTCTGACTGACTTCACTCTGTATGACAGACTCTAGGTCCATCCAACTAACTACAAATAATTTCGTTTCTTTTTATGGCTGAGTAATATTCCGCTGTACATATGTGCCACATCTTCTTTATCCATTCATCTGTCGATGGACACTTAGGTTGCTTCCACGTCCTGGCTATTGTAAATAGTGCTGCAGTGAACATTGTGGTACACGTCTCTTTTTGAATTACGGTTGAAATGAGACTTCAAAAAAAAAAATTGTGAGTCTGGGATCCGGAGCACATCACGAGCGCCCCTGTTTTCCTCCCAGTGACCGCTGTCCCGTGTTCTCTCCTGCAGGTCCCAGCTATGGCAGCCCGCGCCCGGCTCACGCCAACATGAACGCCAACGCGGCCGCGGGGCTGGCACCTGAGCACATCCCCACGCCGGGGGCCGCCCTGTCCTGGCAGGCGGCCATTGACGCGGCCCGGCAGGCCAAGCTGATGGGCAGCGCTGGCAACGCCACCATCTCCACGGTCAGCTCCACGCAGCGGAAGCGGCAGCAGTACGGGAAGCCCAAGAAACAGGGCAGCACGATGGCCACCCGCCCGCCCCGTGCCCTGCTCTGCCTGACCCTCAAGAACCCCATCCGGAGGGCGTGCATCAGCATCGTCGAGTGGAAATATCCTTTTTGCTCGGGGCCAGCAGATGGTTCTCAGACCTGCTGCATCTGTCACCAGGGTGCTGTCTGAATGCAGAGTTCTGGGCCCTACCCAGCCTCGAGTCAGAGTCTCTGGGGATGGGCCCAGGAATCTGCGTGTATAACCAGCTCCCTGGGGGTTGTTTTTTTATATAATAAGCAGCATTTGAGAAAACAAGCCTAAGGGGTAGGGAAGTATTCCCCCCTCCAGGCTGAGCTTGCCCAGGACCCACTGATTTGTGGGGTTGACAGCGTTGCACCCCAGAGCCCCCCTCCTCCTCCCGAGCTGTGGGGCTGGCGCAGGTGCGGGACCTCCTGCTCGAGGGTGCAGGACCCGGGAGAGGCGAGAGGGTCAGCGCTCGGGCCGTGGCTCAGTGTTTCTCAGCCTTGGGGCACATCAGCGTCACCTGGGGGGTTGGGACAAAGCACAGGTGTCTGAGCTCCGCCCAGGCCTGGCTAAACTCTCCAGGTGCAGCTGAAGTGGAGAGCGCCGGCCTGAGGGTGTAACGCAGACCCCCTGTCTGCATGGAACCCAGTGAGCAGGGCCTGCAGAGGAAGTGGCTTGGAAGGGCTAGGCCCTCAGGGTGCAATTGCCGGCCCCTTCCCGCCTGGGAATAGTGGGGAGGGGGAGATGGAAAGGCTCACAGCCATCAGTGGGTGCGCCCCTGACTTCCCCGTCTTGACACAGTGCCCATAGGTCACACGGGCAGGACTAGGACCTGGGACTTAGTGCCGGGTGTTTTTCTAGTAAGAATCCATTTGGGCAGGGCCGCCGCGTCTCCGGGGTTCAGGATGGAGGGCTGGGTTTCAGTTATGACTTTCCATGGAAAGGTTTAGAGGTCTTGGGAATGGATGAAAGGTGAAAGGAGATGTTAGTTCTGTCGGTGCCTGAGTCCTGAAGTCCAAGGGCACTTGAGAGGAGGCGCCCAAGCTCAGTACCGCTGCAGAGCCAGGCAGGGCTCCCAAGGCCGAGGTGTCCGCTTCCCGGGTGACCGGGTGAGAGGCTGGGCTTGGGCAGCCCCGCTGGGCTGCTGTCACAGACGCTCAGTCAGGGCCGAGGGGCCAGGGGGTGGGGGCGCCTGGGGGAGCTGAACTCGCCCACACCACGCCGCTGGCAACCGGCGGAGCTGGGATTCAGATCCCGGTGCCCCGAATCCAAACCCACGGTCCAGGCGGCCTGCTCCCCGTGAGCCCAGAGTGCAGAAGAGAACGCTCTGGAGGATGTTTAGAGGATGCCACCCGGCCCGGCTGGGACACAGGGGGACCCGACCTGGGCCTGAACACCCAGCCCACAGTGGGCTCCTCCACGTTGCAGAGTTTCTTTCGTGCCCGAGTGGTTTCTTCGCACCTTCTCTTCCCCAGCAGTAGCCCCAAAATTTACCGTAAGGTGATGGATGGAGAGCCTGAAATTGGGGGAGAGCAACGGAGCCGGAGACGCCCTGGGCTTAGCCGTCACCGACCTGGGAGGGTGACAAGCTGACTTTGACCACAGGGGCCAGATGATGGGAACGAAGCTGCCAGCCTGGGGCTGAGTGTCGCTTCTCCGAGCAGGTGGGGACAGGGCGAGAGGGAGGAGGCCGTGTGGGAGGAGGTCTAGAGGAACCAGCTTCCTAAAAACGCTCAGGGTGACTTCGGAGTGGATCAGCATAGAATGTTCCTGACGGACTCAGACTCCGGAGCCAGGCTTTCTGGTCTGACCCCGTCCTACCCCAAGCCATGTGACTCTGGGCACGTTGACATCTCAGCTTCCCTGTGTAGAAGCGGGGTGATAAGTGTCCGCCCCTCCGGAGTTCGGGTAGTGTGGTCAGAGCAGGGCCGGCACGGGGCGAGCGCTCGGTCAGTGTCAGCTCCGGGCCTTCCTGCCGGCCAGCATCCCGTCTTCACCACACGTCCTCGGCCAGCTCAGGGGGCAGCACGGCCTGTTGGAAAAGATGAGTCAGAAGCTCTGGTTCGGACCGGGCTCTGCTGTTGGACAGCTCGGGTCTGGGAGAGGTGGTTTTATTTTCTGTGTCTGTCCAGCTGGGGGGCTGGGCGGTGCACTGCAGGCCATCTTCTGGACATCAAGGCACACGCAGACGACGACAGTGTCTATGGGGCACGCTGGGTGAGTGGACCCCCAGCTCTGCCCTTGGGGCCGAGGGGACCTGTAGCCGAGGGGACCTGTAGCCAGGAGGCCCCGGACTGGAGAATCACCGCTTCCTTCCAGGCCCCGAGCTGCCCTGATGACACAGGTCTGGGGCCGTCCGTGGCAGAGGAGTGGACAGTGGACGCGGTGGCCACAGGTCTGGGTTCTGGTCCTGGCTGGTCAGTGCCTGATTTGGGTCTCGGGAACGTTTCTCAGGCTTTCTGGGCCTCAGGAGTTTGGACCAGACCATCTCCAAGGTCTCTTCCTGCTTCAGGATTCGTTAGCTATGTGAGTGCAGGTTTCCCTGGAGATGGAGGTGGTCCCTTTCTCCAGGAATGGCCATTCTCCTTCTCTTCCTCCTCCTATGAGGCTCCACAGACTAGGTTGGAAACTTGGCCGTGTTGGGAGGTGGGGAGATGGGGCTGGAAGAGCATGAACCGGGCCCTTCTTCCGAAGCCCCCTTCTCTGGCCTTCAATTGAGGGTGCAGGGTGGAAGGGCTGTTATCACAGTTGCTCATTTTTCTCTCGAGAATGTGTCTGCCCTGATATTTTGGTGCAGAAAATCCGGGCACAAGGACCTCCCTGATTGCTGGGGGGGGGGTGGGGGGCGAACCTTGGCTTACCCCTCCAGCACCCGGCACAACCCGCCGGCAAGTCAAGAGGCCCTGGGACACCGGCCACCTCACCGCAGGCAGGGCCTCCGCAGACTGAAGGGGCTCTGGGCCCCTGCACGGAGCTGCCGTCCCCCGCGTGCACGGCACACGGTGCTGTGCTCCTGGCCGTCCGGAGCCCCTGGCCACCTTCAGGCTCTTCGCAAGCAGAGGATAAGGAGGAAGAAAAAAAAGACTCCGAATTTAAAGTTAAAAGATTGAAAATCCTATCTCCAAATTTCCTTGAAACGTCTTCAAGTCAGGTCTCTGCCTTGAATCCCAGGGGGTCCGCCTCTCCCCCGCCAGGCTCGGTCGGGCCCCGGTGCGGGCCGCTGGGGGTGGCGAGCCCTGGCTGGAGCAGGCCTCAATCTTTCACAGCAACCCTGAGCACACATGAGGGAAAATGAAGTCCAGGGCAAATCTAAATAAATAAAAGAAGGGAAAAAAGTTTTAGAAACCTGTGTTTACTCTGGCACGCGCCTGGCCTCCACTGCTTTTGACATATTAGGGAAAATTTTGGCGGGGCCCATTAGAAGCACTTAACAAGGCATATGTTTCTTTTCAGAATACAAGGGGCTTGGAATGTATTGTTTAAACAAGATTCGACGAATCTTTGATTCAGTTTTGAAACGTCTATCTGTGTATGTTTGTCTCACTGGTGCTTACGTGGCATTAACTTCCTTAACTCCCTTCCCAGGCCGTTTGAAATCATTATTTTACTGACCATTTTTGCCAACTGTGTGGCCTTAGCGATCTATATTCCCTTTCCAGAGGACGACTCCAACGCCACCAACTCCAACCTGGTAAGTGCACTGTTGCGTCTGCGTTTCCGAATCGGCGGAGGCCTGAGCTTGGGTCACGTGGATTCAAGGTGGAACGTGTTTTGTTTGATGGTACAAAAGCCAGCCGAGCTTGGATCCCGAGGGCTCTAGCTCTTTATTCAAATGGGCACCTGTCTTATCTCGGCCCGTTTTGAGAGATACTGTTGCAGTCAGGTGGTTGTGAGCAGGGCGCAGGTGAGTGTGAGTTCTGGGCGGCGGCCTGGGGGTGCTCAGCACAACTGCAGCCTTGAAGGGCAGGTGTTTGCGGGAGCGAGTGTGCCTTCTGGATCCTCCATCGTGTTTGTTTCCAGGGCCTTCGTTCCGCTGGTGAGGTTCGCTCAGGTGATCTGTAGGATCGGTGCACGAGAAGTAATTTCTAGGAAGCTTTTGGGAAAGTTTGCTTTTGCAGCCAAGATGGACTATTCAGTTAAAAAGGTTTTCTGTTCTTGGGAAAAGGCGGCTTTCCATCTGGTTGATTGGGAGGCCGGTGCTGGCAGTTTGGGGTTAGAATGTGTCCATGGAAAAAGTGTGGAGGGTGTTTACTTTGGGCTGAGCGTGAAGTCATCACAAAGGCCTTTGCGCCGTCTGGGCATGGGAGGAGAGCCTTGGAATGCAGCTGGCAGAGCCGGACGCCCCGGGATGCCTCAGCTGCAGGCTTGGGGGGAAGTCTTGCCCCTCTCCTCTCCCCTGCCAGGACACCAAAGCTTCTCACGTGACCCCCAAAAAGCTCATCTTCCGCCGTCGTTGGTTGCTTCCTCTGGTGACACGGGACTGTCTGGTGATAGTTTCTGGAAGAAGCAGGAGGGAACCGGGCCTCCTTCTGCTGTCGCCAGCTTCTTGTGATGTCACGGGAGAGTCAGTTCTGCTTTTTAGCCTTTGACATGTCTTTTTGGCCCCGTCAGGCAGTGCGTCCGACGCCCGTTTAGACTTCACGGCCGTCGCCCGGTTGTCACGGTGAGCCTGGGCTGCACGTGGGGTCAGGCTCCGGAGCCGGCCCTCAAGCCTAGTGACGACACGGCAACCAGAGCACCGGCCCAATCCACGCGGCCTGCTGAGGCGTGACCTTGTCTCTTAACAGGCAGGACATCTTTGCTGTGTCAAAAGAAATACAAGAGGGGTGTCCCAGAGGGCCCCTAGGAAAGCAGGAGCCTCTTCCAGTGGTGCTACCTCTGCCCCGAGTGTCACCTCCCCCCCCCCCGCACCCGTCCTCCCCAGAGCCCTGCGGCTGCGCACTTAGAAAAGGAATCCGGGGCGTTTGGAAGCCGGTGGTGCTCTGGGTCAGCTCTGGGCCGAGGCACCGAGGAGGGGGCTGTCATTAGCCCCGGAGACGGCCCCTCACCCCGAGTCCGGGAGGATGAGCAGGGCCGCCGGGGGCTGTACAGGTGGGCGCGCTGGGTGACCGAGGGCCGCTGGTCCCACCCCTCCGGGCTGGAGAGCAGGGTGTCCCCGGACGCCCTCCGGGCTGGAGGGGAGGGGCCGTGGTTTTTGAAACACTCCACAGAGTGATGGATGAGCTCTGAAACTAGGCGGGGGTGATGGTTGCACAACTGTGGACTTTTACTAAAGATCGCAGGTCATACGCTCACAACGGGCAGATTTCCTGGTGTGTAAATTGTACCAGTAAAGCTGCTTTGAATAAAGAGTACAGTACTGGCAGCACCAGCCCGGGCCCGTCCAGGCTGCCCCGCCGGTCGCTCCTCCGTCCTCCCCGATGAGGGCGAGGCCACACGGTGGAGGGAGGGCAGTGGGGGGCAGTCAGGACTTGGGGGACCTCATCCTAGGAATTCGGGGTGCACAGGAGAGCATGGGGGCTTGAAGGGGTTTCCAGTTGCTAAGGCAGCTACTGCCTCTCTCAAGCCACGGGTTGGGCGGTAATAGTAAATTAAGGAAGCGTGCTCAGAAGATGCAGGGTTTCCTCCATCCTAAACGCACACAGACACACACACACACATACCTACACATACACAGACATGGAGACACACATACATGTACACAGACACACACACATACCTACACAGACACAGACACAGAGACACACACATGTACACAGACACACACACAGGCACATATATGTACACACAGACACACATATATGTACACACACAGACACACATATACACAGACACAGAGATACACATGTATGTACACAGACACACACATACACACACGTACACAGATGCACACACACATAGACACAGACACGCACACAAAAACATATGCAGGCACACCCACAGATACACACACAGATGCACTTGCCTCATTCTGCCAGCTCTGTCCCTGAACTTCCTTTGGTGGGTGCATGTGTACATGCAAGTATAATATTTTAAATTTAATCTTTCTGAGGAAGGGTCTGCATTGCCTCTGCTGGGTCCTTTCTGCCCTCTCCTCGGCACCTTGCTCCCCCTTCCCTGGGCTTGTGGCTTCGTCCTGGGGCCTCTCTAGGGCCACTGTGTTATGGGGCCGAGGGGACAGACTGCCCTTGGCATGGTGCATCCAATGGCCATGCCCCTTCCTTCTAGGAGGGCCTTGGACTTGGGTCATGCAGGTAGCATGTACCCCAGCATGCGAGGTCCCCAGGTACAGGCCTCCCTGGTGGCTCCTGGAGCTGTGGATTTGGGGACACCCTGAAGATCTCAGGGCCCTTCTCGAGGGTGCCCTCGGTCTCACTGGTTCTTGTTCCTCAGTGACACTCCTGTGTCTCATCTTGGGATCTTTGGAACAGCCCCACCCAGAAGACTCCTCTGGGGTCTTCCAGACTTGACTGTGCCCTGACCTTCGCCCCTGGACCTCAGGAGCCTCAGTCCAACTCCCGTTCTGTGCATCCCACGAAGTCACAGCTTCCCTGGGGCACAGCGGGCCACCGACTGGACAGCCAAGGGTGTTAGAAAACCCCTCACACAAACAACCAAGCAAAACCACGTTGGCTGATGGGTCAGAATCAACCAATACGAGCGTCGTGGTCTGGACCCGCCCCTTCCTCCTTCTCATGGCGGCGTTGTCTGTGGTCAGAGGCCCCTTTGCAAAACTTTCACCAAAACTGTGGCTTTGGGACACAGCTATTATTTAGTCTTCTGCTACCTCTCTTCCCATTTCCCCTGTGTCTTCTAGCTTCTTTTCCTGCATCTATGGGAACTTTTTACCAGGGTTCTGTCCTGCCCGTCTCATTTTCTACTCTCTCCCTCGGTGAGCTCAGTTACTCCTGCAGCTTTTCATTCATTTTCTACGTAAATCGTTCCTAGACTTATGGCTCCAGCTCCAAAGGCTTGGATCAGCATCTCCTACATGAGCGAGGCCCGTGGACCAGTGACTCCTGACCCCGCTTGGTTATTATAAAAGCCTGGAGAGCTTGAAATACACCGACTGCAACGTTTTGGAAGATCTGACTCAGATTTAGTAGTTCTGTGGCATGGCCCAGGAATATGCATTTTTAAAATTCCTTGTCGTGGGGGTGACGGGGGTCACGAGGCACCATCAGCCAGGAGAAGGACTTGAGGGGAAAGGTCACATTTAAGGCGCAGGGAATGAGGGGGACAGTTCGGGGGTTACGTGAGGAGCCTGTGGAAGATGCAGGAGGAGACATTGGACAGGACAGGTGCGGGTCAGGACTCCAGAGACAGTTCTCGCTGGAGGGAGGGGGAGGGGGGACGGACAGAAGGAGCCCCGGGCCTGGCTCTGCACCTGCAGCAGGTGCAGAGGGAGAGGCGGGGCCTGTGCGGGATGGGTGGACGGGGAGGAGCGAGAGTGGGAGAGAAACTGAGGAGACAGAGTCTTTGAAGCTCAAGGAACAGACATCTAAACACATAAGGAGGGGCTGGGTGGTGGTTCATCCTTGCGTTTCTGGCAGCTCACGGCCGACTGTGCAGAGAGCGGGCTCCGGGCTCTGGGTGGAGGAGGGGCCGCCGGTCCTGTCTGCAGCCTCGGGGGCCCTGCAGCAGGGGGTGCAGGCGGCTCTTTGTTGAGCTTTGAGGACTGAAACACTCCCGCCAGAATGTTCTTGTCGTGCCAGCACGCGGCCCCCGAATCACGTCAGGGCCCCTGAGATGAAGCTTGAGAATTCTCCCGTGACTCTCATAGCTTTTTTAAAACAAGAAGTTGCAGCTCCAGCGTCCTGCTCTGAGGAGGGGACGGTGCTGCACCTACAGCAGAGGCCCTAGGACCTCAGTGCCTACGGATCACCTGGGTGGAGGCTACAATGCAGAGTCCCAGGCCCCGCCTGCGGTGTGTCTAACGTGCTCCCCCCCGTGCTCCTGCTGCCGGGGACCGCGGGCTGCTGTTTGGGAAAAGCGACCAGCACGTTGGCTGTCCTGTGAGTGGGTCCCTGTCAGCCCTCTCCCCTGGCTCTCTCTAGATCCAGACAGAGAGAGGGAACACATCGGCCGCCCGGAGGTTTCCCCTCCGTGGGGTTCAGGAATAATCTGTTGAGCACAGACACTCGCAGGGAAGGAGGAGAAGGTCCCCTCACACCCCCGCGGGTCCGCTCGCTCACGGCTCCCTTCTCTCCATCCCGTCCCTCCTCCACCTGCTGAGGACAATCCCCCTTGTTTTCCTAGCGCTTTACTTTCTCCTCTTTCCAGGAGATGAAAAGTGTTCCAGTATGGAATTTTTTTAAAGTCTTTTTCTCGTTATTTAAGTAAAAGTCTGGTTGTTTTATGCTCCATTTAACGTACACTGTTGCACCCAAATCCGTCCACTTTGTTATCTTTTCCTGGTGCTAGTGGAGCAGAGGGAAACGTGAAGTGGCCCATGACACGACGTCTCTCTCTGCATTATTCACACTCTCGTTACTGGCAGGGCCACCTGGCGCGCAGAGCATCCGGTGTAAATAGCGCCGCGAACCCCTCCCTCGGGTAGCCGCTGCCCTGCAGGTAAATCGGATGATGTGTCTTGAGCTCTGGTGCCAGCAGGGCAGACCCATTGCGTGTGGAAAACTCCCAGCTCCCTGCAAACCCTGAAGTCCGCGCAGACTTGGCTTGGGCTGGAGTATTAAGAGAACATATTTGGCATTTGACCTTGTGCAGAGAACAGGGCTGTGTACTTTCTGGAGCCAGAGCCAGGCCGTACCCGGAGGTGGGGGGAGGAGGAGAGGCCAGAGAAGGAGTCATGGGGGGCCGGGGGCGGGGCGCTGCAGGGGGCTCGTCAGAGGGGCCCCCCTCAAGTGCCGGGGAGAAGGCTGGGGTGTCGGGTTTCCCATTTCGCTGCGAAACGGGGACAGCCGAGGCTGGGTGGGCGGGTCATGAGTTAAGGCCCGTGGGCCCTTAGGGCAGTGCCCGCACAGGCTACGAGCGCCACCTGCCCGGAGAGCTTGCAGCCGGAAACTGGGGGCCTCCGTCCTGTCCTGGAGAGGTCACCCCGGGCCCTTCGGGAGAGCTTTTGTGGGTGAGGAGACCCAGAGGCTGCTGTTTCTGGACACCTCGCCCAGGAGATGGGCATCTGGGCTGCCCAACCCCACGGTCTCACTGCACGGGGGGGGAAGCAGAGAGGCCTCGTGGCTAGAGAAAGGGCCCCAAGGGACAGCCCTGGTGGCCTGAGGGGCCAACCCCCCCCCCTCGCCCACACACATACACACACACACACACACACACACACACAGTGACTGTGTCTGGAGCAACCCTGTGTCCCTCCCGGTCAGCTCAGGGGCCGGCCACACCCGAGCCTCTGGGGTCCCCGTGGGGTCCCCTTCCAGGCCGTGCTGGGCTGAGGATGCCCCAAGGGTCCGAGTTGAGGGCACCCGAGCCCCGGGATGGGTTGGGGAGCGAGCAGGGAGGCGGGCTCCGGCCCTCGTCCTCCTGCCGTGAGCTGGGCGTTCGTTCATCGTGGGGTTTGCTCGAGTCACACTCACGGGAGACGAGAGTCGGGGCCGCTCTCGCGCAGGTGTGGTCCCCAGGCACCAGACACTCACTCTGCACCGACCAGGCGCGTGAAACACACGCACAGGTGATGGCGGATAGTGAGCCAGCTGGGCCCGCATCACAGCCAGTGCCGCGCGCGGGCCTCGGGAAGGTGCTTCACTGAGGGACCCCCCAGCCCCCCTGAGGGTCCACGGAGCGGCTCTGGGTGGGACGTGGGCGTAAGGTGTGACCTGTAAGCCATTCTGGGGCCGGGCTTGCGGGCGCTGGCCTGGGAACAGAGGCCTGGCCTGGGGGCCTCCCACCAGTCCCTGAACCTTTCTGTTTGTTGCTCTTCCGGCAGGTGGGGCCTGGAAACCTGCCTAGTCGTAATAATTACTTTTGCCGAGTGGCCACCAGGAGCCAGTGCTTTGCAAACATGGTTTCTAATCCCCACAAGAGTAAATGATCATATCTACTTACTTGTTTTCTTGAGGGTGGAGCATTCATCCCCCCGCCCCCCCCCACCGGATGCTGCCCTGGCCCCGGTGCCTTTGGCCAGGCACATGCCAGGCTCTTGATAAATATTTGCTGAGTGAGTGGACGGGGGAGTGGACAGACCCAGCCAGATGGTGTCCCTTTAGTTCAGAGGAGCAAAGCGACTGGGGAGTGAGGGCCAAGTGTCACGTGATCTCACGTGTGAGGGGGTGGTGGCCCCTGCCCTGTTCCCTGGAACGTCGTGCGGGGCTGCCATGAGCATGGGATGGGGATGGGAAGACACTTCGAAGATTAAACACCCTGCCTGGGTCGACATTAACTGGTATTTAAAAAAAAGAGCAACTTGGTTCTGTTGCACAATAAATTTGGTACATGCCGGGTAACCAGAGTTACACAAATGACTGTGTTGTGGAACTTGGAGCCTCTGACTCAGTGACAATGGGCCCTGTGTATGCCTTTGCTCCACGTGCAGACACCCCAGTGCTGTGTGCGTCTTAGTCATTTGAGCATCACGAGGACCCTACGAGACCTTCCTGTTGTCCCATTTCACAGACGAGGATACTGATTCTCAGAGAAGGGAGATGATGTGCCTGGAAACGCAGACACTGCGGCGTGGATGCAGGCGTGTGTCCTTAACCGTCAGGCGACAGCTGCCTCGTGGTGTGCTCAGGTGCCAGGGCTCCCTGGACCGGGCAGGGGGGTGCCACCTTTCCCCACCCCGTCGCAGACGGCGCCGGCTTAGAACCACCCACAGCAGAGAAGATTTGCCCCAAGGACCGGCGTCCTCAGAAGAGAGGACGGGCAGCGTGGGGAGGCTGGTGCGGCAGGGTGGTCGCACCAGACACCAGGCGTCTCCGAAGGGCGGTGGCTCCGGATGGAGCCCTGAGGGCGGGGGCTCCCGGATGGAGCCCTGAGGGCGGGGGCTCCCCCTCCCGAAAGGTTTCAGAAGGAGAGACGCCGCCTGCTCCGCACTTGCCCCCGACAGGGCTTTGAAGTCTGAGTGTGTGGCGCCTCTCGCTCCATTTTATCCACTTGTTTTCATTTGGGGGGAAACGTTCTATATACACAGCATATATACATTCACGATCTAGGTAATGGAACCCCTTTCCTGCACCAAGCTCCTCTTAATTTAAGTATATTGGAGGAAAGCCTTTCTCGAACATAAAATCCAAATCCCTGGATCCTTTAAAGGAAGTTCCGAGCATGTTGCATCCTTTCTCGGGGCTGTGCCGCCCTTAGGCACCCCAAGCGTTGAGCCTGCTGTGAAGCCGTCGGGAGGGTGGAGGGCGCTCCGGGCCCCAGAGCTGGCGTCTGGAGGGGCCCTGCGTGATTCCCAGGGACCCCGATTGCCGCGGGTGCCTGCCGGCTCGGCCCCGGCCCTCGGGATGTGCACTGCCCGCTCCTGCGGGCCTGGCACTGGGTCAGCAGACCCTTCCGGTGTGTGCAGAGGGAGGAGAGAGTGGACTGAGCAGGTCACTATTAACAGAGCGCGTTCGCTGTAATTTCCGCATCTGGGAACATAGATCTCGGCTTCTCGGGAGCCTTTCCCCTCTTTATTCCCTTTGTTCGTACTGGTTTCTGTGTGACTGAAGTTGTTAGGTCTGCCATGCAACCAGTAATAATAGTAACGTCCGCTCTGTACTGCAGACAGCGTTCGGAGTCAGTGTTAACTCGCCTGGTCCTCTCAGTTCCCCCCGTAGACCACGGGACTGTTAGAGCCGCTCCGTCTTAGAGAGGACGAGAATGAGGCCCAGAGACGTGAATTAACTCGCCCCAGGCCGCACAGCTACGAGGCGGTGGAGCTGGGGTTCCAGCCCAGGTGTGCGGCTCCCGAGCCTTAACGCCCCGCGGCCCCCCAAGGCCTACACCCAGCGTGTGTGTGACAGACGTGGGGTCTCTTCACCAGTGACCGCAGGGGGTGTTGTGTCTGTGGGTCGGGGGGGCAGCCCTGGAGCCCCTCGCCGGCGCCGTCCAGGAGGCGTGGGAGGTGGGGAGCAGGGGCTGCAATGCCCACAGCACAGGCAGGTGTGACGGGGCCGAGCTGGGGTCACCGACCCGCGTTCCGGCTCCATCGCAAGCGGGCTTGTCGCTCTGCTTCCCGGACTCAGGGCTTCTCGGCTGTGAACCAAAGGTGGTACCTCTCACAGTGCAGTCGAGGCTGGGCCCGGAGGAGAGGATGGAAATGCCAGCGGCCACGGGTGGAGCTGAGTTCTCACGATGACGGGCGCCCCTGTTGTCATGGGAACAGACAGATACGCTCTGCCTGGCGCATTGGCCCCTTTCCTGGCATCTTCTCCTGTGAACTTTCCCTCGGCCTCCTCTCAAGGTGGCGTAGGGATGCAAGCGAGCTCAGAGCCATGCTCCGGATTTAGTTCCTGCCCTTTCCAGGCTGGATGCAGCAGGGCGGCCACAGCCTGTGGAGCCGAGAGTGGCAGGAGGGGGGGACCCTCCCCACACGTGGGACCCCTCGTGGGGGACCCTCCCCACACGTGGGACCCCTCGTGGGGGACCCTCCCCACGCGTGGGACCCCTCGTGGGCCACTGGTCCGGGTCCCCGGCGCAGCAGGGGTGGCTGCAAGGATCCCTGTGCCTGGCCCTGCCTCCCGCCCGGCCTCCTCAAACACACGGAACCATCGCGAACGCGGGCTTGTCCGTCCACGCTCTGGGCCCGTGGGCAGGGTCAGAACTGGCCCGTCTCTGAGTCCTTGGGAACAGGGTGAGGCCTGGAGAGTAAGGGTTAGGGTTAGGCCTGGCCAGAGGGGCCGGAGGGGCTGCACGGGCTTCTGCAGATCCTTCCAGGGGCTGGACTCACCCCAGTCAGGCCCTGCGGGCGCTGGTGGGACGGGCAGGCCTTACGGAGAAAGGCGAGGGGGCCAGAGGTGGTCCCCGGTCGTCCCCTGCCAGGCCACCGAAGAGCACGTGAATGAGAGGCCCGCACAGGCTGGCGGGGGCGGGGGATCATCAGTGCACAAAATTATTGCTAGGCATCCACCACAAAGAAGGAAAACCAGGGCAACCCTTGGTGTCCCCCGTGCTCCTCTCAGATGGCATACTGGGGGGCACTTTAGAGGACTTTGGGGAGAAGAGTTTAACGTGGGGTTCCTGGCTTTTGCGGCTGTGGGGCCGTCTAGTTATGCCCGAGGGGATGCTTGTCCCAAACTTAACTCTGACTTCCTGTCCCCCCTGCCCCTCCTCCAGCAGGACGTGCTACTTATGTGCTGCAAGTATGTCTTCACTTTAAAGTTGCCTGCAGACATCTGACTGTAAATCTGTAATCACTGGTGTGGCGGCGTTTGAGGACGATGACCATGGTCAGCTGGGGGCTGGTCCGTCCAAGCGCAGATGAGCCTGAGGCCTGCTGTCGCCCGTGGTCAGCGCCGGCTGGGCTCACGAGGCAAAAGCGTTCGTGCACAAGTGTGGGGAAAGCAGAGCTAAGACGTCGGGGAAAGTGAGGGGCTAAGTGTAGGATTCTGAGATTCTAGCGTGATTAGTGAAGGCCCTAGAGGCAGTGATTCGTGTGAACTGGAGGGTGGAAAAGTGATAGAAAAGGTTTTCCTGGGAGAAGTTGCTCTCGAGTGAAGCCCAAAGCCTGTGGGGGAATTGGCTAGACCTATGGTCGGAGTAACGGGATCCCGGGTCGGAACAACAGGAGTAGAATTCCTTGCAGAAGGTACGGCTTTGACATGTAAACGTGGATTCCCAAAGGTCAGTCGAAGACCATCCTTGGCGTGATCAGCTTTCGTTCCCCAACGGTTCCTCACTGGGCACCTGCTACGTGTAAGAGGCAGCTGTGCTTAAGACAGACGCCCTCGAGAGGCATCATTCTAAGGGCGAGTGGTACCGGCATCTAATTAAAAAATGAATTGTTTGGTTATAATTGGCCTCTAAAATATTTATGTTCAGGTGTGACTACGTTTGTTTTAAGTAAATATTTTGCTAACGCTACCGAAAGAACAAAACCCAAACTTAGGATCCCTCGATTGCATGGAAGGGGGAGCTGTATCATAGAGTCTCTTAAATTGTGATGAAAAAATGTTTTAGGGTCGATGGTGGGATTGGTAATCCTGCCAAAGCGACCCCTAGATGATGAAACTTGAGACTTGCTGAATCAAGGGGGTTAAGAGTGAGGAGGAAGGGTTAGATGTGGCCGCTTGAAGGAGGGTCACACCGGTCCTCAGGTACAAGGAGAGGATTCCGGGAGGGCAGAACCAATCAGACTGCTCGCCTCGCTGCCACTTTGCGAGGTCTGTTCAGCAGGAAACTCAATTATACACAAAGCTTCCTGCGTTTAAAGCGTGTTTTCCTGTCGGGAAGATGCAGCCTGACGTCATTTCTTACTTCTCAGGACGATTTGAAATCCTCAGTTACCAAAGTCCTCTTTTTCTCCCTGTAGCCCCCATTTTTAGTAAAGCTTGTTCATTTTTGTAAAAAAAAATTTTTTATAGTCATTTTTATCCTTCTGGAATCAGGAGGGTTTTCTGCGTGAATAATTTTTTTTCTTTTCCTTTTCTCCAATGTAGGCATCTTGGGTTTGGCCTCTTGGAGAGAAATAATAAAATTCTTTGTTTACTCTGGTGGCCTTTGCTTACGTTAGAGCTGTTTTATCTCAGACATTTGTGAGTCTATAAATCAAATCAGCTTTTCTTAAATGCGCGGATCCCTTAGATTCGACCGACATCTCTTGGTTACATTTCCAGTGACAACGCACCCTGTCCTGTCGGTTTATTCATTTTTTTGCATGTTCATTTATTGTTTTATCCTTTGCTCACTCAACTACCATCTGTGGACACGCCAGGCAGCGGGCGGGGGCCTCGGGTCACGGAGCCGTCGTGGGGAGTCGCTGGGAGGGCTTCGTGGCTATAAACACCCAGTGCTGCAGAGCATGGGGTTTGGACGCAGCTGTGGGTTTCCCTGCGATTGTGTTTCTTGCCTGGATTTTCCCAGTGGGCCCTGCCTGGTGGCCCCGTGCCTGGAGCAGCTGCCAGCAGGGACCAGACGCGCTGCCCTTGCAGCTTCCCAGCCTCTCCGGCCACGGTTTCCACTTGCTACTCGGCGAGAACTGTGCTGAACTTACGAGTGGGCTTCCCGAGAGGAGCATCGTCTCATAGAGAGGATGCTTCTAGAAGCCCTTTGAAAACCGTGAGGCATTATTCAGATGGAAAGTGTCGTTGTTTTGATTACCCAGTGCCTCTGAATTTTGCTGTTGGCTGGTGACAAAGGAGAGAGGGTGTGCAGTCACCCCGAGGCTCTGTCACCGCTCGGGTACCATGGGTGTGCGGACCGGGGACCAGGCGGAGCAGGGAGGCCGAGCAGGGTCCCCGCCCTTGAGGGGTTTAGGATCTGATTCAGGTGAGGGGCTCCACGAGAGAATCACATAAAGCCATGAGAGATGGGGGTCGGGGTGCTTCAGAGCCTGTCCAGGACTTTCTTGCTCCAAAATTCCAGTCATTGTCAGGAATCGTCAGAATGTTTGCTAAGTAGCTGTGTTAGGCAGGGGGCGGGGGGGCTGGTGGGGAGTCAGGATTTCATGTGAAAAGATAACCAAGGGCACAGGATTCCTTACCCAGGGTGGAGGTCGTTGGGAAGGGCAGGGTCCAGACAGACGCAGAACCATCTGGAAAGCCCTTCCACGTTTCTGCTCATTGCTGGCGTTTAATTATCCTTTGTCCCATTAAGCTTGAAGAGATGGCTTTCTGCTCTCAACCCCGCGTGTTGTTTACCTGCTGGTGGGGAGAGCATCACGAGACCCCATCCTGACCCCCTCGTCCCCGTTTCCTCCTTTTTCAGAGGCGTTTTGTGGTGATTTGCATGTGACTTTTCAGGCCCTGAATCTTTCACGGTAAAGGTCTAAGTGTTCGCGGGACCCACGTAGGGCCAGGTGTTGGGGGACGCGGGGGGCGGGGGGCGGGGGGAGGGCAACTAGAGTCCACCCAGACGTGGGCAGAGGGCAGACGGGTCCCCTGGGACCAAGGCACATTCACGTCACTGGAAGTCCCGTCAGCACACCCACCCCGTCTTCCCTTCTCCACGTCGACACGATTCAGGCTTAAGAACCAGGATGGCATCTGGGGAAACGAGCACAGGTCATGGAGACAGGGTGGCCCCAAAGACGCTGAGATTCTCTTGCTCAGTGTTTCAGAAGCTCCAAAGGAATTGAGCAATTTAGGCTAGATTTCAAAAAAGGGGGCCGACCAGAGAGGAGGGGCAGATGGCAGCAGGGCGCAGCGGGGGAGAAGGTGAAGGTAAACCTGCCATTGCCTGGCTCCTTCCAGATGGTGCCTTCGTCCTGTGTGACGTGCATCTGATGGGAGGCTTACTGACAGCTTCCTCGGGTAACCTTGGGGCCTGAAATGCCAAATCCGGGACAGCAGACCCTTGGCTTTATTGGTGTCGGGGCTTCACCAAAGTTATGTGCTATTGAACGCTTCCTGGGGACGGTTGCCTCTTTGTGGTGAGTGTTAGATCATTTCCATTGACTCGTCGTGGAGAGAAGGCAGGAAGGTGAGATGATGGAGGGAAAAGTGGAATGAGGCTCAGGATTCCCGGGAGGAGCAGGGGGGCAGAGAGAGGAGAGAAAGCATGTCTCAGGACAGAGGAATCTAGAAGGCAATCATGAAAGCACCATGGCCAGATTGGCAGGAGACAAGATGTGAATTACAAAGTGAAGGGAGACTTCGATTGCCTTCCCAGGACTTTGGGGGATGTCTCTGGGTAATTTAACAGGCAGCAGGTTTTCTCCCAGGCGAATCATTTTGAAAAATTCACCCTGAACACACGGGTTTCTGTGTTCTTGACTCCCAGTCCTCGGATTACCAGAGTTGGTCATGCGGGGCCCCTTGGAAAGCGACGTGCCGTCAGCACATCTGGGAACAGTTAGGAGGATGCTGGACGTGGGGATACGTTTGTGCAACTTCTGGGGCTTTTTTATAATTTGTATGTTCACACGCGTGTGCACACACACACACGTATATAAAACCTGTCAAATCTTTCAAAACTCTCTGAAGGAATTAGCATTATAAAATCATAAAGAAGTCTCTGAAGGGCCTTTAGAGCAGAGAAGGAGCAGAGAAACAGCCCACATACATCACTTTGCTGCAAACCCATCATCCGCATGACCTGAGAAATCTCGGGTAAATCTCTCGTGAAATGAACTCCCTCCTGCCTGACAGCCTCTTTGGAAGCAACAGCTCTGCCTTCGTGTTAAAATATTCCATTGAAAGGACCTGCCATGGAGACACTGATCCCGCCTATGGGCAAGGAGCGCCGGAACGCGAGTGTCTTCTAGCCGCTGCTCATGTGTTGACCCCGCCGTTCCCGCTGGCGTGTTTAACCAGACTCTCCGCTGCCAGGCCAGGGCTCTGGTATTACTGTCCCTGCATCCTGAGTCACATCTTCCTTTAATCCGACTAATAACGGCCACCACTCTTATAATTCTGGAGCAGGTGTCCCATGCCAGGAACCCTAACCGTGGCAGCGAGTCCACAACTCTGCAGTTTCCAGCTCTAGTTTGCAAACAGGGAAGCAGGTTTAGAGGCAAGGTGACCTAGCCAGGGCCACACAGGGAGGGTGCGGGGGTTTGAACCACGCTCCATGTGACTCTGAGCGCTCGTTCTTTCTAGTGTACAGAGTGATTGCCCCCACGTCCCCCCCAGATGTGTCCCCAGAGGGGCCCAAGGAGGGGAGGGTGTGTGTTTCTGAGCCCAGCAGTGAGGCTTCCCTCCCTCGGCCCTTGGGGGCCCCCTGTCTGGACCAACCCTGAAATTTGCTCTTGGCCTTTCCAGGGGAGATGCCACAGGGGACTGGCTTTTTCCCAGGGTTCTCTGGGCAATGATGTCTTGCATCTGGGAAGATGTGGTCTTGGTGGCCACCTGAGCAGCGGCAGAAATCTTGCCAGGTGTCATTTGGGCCTTATGTGGGATAAACTTGGAAACTGCTGAGTTTGCTGGACCTGAGAGCTCCCAAAGGGTGTTTGAATGTCTGAGGCCGAGGAAGAAAGGGCAGCTCTGACCTGTCTTGGGACCGTGTGCTTTGTTCTCCTGACCCTTTGGAAACGCTTGGATAAATGCATGTGTTCAGATGCCTGCCGGGCCGGTGTGCGTCCATTCCAGGCTCCCAGCCGAAGAGAGGAGAGACAGGCCTGGCGAGGAGAGAGGGGAGCCAGGCCTGGCGAGAAGAGAGGGGAGACAGGCCTGGCGAGAAGAGAGGAGAGACAGGCCTGGTGAGAAGAGAGGGGAGACAGGCCTGGCGAGCAGTAGGGAATGTCACAGTTCTTTCTCCTGGACGCACTTAAAAAGCCCACGACCCATTTAACGTTTCCACTGCAAGAGTTACCTCTGCTGATGGTGTTTGGAAAGCAGGCGTCTAGGAAAAGCCCAGCTGTAGGAATCTTCTAGGAGCAGAGAGTAGACCGCTGCCTTTCCTGGTTTTCAACAATCCCTTAATTTTCCTCACCGTTTTTGAACTGTCCACCACAGCAGAAAGTTTCTGGGATCAGGACTGCTCTGGGGGAAGAGACAGTGGCCTGAGATGCCCGGGGAGAGGCTGGCATCGGCTGAGGGCAGCAGGCGGGGCCTCGGCGTGGGAGCCCAGCCCCGCAGGCTGTGTGTGGGTCCAGGCTGGGGCAGACCCCAGAACAGGGGCACGTGGGCACGGCCAGCGGCTCAGGGATCCCGAGAGCAGCAGCGTGGAAGGAACCAGCCCAGCCTTACGCGTCACGGAGGCCGGGGGAGGATCCAGGCTTGGGGGGTCTGGGCCACAGAGACCACGCGGCAGGAGCAGGAACCCAGCAAGGAGGGTGGGCGGCAGAGAGCTGTGGTGACGCAATCCGGCCGGAGGGAGGGAAACGGGCCGGCAGCCTCCGCGTCAGCCAGGGGGGCCCCCCGTGTGGCAGGGGGCCTGGTGCTCAGCCCTGGGTGTGGTTGCCTGGAGCTGGCAGGTTGGGTCAGAGTCTGGTGCAATGTAAGAGTGAAGCAGAGCAGGTCGGGGGTCTTGACCCGGGTCTCTAGAGGAGCCCCTGCTTGGAAGCAGACGCGTCAGCGGTAACTGGCGGACCACAGGACTCAAGGAGTAAGAGTGTCCCTCCTCCCCCACCCCCCCAGCCCCCTGGGGATAGAGCAGAGGATGAGGAATGCCCACCCCTGAGGAGGAAGAGCCTGTCCCCATGGTGACGTCCTGCCCGTGGTGGCGTCCACGCTGGGCTCCCAGGCCACAGGGCGGCCGTGGTGACAGGCACGCATTCCCCTCCTCTAGAAACTTAGGTGGCTTTAAGATAGGTAAGGCTCGTGTCATTGCCTCTGTGGGTTCTGACGGAAAGGCGTTTGGTGGAGGACGTGTGTGGGCCGGCGTGCCGTGAATGCTTATTTATGTTGGTGTTTTAAAGACAGTGACACAGAGTCAAGTTTCACCGGCAAGTTTGGGTTTTCAGTTTTCTTCTGCTTCTCTCCTTCTCACGGGGAAGTGTCTCTACGCTCCTGTTTCCTTGACCTCCTCACGATGACTTTCATTGTCAACGGTGTACTTTGAGTTCGCCTCTTGGGAGGGTGACGTGGGAGCTGCACTGGTCAGTGTTCCCCCGGCGGGTGCTGAGGGCCTGAGGCCGCCGCGCCGTGGGGTCCCGCGAGCGTCCTTTGTGTTGCTGTGGCTCTCTCTCGCTTGAGTGCGCTGTTGGTCTGTCTCGGATGACTGGGCGGAGGGGTGAGTAACCGTCACAGATTCCACTGGGTTCCATTGGGCTCGAGCGCTTTGTTCAGAGCAGACTCTACTGGTCGTGTGGGAGGAATAGAGGTTTATGGGTCACTGGAGGTAAAAGAAAACTGGAAGATCATCAACTTGAATTCCCTGACTTTGTAAGGAAACTGAGGCTAAGTCAGATTTTGCTCAGGTCTAAGTAGCATTGAAGTCACCTGTGCTCTAGCCAGCGTTCTGTGTGCGCACTCCTGGCGGGCCAGTGGTAGCTAGGAAGCGGGTTTGGGGGTGGCCGGGACGGGGGCCGACCACAGGGCCGTGTCTGCAGACTGAGCTGTGCTCGGCACTCACGGGCAGTCACGCAGGTTTGAGTAGCAGCAGCAAAACCAGACTTTCCCTATTCAGCAGCAACTCTGGGTGGAAGAGTCCCCGGCTTTGGACTCTGCTCCCATCACATCCCTTTCGGGGTCCAGGTCGGGGTCTGGCCGGGAGCCCCGTACATCCCAGCTCTCAGCAGGGTGCGAGGTGGGCCGGGCTCAGAGCCGGTTTGCAGAAACGTCTCGATGAAGAAGGGAGATTTATACCTTGTCTTGGCCTCCTTCATGGTGAGGGGGCTGCAGGAAGGTGGGGATGACACCGGCCCACTCAGGGGGACACATTAGGCTCGTTCCCTCCACCCCACATACATCGGCCGGGGACCCCCGGGAGTCCATCCTCACTCGCGGTGGCGGAGCCAGAGCACAGGCAGAGGCCGTTTCAGCAGCTCGTTGCCTCCATGTGTCCCGCACTTGTGTCTCCTTGGGGGCCTGAACCGCCCAGTGGACCACGGACCACCAGCCTCTCTGGGCGGCTCCTAAACCCTCCTGTTTCTAGTTGGAGCTCAGTATCTTGTCTCAAATTGAGGGACGGTCCCTGAGCTTGAGAACATCATCAGAGGCTCTGTCCCCTTTCAGCCACCTCCCCGTCGCCCACGTGTGCATATGGTGAGGGCTGTTCGTACAAAAGAGGGCATGCCTGATGACAGAAACGACTGCTGTCACCCGGTATCTGTTCTCCCATCTTTCATTGCCGGCGTTTTCCGCTGGCTCAGGGCGGCCGGGAGTCCAGGGCCCAGCCTCCCTCGTGGTTAGTGGGCAGCAGTGGTGGCTAAGTTCTGGCGACCGGGATGCCAGCGGGAGTGGGCGTGCCCGCCCCTCCCTCCCCACCTTCCCGCAGGGGTGAACACAGCCCTGGCGATGAGACACTTTGGGTACTGCTGACCAAAGCATCGCCTTGAGGGTAGGATGACCATGAGAGGTGCCTGGGCGCCGGCGCTGGTGGGCGCGGGGCTGTCACTCCAACCTCCCCCCAACCTCCCCCCTCCCCCCCGGGAGCTGATAAACCACTCACGAGGTTATTTTGGTCTCTTGTCACTACAGTGTGATTTATAACTCAGGTTATTCCTTGCTTCTTGGGAACTTTGGTTCTAAATAAAACAAAAGATAGCGGTTGGATAAGAAGGCCAAGGTCAGGTGATGTGAAAAGCTGGTCGCCAGAACCTGGGAGCGGAGGAAGCGCCAAGTTTCTCCCTTTTCTTGCGTCCCAGCTCCCATGTGGGACCCGTGTGCCTCTAGGGAAGGGCGGTCAGTCCCGCCGGCGCTGGGTCCCACGGCCCTTCGTGTTGGGTGATTCGAAGGCTGTCATCCGCCCGGATTCTCCCAGTGCTGGGAAGTGTGACCGATTATCCCAGTGCTGGGAAGTGTGACGGATTAACCCCGGGAGGAGGATGAAGGCGCAAGGGGTCAGTTCCAGAAACAACCGTTTGGGGGACCGGCCGCCTAGCCTGGTCAGCGTGGCCCAGACCAGCAGAGTCTCATCTAACTTTCATCGTAAATTTTCACGCCTGGTGGGTCAGTGGAGCACTCGGCCCCCTTTCACCCAGCCTGTGTCCGTTGGTCCTGAAACAGCCTTTGGCCATTTGCCTGATGGACGGGCCCTTAATCCTGAGAGTCACGAACGAACATCGGCATCGTGGTGGAGAAGCTCTCTGCTTGCGTTAGTCTCCATTGCAGGTTGGAGGCTCCTTTTAAAGAAATTGCGGCAAAACATACCTAACGTAAAATTTACCATTTTACCCCTTGTGAAGCGTACGTACGGTTTGGGGGCTGTAAGCACATCCACACTGTTGTGTAGCCCTCACCACCGTCATCCCCAGGACTTTGTCACCTTCCCAGAAGGAAACTCTGTCCCCCGTGAGCACTCATTGCCCCCACCTCCCCCGTAGGCCTGGCACCCCCCCTCCTGCTGTCCGTCTCTGACTCTGGCTCCTCTGGTCCCTCCGAGTGGAATCGCACAATGCTTGTCCTTCTGTGGCTGGAGGCCCCTCGCCTAAAGCGGGGGAAGGTGGGTGGACTCCGTGCCAGGAAGGGCCAGGGACTGCGTTCTCTGGGGATGTGAAGGCTCCAAGCTGTGACTCTGCTCCTCCCTCCGGGGCGGGGTGGCAGCGTGTGCTGGAGTGCCCTCCCCCATCTCATCCTCCCGTTTCCCTCCGGGGCGGGCTGGGGGAGGGGCCTGGTGCCCGCCTTGTGCGCCTGCAGGCGCGGTCCACGAGTAAGACAGTTGGGACGTACTTGGCAAAATACGAGCTAGTCACTATCTCAGAAGAGCTGACTCATCACAGGGTCCCTCCAGGGTCCACAACCTCAGCCGCCCTCTCAGCGTCCTGGACGGTCCCTGCCTCCCAAAGTGCTGGGTGGAAGTTCTTTTAAATTCAAGAAAAAGGGAAGACTCTGCCTGTCCCCCAGGGATGGTCCTGAAGCCTCTTCTCTGGCCGGGGACGTTTCCCGTGTAAACCCGCAGCAGACGTTTCCCGTGTAAACCCGCAGCAGGCCTCCCCAGAGGGCTCTCCTGTAGGTTCTCCGTTGGGGAATCTTGCTTCTTCCTGACAACTGGAGGCTTAGCTGTGACAGGCCCGACTGAACAGACAAAACAGCCAAGGCGTCCTCCTGGCAGGCTGCGACTGGGGGCCGGAGACGGGGGGTGGACGGGGCAGGGGGGTGCAGGATGTGTCTCGGGGACACCGGCCACATCAGGGCGGCGAGGAGTTGGTGGGGGGGGGTTCAGTATGGCCGTGACAGACTTCAGGAAGGACCCGGGTTTCCCAGCTGGGAGCCCGGGTTTGGGTCTGGAGTTGGCATTTCCTGTTGCAGCTGCAATGCCCTGGGATCCGCCAGGCACAGGGGACTGTGGGCAGGGGTCACAGAGGGTCCCCTGGGTTCACAGGCAGGAGAAGTGGAAACCAGCAGACCCCGCTCCCTGGGGCCTCCGTCCCCCTCGCCCCGAGGCCGGGGTGTCTCACCCAGAGTCTAGCTCAGTCTGTGCTCTTTCCTCGCGGGAGAGTTTGCTTTGCAATTATTCATTAATCTGTAAAAATATGTTTTATGCACTCTCCTGAGTAGATGTGATGTTTTATAAAAATAGAATAAAGTGATATGGTAATGAGGGAAAAAAACACAGCAGTTTAGAAATTGTGATTGAATGCTCTCTTCCCAAACCACGCTAAAATTACGGTGAAGGAATCTTTAAAAAGTGCATAAACCACAGAGATAAAATGAATGGAAAAGAAGACAACAGCAACCACATATGTGTGTGTATATATACACGTGTATATTTGAGGGCTAGGTTCTCGTTTGTTCACTTTTTGTGTTTGAAATATTCTTTGATGACATATGGGGCCTGGGAGTCTTTGCCACGGTCCTTAACAACCATATGGCTGCACCCAACCATGCATGTTACGGGGCTTTGCCTCTTTGACGATTTTGCAGAGGCTTCCCTGGTCCTCTAGTTTCCGTTATGTTTTCCAGCCCCAGTGAAGTTGATGGTGATCACACAGACCCTCGACCAGGTCTTTCTCCATAGACGCATCACAGTTGGATGTGATCACACACACGCATTGTCTAAGCTTGGCTCTGGAAGGTGAGGGCATCTTCGGCACCTCTTTTAAAGCAGTGTTAATGTCGACAACACCCTAGAACCAAAGCCTTCCTGGACCACGGTGGTGGGTTAAGGTTGGAGCTGAATCCAGAGCTCACCAGGGAGACCCTGCCTCTGTGCAACCCAGCGGCACCAGGCAGAGATGGGTGGAGGGTTGTCCTCTGTTGAAGACCAAGGGGATGCTCTCTGGATGGGGGCATGGCTGACACAACCCAGAGCAGGATGGTGGGGGGATGACGGGGCTGAGACGCCCCAGCTGTCTTCCCACTTGTTCTCACAGCACAGCCCTTAGGCCTGTACTTTCTAGGCTGGAGATCTGAACATCCCCCAGCATCCTTCAGGCTGGCAGAGCATACTAGCCTGGGGAAGAAAGCACTGAGGACATGTCAGAGTCCACCCAGCAGAACAACTCAGCTGCAGCCCCTCTAGCTGACAAGTCCCACTCAGCACTCCTATCAGTTTTCTGTTGTTTCACTCTTAAATATGATCAGTCAATGAAGGACACCCAACTATTTGAGGAGGTCCCTTAAAATGAAAATAGAAACCAAAACAAACAAGGATGCGTATTTAAAACAGAATATGAAAGAAGAAACCTTAAAGAAAACCTCAAACCACCACCACCAACATTCTTTTCTGTCTTTAAAGAGATGAGAGAAGATGATAATTCCCTGAAACGGGAACTGATTTCTGTGAAAAAGGAACATTCAAGAAACAAAAAGGAATTCTTGGAAATTAAAGATGTTGTAGCTGAGGGCTATGAATCATTGGAAAACAAAATTAATGAATCTCCAGGAAAGCAGGGCAAAAAATCAGAGCTGGAAATTAGGAGGAAAAAAAATATGACAATGAGACGACCAGTCCAGGAAGTCCAGCATCTAAATGCTGGGGGTTCCAGAAAGAGATAAGTGAATAAACAGTGGCAGGTAACCCTCATGGAGGCAGTTCCAGGACCCTTCCTACAACTAAAGGGCAGTAGTTTCCAGGCTGCAGGGCTCATGGAGTGCCCACATGAATGGGCACAACATTGTGAACATTTCAGAAAAGTGGGGACAGTTGGACAATATTACAAGTTTCTAGAGAGAAAAAAATATATTACAAAGGATCAGGAATCAGCCTGGCTTCAGGTATTTTAACATGAGAAGCAAGAAGGCTGGAGCAGTGCCCTCAAAATTCTGAAGGAACAGGCTTTCCAGTTGGGAATTTTATACCCAGCCAAACTATCACTCAAGCAACAAGTAGAAAAAAGACATTTTCAGATGAGTAAAAAAAATCTCAACAATAACAACAACAAAAACAACTAAAAGAAAAACCCCAAACCAAAACCAAGTTAGCTCCCATGCAGGGAAGCTACCAGAGAAAGTTCTCCACCATGAAGTGGGAGTAAACCAAGGGAAACGTGGGATTTAGGAAACACAGGATCCAGCACAGGAGAAAGGCAAAGAGCATCTATGAAAGGGGACCCTTTCTAGTCATCATGATGCAGAATAGGACGCTGATCCCAGTTAAATTACGATGCTGTTGAGGAGGCTGGGGGAGGGTGAGAGAGATAAATCCTCACTTCCCGTGGTGGGAAAGAGGGTAAAACTTGGTAAGAAGTTATACATAAGCATGTGATTTAAAAATACGGAATTAACCACCCAAATGTACAGCTAAAGAATTGAAAGTACTTGTTAGGGAGGAGGAAATTGGGGCGGTCAGGAAGAGAACTGTGGACTTGTCTGCCTTTGTTTTGCAGTGAGCCTTTGAGAACTATTTGGCTTTAAACTATGTGGATGTATAAGAGATAAAAACGAAAACTGGAAGAATGTACCAGCTTATTGCTGAGAGGTGGCAATCTCCTTTGGAATTATTTCACATAAAACGAGAGTCCTGTATTGCTCATTCATTTACTCAGCTCATCTCTTCTTGATCCTCTGTCACATGCCAGGCATGGGGGCAATTTCTTTTTTCAGAGTTTGTCCCTCTTTTTCACTGCTCCCGTCTGGACCCTCCTGCGGGTGGCCCGTCCCATCCCCTCTCTCCCTGGATCTCTGCAGGGGTGAGGCTGGGCTCCGACGTGGTGTCGGGAGGGTCAGGCGTGCCTCCTTCATGCTCTGGAACGGCGGGTTGGTGGGGTGATGCATTTTGCTTTTTCTTCCGAAGGGAAGAAGCAACCCCCAGCCACAGACTCCTGGGCGTCCCGTCTGCGGTATATTTGCTGCGCGATATTTAGCTTCCTGTCTCCCCAGAATGCCCCTTAGCTCAGGCAGGGGCATACCCAAATGCCCCTTAGCTCAGGCAGGGTGGGGCCGTTAGGGAAGGCCCGCTGCAGCCCTCATGGCCCCGATATTTACACGTTTGCTACCTGGAATCTAATTAGTTTGGACTCAATTCTTTGAGTCTGGAATTTAAGGAAAGTACAAATGCCTTTAAGAGGAAAAGTACCCTGAGCTATTCTCGCGGTCATTTCCAGCCTGGCGCCCTCACTCTCTCACGTCTCATTAAGGGCATAACGATGGCTCTTGTTAATATTTCAAAACACCTAATGGAAACTGCCCATTATTCCAGATAAGACCATAAAGAGTCACTAAAATGTCAGGGTTCTGTGCTCTCGGCCAGAGCCTGTGCCGACTCGGTGCAGCTCTTCCATGCTGATGAGACTCTTGGGTTCGTGGCCGTCTGTCTCTGATCAGTTCGGGACTGGGAGGGGAGATCAGAGTTATCAGCGCCACGTATTTGGTTGACAAAACCTTGGCAAAGGCATTGCCGGGTGGTGGGATATGAGAGGGGCCTTTGGGAGAGAAGAGCTGGGGGCACCGTGTGCTCCCTTCCGCCCGGGATTTGTGGCTGGTGGGACCGAGGGCAGAGGAGGGGCACGGGGGCAAGGGCCCTGCAGATCTGCCTTGCCACTGGCTGGGGGTGGCCTGAGGGGCCCGAGTGTCATCTCACCCTGCCGTTCGGACCCCGTCACGCGACCTCGTGGCAGCAGAGATAAATGCTCCAAGGAGGCGACCGAGGCCAGAGAGGACAGGAGCCTCGTGACGTGAAAAATGATGGAGACGGTGGCCTACTTCTCGCCCAGTACGAGTCCTGGCACCTTGTGGGCGCAGCCAGGTGCTGGGCGGGGTAGGGGGTGGCCAAGGATGCTGTTGGCAAGCGAAGGCCGTGCCGGGGCCTCCTGCAGTTCTGGCTTCTGAGCCCAGACTAGAGAAAGCCCCTCTGGAGACTGCGTGAAGCTTGGCTGGTCTGTTTCCTGGTTGGTGACTCAGGGGTGGAAATGGTTTGGGGATTTTTGTTCTTGTTTTGTTTTCTTTGGAATCAGGCGCTGCGTAAACACACTCAGGCTCTGGGGCTGTAGGGCCCTCCGTCCCCTTTGGCGTGCTGTGATTGTGTGTCTCCAGCCAGATTGTGAGGCGGCCGATCTCTGTGTGTTTACCAGTAAACCTCAGTCTCTCATCTGTAAAATGGGGCTACTCATGCCTTCTTGCAGGTTTGCCGTGAGTGTTAGGGGTTCGGGGTCCAGGTTTGGTTGCAAACCCTCCCATCCACCCTTCCCCCTTCCTGGGCTCTCTCGGAAAGGATCTTACTTCCAAAGAGCGAGATCTGGAGGAGAGGGTGACCTCTTCCTTCAGAAGCCCAGCAAGCCCCTGATAAGCCCCTCCCCCTGGGGACCCCTTGTTTCCTCCCGCCGAGTCCAGAGCAGGCTCTCAGGAGCAGCCCGAGAGCCTGTTCGTGCAGCGGGGATGACGGTGCTGATCTCACCTCCAGAGCCAGACGAGCCCCACCCGGTGCGCTCCTCGTGGAGGCTGGGAGCGCAAGAGAAAGTTGGAGGAAATGAACAAGGGACATTCACAGAGGGATGGGGTCCTTTCTCTCTTATCCTCACAAACCAAAAAAATGAAAGAAGAGGGCCTGCCTTTGCCGTCCTTTAACCCTGCCTGTTGAACGTCCCTGAGTGCAACTAACTAGCACAGCTGCCCATGTGTAGGGAGCCCAGAAATGGGATGGGAAGCGGGATGGCAGTGCCCTGCACTGATAGCAGAGGAGGAAACAAGAGGACCGGCGGGAGAGGGACCGCCTTCCTGGCGAGGAGAGTTAGAGACGACAAACCTGGAACCGCTCGCGCGCTGGTGGGCCCGGGGGAGCGGCTTCCCACAGGGGATCTGCTGCTTTCAGTAGGGCTTTGCCATGCCCGGATTGGATGTCCGTGCTGAGATGATATGTCCCAGTTGTGGACCACTTTCCTGAGAACCAGCGCAAAGCAAATGGCCTTCTTGAGCATCTTCATTAAAACTAGAAAAATTTCTGGCCCTCACTTGCCCATGTGTCTGGAAAACCCATGGATGTGCCATCGGCATTTAAAAATATGACCTTTGAAATTTGTGCAGTGCTCTAAAGTTTATAGTGAATTTCCTCATATGTCATTTGAGCCTCGTCGGAGCCTGTGACCCAGCGGTGGCCTGAGTGTCCTCGCTGGAGCTGAGGCGACTGATGCTCGTACAGTAAGTGCACGGCGGGGCGGGACGTGGTCTTCACCTCCGCATCCGGGCTCCTTTCTGTAACCGTGATGCTTCTTCCGCCCCGCCCTCCCGGGCCTGTAACGAGCCCGGCCACTTTCTCATCGCCTCTGCGTGGGAGGTGTCCTGTGCAGCCTCCTGTGTCTTCCAGGGGGGTCGGGAAAGTGGCTTTCAGCTTTGGTGAAGGTTCACAGAAAAATGGGATCCAGAAATGTCTTGGAGTCTGGTCCAGGTGCCAGAAGAGTTTGGCAAGTGCGTTGGCCACGCTGACTCAGCCCGTCCCCCAGGACCCCAGACTTCGGATGGACGTTGCAATGACTCTGGCAGCCCTGTGCGTTGCCCTTGGCCTCACAGGCATTCCAGTGATGACGATGGCTTGTCGGGGTCATGGCCCTGGTACCAAGCACGGCTATTTGTGGCTGATGGAAAACATAACCGGAGCCACCTGCTTGCGAGGCTGGCTTCTCAGGCTCTGGGGCCTGGGACCAGCTGGAGGGAGATGTTCCTATCACTGCGTGTAGCAACTGTCAGTCACATCTTTTCCTGTAGGTTTCCCTGAGCAATTGGAAAACCAAGGCGTCAGCTACCCTGCCGTGTATGACCAGGCCCCTCAGTTTCTTCTTTCCGCCCTGGGAGCTGGAAGGTCTGTCTTCCGTCTCTTTGTCTGTCTAATCCCTCCTTCCTCCCTGGAATCTCACGCCCGGGTGCACAGGGCCCTGCTGTGGTCACTCATGGAGCTGCTTTATTAAATCCCCACGCACTGTTTTTGGATGGCTTTGTGCGTGGTTACCCTGACTGCGTTCCTTGGGGCCAGATGCTGGGTCTGCCTTGTCCTTCCTCTGCCTCCACGTGCCTGGGTGCGTGGGCAGAGTGAGTGGTGACAAATTCATCTGATGGAACGTGGTGGAAGGTTACAGGCCAAGGGCAGATCTGGGAGCCCAGAGGTACGGTTTTGTTACCAGGACCAATTCCCCCACCTCTCTGGGTTTCCGTCCTTCCCTGTGCAGTGGAAGCGTTGAAGGAATGATCTCCAAGCCCCAAACCTAAAATCCTAGGACTAATGATGGATTCATCGAGAAGGCCTCCTTGCTTTGGCCGCATGCATGCCCTGTATTGCAGCTTGTTGGGCTGTCTTTGGCTTGTCACCAGCATCTGTGACTTGGCTGCATGGAACTTTAAAAAAAAAAAACCCTCTTCATATCTCAGAGGGAGGTCCCAGCGAGAACAGGAGAATAGTGTGGAGTGTTTGGAAGCGGACAAGCCTGAAAATACTCTGGTCCCATCATTTACTAGTGTGATCTTGAGCAGGTTACCTCAGTAAACCCGCCTTCTCATCAGAAACACAGAGTTCATGAGACCAGCCACACAAGGGGATGGAGGAATAAGGGCGATTAAGCAGGTGTGGTGCACACGCAGTGTCAACGCTCAGTAAACAACGGCGGGAATAATACTTATTGTAATTGGGAAGCAAAAGGGTGTGTCTTCTAATCCTCTGTGAGCACTTTCTCATTTGTAAACTATTGGCTGTAGTTTGGGACAATGCCTTTCTCATTTTTGTAAGTGGCGTGATGATTTGAGGAGAATCATTTCGGTTCTAATAGGAACGTTAGCAGTACTAACGGTGCACGATGGCATTTGAATAGAGTTCCGTCATTCATGGAATTGGAGAGACTTACAAAAACACACATTGACTCTCTGGAATCTTAGGTTTCTGGTGAGTGATTCAAACAGACTACTCTTACTTCCTGCCAGCACAAATCAATCAAGTGCAAACCTTTATTTTTCAACCAAATTGTGGAAAATGGAACGCATTCAATGATAGGAAACTGTTTTAATGAGACACTTCATTCTTGAGGTGATTTGCTAAAGGGAGACTCTCCAGGTTGCCACTGACCTACCAAAAGCAACAGACCCACGATCGTATATGCTTTTCTTTTCCCCAGCAGTTCTGGGTTTAAGTAACTGAAGCTTCTCAAATATTAAAGTTGGAGGGCGGCTCAGTGATCCAAGCAATAGAGACTAAAAAAAGACTTTGGATGTAAATCAAAATTTTCTGATTGCCTTGCCCCGAGATGCCGGGAAAGTCACTTATTAGCCTTGGATATCTCAATCTTACCAACTCCAACATTGGCGTGATGAACGTAACCCGGCTTTAGAGAGTATTAGTGAGGAAATAAAAAGTTAGATTATCTTTTCCAGTTTAAGTGAAAAAAAAATCTATGTTGGGTATTACCTTTTAACCCGTGTGTGTGTGTGTGTGTGTGTGTGTGAGTGTGTGTGTGTGTGTTAGCCTGAAGTTCAAGTTTTTGTAAAAGTTTCCAGCACAAAATGACTTTCAGAAACAGAAGAGTTTGATCAAAGACGTAGAGAACAAACATATGGACACCAAGGGGGGAAAGCAGGGGGCGGGGGTGGTGGTGGTATGAATTGGGAGATTGGGATTGTCATATATACACTAATATGTATAAAATAGATGACTAATAAGAACCTGCTGCATAAAAAATTATAAAATAAAATTTAAAAAAATAAAAGAAAAAAGTTTGATCAAAGTAATGTCTGTTTGTCAGTGGTAGGTGAGCTGGACTTAGGGCTTCCAGATCGCTCATGTTTTATCTTGAAATTTATGTTTAGCTGAGTTTCAACATTGGCTCTCAGAGTCAGAGAGAATTCCAGAAGATAAAGGAGAACCAGAATGCCAAACGTCAGTAAATACTCAGCGAGCAAAAAGAAGTAATGGAAACGGTGTACATGGCAGAGGGCACGTAGCTCATGAGGGAACTGCTTCAAAGTGTCTTCTGCCCATTAATCCCATTAGCGCTCCAGCGAGTCCTCAGAGATGGATGATCTTTCGGGAGCTGTGTTACATCAGCCTTCAAGCCGTGGTCCCAATCCCATTAAGCCCAGCAAACATTCTCTACTGTTGAGATAACGGGCTTTTGGCCCATGTTTACCCATATTCCTCAGGCTTGTCCCCCTCTCAGCGGCCCCGTCGGGAGCAGGACGATGCCTCCTTCTCATCTGTGGGACTGACTCCCGCTCACATCCCTTTGGAAGGTGACGAAACCCAGACGGCATGGGAGGTGGCATCCGCTCAGGTTACCTGTAGGTCAGCAGACCAATTGTTCTCCTGACTTTGGTGTCTATTTAGGATTTTCATGGTGGGTAGACATGCTGTTTCCATTCAAAATGCCTCTGTAAATTCTAAGGGATATACCTAAGGCACGTCAAAAATGAGAGGAAAAATGATTTCCCTCGAAGTCTTTCTTTGTTTAGTATGATGGGCAAAGGAGTTTGCCAGTTGCTAACCTTATAAAAAAACCTTCTCACAATCTCAGTGTTGTCATATGTAAAATGGCAATAATAATAATAATGCCTGCCTCCTAGGAGAGTTGAATGGGTTGGTATTTGGTGAATGTGCCCGCCTGGCATTGTAGAAGGCACTCCGTGAACATTAGCTAAGATGATATTAACTAATTTAAGGGAAAGGGTCAGTAGGCCTATTGGGAATCGATACTAAGAAGGAATAAGACCCATCTTGGGAAACGTGGGGTCAGGAAGAAGACTGGTGGGCAGGTTCTGAATGTGGGAATGTGCAGGCTGTGAGCACATCTCTATTCTTAGGCATCCACATCCTCCTTGCACAGAAATGACCTACATCACACACAGCAAGAGAAGGAGGACCCGTGCAGTTTCAAGACTGAGTGTGGTACAGAGGGGCCGCCCATGAGTCAGTGATACTCAAGCTTTCACTGTCATTCTCAGTTACTTTGTTCATTGCTTTATTCATTCAACCCACATGTGTGGTCCAACCTGTGCTGTGCACTGATGTTATCGACGAGAATCGTCCACTCCCTACCCTTAAGAAAGATGAAGGAGGAGGCAAGCAAGTAACCAGATAAATGGACAAGTTCATGAGTGATCAAGAGGAATGAGGTACATTGGGAAGGCTGCTTGAAGGAGCTGACACCTGGGGTTAGATGACTAAAAGCTACCTAGCAAGGGGAGAGGGTTTTTCAGGTAGAGGCTGCTGCGCATGGACGGCAGGGCACTGTGTGTGACAGACCCTGTCTGCTAATTCCAACATCGAGTCGTCTCAGAGTTGGTCTCCACTGATTGCTTGTTCTTTTAAGTATGGATCGTATTTTCACGTGTCTAGTAATTTTGGATTATATTCTGGACATTGCCAATAGTCTCTTGTAGAGCCTGTAGATTCTATTATGTTCCTATGAAGAGCGTTAATCTTTTATTTTAGCAGGCACTGAATATTATTGAACTCAAACACCAAACCCCACCTCCCCTGAGGGCAGAAACGGAAATCTCTGATCAGTTTTATTAATCTTAGCTGGGTTGCTTGGAATCTGTGCCATGCAACAACTAGGGATTTATGTCCACAGTAGATATTTCAAGAACTCCAAGCAGTTCAGTATGGTTGGAGGGGAGTGTGTGTGTGTATGTGTGTGTGTATGTGTGTGTGTTGCAGGGAACTGGACGGACATGTAGCTTAGAGAAAGGCAAGCCCAGATCATCAAGAGCCTTGTGTGTTACACTAAGGAATTTGAACTTTATCCCAAAGGCTGAGCTTTAATCAGAAGCATAAAATGATCAGAATTGTGTCTCAGAAACATTTCTTGGCATCTGTGTGAGGGATGAGCCAGAAGGGGTAGGAAGATAGTTAGGAGGTTCGTGGGTAAAATAGAGCTCAGTTTTCTCCTCCGTGAGATGAGGGGTTGAACTCGCTGACTATTGGTGTCTCTTGTAGCTTTAACATTCTGATCTTCCCACTGATGCCCTCACTTGGCCTCCTGGAGCCGGGAGTTCCTGCAAGGCTGTGTTTTGCAGAGCACTACACACAGCTTTTGAGCGCAGACTGTAGAGGATGCCATCAGAGGAAAGTAAACTTGGTGGTGTTCTATGGTATACACATAGATTAAGGTAAAGGGGCACAAGGCAACACATGACTGTACCACAGGTGGGAAACAGCCTTCCAAGGTCCCTGGCTCTCCTTTCAGACCTCCTGTATCACAACAGGTGAGTGGTTAATGCCATATGGTCTTAAAGGGCCTACTGTTAATCTGGCTTTCAGGTTTTCAGTCCTCAAAGAGAAGGAGACGGGTCTAGTAGGAAGCCAGTGATGTGGACCCACTGCAGTAGGGGTGCCCAAATTGGGAAGGGTGGGAAGATATATTGTTATAATCCCCTGAGAGGTGCAGGAGATGCTGAGGGGCGTGTTGACTTCATCCTTTCCTGGTTCTGGACCAAGAGGGGAGTGAGGCTTCCCTGAGCCTCAGGGTGCCCTGCGCCTTCTCAGGCATCCTGGGAACAAAGAGCTCCTTTGTGTCAGATTGCGGGTGACACACGGGATGCTCTAGGAAGGCCCGGTGTACGGGGAAGCGCTGATGTTCCATGTTTGTCACGTTCCATCCGGGCACTGTGCACAGCAGGCGTGGGGGCCAGGGTGAGTTTCAGGGGCTGAGCAAGAGCTACAGACGGGCAGGGGACAGGAGGGGGGAGGGCGTCTCCCGCTGGGGGTTTGGCAGTGTTTGGCACACGGTAGATGCTCAGGAAATGGAAATCCCAGGTCCAGCCTTGGCGGACCGTTAGATCTGGGAATCTCAGCCCCGAGATAAGCCTGGCCAGGACTGAGTCATTAGAGGATTCTTTGCATTTTCAGATAGTGGAATTTTTGCTCGGTCTCATTCTTTTTAATATGGCTTCAGCGTGACCGGGACTCTGAGGAAAGGGGTGTCCTTCCCAACATGCGGATGAGAGCCCTCTCTTCTGATTTCCCTGCTGTGGTTTTGGTCAGACACTCGTGTTTAGAGAGAAAAGTCCATTTAGAACAGGAGAGAGAGGGGGTCAAGTATGGCCTAAGGAAAGGAGGGGGGCCGGGCTGTCCTGCCTCTGGGTATTGCGGTCGACTCGGCCAACCTTGACTGCAGGGCTGGGTCTTGGCCCCGGAGGGAGAGGATCCACTAACGAGCAAGTGTCTTCAAGAAGATCAAAATAATTAGTCAGTTTTCACTGCTACAGTGAGTCACCCTCTTCAAGACACTGTGTTCCAACTGAAGAGTTAGGAGCTGGGGCAGAAGACGCCTGGCTCCGTTCCCAGGGGACACACAGGAGCCGTGGGGAGCCGAGGGGAGCCGAGGGGCCTCGGTCCACTTCCGCAGCCTGCGCTTTGGCTCCCTCCCTCCAGCCTTCAGCGGGGAAGGGATGTGGGGGAAACGGGTGTGAGGCTGAGCTGGGTGGAAAGGGGTGGATTGGGGGCAGAAGGGAATTCCACTGCCCTGGGCTCCAGGCTGGGCCCACAGAGCTCCAAGGCCTCAGGGGCTGCTCTGGGGTGACTGGTGGGCCTGGCTTCCCAGCAGGAGAGGGACCAACCCCCGTGGGAGGCAGAGAGAGGGCGGGTGTCCCTGCATCCCTCCGCCTGTGTGGCTCAGGCCGCCCTGTGCCAGCTCACGGTGGAGGCTTCTCAAGGTCGGGCCGGGTTTCTGAGCACTCCTTTTCCCGGGAGCATCCCCGGGTGGGTGAGGTGTGCGTGGTCTGGAGGCGGAGGGACGTGGTCCCTGGAAGCCCGGCAGGCGCAGCATGGCTGGGTAGGGCCCGGCGTCCTGTAGCTGCCTGGCCGGAGGTGTGTGTGCCGAGACGTGTCCTCCTCTCGCCCCCTCCTTGTCTCCACAGCTATTTCTTGAGTGCCTCTCAGCGGCTGTAAGTGCTGAAAATGCAGTGGAAAGTTATATCGACAAGCTGACATTCTAGTGGGAGGAGAGCGGTAGAAATGGGGTGAACAGGTAGATAAGTCAGGTTATTTCAAATGCCGGGAAACATGGTGACCAGGTGGAAAGGGCCTGGGACGCGGCTGTTGTCACGGTGGCAGGGAGGCCTCGCTGGGGCCGTGCGTCTAGGCTGCAAGCCCCTCAGGGCAGGCCTGGGGAAGGGTCGTTCTAAGCGGAGGGGCAGCTGGTGCCCTGGGTCTGAGTAGGGACGGCCAGTGTGCATGTGGCCACGATGCCCCGAGGGGGCCCTGAGCCTGGTCTGTGCGTCCCCGTGTGGAGGAAAACTCCTCGGGATTTGTTTACGCTTTGGGCTGTGAGCAAGAAATAAGCTTGGATTGCGTTAAGCCACCTAAGTGCTGGTGTTTCTTTGTTGCGGGGTTAGTACCAGCCCAGCCACCACAGCGCAGCCGTGCGGGCAACAGCATGAGGACCTCGGCGCAGGAAGGGCAGCCCTTTAGCAGCCAGTGTGGGGGAGAGGGAGGGGGTGAGGCGATGCACGTCCCCCTCCCCTCACGGTCCTGCCGGAGCCTCGGTCCTGCTCTAAGGCCAGCTCAGAGCCAGCTTGTCACGTCACCCGGTCCCCAAGTTAAGCAGTAAAGTGCTTGTCCAATAAGTGCCATATGGCTGTGATGAGTCAAGACCACATTATCTCAGCTTTAAAAATTAATATTATTAATGATGAAAATGAAACCTCGCAGTTTTATGTCATGCTTTTCTCCTAAAGGGCTCAAAATGCAAGCGTTAAAATATGTGTCCAACGTAGCGCACCAGCTGTGCCTTAGGAAGGAAAGGGAAGTGAGGAAAACAGCTTCTTTCTTGAAGACAAGGCTCACGTCCTTACCCTGTAAGGACGGCTAATCTTTCCTAGCAGTAAACTGGAATAGTGGGATAGAATTAGGGAAATGGGATTATTTTAATGTCACAGTGAGGAAATGAAACACAGATAAGGGACTGGAGTTCATTAGATGCTACAAGATGCCAGGATAGACTTGCCCGACGTACCTTGTCTGCGGAGGGAGGGTGCGGGGTGGTGACAGGGGCCCCACTGGCCTGGAAGTGGCCGTGACTGTGAAGCTGGAGAGGAGTGGGAGAGGGACTGAGTTCTGAGGGGCAGGGACGTTGAGGACCGGAGAGACTGGCCTGTATCGGGGAGGTAGATGGGGGCGTCTTCACGGAACCCCGAGATGCCTTGGGATCACCCAGGGCCATCGGCGGGCAGGACACTGGCGTGTGAGGGGAGTAGTTAGGAGAGGGCTGAGTCACAGAAGTCAAGAGTAGCCAAGGAAACCGCAGAGACCATTACTTGGTCATTTCTCCATTTCCAGGAAGGTCTGTCGCCATAAAAAAATGCATTAACCTTTTATTCAATAGGTATTAATTAATTGGCTATTATGTGCTTTTCTTACCCCGGAGGAGCTTGTAATTAAGGTTGACCGTATTATTTATCACCCAAACGAGGACACATTTGAGAAAGAAGGGGGGACCACTGCTAATCGTTATGTTGGGGGGACAGGCGCGCACAGAGACTGGCCCGGGCAACCCAGGATGCATGGTGACCCCACCTTGGTGACCCCTTCGCGACCAGCGCAGGAGACACGGGCCAAGTGGGCAGTGGGTGCGCCCACCGGGTCCGCCTTCTCCCTCCCTCCTGCCTGGGCCCACCCTCTTTGTCGTCAGGGCCCCGCTCGAGCCCCATCACCCACTCCACCACCCCTCTGACCACTGACTGCATTTGCGACCTTGGGAGGTTACTTAAACCTTCCCGTGCCTCGGTGTCTGGTCAGTACCTGCCTGGCGGGGTCATGGTGAGGATGGAGTGCGTCTATGCAGTTTACCTAGAACAGGGCCAGACGCCGTGGATGAACTGCTCTTATCACGGGAAGCCTGGCGATGTCTGGTAACTCACCCAGGCCCTGTGCACTTGGGCGTCCTCATCTGGGAAACAGGGATGGCGCACCTGCCTTTTATGGGCCTGGAATTCAGGGCACGTCAGCCCCGCTTCCTCCTGCAGCAGACATCAAAGGGTGAGTTTTAATACTTTCCACACACGTTCACAGATTTATGACATAATATATTTAGATGTGGTTCAAGAACGTCTCATGAAGGGACAGAGGAGGTGCCCAAGGGGAAGTGTGGCCGCGTGGCCTTACATGGAGAAGGTGAGCAGGGACCAGAGGGACGCGTGGCCAGGCTGCTCCGAGCTCTCGGTCAAGGGAGAGACTCTGCAAGGCACGGGATGGTCCGGCCTTCATCTCAGGATAAAAACCAGAAGGCCTTCCTCTGAACCAGGGGGCAGGCACGTGGGTACGTCTGCAGTCAGGAAAGGGCCAGATCTTCTGCTCCCAGGATTTGACCCCCACCCACAGCTCCAGCCAGAATAGCACAGAACTATTCTAGGTACTTTGGTGGGTTTTTTTTGTTGGTGGTGTTGTTACTTCACTGAGTTCATCTACAAAACAGGAAGTTATATATTTTTTAAAGAATGGTTTTATAATGGAAAATTTGAAATATAATCAAAGTAAAGAGACTTACTTGTGTAACGAGTTCCCACGTACCCATCTCCCAGCTCCAGTGTCAGCAACGATCAAATGCTTGCCAGTTCTGTTTTACCTATTTCCCTCAAGACTTTTTTCTCTGAGATGTTTGAAAGCAAATTCCAGTTCCCCCGTAAATACTTTGGGATGCATCTCTTACAGACGAGGACTTAAAAAAAAAAAACGTAACCAAATATGTGTACCACCCAGACCACAATACCAATAACAAAACCCAGTAAATCCTTAATATCATCTAATATTCAGTTTATATTTAAATTCCCTTATCTTCCCTTATTATCAAAATGCATTTTGACAGTTGGTTGATTTGAATTAGGATCCTAATAAGGTCCAGACCTTACGTTTGCTTGTGTGTCTCCTAAATCTCTTTTTATCTACAAATGTTCCTTCTTCCTCTTTGAATGCCATTTGTTTGTTGAAGAAACTGGGTCAGTTGTCCTGTAGACCGTCTCACATTTCTATCTGGCTGACTACCTCCTCATTTTGTCATTTTCTTATTCCTTTATCCTCCTTATTTTCTGTAACCTAGAAGCTAGAGTCTGGCTCCGTTTGCTTTGGAGGGTCAAGGGTGTTCCGATTGGGGCCGAGCCCATCCTGTTGGAGGAAGTGCGCTCGGTGATGCCAAGCCTGGGGAGTGGGCTCAGGGATTGTCAGCCTGACCCCTCCGCTACAGAGATGCCCATCGACGTCTCACCTCTTGATTTGAGCATCTATTGATGACCGTTGCGCAGATCCATTATTTCATTAGCGCTCGTGGAATGTCCATTTTTTATTCCATCCTTCCTTTCGCGTTTAGTAGCTGGAAGTCTTCTATAAAGAGGAACGGTCCCTCATCAGCTATTTGGTTATCCTGGAATGCAGTTTGATATAAAAAGCAGGACAAGTGCTTATCTTTCATTGATCAATTTTCAAAAGAATAATAAACTGGTGCCCTAGCAAAGAAGGATAGATCTTTAATTAATTAAACAGATATTACTGAGTTCTTACTATGTGTTGGGCGTTTTTCTAAATCCTGATGATTCAGCGGTGAACAAAATGTAAAAATCCCTGCTTCCTTGGAAGTTACCTTCTAGTGGGGAAAGACAGGCAATAAAGGAACCTGTTTGTATGTTGTGTTAGGTGATGACAAAGGGAAGCAGGACGGGGCCCGGGCGTGCTGGAGGGTGGGAAATGGGTTTGCAATTTTAAACAGGGTCAGGAAGGCTCAGGAGACGGTAACATGTAAGCCAAAACCTGACCAAGGTGACAAATGAGCCATCTGCATGCTGGAGAGGAGCCTTCCAGACAGAGGGGCTGGTGGAATAACAGAGGAATGACAGAAGCCGGTGTGGCCGGCATGGGCCTGGAGAGATCGGGAGTTAGCAGGAGAGCAGGTCAGGGGTGGGCGCAGGGAGGAGCAGATCATGTAGGGCTTTCCAGACCATTTAAGAACATTGGTTCCCCCCTGAATGAGCTGGGCAGCCACTGGAGGATGTGGGCAGAGGTATGGTATGACCTGGCTTATGATGGAGTAGTTAGGTAAGGGTGGAACTGCGCTTAGACAGGAAAGCAGAAAGTGTCCTTCCTTCCTGGTAACGGGGGCCGAAGGGGCTTCGTCTGTTTGAAGGGGACTCTGTGCATCGGGCCGCCAGAAGCACTATAGGAAATGCTTCTCAGTCCATCCTTAAATGTTCCTGAGGGTAGCATTCTCCTTGGCACGTTGAGTGCTTCATACCATCAAACCCCAGGGCAGAAACCTTCCTCCTTCAGGCTCTAGACAGAACAACTATCTGTCCATCATCCCAGAGAAATGGAATTCCATCCCCTCCAAGGTGGAATCCACGGGGCAGTGCCTCTCCTTGACCCATCTCCTTGCTTGCTTGGCTCTGAGTCTGTCGGAACACCCTCACCATTGCTGAAGGACTGGTGTTGGCTAGCCAGGGATGCCCAGTGGGGGTTTCCGATGAGTCCAGAGCTAGGCCAGCATTTGCGGTGCCACAGGCCATCCACCCATCCATCCATCCACCCATCCATCCACCCATCCATCCATCCACCCATCCATCCACCCACCCATCCATTCATCCATCCATCCATCCACCCATCCACCCACCCATGCACCCATCCATCCACCCATCCACCACCCACCCACCTATCCATCCACCCACCCATCCACCCACCCATCCATCCCTCCACCCATCCACCCACCCATCCACCCATCCACCCATCCATCCACCCATCCTCCATCCACCCATCCCTCCATCCACCCATCCACCCATCCACCCATCCACCCATCCACCCACCCATCCATCCATCCACCCATCCATCCACCCATCCACCCATCCATCCACCCATCCACCCATCCATCCACCCATCCACCCATCCATCCATCCATCCACCCATCCATCCATCTATCCATCCATCCCTCCATCCATCCATCCATCCAGGGTCACCACTGTAACCACAGCGAGGGTAGGCTTAACAGCGTAGGCTGGACACCTTTTTGCTTCCATCCAGACTTTCCCAGGCAGCTTGGAGCACACCTTTTCACGCGTGCTGCCTTCTCAACATCAGGAGAGCCTTTTTTGTGGATGAGCATCTGTCTTTGCCTGTGACTCCTGCCCGTTATAGGCTGCTTATGAATTTCTGGGTGCTTAGCAACCAGGAGAGGAGAGGATGCAAGCAGCCTGCACGCCTGTCAAGTAGCTGTTCCCTTCTCTCATCTTCTCCTCTGGGTTTGTATCTGCAGTGAAGGCAGCCAGAGAGAGACTGAACCTCAACTTAAATAGTGACTTCTTACATTAAAAAAAAATTTAAAACTGAATCTAGTGCAAGCAGATCTTGCCTCGAAGAAAGCTTGCAAGCCTCCCTTATCATCCTCCCCTGTCGTTACCTCGGATGCTCCTCTGTCACCTTCTGAGGTCTTTCCCACAGGCCTGGCGTGAAGGGGGGGACACACCCGGAGAAGAGAAGAGGTGGGAGAGGCCAGGCCCCCACATGGCAAGGTTCTTCTCCAGCTGTGGGTTTGTAGAGACAAAAGGACGTAATGAGGGAAGCAGGTTCTCCAAAGAAGGGACCTCGTGACTTAGAAAGAGGCCCTCTGCCTCTCATTAGGAGGAAGGCTGCTGGCCGCGGGAGGGGCAGGCGTTTCAGATGGATGGTCCTTGGCAGCTGGCAATACCATGGATGCAGCAGAACAGACCTCTAGGGCCCTCGAACCAGGAGGAGCCGGGGCTGGCGGGAAGGGAAGAGGGAGCTGCTGCATTTACTGTGTCTCCCGGGGTCACAGTTTTTCTTAAAAATACCTGGGAGGTATGGTACTGAATCAGTGCTGCTTGTGAGCTACGTCTGCAGACGATGCAGGGCCATGGAGGCTTGATGGAGGGTCTGAGTTGGCATCTAACTTGGCAGCTGACTTGTGGTGTCCGGGCATCCGTGTCTGGGGGGCTGGACGCTCAGACCCGGAGTTTGGACCCCTCCAGGTTGCCACAGAAGGCTGAAAACATCTCTCAGCTCCTGGAAATGCCCTTTTATTTCCTGGCCCCTGGGAAGACCCGGCTACTTCCTTCATGACGTGGTTCCCCCCAGGGAGCCTTTCGGGCTGCTGGTACCAGATTCTTAGAAGGGCCTGTGGGTGTGCTCTTTTTTCAGATGAATTCCCTGGGTTCCGAGAGGAAAATGAAAACATGGACGCAATGGGGGTCTTTTCTTGGCTGGAACAACCTAACACTTGTTTAATGGATTAAACAAGCATTAGAATGAATGTTTGAGGATTTGGAATTCAGTCTTTTATGACAATCTGAGCATTCTCTTGTCTCTCCAAACACCCGTGACCGTTCCAGGCATCCTGCCAGGTGGAGCTGGGGGTACGGTACAGAACTAAGGGGGTGGTGCGTTACCAAGGACTCAGAAAGCATCCCCTGGGCCTGCTGGTGGTTGGCTAGTGAACTGATGGTTTTGGCCAGATTCTTAATCAAGCGAGTTGTATGATGAAGGGAAAAAATAAAACCTATCAGGGAGGTCAGCACTTTAGACTCATAGACTCTTGAATGTCGGAAGGACTTCTGAGGTCCTTCATCCAGCCCATCGCCCCCCCCGGGTGCTTGGTTAGTAGTTGGCGCAGGGACTCTGGGCTGTGCACCAGCGTTGACCCAGGCCCGAGTTATTTGCATAGAATATAGTACTGCAGTTAGGACCGTGCACCAGCATGTGAGCTCCAGACCTGAACCCACAAACCAGAAGAGATTCAGGGACAAGGGCGTCCCAAGGCAGCAGCAGACGCTGGTAGAGTGAGGCCGCCCACGCGGTGGGTGAGCGGGTCAGTGGGGTCCAGGGGAGCAGAGCCTCACAGTCACGGTCACGATAAACATCAGCGGGTGATGAGAAGCGTCCGTGCCTCACAGGCACGAAGTGCGAGTCTTTTGGGGGAGCACTCGCCCTCCTGCCCGTGGTTTCTTCACCCCCAAACCGTGTGCACCCCGGGCTGGACTGATCTCCTGGGAGGCGGCTTCTCCCCGAGCCTCTGGGCCCGAGTGGCCGGGGGCACGAGAGCCACGCACGCCCCGTCTCAGGACCCCCTTCCTCCGCCCGGTCGCATGGGCTTTGGGAGCAGGGGTCTGCGTGCCTGCCCTCTGGGACGGGGGCATGTTTCCCAGGCCCTGTCACCTCCGGTAAAGTCTGTCACACGTCGCGCATGGGGTAAATGAATGCACGAGCGCAGCCCATGTTCTGAGTGCAAGGTGCACACGCATGTGCGTGCACACGGACATGCCACACGCCCCGGCACGGGTGCAGGGAGAGAGTCCCCCTCCTCCTGGCGAAGGACAGAGGGCTGGAGAAGGGACCGGGCCGGGAGGACGCAGGGATGCGTTGTCTCAGCCAGACGCCCGGTGGCCGAGCGCAGGCCTGGCACAGAGCCTCTCCCTCGGCAGGGGGCACGGGAGCCGGGGAGTCACGGGGAGAAGGGGCGGGAGGAGCGCCCCTGGCCAAAGGTGTTGCGGGTCCTGTACGTGGCCCACGTTTCTCGCGTGGACGTGGGCCTGGGGCCGTGGCTGCGTGGCTGAGTGCCCACGTGTGACGCACGTGTTCTCCCCTGACGGCCCGGAGCACCGCCTTCTCCCAAGAGGCAGGTGGTAAGGTGAGGGGCCGAGAGGCCCAGGAGCCGGGCACCTCCCGCGAGTGGCCTGGCTTTGTCATTTCAAAATGAGGGTTGTCGTGAGTGTCCAGAGAAGTCACGTGGTCGTCTGTTGTACGAGACTTTTCGAGGACCGACTGTTGTCTGGCCCCATGCTGGGCGCCGAGCGCGTGGGAGTGACGAGGTCACGGTGGGCACACGGTGCCCTCGGGCATGATGGCGGCGGTGACAAGTCACCACCACCTCCGCGGTCATCGCCTCCGCGGTTCCCCCCAAGCCGCCCCGTCTCTTGCACCCCAGTGTCCCCACCTGTGAAATGTGGAGCTGAGTCAAGGTCATCGCTGAGGGGAGTCCCCGCGCCTCTAGTCTGGGGCTGACAGTTCTGAGCTCACGCGTGTGTTACTTAGAGAAGCTCTAGACACAGGCGGAGAGACAGCTGGGGGGCAGCCCAGGCCATCAAGCGGGGACAGGTGGGCCAGCAGGTCACCACACACCAAGTCGGAGACTTAGATTCCCAGACGCGGTTGCCCAAACAGGTGATGGGGGAGGCCAGACCCGAGGGTGGTTCGCATGAAGAGCACCCAGGTGTTTTGTTCTTGCGTGCCTGGAGCTGCTAGAAACGGGTCACGACCCTGGGCTGCATCCACAGTGAGGAGGGAGGTGTGTTCGGCCCGGGGACGGTGGCTTGCGCTCTGGAGTGGCTGCAGGCCCGGAGACCAGCACGCAGGATGCCATTTAATTACAGCTTATCACTTACCCCGCAGGAACCACGTGGGGCTGGTATTATTGTTATTACTGTGACCGTGTTGTAGGTGAGAGCGCAGACGCTTAGGTGAAGAGACGGATTGTGAGGGATGCTGTCCGTGGACCCAAAGCCGCGGCAGGCGTCGAGCTGTGGGTTTTTAGGGGTCAGGAGGGAGAGTAGGCGACAGAGCCCGTTGGGAGGCCGAGGCTGTCTGCCCCTGAAAGCGGAGCCGGATGCCTGTCAGAGGTGCCGGGAGGCCACCAGCCAGGTGACCTGCCAGTTTCCGTCCGCAGACAGGTAGCGGTGGTGCCTGCCCCGAACCCGTGTCATCGCCCTAATAACACGCCACTGAGAGCGGCGGCGAAGTGTGGGTAGTTGAAGTGGTCCCGGTGGGCCGTGGTGGGCGTGTAGGCAGCGGGGCGACAGGGTCCACGACCCTGGGCCGGGGCGGCTCTCAGGGCTCCTTTGCTTCCACCCTCCCCTCTCCAAGGCCCCCAGGTCTTTCTTCCCCCAGGACCTGCTTTCCTTCCTCCAACGCCACCTCGAGTCCGCTCACACCAGCGAGGGCTCCTCAGTCTGTGTAGGTGCCGGGCCAGGTCACTGCTACTTGTCCTGTGAGGCCGCACGCTGGCGACATTCTGGGAAACGGCGTCCCCGTGCAGCGTTTGTGGGGAGGGGTGGTCAGCTCCCCCGGCTCCTCCCTCCCTTGGTCTCACTTATCTGGGAACCATTTGTCTGGTGCCCACGATGGACAGAACCGAGCTGGGCCAGAGATTCACGACGCCTGGCGTGAGTCCCCGTGGGTCCCTCGGTGCAGGGGCTGGGGCGCGGGTGGGGGGTGGCGGGGGACAGTGTTGGCAGTGTTGGGGGGACTCCCCCGGGGGGGGGTCACTGGTGGGTTTCCCTGGTGGCGTCCTCGTGAAGAGAGGACCTTGGACGGGCCCTCAACACGCCGCACGCTGTATAGGCGGGGCCGGTGCCTCAGTCTTCTGGGGCCTCTGGCTCTCCGCCTCTTAACTGGGATGATATTACTTCCTTCACGGGACTTCTGTGAAGGTCAAGGTGTAAATGAGGTCATTTGGGGAAACCACTTGTCTTAGCGCCTGGCTCAGTAGAAGAACATTCTCTTTCCTTCCCGACTTTGGGGGAGACCCTGAACCTGAGGCCCGTGGTCCCTCGATCCTGGTCACTGGTTGGTGCCAAGCTGGACCTCAGAGCTTCTGTACGAACCTCGGGTGCCTCTCCTGGAGGTTCTGTCTCAGTGAGCGTGGGGAGGGCCTGCACAGGGGTCTGGAAAGTTCCCCAAGTGATTCTGAGGCACAGCTAGGTTTGGAGACCTGCTGAGAATGTATGCAAAAGAGTGCGCGTGTGTGTTTTTCGAGAGAAAGGCTCCTTGGTTCTCATTGGAGTCTCAAAGTGCTTCAAGGTCCCACAAAAACGAAGAACGACTCTCGTGTGCCCGGTGCTCACGGGCTCAGAAAGTAGGTGCAGGACGCGGCCCTCCCTGAGGCTGGCACCGCCGGGCTCTCCTCCTCGGCCCCTCGCTCCCCAGGGTCCCAGGGACAGGACAGGTGGTGGGTTACCTGGCTGTCTGACAGGTGGGGAAGCGTTTGGGGCGTCTCCTCAGTCGCCCCTAAAGGTTCTTGAGATACTTCGTTGTAACCAGCCTGGAAAATTGACATGGAGAGCGTTTCTGTCTGGTTCCCGTAAACGTAGAATCTGTTAGGAATTAACATGCATCTGAAGAGCCGTCTCCTCCACGGCAGCTGCTCCGTCTCAGGAACTGACTGGCCTTGGGGCTGAGATGGGACGGGGTGAGCAGGGGCCGTGGAGGCCTGGAGGGACAGAGCAGGCACACGGCACCTGCCATCTGGGAGCTGGAGCCTCTTCCCAAGGGGAGCGTCTGGGTGACGACCGAATTCATTCCCGGGGTCCTGAGAAGCCTCCGCACTAACAAAGCACGGTGATGGCTCTTCAGGCAGTCGGGAGGTAACCTCCCCTCGGAGGGTGGGCGTTGGTGATGGACAGGCCAGGGGACGGGGCAGCGGGGACGGAGGCCCGGAAGTGGCGTCCTCAGGGGCAGGATACCTCCCTGTCCCGCTGTCTCCCCTCCTTTAAAGAGGAATGACTAAGAAGGCCAAAGCAGCTGCCCCGTGGGGGCCCGTCCCGGGGGGTTACGTTCCTCTCGGTGCAGCTAAAGGCCTCCTCTCCACCCCAGACGTGCTGTCCTGATCTCCGAGGGGGTCGCTTGAGCCCCAGAGGCACCGAGCTGTCCCACCTGCACTGCAGCCAGAGGGTGTCCGGGAGGCACCTGGGCTTGGTAGAAGCAGCAGCAGCAAACCCCGGGCTGCTTCTCCAGGAGCCCTGCTTGCGCCTCAGACACACAGCAAACCCGGGGCTGCTTCTCCAGGAGCCCTGCTTGCGCCTCAGACACACAGCAAACCCGGGGCTGCTTCTCCAGGAGCCCTGCTTGCGCCTCAGACACACAAACACCAATCAGAGCAAGCAGCTCGCAGAAGCGTCATCACACTCAGAATTAGAAGAAAAGACAAAAACGGAGAAAGTTATTATCAACATAATACCCAGGGGCCATCCTCCCCGGGCCCGAGGCCCCCGATTCTGGTCGTTCTACCCTTCAGCATCTCAACCATCTTAAAATGTATCCATAAACCACATCGAATTGAATATTTTTGCTGTAACGAAATTAGAGAGAATGACTGTATTTTTTATACTGTTGAGTTTTATTAAGGATAAATTATTCATTTTGGTCTTGTGTCATAAACTCTTTATTTTCTGATGGGTAACTATGCATTGAGCTGCATTTCACTAGTTGACACATTGTTAGGTTTTGTAGACTTGGAGTTAAATATGCATTTTGATTTTGCAGTTTTCTTTTATATTTTGGACCCAATCTGGTTTTGTTTTGCTTTTACATTTCAAGTGTTTTTCTGGGTCAGTGGAAAGCTCGTGGGGTATAGACATTGAGCCTTTTGGGCCTGATGGATAAAAGCTCTCTGTCCCTCTGACCCCCATCCCCACCCCCAGAGAGAGGAAGAGATACAGAGACGGCTTTAGCGAACTGATGTTCAGCCTCTAGTTGCCCTGTCTTCTCTTTGGTCTTATTTTTATGACAATGAAATGTAAGAAGTGTTCTCTGGGAAACGCAGAACCTTTCTAAGTATCCCAAGCAGGTGACACGTCGCCAGTTACCTGAAACCCTGTGGTGGAGGGAGGGATGTAGATTCTGACCGTGAGGGTCTCTGCCAGCTCAGGTGAGGGCATGAGGAGGGCTGGCTCCTCCGGAGCCTCCAGTGGGCACCTGCGTGTGGCTCTGGCTTCATGTGGACCCTGGATTTCTCCCCGGCTCCACAAAGAGCCTTGCGCTGGTACAGCCATGACAGAGGCGCCTCCAGGGCTGTGTGTGCAAATATTGAACACCGGGGGTCTACCAAGGAGAGAGAGAACTAAGTCCATACCAGGAGAGGAAGGCCGGAGGGTCCAGTCCGTGGAAACAGGAGGACGCTCTACCATGCAGGGACCGAGCTGGGCCCTGGCTGTGCTGCCCAAGACGAGGGGCTAGGTCTGGCTTCCAAAGGGCGACTTCAAGAAGAGGGGTGCTGACCAGCTATCAGCAAGTTGAGGAGAACCTGTGGGGAGAGCAAAGAAAGGGACACCTGGCTGTCCTCGACCATGGTGACTTCCCCGACATAAGAATGCCCAAGGAAGACTGCAGGAAATGGGGACCATTAAGAGCCCAGATAACTAGTGATCGTTAAAGAAGAAGAAAGAAAACTCACAAAATGACCCTGGAGCTCTCCTGCAGGAGAAGGAAATACAGATCCTTTCAGATCCGTGATCTAAGAGAGCAAAGGAGGTCTAGGAGTGGCTGCCTTGATCAAGGTCAGAGCTGGAGTCTTCAAGGTCGGGCACTGGCACTTTGAAACCCGGGAGGAGCATCTTTTGGGTCATGCCTGGCGTTTCTCCATTAAGGGAGTGGTGCACTCAACCAGAACTGGCTCTTTGTTAGTGGAATAGGATCCCCTTTCTACACTAAAAATGAGATTATGTGAAACCCTTGAAAATGTATTTGAAAAAGGGAGGGCTTTCTGAGCAGGATGCATTACCATAAAATGACACTGTCTTACTCCTTATTGCCTAATTAGTAATATTGTACTTCAGTGTGAAATGGTGTGTTTAAACATTGCCCATCGATTTAAACAAAGGATTTCAAAATACTGTAAGAAGGAGCACTGTGAAAACTTGCTGTCAGCCAGCATCTCCGAGGGTACGTTTTTTCACCTCCTAGGGTGCCTGCTCAGTGGGGACCTAGCAGAGGAGGGAAGGACATCCCCATCCTGCCGTGTTTTCTGGCCTCTGTTCCCTTCACCCAGGGCTTAGCTGGTACTGGGACTGTTGTTTTTAATTCATTTTTAGGGTATTGTAGTCATACGTTGGGCTCAGGTGGGCTCTGTCATTCATTCATTCATTGATTCATTACACGCTTAACAAGACAGATATAAACTGTGTTCTAGGCGCTAAGGGCACAGAATGAGTATAATGCAGCTCCTTTCCTTGCGGAGGTCAGCCCGGAGGGGAAACAGGGGTTTTGTGGGAAATCAAAATACACCCTGGTAGGCGAGGAGGGCGGTAGAGAGGTGAACACATTTTCACGGCAGCCTTGAGAAAGTGTATTAGTCAGAGTAGCCTATCTGCTGTAACAAATATCCCCCAGTTCCCAGTGGCTTAACGGGATGAAGGTTTATTTCTTGCTCACATCGCAGCCCAATCTGGGTTGGCAGGGTGGCCATAGGGGTTACTCAGGGACCCAGGCTTCTTCTGTTTAGAGGCGGTGCCATCCCCTTGGGCCTGGAGATTTTCCTCTTGATCCACTGAATCTAGCTGACAGATCTGTGATAAGAAAGAGGGCATGGAGGGTGCACCCCAAGTTTCAGGGTCCCGCCTAGAAGTGGTGCCTCCCATTTCCTGCCTGTCCCACTGTCTAGAATACAGTGCACGGTACTGCCTCCTGCAGAGGAGACTGGGAAATGCAGGCTCACTGTGTGCACAGGTGGCAGAGAAGCAGGTGTCTCCCGCCCAGGGGCAGGCAGGAGCCACCCCATCAGAGGGAGTGTTGGGGGCGGGTAGAGTTTATGAGTGAAGACGGGTGCTGGGTGCCACTGGGGGGTCAGCAGGGTGTGAGGAGACATTCTGAGCAAAGGAAGTGGACATAGCTTGGGAGTGTCTTCAGATAGAACTGGATTGAAGGCTTGGCCCACAACCACCGGTGGTGTGACCTTGGGCCTGGTGCCTCTTACATGTCCCAGGTGTCACCTCCAACCCTCATCCCAGGTCATCTCCAAGATGCGGGCATTACCTGGAGACTTGCCCTCTGCTGTCACCACTGGCTTGAATCTCACCGAGAACCGCTTTTTCTGACCGACCCCTTCTCTCTGCTCTGGACAAACCCTGACATGGACCCTTCCGCTGATTCACACATACATGGGGGTTTTTGTGGGTGTATCAGTCTGTACCCAAGTTTTGGGAAGATGGAGGGAGATCACATCATGGTAATGAATATTGAATGTTTGAAATTTCTGTGCCTGAAGAGTCCCTCCAGCATTTTTCCGGCCTGGGCTCCAGCGTTTTGATGTATTTCTTACGTTCTTGCCTTCTCCGCCTTTGCTGCTCTGAACAGACACCCCTGCCCGCTGTCATTATGCAGAGCAGTTCAGCTCCTTCTGGCTCCACCCCCAGCCTCAGCTCAGAGCCCCCTCTCTGTGTATCCCCTACCTGCCTCCCCCCATGAGGGGCCCTTTCCTGCTGTGGGGAAGACTGATTCGTGTCCCCATTGCTTGCAAGGCAGAAATAAATGGGGTCAACTTTTGTTTTTGTTTTTGTTTCTTTAATTAATTAATTTATTTATTTTTGGCTGTGTTGGGTCTTTGTTGCTGTGTGTGGGCTTTCTCTAGTTGCGACGAGCGGGGACTACTCTTTGTTGCGGTGCGCGGGCTTCTCATTGCGGTGGCTTCTCTTGTTGTGGAGCACGGGCTCTAGGCGCGTGGGCTCAGTAGCCGTGGCTCATGGGCTCAGTAGTTGTGGCTCATGGGCTCTAGAGCGCAGGCTCAGTAGTTGTGGCGCACGGGCTTAGCTGCTCCGCGGCATGTGGGATCTTCCTGGACCAGGGCTCGAACCCATGTCCCTTGCATTGGCAGGCGGATTCTTAACCACTGTGCCACCAGGGAAGCCATTCAACTTTTGTGTTAAGTAACTTTTTCTTTCTCTTATCTTGAATTTCACTAAGGTTCAAATAGGAGTGTTGCCACCAGAACTGCAGGGTTGCTGTGAGGATCACATAAAATAATCTGTGAAACCGTGTAGACGGACCCTTGGGGAAGAGGCAGCCCCCCGGCCGTCTCCCCCGGCCCTCAGGGTCATGCTTCCCCATGATGGAGCTGCAGACAGAGCGTGGACCCCACCAGCTTCTCCGGGAGAATGGGCCTTCACCCACTGCGTTCCGAAGTCAGGACACAGCACATCAGTTAGACACGGGAGGAGAGCCTTTGAACACAGTGGTCTGTTTCAGCACAAGTATTTTCCTAAGCTTCCAGATGTGGCTTCTGGGAGGTTTGAGTGTGCAGGGCACCCCCAAGAACCTGGGGGTTTGGGGTAGCACACTGCTCTGTTAGGGGCGGTTCCCTCCCCTCCTCTCCCTCCACGCCACACCATTTACTCCTCTGGAGCCTTCAGGAAGCTGGAACTTCCCTGTCCTTTCCCATGTGTGCGCTGGTCCTTCTCTCAAAGGTTTCCTGCCTCATGTTTCCCGTTGACTCACGCTGTCCCAGTTTGGGGTCCCTTGCCTGCCTCTCCCCTCTTCCTGCTCTGTGACGCTCTTGTTTACTTCCCGCTGTGGACATAGAATTTCCACGATTGGAGGGGTTTGGTCCTCATCTCCTTGATGAGCTTCTTTCCCTGAGAACCCTTGTTCCCTCTGTGTCCGCCCATTTTCCCACGCGGGGACATCTGACCCCTAAGTCATGACCCTGCAGTTGATCACCTGGGGCAGGCGTCACAGCTGGGGGAGGCGTCCCTGGGTTTCCTGCCCCCCAGGGGCTGAGCATCCATCAGGGTCTACCCCGCATCTTGCACTGGAACGTTTGAAAAGCCATCAGCATAGAAAGTGGGAAAGCTTTCCAGACGAGGGTCCTGTGAGGACACTGGGGACACTTTGTTCCCATGGCAAACGCCGACCAGGACGTCTCTCCGGCTGTGATGGGATCCGGTAGAGAAGTTTCACCAAAATAGACAGTCTGTTGAGCTGCTGTCCTGCGAATGCCCAAGGACACCTCTCTTCGTGGAAGGAGAGACATGTCTCTTTGTACGTCACTGGTGGCCATGGCAGCGATGGCGGGGACGTGGTTCTGTGCCCGCACCGCCTCCGCCTTGCCCATCCTGACGGTGGGTCCATGTGGGCAGTCACAAGGTGGAGGTGCTTATGTCCCAAAGCTTCGGGGGGTCTCAGACCCGCCCTGACCACTCGGCTGCAGACCAGAGAGTGGGTTAGACCCCAGGACCTGCCCCTCCACCTCCGTGGGAGCAGTTATTTCAGAGACAGGTTCCTTTGGAAAACATCGTTGTCACAAGAAAAACAAATTGCTTTCTATCAAAATGTCTTCTGGTCTCGGACAGAGTGATTGAGGTCAGTGCCAGAGTCAGGAAGCGGTTTCCACAGGAAGCAGGGTTGGGGATGAGGGATCAGGTAGACCAGCAGCCTAAGGTGAATAGGACCACACGTCCTGACCCTGCCCAGCACGTGGAGCTGGCTGGAGCTGACGAATGTCTAACCAGTAAGGGCCTCCGTCTCAGCCCCAACTCAGACCTTTATGTCAGATCCCCAAAAGGACCCCAGTGACCATTCAGTCCATTCAATTTGGCATCTGTGGAGCTCCCAGCACTTGAAGGAAAGAGACCTCTAAGACCGTTGGTTCAAGCTCCCAGAGGACCTCTGGGAAGAGATTTTAGATGTGGTGGGCTCCCAGTCCGTGCCCCCCCCCCAGTGTGCTCTCCCCGATAAGTGTACCTTCCAGAGCGGACCTTGGTAGGTAGAGCAGGGCTTTCTCTGGGAATGTGGAGCTTCCAGTGGCTTCTGCTTTAGAGGTGGTGAGCTAACTGATGAAAACTCCTGAGACTGACTTATTTCTGTGCTGACGATGGTGGGGCAGAAGTTGGTCGCCAGGCCGGTTTAATGCAGTGTTCCTGGGACGAGGGGTCCGGAGCCCTCCCATTGGTTTGGGAAGCCCCTCTTGTCCATCTAGGCTGAACACCTGTGATTTGCCAGTTAACCCCCTTCTTAGTGGGGATTAAGGAATCCAGGACTCTTGTTACTTCTCAGGTGATAAATTGTGATAAAGTACAATCACGACTTCCTGGCAAGACTTCCTAGGTATAGAGAGAGCCTGAATGAGGTCCCATTGGTAAGATATTTTGAGTTTTTTCACAAAAAATTAATTGCTAGGCCATCTCCAACTTTTGAACTGTTGGAGCCCCCTGTTACAGACTCCCTCTGCCTTGAACCACTTTTGGAAGGAGGGCCTTCAGCAGTTCCAGCCAGAATGTAAATGCGTTTACACTGAAGTGTAAGAGAAGGATGTCAGATTGCTCTTTACTCAGATAAGAGGGAAATGGGGAAGGAACGGGAGGCTCCTGGGGTCTACAGCGCAGTCCTGGGGAAGCAGCAAACCAGCGGCCAGGTTTCTTTGCAGCCCTGATGGTCCCTGTAAACATTTCTTCCTGGGTATTTCAAATATCACATGGACCAGCCCGTCCAGAGCGGATAGGAGCGAGGTGGGGAGGGGGAAGGGAAGACCCCCTGGCGGCTAGAGATTTGGGCAGGGCGGACCTGTTGGCAGCTAGCTCAGGTTGGATGGGCTGGAGCTGCCCAGCAGAACTCAAGTCTGGCCCTTTCTAGGTCAGCAGCGCCTGCACAGCGCTGGGTCCCGAGCCGCCTTCCTGCCAGGTACCTGGCGGTCCAAAGCACCTTCCTCTGGGCGCCCCATCCTGTTCCTCTAAGGTCGGGGCTGAAGCTGTCGGAACAGGGAGGTGGATGTGTAAATCCCAGCACCCCTTTGGCTGCTTGTAAACTGAGATTCCAGACTTAGGAATGTATTTGTTCTTCCTTGGGTGGACCTCCTCTCCTGCTTCCCTGCATCTTGTATCCACTGAAGCCACTTACTGACCACTGAAAGTGCCCCATTAAATCTGGAGTGCTGTGAGACCTAAATTCAAACTGTAACCCAGCAAATCGGCCCCAGTCCGTGTTTCCCATTGATTAAAAAAAGTTAAGGCTCAGTGATACAATGTGATTCATTATTATGTAATAAAAGCCTATTATGGATTGTAATTTTACAGTGACTAACTTAATTTTTCTTATTAGTGTTCATTTAAATCTTAGCCCATTGTGTGTTCAATACTACAAGGACTAAATCCATTTTTCTTTAAAAATCAATCATTTGGAATTTTTGCAGCAATTTAGACGAGACCCCCCCTCCCACCTCTTCCTCCAGAAACATTCAGATAAGTGAGGTTTTCCTACATTTAAATCAGTGATTGACCAGAACCAAACTGGAGGATGATTGGTTTTTGAACCAAAAGCACCAAACTGAAATGAATTTTATTAATTTCAAAATCTGACATTTTGAAAGCCCTTTAATAGGACCAGGGCTTCTGTAAATAACCTCCCAGGGAATCGGTTCAGTGCAGACATGATCCCTGTCTTGAAATGCAACATTAAGATCATTTTCAAACCAAGCTGTAGGTTCACTGGGAATGTGCCTGATTTACATTTTCTGGGTTTAGTGAATTCAATTCCAATTTATTTCCTCCTAAATGAGTTTTCACTATCGGAAGGCCCTTGTATGGAAATGACCCTCTGTCACTGTGTGGTCGCCTGCCCTAGAGGGCGAGGTGGCCTTGGAACTGGAGCCCAGGCCAGGGCTCGGGCCTCCCGTCTTGGCCTCCCCCGGCTCAGGGGCTCTTAGATGGGTCCTGGGCACAAGGATGCCCGACCTTCAGGCATTCACTGCAGCTCCTGAGATGCGGTGCATAGGGGCCCGTGAGCTTCTCCACGTCACCAGAGCGTGGGGACTTCAGTTTCAAAAACAGAAATTGAACCCACATTTGAGGAAAAGGCAAGTTCCTACAGTGTCCTTGATAGAGAATCTCTTCCTGTCCTACCCTGCGGCTCTCAGGCTGCACCAGGTGGAGCCCATGCTGGTGGGAGAGTCAGCCGGGGGTAGTCCTGGTGTCGGGGGTCGGGCAAGCAGCCGACGTGGAGCACGGCTGCTCAGGCCCCTCAGAGGCCACGCCCAGAGCGCTGCATTGATTTTACGTGATTTTAGTTCTCAGTGAGGGATGCATTTTGATGCATCTTAATTGTTCTTAATCACGTATTGTGTCTCTTATCCAAAAATCTCTTCTGACTTTCCCTGAAGCCTTTGTATGTTAGGTACCGGCTGCGTGAACGCATTGGATCCCGACGTTGTGGCCAGTTTGTCCCTCTTGTGTGGTTCCAAGTTGTTCTGTTTCGTGCCCATCACGTCCCGATGGACCTTGAGGCCTGGTCCTCCTGGTCTCTGTGCTCTGCCATCTTCAGGGTGGCAGCGCTGTCCTCAGAGAGCTTCCTGGAAATCACTGGACGGCCGTGGCCGGTCCGGACATCGCAGGGGGAGCGGCAATGTCCGGGGAATGTCCTGAGTGTCTGTCAAGAGTGAGGAGACCTTTCCCAGAAGCGTCCAGCTGACGCCCACCACGTCTCCTTGGCCACGAGTTGGTCGAATGTCCCTTTAGCGAGGAGAATGGGATCGTCCTGAGCGGTTTAGATGAATCAGGTTTTAACTTGATCACTGGGAGAGAGGGGTGCACACCCAAACGGGACCCAGGCCTGCCAGCAGGGGAGAGGGAGCCGTTGCTTTAGCGGGGCAGCGATTCCGATTCTATCCTTAGTCTTCCTGACAAGGACTCAGAGAACCCTGAATGTTTATGTTTTTATCAGTCTTTCGTCACATGCAAAAAAATATGTGTGTTTTTCTTTATATGTTATAATGACTAGGGAAATGATCATTTGATGACCTCGGGCCTCTGTTTCGCCTCTTCTCTGCTGGACCCGGGCAATGCACAGACATGGCTTTTGATGAATTGGGTTGACTTACAGGGTCATAGAGTTGGAAGGCCCTAAAGCTCCCTCTTTTCATTTTACAAATAGAGAAACTGAGGCTCAAGCTGCTGGGGCGGGGGTGGGGGGCATCCAGGACCTCGTAGCTCGTTTAGCTGAAGCCTTCGGTACCTCAAGTCTCTCATTTTGTGGCTTTTTCCCACTCTGGTGATGCCTGGTCCCCCCTCCCCTCCAGGCAATCAATGCTATTGTGCACTTTTAAGTTGCCATCTCTGTTAAAACGTGCGCAAGAACTAGATAACAGTCATTCATAGCCCAGCACAAATATGGGCTATTTCATCGTTTGTCTTCTCTTGAATCATTTTAAGACATTTCAAGCTTTATTAACAGGCGTGGGGATTCTTTTGGGGGGTAGGAGACCTCGAATTCTCTTCTGGCTCCTGCAGAATCTCACTGTCTGGGAGGCGTCTCTTCTGCGCTCTGTCTCGGGGGGAGGGCAGATCCCCCCACCAACGGCTCCACAGCCGCTCAGGGGAGAGAGAGCCTGCTTCCCGGGGAAGAGCGTCCCGCCCGACACCACGTGGACCCTTCCTTTCCTTGTCATGTTTTGTGAGTGAACTCAGAGCTCTGCTGTCTCCCCCGAGTGGAGGGTGAGAGGAGGCTTCTGCCTGAAGGGCCGCAGCCCCTCGGAAGGTGCCAAGCCCCCAGGTGACGCGTCTGGGACAAGTCCCCTCGTGCCCTGCCCGGACACCCTTCTCTTCTCCATGCAGAGGAATCGAGCGCGTGATCACAGAGACCTGGCGAGTGGCTGCTTGTACTCCGCAAGTTTTCCTTTCTCTGTGCACGTCGAGTCATCCCATTACAGGCCGCTGGAGTGTTTAGGGAGTGACTTGATTTCCACACTGAGGGTTGTTTGAAGTGTGGGACGATCCTCGGAACTGTGCAGATAGAGGAGCCGTGCTGGGGTGGGGATTGGGCGTCACGTCTGCCGGCCTGCTTCTGTGTGCCCTCCCCCAGTGTCACCCACCGGGTGAGGCGTCACAGACGCGCTTCCCTCTCCGGGGGCTCTCGTTCCGGTGCTGTTGGCATTCGGGCTGGGACTGTTCTTCGCTGGGGCCGTTTCCCCCTCTCTGGGGGGTCTGGACCCCTGGCCTTCCCCCGAGTCAGTTCCCCTGCCAGGCTGATGACAGGCAGGTGCCCCTCCCTGCTGCCGGCTCCTGGGGGACGTCCTGCCCCTGTGGGAACATCATCAGATGCAGCGCCAGTTAAGGGTCAGGACGCTGACGCCTGACCTGGTGCTACGTCTGAGCCTGACCTTGACCTCCTCCGGTTTTAGGGCCATTTTCCGAATCTCCTTTATATCCACCTGGGCCAACACACAGGGTTCCATCACCACCCGACGGGGTGAGTGAAGATTAGCCCCTACCTCACCTCCCCGCTCCCGTGGACCCCGCATCCTCCCCGCAGAGGGGCCGCCGCACAGAGCCGGGGCGGCGCGGGGCTACAGGGTCTCCGCGGCAGGCCTGCTCCTCACGCCCCCAGGCCCGGGCCCAGGATCCGTTCCCAGAGCTCTGCTCCACACGACGCACTTCAAAGGGGATGTGGGGCTGCGGAGGCCGGCTGTTTCTTGGACATCAGACAGCGCTTGCGAAACAATTGGTGAGTTAGGGATGAATCAGGACCAGGCGGCTCACATTTTCCCCCGAATCTCTGCCTGCTGAAAACCTCGTACACACACCCACCCCAGGAACACTCCCCCTCCCCGGGGACGGGGGCTCGGCCACGTGTGTGGGGGCTGGTGGAGCCAGTGAGCTTCTTGCCCGCAGGACGCACCGGAGCTCTCCTGGCCCTTCCCTTTCCTGGCCGCCACCCTTCCTAGAAGGAAGGTCGCCCATCAGGGCCCTTTACAGGGCTGGGTGACAGCAGGCGACAGGCCCTGCCGCGAGGCTGGGGCGGCTGTGCGTCCAGGAGTTCAGAGAGGTGGGCCGCACGCCTCCGGTCTGGAGACAGGCTGGCAGGGGCCTGGGAGGGGCGGAGACCAGAGGCACCACTCTCAGTTGCTTTCCCCTCCTTTTCCTTCTGTTCCAGCCTCGCTGAATGGCCCCAGGCTCCCATTTCCAAATCCTCTTCCCTGTTATAACCTTCTGTGTTGCCCTTACGCTCCTGTCTCTTATAGAGCCTAAAACAATCTGTAACCATGTGTTTGCATGGGTGGCTGTCAGCCCAGCGGGGCGTCCGCTGTGTGAGGTCGAGGACCTTGTGTGGAGCCCCCAGCGCTCAGCGGAAGCTGCAGGAAAGAGGCAGCTATGGGAGGCGCGGGTGGTGATGGTGCTGCCTCCTGGGTTTCTGTTTGGGTCCCTGGACCCCCTTGGGATCACCCTTAATTGGGGGGTGTTTAGGGAAGCAGGAGGGGGAGTTGGGCAATTCTAATTCTTCCCGTTTAAAATAACGGGAAATTGGTTAGCACCTCCCGCTGGACATCCGACTTTCGGGAACGGGGTTCTGACGTGTTTTTCACACGTGGTCCCTGTCTTCAGGGAATATATCGTCTCATTGGGGTGATTAGATGAGCAGCGAGAATCGAACTTCCACGTAAGGAAGGTAGATGGCGTGTGGGGTGTGCAGTGGGTGCGTGTCTTGATTCCAAGGAGATGAGGACAAGCTGAGTCCCCAGGGGGAGGTGAGTCCAGAGAGGTTTCACGGAGGCGCCAGACCCTGCGGGGCCTGGGGAGGATCGGGGGGCAAGTCCGAGTTAGAGTTTCAGGTTGTAGAACATTCCTTCAGTACCTGCAGCGCCCGGGTGCCGTGTTCAGTATAAAGCAATAATCGAAGAAGCGTAAAATGCCATAAGATGCTTTCCGTCTAAGAGGAATGACAGACACGCCTTGAAAGGTCGAGCACACAGCATAGTTAAGGCAGAAAAGCTTCGAGGTGCTGAGAGGGAGTTGGCCAGACCGAGTGGGTAGGGGGTGGCGTGTGGACCCCGGGGCGGCCACGCTCGGCAGGGACTGTGCTGTGAGCTGACGGTCTCAGGTGAGACCTCGGCCGGGGCTTCCCGTGTCGACAACAGCTGCCAGGAGAGCCTCTGCCCTGCCCGGCTGGGACCCTCTGCTGATTCCGGGGACGATCCGGGGGCCTGAGGAAGGGGCTTTTGGGAAACGAGGGGCAGTGGTTGTTTACCGAGCGGTAGAGACGTGTCTTCATGTTTAATGACCAGTTGTACTTTCATTCCCAGCAGCTGGAGGTCAGTGTAAACTAGGACCCCTGGGAGGGTGAACGGTGAAGCCAGGGGTGCAGGTCATCCGCCCTCCGTCACCCCAGCCCAGAAAAGGTGATTTACCCCACAACGAGGGCCTGGTTTTTCTCTGGGGTTGTTGCATCTGGCCCCGCCTGGGGTCTCACTGCGGCTGGCGAAGCCCACGTAGAAACGGTGGAGACCCCAGTGCCTCTGCAGCCACTTGAGCAATATAGTTACTCCGATCCACGTGCCTCCCCAGCCCCTGCCTCCTGGCCCCCGCATCCCGTCAGCGGAAGGTCCGTGTGGAGCAGGGCAGAGGGCTCAGGCCCTGGGCGGCTCTCCCGGCTGGCGGCGCCCATCCTGACGGTGGGCGATCCTGAATGTCACCCTGGGCCCTACTGTGGTCTTGGTTTTGGAGGAGGTGTGTTATTAGTGGACTTGCTTTCATAAAAACAGGAATCGAACACCTTTAAAAAAATTTTAAGCATCACTGTGTGTGGCAATACAGTTCAAAAGAAAACCAAAAGGAAACAGACACCAATGACTCTCATGAACAAACAAATGAACAGAACAGTCAGAAATGGTCGTCTGGTGGTTGTAGTAATAAGAAATTCACTGGGAGGTCATCGTGTGCCTGAAACGTGATGGCTCTCGAGACAAATGGTGTCCCATCTGTGTGCACCCGTGCGTGGGGGAGATAGAGACAGACAGAGAGACAGAAACAGAGAGACAGAGGCAGAGGGACAGAGGCAGAGAGACAGGGGGAGGTGTGTCTGTGCTGCTGTGTTGTGTGGGTGTTGTTTCGTAGGATTTTAACTGACTTGCCCCACCGTGTACACAGGGTCCTATTAGCAGTCTAAGTTTGGCTAAGAAGAAAAAATCCCTAATTATATTTTGGAAATAAAATTTAAGGAGCTGGAGTTTAAAATAACTGTCTGGAGCTCCAGAAAACTCATATCTGGAAACCATCCATGGAAGGATATCTGTATCCGGAGAGGGTCTCACAGGGCACAAAGCAAGTCAGATTTTTCTGCATTGCAGACAGTGGCCTCCTGGAAGGTTCCTCGTGCGTTTCTTTATAGCAGCGATTGCTTTGCTTCTGAAGAGCCAAGGCCCATCCAGTCCCCCAGGCAGATTCTCAATGGAAATCAGAAGGTTTAAAATCCAGTGCTTTAAGTGCTGTGCCCTCTTCAGTGTGTGTCTAGTTCTGGCTGTGTACAAGCAGCTGGTTATAGACGCAGCAAGTCGGGCTGTATATAATTCAGTGCCGAGCCAGACAGGAGACGGGGGAGAGACTGATAACCTAGCCTTCTCTCCAGGAGAGACCTGCGCGTTTTACTTTCAACCCGTTTCTAAAAATGGCAAATGCAAAGTAAGAAAACAAGTGTATCCATTGCAGGAAGGAAGGCAGGGGGGAGCGGAGTCTGATCTTCAGCTTGGTGTGATTTTATTTTTATCTTTCGCTTTTGCAACAGAACATCTGGGGGCTAGTGCAGAGCTGGGTCTGCCTGGGTTTCAACAGTTTCATCGGGGTCATAATTAGAGACTGATTTCACCAGAACCAGGAAGGGAAACACGAACTCCGGGAAGCTGGGAGTTAAGAATGGGGTGGGACGGAGGGGTGACGGGCAGCGGGGGGGGTCCCGGGGGATGGTGATGGTGGTGCTGATGGCAGCTTTGGGGTTCGTGCATCTCCCTTCCAGGCCTGCAGGCAGCCTGCTTCCCTTTCCCGCGAGGAAGCCTGGGCCTGGTGGAGGTGCCTCCGTTCTGAAGTCCGGGAGATAGGGTGACCCCAGGGCAGAGGTGCATTTCAACCCAGTCCCCACGGCGCTAGTGTGTGATCTCAGGGTCCTGCTCTCAGAGTCGGTGACAAGGCAGACGTGACCACCTTTAGGCCAGTGGCATCTCTGGGAAGTGGCCCAGGTTTCTAGGTGTGGAAGCAGGAAAGAGCAGTAAGCTCATTCAGTCATCCACACGCATGAGTGGACCTCCCGAGGGGCACCGGAGACTTTCCCGGGGCAGGTTGGAGCCGGCAGTGGGCTCTCCTCTGGAGTAACTCCTTGCACTGGGGTCGGCAGCTGTAACTGGGTACTTGCACCACAGAGAAGGAGGGAAGTCTACGGATGGGCAGTGAGAGCAGCCTGGGATTTTATGTCTCACGATGGCTGTGTGGTGATGGCAAGAGCTGTCTCTTGGGGCGCATTTCAGCAGAAAGGAGCGTAATGCTTTCAGAAGAGCCCTGTTTGCAGTCAGTGCCAGGACTGACTTTTCCATTTGGTTTGTGGTCAAGTGAGGGCACTGCTGGAAACCCAGGGGTCCGGGGGGGTTGGCATGCAGGCGCCCAGCTTCAGCGCCGAGAGCAGTAATCAGGCAGGTCTCGCCGAGTCAGGAGCCGTCCTATGGCTGTTGCTCAGGGACGAGTGTAATTTGGGGTTCTGTAGTTCCCAGGGCGCTACCCCGCTTCCTAACGCTCGTAGTAACCACTGTTCAGTAGCACCACCGGGTTGGTCCCGGTGTCCTGGCTCTGGGAACATCTCGTGCTGCAAGCACGCGGCCCCTGCGGTAGGACTGGGGGTCTGCCTTTGCATCCATGACCTTGAACTTCTCTCGAGAGGATGCTAAAAGCAGCCTTGGTGGCTACTGTGTGGAGTCCTGTTGGAAAACCCCAGTGCGTGCATCTCTGTAACTCAGGAGAACCCCACCCACTGCCTCGCAAGAGCGTAAATCAATTCAAAGGGCTTTGGTCTTGCTTGGAGGTTGGGATTCAGGGGATGATCAGCCGGGTTTGCTCTCAAACCCCCAGTCGTTCCTTGGCTTCTTCCCCTGACATCCTCTCTCTGTGCTACTGCTGGTTATTTGCACCAGCTCGGGGGATCGGAGGCAGGAACTGGCATTTGGATTAATGGCTGGATAATCCAGAACAGTCGAAGAACCGGGAAATAATTTACGTTTTGTTCTGGGTTATTTATTTTTGTGGGGTGCTGGTGAGAGAAATAACGACGTTAGTTTCTCAAGTACGTGCTTCTTGCACCGATATGGAAATCAGCTACTGTTTGCATTTGCTGAGTGCACATCAGTCGCGGCGGGGAGAGATCTGCAGCGTGAGTGCAGCAGCGAGGGGAGAAACCGGGAATTGAGGTGCTGCTGTGGCTTCACTCGAAGCACGGATTCTGATGACCGCAAACTCTCTGAATTAAACAAGTCACGCTTAGAAGAGATTCGGCGGGTCTACATTTGACAAAATCCTGTTATTAATGCTTGTAGAGGAAAGTATGCCCAACAAAGTTCTGGATTTTAATCGATCTGATTGGCTTAAAGCGTGGTGCACCTGTGCATGCGATAAATCATTTCTTTGAGAATAGAGACCTGGATAGGGAGTAGGACTTAGTTCCTGGAATGCAGGGCTTAGCACGTTAGAGGGAGGGGCATTTTGTCCGTCTTAGGTATTGTTACTGTTAATATCTTGCTGCTCGCCCGGAGTGTGACCTCTGCTGTATCTGAGTCAGTGGCCGACCCCTTCCTTCTGTTCAGTGAGTTTATCGTGTGCTGTGTCTGCGGCGGCGTGGATGCCGGGGTTCGGAGGGTGAACAGTGAGACGTGATTCCTGCCTTCGCGGAGCCCAGAGGCTGGCGGGGGAGATGGGAGGAGGGCACCTTGCACTTTCTCCTCCGATGCTCTGATGTCAGAACCAACCTGGAGGACCCTGGAGAAGACCCCATTGCCTCCCCTTGGAGCTGTTTACAATCCCTCTGTGATTTTTATTGTTACGGTACCTTGCTTCTTGGAATCAGCATCATGATGGCTCTACTGGTCTCAGAGTCATAAAAGGAACCGTGGACCGCCCAGGCTGCCCGCTCTGGGCTCCTGACTCCCAGGAAGCCCTCTGGGGCCGGGGCCTCATTAGGTGTTTTCTGGGAGGAAAGTGGTCCTTGGGAGGGGGCACCCATGGCCTCCCGTGCGCTGAGAGCCGAGGGGCCGGGTGAATCCCGACAGCTGGGGTCGGCCCCTGCTTCGGGGGGAGCTGAGGTTGAGGGGAGGAAGCACCCCGCAGGCTTTGCGAGGCAGCATCTAGGTGTCACTTGCCCCCCCGCCTTGGGGCCGCAGCCGCCCCACAGGCTGGGTGCCACTTCTGGCTCTCCGCGCAGGGGGTGGGAACAGCCATGGGGGCTGCCTGGGGAGGAGGTGGCGAGAGCGCTTCCTGTTACACACGGACCCGGAGAAATCGCGGCTTTATTTTTAGGCTTCGCTAATTCTTGCTCTCCTCCTAGTTCGCGGCTCCCTGGCAACAGCTTGTTGTCATGGCAACGCCCATGTTAATGCGTGAGGCTCTCGGCGTGTCTGTTCCACCCGGGCTGGGACAGCGGCTCTGAGTGCAGCTGTCCGGCCCCCAGAGGCTGTGCGCCGGACGCCAGGCTCTGACCTCCCAGGAGAGGGCTGGAGGGAGTGATGGTTTTGCTCATACGGTCCTGACTTCTTCTCGGTTTGCAGGTGGCCCAGGCACCTCTGGATGTGCCGGTTTAGGGCAGCTTTCCCGCAGCTGGTCAGCAGGGCCCCGAATCCTGAGTCCTGAAGGCAGGGGAGGTTTGGCAGGGAAGGCCGAGAGGCAGTGACCCCACCAACATGTGCGCTAGAGGCCACCATCCCGGGGCAAGGGCAGGCGGGGTCCCTGCAGCTTCCTGGGGTCTCAGCCTTCCCATCCCGAAGGCTGCTCGAGGCTGGGACCTTGAGTCCTCCCGTCAGCTGGCTGAGAGATGTGGGTGAGGCCCCCGGGCTCCGCTCCCCACATCTGTCATGCAGGTGGCTTTCTGACCACCCCTCCACCCCAGGCCTCCATTTCCTCACCTGTAAATGAAGGATAATAATCACATGACTATGTGTCAGGAGGTTAGAGCAGTGTCGGGCATAAAATGATGGTTCAGTGCATATTAGCTATCCTTCCGTCTGGTCATTATTTAATCTCCATGCTAATCTTGTGAGATAAGTACCATTGTTTTTCTTTAATTACAAAGGAGTAAACTGAGGCACCGAGCAGCTGTCCTGGTCACAGGAGGTGGCGGGTGAGAGTGAGGGAGGTCAGGGCCTGGGGGTCTGGGGGGGAGGACCCGTCCTCTGTCTCCTCTAGCGAGTCCTAGAGATGGGCCGCGACCACATCTTCGGTACCTGTTCCCTGTCCCTGCTGCCTTGAAGGACTAGGTTATAATTCCCTTAAAGACGGAGCAGGCCTGGAATTGCTCCCCTACCTGCTTACTCATATCAGTGTTCCTTCCAAGAAAGAAGCAGGCTCTTAAAGCACAATTAGAGATAAAAGGCTGAAACTGGAGGAGGTGATGCTTGGAGTGGGTGTTTCTCAGTTGAAACATAATCAGTCCAACAACTAGGGTAATTGACTAGTTATCAAACTCTCTTTGCTTTTGATGGGAGAAAAAGAGAAAGTTACTCGCAGGAGAGAAGTTATTGGTAAATAAAGAGAAGGGCCCCCAAATAAGGAGAGTTTGAGCAGTGAGTCTCACTCCTGCAGAATTATCCAGGGAGGGGCTTTTGAAACGTATCCGCTTCCTCAGGTTGGAATTCAGAGGTCGCCGGTGGGGCCTGGACATAGTGTTTTTTACAAGCACCTCTAGGTGATTGCAGTGCACGGCCAGGTTGAACCACTGGTTTACCAACAGAAGCAAACTTGCAGACCCCGGTGTAGCGTTCGCTGTTTTCCAGGCCAGGACCCACAGAAGACTTTTTCTGATTTTAGTCTGCGGTGGCACCTTCTGAAATGTACTTCAGGAATTAAGAAGTTTAGGTGCTTTTGGAACAAACTATTTGTACACCCACGTTCACAGCAGCAGTAGTCACAACAGCCCCAAATGGAAGCAAACCAAGTGTCCACCAACAGATGATGGACAAACACAATGTGGTCTCTACATGCAATAGCATATGACTCGGCCTTAAAGAGGAAGGAGGTTCTGACACCTGCTGCACCATGGATGGACCTTGAAGACATCGTGCTCAGTGACACAAGCCAGGCACAGAGACAACTACTCTGTGACCCCACGTGTGTGAGGTCCTTAGAGGAGTCAAGTCCAGATGCAGAGAGTAGAGGGGTGCTTACAGGGGCTGGGGGAGGGGGGGAGGGGTCGTCTGACGGGGACAGAGTTTTTGTCTGGCAAGATGAGGCGAGTTCCAGAGATGACGGTGGAGATGGCCGCACAGTGATGGGCACGTACGTAATGCCTCTGTGCACTCAGGAGTGGTTAAGATGGTAACGGTTATGGCGTGTGTATTTTACCATAATTTAAAACATTTAATTTCAGATTAATAAGAATCATCTGTTTGTTTTCATATCTTGGAAAAACAAATTTATAAAGAAGAACGTTTAAAAATCACCGCTTGGTATTTAGACGTGTTCTTTTCTCAGCGTGTGTGTAGAGATGCGCACACACACACGCACACAGACACACGTGCATGCACACACACACACATGCACACTCATGCGCTCACACAGACATTCACGTGCACACACACACATGCACACACACGGGATCTCACTCTACCCAGGTTTCCTTTGGACTTGCGGTGGTTTCACGCTGTTTCTCAGTGAAGCCCTTTCGGGCGAGGAGAAGTGAACCACTTGTTAGCTGGGCCACGTGGTACCGTTGAGTTTGGAGTCCGAGTTGCAGCCCTGGGTCGGAGCCCTCTGACCCGCCCTCTTCCCCGCCCGGCGTGCCCGAGGCTCGTGTGCCCGCGTCCTGCCTCTGCTGCGGGTCCGTGTGAGGTCAGGAGGCCTCGCTCCCTGCCGCCCGGACGGCCTCACTGCAGCAGGACCCACAGGCAAGGCCGCCCGCTCCGCTCAGGAAGCTCTCTTACCTCTCCCTGGACGGCGAGAAACCAAGCATGAGTGTGTTTGCTGTTGCTGTTCACTTATTTGAAAAAGAACAGAATCCGGGGTTTTTAGGACCTGCCGCCCTCTCGGGTTGCACGTGGAGGTGGTCGACTGTGTCTCGAGTCCAGCATTTCCCATCAGGCTTCCGGGGGGGGGGCTCCATCCTCCTCCAGAGCCAACATGGCTTTGTCCCTTTGCGGTGATGCAGGTTCCACAGAGAAGCTGTGACGGCCCCTCTCCGGGTCTCCCGGCCGTTCTCTCCCGCACACACGGTATCCACATGGACGGCCAGCGGCTCTGCTCAGGGTGGGTGAGGGCACACAGCTATCTGGGCTGCTGGCCCCGGGGCCAAGGGCACCCAGGAAAGCGGCTGTCCTGGGCGCTAGGCAAACTCTAGCCATTGTCACTGACGGGAGACTCCTCCGGGGAAACGGTTCTCCACCGTAGGAGGGATTTGCCGCTCTTCGGAGGTGGAGGGAAATGGTTCTTTGTCTCTTGCATCCAGGCTCAGCAGGAGAGGGCTGAAGAGGCCAGGCACTGGGGTCTGGGGCACCAGGGCGCCCGGCCCTCACACTGCATCGTGGGCCCCCTGGGCCAGCGTTGGGGGCCACGCATCAGGAGTCAGGTGGGTATGCGTCGGGACCCTGCTGGGGCTTGTCTGCTCTGGGTCCTCGGTGGACCCCTTGGCCTTTGTGAACCCTGGTTTCCTGATCTGCAGGAGTGGGGCTGGAGATGCCCAGAGAGTTGTCTTTATGGGTTCGCGCAGGTCAGAGGCCGGGTGGAGCGCCGGCTGCCTGGCAAGGGCTCAGCGGCCGGCGACCCGCGAGGGCCAGGGGCTGACGCGGCTGAGCGCTGCACGCGCTGTGCTTGGGATCCGGAGACCTGATGTGTGCATTTCATGTCTTTGCTTTTATTCATATGTTGAGTCTTGAACTTCTGAAAAAAGGCTGTAGTGCCCCATCCACGTCTCACTGGACTAGACAATTTAAACCCCTCTAACATGGAAACACATGATGACACACGCTCAGGCGTTTTCCTCTATGTGGTAGCTTCTGAGGGTGAAGTTTTCTTTTTGTGTTGAAGTGACTCTCTCACGGACCAGCTTTTGTGTTTCGCAGCACGAAAGGATCCGTCCGAGGCAGGCAGGCTCGCAGCCTGAGCCCTGGGTCTGCTGTTGCCGCTGGGCTTGACTGGCTGTGGTTGACGTGCCTCTTGTCTTTTCCCTGGTTTCTGGAAGGCAGCGGGTGATACTTGACGTGAGATGTAGCTCTCACATCATGCTTGGTCAGGGCAGCACCGCAGTTCCTTTCTGGGCGTTCATGGACTCAAGTGTTGACTGAGAACAGCCCTGTGCCAGGCCTCTGATGGGCACCAGGGGTGCACTGTGAGCAGGAGTTTATGTCCTCTGTGTGTGCGGGGAGGGGGGAGACAGAAAATTTACAAGCAGGCAAGTCAGTAGATAAGAGATCATCACATTATGGTCTGTGCCATGGAAAGGAATCAGAGAGAAGCAAAGCGATGGGGCAGCCTGACCGTTGGTGGGGAGCTACGTTAAGCTGGTGGCCAGGGAAGACCCCTCTGGCACCTGGATAGCAGGAAGGAGCTGGGCTTGCAAAGAGAGAGTAAGAGCCTTGGGGGTGGGGGGCGGGAACAGCATGTGCAAAGGCCCTGAGGCAGGACAAGCTTGGCGTGTGTCGGAAACAGAGGAGCAGGGCGGGCACACAGCGAGTGCCCGGAGGGCGGCCGGCGAGGAGGTTAGAGGGTGGGTAGGGGCCAGATCAGGACCTGTAGGAGGGTGACCTGGTTTTATTTTGAAAGATCATTCTGCCTGTGGATTAGAAAATGGACCTGGGAGGGGGTGGGGGACCAGTGGGGAGGCCAGTCAGATAGGAGGGGTGGAGGCTGGGACCAGGGACCCCAGTGGAGGTGAGACAGATGGACAAGGCCGGCCGAGCCCCAGGCCATGTGAATGGTCACTCACTTTGGAGGGTAGTTTGGGAAGATGTTCAAGAGCCTTAATGTTCATTCCTTTTTGTCCAAGAATCCATCCTATGGAAATACTCAGAAACACACACAAAGGCTATTTACAAGTATTTCGTTGTAATTTTATTCATAATAGGGTCAAAGCTGATATAATTCCCTGCTCTCTTCTTCAGTCTCTGGGGGCCTGGCTGGTGGAATCAGGTGGGAGGTGCCCACGTGAGGGACCATCCTTCAGGCGATGGCCTGGGAGGACAGTCGACAGCGTGGGGAGATGGGAATGGCATAGCTAAGGGAAGAGTGGGTCGTGGAAGGTTATCTAATACGATCCCAATTTCACAAAACATAAACTCGATTTGCATCTCATGTAGGTCTAGACGGAATATACTCTGTGCTGGTAAGGACATATGTTAGAGTGTTAAAAATGAGCCATTTTAGGGAATGAAAGACTAATTATTTATTACATTCTCCCAATATCTGTGATTCTTCCAAAATCTTTACGATAAACATTTTGAAACCAAAAGTACAAAAAAAGTGTTATTTTTAAAACCTAGTGATGGGTGGTTTCCCTGTGCTGAGTGCAAATTGGAATAGAGAATAAATCGTTGAGCTAATGGCCCTTCGACATACCCGGCCTTACACAAGGCAGCCTTTGTGTTCAGAAAGTTTGTGCTGAGAAAAGCCTTGGATTTGAGTCGGGGGGATTGGGGTTGGAGTTCTCACTCTGCCGTTTCCTGGCTTTGGGTCTCAGACCTTACACTCATCAGGCTCTGCACACAGATCCCGGGCTTCTTCCGTTCTGAGATGGGAGTGAATGACGGGAATGATGGAAACAGGAGTAACATTTTCATGGAGTCATGAGGATTGAATGGTGGGGAATGAGAAAACGTTTTGCAGGAGCAAAACGCAACGTAAGGATTGATATTCCGGGGCCGGGGTCCTCGCACACAGGCTCAACCACGGGCACAGGTGTATCTGGGCGGGTCGCTCGTGGGGCGTGCATCTCACCCAACAGGGACCACACTCTGACCTTGAGTTGGGCCAGCCCAATTTTGAGCCCAAACTCAGAGAAAAGCGAACAACCTGAACTTGGGTACCACCAGCTGGTCCTGAGTGGCTGTCACGCGAGGACCGCTTCCTGGTCCCTGGGAGGCTGTATGAGATGCCGGCCCCACAGCAGCCGTGCCGGACCCTTTGACACATCGCTCAGCTGATCTGTCACATGAACCTGTTGGAAGTGAACCTGCGTGGGGTCGAGTGGAGGGAGGTACCAGCCAGAACCAGGGTGAAGGAGACATGCACTGCCTCTCCACTTACAGGAAGCACTTGCTTTTTATGGGCCCCGGACACTGGGATGTGAAATGTCACGTCCTTAGTCCCAGGTTGGGCATGCACAGGAACCTGGGTGATTAGCTAAGAGGCCCTTGATTTTTAAATTCTCAGGTGGCTCAGGCCAGGGACACACCCTGCCTGGCTCTTCAGGCGCCAGGGTGTCCTGGCAGGTGGTGTCTGTGTCAGGACTTCTTAATGAAGAGTTACCCTCCAAAGAGAAGTGCATTAGAGAACAGGTCCGAGGCTAGAGCATAACGATTGAAGCCCCTGCTTTCAGCTGGCATTTCTGGGAAAAGGGAGGTGAGGCGTCCAAGCCTGACCAGTCTTCTCTCCTGAGGTGTGTTTCTGGGGACTCCCAGCCCCACCGAGGTATGCAAATACAGCTCCCACCAGGGACCACAGGGTAACTGCTAGTGAGAGGGGCTGCCCAGCGGTGCCTTCCGACCCGGCAAGGAGACCCCTGACCTCGCCGTGTGAACGAGTGCCAGGGGCTGCTGGCTTGTGCGTGGTAGAGCAGTACCTTCTGGGGTAACGGTCGCCGGTGACCCTTCCGCCTGTGGGTAAGATGTGCAGGAAGGATCATGACAGTGGCCACAGCTGCTGTTAACGGGCATTGACTCTGCCCTATGAGCCCTGCAGGCGTTTCACACGCGTCGTCTCCCTTGATCTCTCATGGACCCCGGGAGGTCAGTGTCGCTGCCCCCATTTCACAGAGAAGGAAGCTGAGGCCACGTAACCCACCCAGGGTCACAGAGCAGCAGAACTACTAACCTGGGGCTTGAACCCAGGTCTCTCTGCTCTAGGTTTTATGCTCTGAACACCTCTTCCTGAGTTGTTTTTCCAGCACTAGTGATGGTTTTGAATTCAGTGCTACCCCACATATATATTAGCATGGGCCTGTTCTGTACTAGGGGCGGCTCAGGGACAAAAATGAATAAATTGTGGTTCCACTCCTCAAGAAACTTACGTATATCATTACTTTTAAGAGTTTACAGTCTATAGCAAGAACTCAATAAATAATTGTCATATAAACAACAATATGTAAGTACAACTCTGGCTGGATTATGATGCGTCTCATAGTACATGGACACATCAAACCCTTTGGGAGTTTAAAGATGGGAGAGAAGACCTCTGTCTGGAGAATTCGGGAAAAGAGCAAGTTGAATGTCACATTCAAAGTGGACCTTAAAGAATGGTGGGGATTTGACACATGGAGATGGTGAGGATTAGTTCCCAGCTGACGTTGCCCTTTGGATTGTAAACCGAACCCACTGCTGCAGGCTGATTCTGGCCCCAAACACTGTGGCCATGGTTTGTTTCTTTTCGTAATTCCACTTCTCAAAGACGTTCACCACTGAGAACTCGGAAATGGAGTTTTTATTATAATGAATGTGGCTGGTCTCAGGAGACCAAGATGAGCAAGTGTGACCCCCGATGTCCCCTCCGATCACCGGTACATGAATGGGTCACAGTCATTTGTTTGTTTTTTATAAGGATACACTTTAAAACAATTTTTTTTTATTGGAGTATAGTTGATTTAAAATGTTGTGTTAGTTTCAGGTGTACAGCAAAGTGAATCAGTTATACATGTACATATATCCACTCTGTTTTAGATTCTTTTCCCATATGGGCCGTTACAGACTATTGAGTAGAGTTCCCTGTGCTGGACAGTAGGTCCTTATTAGTTATCTATTTTATGTATAGTAGTGTGTATATGTCAGTCCCAATCTCCAAATTTATCCGCCCCCCCCCCCTTTCCCCCTTGGTAACCATAAGTTTGTTTTCTACATCTGTGAGTGTTTCTCTGTTTTGTACTCTTTTTTTAGATTCTACATGTAAGTGATATCATATGATATTTGTCTTTGTCTGACTTACTTCACAGTAGAGAGTGTGACAATCTCTACGTCCATCCATGTTGCTGCAAATGGCATTATTTTCTTCTTTTTGATGGCCGAGTACTAACCATACTCAGTACTAGTCCGTTATATATACACCACGTCTTCTTCATCCATTTCTCTGTTGATGGACACTTAGGTTGCTTCCATGTCTTGGCTGTTGTAAACAGTGCTGCAGTGAACGTTGGGCTGCATGTACCTTTTCGAATTATGGTCTCCTCAGGATGTATGCCCAGGAGTGGGATTGCTGGGTCATATGGTAGCCCTATTTTTGGGTCACAGTCTTTACATGAGAACTTTCTGCGGCACCTCTGACCAACCTGGTTGGGCATCCAAGCACTCTTGGGCTCCAGTCTAAAGCAGGATGCGCTACCGTCCCCATCCTCCCGGCCACAGGAGCCCTAACTCCCCAGCCACCTGCTGTGCCTGACACCTCCTGCCGGGGACGAGGATGGTCAGCTACACCGTATTTTAATATTAAGGAAAGGTGGGCAGTTGGTCCAGAGTCTGGTGTGAAAGGTGATTTGTAGCTCAGGATCTTTCGTTGGCTCCCTGTGGGACCTTGGGCAGTAGTAACACAGTTTGCCATCAATCTCCTGAAGAAGGAAAGACAACTTGGCTCCCCTGAGCGAGCAGATCAGTGTTGGAGATGATTCAGTCACAAAGACCTTGGGCCCCAGAGACGGGTGGTCTTCTGTAAGCACCGCTGTGCCGCCGTGCTGTCTCAGGGGGATGAAAAGCTAATATTTGCTTACAAGCTGGCTTTCTGATGTTTGACCGGAAGAGACAATACGTACATGAACCGGCCCGAGGGCTGTTTTTCTTCCAGCACAACGGCAAGGTGCTTTTTGTCACAGCCAAGATGTGCAGGCCCAGAGAACGTGGGTGTTGAAGGTCGTGGCTTTTTAGAACGAGTGAATAAGCAGAATCTCTCCAAATTGAGGACGGAGAGGGCTGTCGAGCCTCCGTCCCCGATTTGCTTTCTGTTCGCGTGCAAGTCCCCTCACCTCTCTGCTTTTCTGTTTCTCCATCTGGGAGCCACTGCTCACTTTGCCAAGATATCTGCAGTATGAATACGATAACGTGTGGAGCCCTTTCAGCTGCTGCACCATTAAAAAAGCATTTATTCAGCACTTACGTAGTGTGGCACAAAGAGAATTATAAAGACTAGAGCCTTGCCCTGCCTGCGAGATGATATTCTAACATCTTCTCAAAAAGGCAGAAACTCAGCAGCTAAGGGGAGCAGCTGCTCAGAAGTTGTCTCCTGTTATGTGACACACGGAACAGCAGCATAAATAATCAACAAGAACTGACATGGAAAGATGTCTGGTCGTCAAGATGGAGCGCGTGTCAAAAATACAGATAAATGATTGGGACTTTCTCACCCATCTGGAACTAAGTCCTACAGGAACCTTGTTTTCTGTAAATGAAATTGCCAAGCATCTGGGACCCACGCAGGGAGGAGGCCCCGGAGTGGGGGGCGTGGGCTTCTGGGGAGTTTTGCTTGGGATTCTGGTATTTAGGTTCCTATCAGTGTCTCTTCTCTCCCACTGCAACTCAGACACACACCAAGTCCCTGACCCTGAAAGGAGTCAGGCCCGCCGTGTAAGGGGTGCTCCGGGGAGCAGGCGGCCGTCATCCCATCCTGAGCACCGTGGTCAGCACATCGCGGGCCTTCGTGAGAATGAGATGCAAGCCAAGCTGGGCGTGGAGGGAGCCCCGGGGAGCAAGGCCACCGTATAGAAGCCACTGCCGGTCCATCTGTGTATGAGTCATCCTGAGGGACTCTCACAAGTGTGTGTCCATCTGATTCCCTGGCAGTTAAACGCTCTGAATGGTCGGCCCCGGGAAGAAGAGTCCATTCACTCCCCCAGTGCTGGGAGGAGGAGGTGATGATCTCTAGGCTACTTACGGGTTTGTTCCCTGCTTCTTCTTAGGGAAGCTACACCCCCAACAGATGATGCACGCTCACACACACACACACACACACACACACACACACACACACACACACACAGTTTTCTTCAGAGGGGTAGTAAACCTGCCAGGAAAGGAATTAACTTCGTTATTATTTGTGCTTCTCTGCATAGCTTACAGCATCCTTTCACTGGTTTGATCTCATTTGACACCACAAACTAGCTCCCAGGTAGGCGAGACCGATGATTGATGATTGGTGAGATTGGTGATGGATGATTGAGACTGATGGTCGTCTTTGCACAGATGGGGAAGCTGGGACTCGGAGGTTAGGAGACCTGGCCGAGGTTGTGCGGCCACTGTAAACTGAACACGGGGACCAGGTCTCTGAGCTGCACTTGCCTTTCTCTCTGGAAGAGCTACAGCATTCTACAGCCACCTGTATCTAAGGACACCTGCCGGTGACGACTTTTCCAAGGAAGATTTCAAGCCCCATCTGGATATCTGGATTTCCTCTCAACATCGCACATGTTTAAAGTATTATTATTTGTCACCATGGTGCTCAGCGTGGTTAAAACCTGACTCGCTGCTGCTAATAATTACAGAATGTCATTGTTTCCTCTAAGGAGACTCCAGCTGAAGCCGGGAGCCAGGGTTGCCATTCACCGTGCTTGGGTCCCGAGCAGCTATTAAATGCCTGGAGCTTGACTCCCATCTCCCTGCTGTTCTCAACTCCCTCCCCGATGTTTTCCAGCAAGGGTTTCAAGTGTGCTTTTGCCATTAGGAGGGCTCTTGAAAACGGCCAGCGTAGCTCAGATTCCTGTCTAATGAGCACACCGTGTGAGCCGTGGGTCCCTGGGCTGCATCTGGGTCTCTGTCCAGGTGGAAGATGCTAAACTTGCCCAAGGCCTGAAAATGCACCCGAGACTCGTGATTGAGGATTGGTGAGATTGATGATGGTGCTGCCGTACTTCCTGCCGACGCTGCCCGTGTGTGCAGGGAGGTGATGGGCCAGCATTCAGTCCCAAACGCTGGCCCGGCCACTGCGCCTCTTCCACACCCTGGCCTCCCTCCCCTCCTTCCCTCCCCTCCTTCCGTCGTTGCCATGACGTCCTTCCAGCTCCCCTCCCCCGCCCCAAGACCAGCTTCCCAGAGAGACAGTTCTTGCCCTTCAGTGTCAGTTTTTCCCAAGGACAGTAGCATTTCAAGACTTTAGTGCTAATTGTGGACTCTCTGGGGCTAAAGGGATTTCCCAGATGGGCGGTGTAGCCCAGTGACTCAGCCCGTGGGATCTGTGGTCAGACGGCCTGAATCTGAATCCCAGCTCCACTTTTTACCAACTTCTGGCAGCTAACCTTTCTGAGGCTACAGAGCAGAGCTCGTGATGCCGTCCTGGTGTCAGGCTCCCACGCGGTCACACGCTCGCTCCTGGACGCCCCACATCCCGGCTCTGTCTCTCCCTCCTGAGGACGCCACGAGGCCTCTCCTGTTCGAGGCCCTCGGACAAAGTGCTGACCAGGCAGGAGAAACCGAGGTCCTTTTACCGGCAGGTGCCCGAGAGGGAACCTCTCGTGTTTGGGGTTGATTCACTGTATTTTATTGACTAGTTGATTCAGAGACACATACTTCCGCCTAAACTTTAATGTCTCTACAATCAGGATGCATTTTACACCGGAGGGTGTGTTGCAGAACGGTTGGCAGCGTTTTTTCCTCTCTTACTGGTCCGTAAGATGATGGGTATGTGTTTCAATCTGTGACTTCTTTAATTTGATGAAATACAGTAGTAATTTTTTAAAATCTGAGTTTAAGTCCCTTCAACTCAGGTGTCGAACAGCTGCTTGGATCTGGTGATTCTCGATGCAGGCGCTTCCCAGGTTCCTGGTTCTGGTCATATGTCCAGTGTCCCCAGGAGGCACGTTGCTGTCCGGGTAAAGGAGCAGCAGAGGAAGGGTTTCTGGGCGTCGGGGACACGGTGACTAGGTGTAAGTGACCCCTGGGCTTGCGTTTTGTGTCAAGAGCCCAGGTGGCTGCAGCAGCTCTGTGTCTGTTTGGCCCCGAGATGCCTTTCCAGCATCTTCCAAAGGGAGACCCTCCACCATGTCATATCCAGGCCGGGCTTTCTCACACTTAGTGAGCACGACTGTGTATCAGGCACAGCGTCAAGCACTGGCATTTATCGACTTATTATAATTAATTAATAACATATTAATTAATATAATAACTCTAAAAGTAGACGCTGCTCTATCTGGATCTTGCAGGTGAGGAAACAGGCTTAGGAGGTAACTCCCTCGCCCAGGTCTTGAACTCAGGTCTGTCCAACTCCGAATCCACCATACGGATCCCCTGCCCTGCCCTCTTTCCCTGCCTCAGCCAGCAACGTGGTCCTGGCCCTCCCCCGGCCCTGCCTTAGCCAGCGTCTTGATAAAACAGCATCACTGTGTCAGATGACATCAGCATCAGATGTCACTGTGACATCTGCGTTTGAGTTCGCTGAGAAGCCGGTTGACCCGCCACGGGCTGAGGACGGAGGCGGATCCTGGAGGTGGATCCTGGAGGTCGGGGGATGGAAGGGGAAGCTCAGGCCAGACTTGGAGCCTTTGCAAGTGGCTTCAGCCCCCTCCTCTGGCCACCCCGTCCCATCTCTCCACCCTGTCCCGCGTCAGCACGGCCCCGGGTGGCACAGAGGCTGGGCTGTTGGCCTCTCCACCAGGCCAGGTCGGCCCGAGTGGTCCAGACTGCAGCCCAGACTGTGGTCCAGATTACGGTCTGGGCCGGGATGCACCTGCACTGGCGCGGCCACAGCAGAAGCGTGGGAAACGGGATGTGCCCAGGGCAGGTGGGTGCTGTGGCTTTATGCCTGGGCTGTGCCCGACACGGGGGGTGCTGAGAGCCCAAGAAGAGAGAAAGGACCGGCGCGTGTCCGAGCATCACCCCATCCCCCGAGAAGGATATGCGGACCTGGTGCTGAGAGTCCCACCTGAGTGTCCAGAAGGCTTCAAGGGGGGCGAGGGGGGTGGAGGCCTTTACACCCGCCCGACCATGGGCAGCCTCCGGCCTGGCCTGTCCACACACACCTGGCCTGTCCTCTTTCTCTCCTGATCGCTTGAGGGGATGTGCACTTTTCTGGAGCAAAGAGGGCTTTGTAACTAGAATTTTCTCTTTTGATTTGTGGGGTTTTTTTCCCCTACTGTTAGTCACAAAGCCATGAATACGTTTCCCCACAACAAGAAGAAAGTAACAACAAACTCGTACGTGGTACATACGTATTTTGTGCTAAGTACTGAGTACTTGATTTGTATTAACTCCTTTAATCTTCAGGACAATCCTGCCAGGAAGGTAGGTTATAATCCCCATTTTGCAGAGGAATAAACTGAGGTTAAGGACCTCAGCCAAAACCCATAGCTCGGAGGTGCTGGGCTGTTAGTCTACCACCTGCTTCTGACTCCGGAACCTTCTTGCTTTCCCCTTTATCAATCTGGCAGTCATTTGTTCTTCATCATGTGGAATTCTGTGAGGGTGTTTTGGGAAATCACTTGTGCAAATACACACGCACAGAGGAGCTGTGTGCTCACGAGGGGAGGAGGGAGCTGGCTTGTGTCCTTTTCCTCTCCCTGTCCATGTGGGTGATTTCCTGGCATGGCTGTCACCCCCTCCCAAGGCTGCACCAGCCTTCAGGCTGGGACCTGTGTGGAATTCATTTTTACATTCACTGTAGTATCTAAGCCAATCCTTAAACACAGTAGGTGCTCATAATTTCATGTTTTCATAAAAATATGAAGTCATTCCTAAAGTTGATGGATGCATTTGCTAACCAGTTCTCACTGAAGCTATTCATTTCTAAAAACAATGAAGAGGAGAACATTTAAATATGTGAATCATAAGCCGGGGTTACGGTTGAATCAGGCTTTGATGATTTTCCTTCCACGCAGTTGATCACATCTCGCCTTCCTGCCAGCCCTGTGAGGTGGCAGGACATGTTGTTTTCCCAATTTAATTACGAGAAAAGCGACGTCAGAGACAGGTGATCTACCCAAGGTCACAAACACGTTTTTGGGGGGTTCGTTTTTTATTTTGTTTCTAAAATCAGGGCAGAGATCAGAACCACTGTCTCCTGGTTTCCTGTTTCGTGAGCAGTGGCCGTCCACACACCTGCTGGGTTCGAAGCTGGGACGCAGGACCTAATGACGTGTACTAGGCTTGAGCGGCAGGCGTTTTGATTCCTCTCTTTTTGGTAAATGGCAAACAGTCTAGCACGGCGCTCCTCAAAATGCAGTCCCCAGCCAGGAGACCAGGTACCAATCCGTGGCGAGATCAAAGCTCGCAACAGAATGCACATCAACTACGTCTGTGAACGCTGCTTAGTTTGCCTGATTTTTTCCTTTTCACAATTATTTCAGAATAATCTTAGGCTTCCATAAAAGTTGAAAAACGGTATAGAAAGTTCCCACAGACCCTTCCCCCGGTTCCCTCTAAGGTTAGCATCTCACATGATAATACGAGGATTCAAACTAAGAAATTACCGTTGGTACAATTCTTACAGTTAAATTACGACTTCATTTTGATTTCACCAGTTTTCCCACCTACCTCCTTTTTCTGGTCCAGGATCAAATGGGGACCCTGCATGGCCTCTAGTCACCCTGTCCCCCCGTCTTCCTGCTTTTACTGACTTGGACACCTGAACAAGACTGACTGTTATCTTGCTGCATGGCCCTGGGTGTGGGATTGTCTGTTGTTTCTCGTGACTCGGTGGCGGTCATGCGTTTTTGCTTTACTGGATACACGCATCGTTTCTGAATATCCCAGAAGCCACCTGCCCTTCACGACCTGTCACATTGGGACAAATGATGTCACTGTGTCTTTTTACTGGTGCTGTGAACCTTCATGCCTCGGTGAGGGTGGTGTCTGTTGTTTCCTGACTGTAAAGCTGCGATTTCCCTATTTCTAATGAATAAATAATCTAGGGGAGGTATTTTGAGATGATGCAAACATCCTGTAAATTCTTCTCCGTTTTTGCTCACAACTTAGCCCTCGTTGTGGGTAGCACCCGCAGCAGCTCTCACCATGGCGTTACCTCACGGTGGTCATCCTCTGGGCCCCTTTCCCTCTACATCTGTTAACTGGGACGCTTCTTTTGGGGGGGCTCGCCCTTCTTCCCCAATTCTGTCTTTACTCAACTCTTAGTTTTCATCACGATCCTGCTTAGTTTGCTCTGTGAGTTATGATCCAGTACCTCTGTTACCTGTCTCCTTGCCCACGTTGTTCCAGCTTTGGCTGTCGGGGAGGTCTTTCAAGATTGGCTCCTACCCTCCCCACGGCACCCCGCCTCCGCCTTTTTCAAGCATTTTCTTGCTTTTGGACCACAAGATGCTCCAGGATCATCTTGAATTTTCCCTGCCCGAGCCCTGGAATCAAACACCTCTCCGTGGAGCCCTGGTTCCTCTTTTTGGAGAAGTGTGTTTTAAAACCAAGATCTGGGTAGCAGGTATGCTCATGGCTGTCCCCGGGCTTTTTTACGTCAGTACTTCCATCTTAAAGGAAGCGGTGTGTCCGTTCGCATTGTGAAGGGGAATCAACCAGCTCCTTCTCCTGTCATGGACCAGGAACACTTTGTGACCCTGCCACTTGGAGCCTTAAGAATCTATCACTATGTCTATGTGACCCATCTGGCGGCAATTTAAAATTCTATTGAATGGAAGTCATGAGTCAGTGGTACGCTTTCACGACGTGCCAGGCCTCGTGTTGGGTGCTGGGTTTACAGTGGTGGGAAAGTTCTGCTCCCGAGGAGCTTGTCATGCAGTGTCTTCCCTTCAGTCCAGAAGACGGGACTCCTTTTTCGGTCACTGCAAATCAGGAGAACTCATTTCAGATTATTCAGCATTCTAAAGCTTTGCAGATTCAGCCTGGGCGGGGGGTTAATTTTGATTTTAGATTCAGAGGCTGTTAGACTATGAAGAGCCCGCTCCCCAGCCCAGGGCCTCCTGGCGCCGGGAAGACGTTTGCCGGCGACTCGGTTCTGCCATGTGGGTGGCTGACTCCTTTAGGCCCCGTGCAGGGAAGCTGGAGGTGTATTCTCTGACCCGAAAAGACCTTTGGAGTCTAACTGCTCCCTCTAAGGGCATCTGCTGGCAGGAAGGGAGCGGAGCTTGCTGCAAGAATAGGGCTCCATCTCCAGGGCTCCCTCCCGCGGGGCTGGGCTTGGGAGAGCATCCCCTTTAAACTGCTCTCACACCTCCAAAGGACCCTTTCAGCAGAAGTGTGTTTTCAAAGATTCTGTTGCTTGACTTCACTCTAATCCACCCACACATCAAGTTGGATCTGGGTTCAGATTGAGGGAGACTGATGAACAGCGATATGGGTTGGGTCACTTGGACGTGTGTTATCCTCAACTCCCACCTCTTACATCTCCCATCTGGTTTCATACAGTCGGGCCTTTTTCCAGTGCTTCCCATGTTGGCTGGTTACTATTACTATTTCCTTGAACTTTTTGAACCTAAATGGACTAAGAATCCCTGTCGCAGCCCAGAAATGTGTCCTCACAACTAGGATTCTGCTGGTTGGACAACGCAACCCTTTCAAACAAGTCAGTTGTCTGGAAGCATCTGTTGGTCTCTTTACTTTTGGGAGAGTTGGGGGATGCTGAAAACTCACACTGAGGCCTGTCCCCCCTTCCCGTTGATCCCCTCTGGCACCTACTAATTATGAGTCTTCCGTGTCCCTGAACAAATGCAAAGTGTACACGCGACGGCCGGCTTGCTGCCTGTTCTCGGGAGGAGAGGCACCTCGGGCTGTGGCAGGTTGATTGCTGTGCACTCAGGTCAGAAGCAGGAAGGCACCAGGGGTCACCTGCGTCTGCCTCGGGAAGTTAACGTGGGATCCAGGCATCTGAGAACATCTGCCAGGCGTGCCAAAGATGGACAACTAGGTAGACTCTCCTCAGCCCTGGAGCCGTCCACCAGGCCCATCCTCCAGCGTCAAGCCTGGCAGATGACCAGGGCCTGGTGCATCTTAGTGCCCGTCTCCGTTTTTGTTTGGTGCTTTTCACAGAAATGTTCTCTGTGTGTGTGTGTTTTTTTAATACATAAAATCCAGTTTGGAGAACAGCTTTGTATGCCCCATCCCGTGTGGGTGCAGTGGTCTGCCCTTGAGAATTTTAAATGAGCTGACCTACATAGCTTAACTATTTCAATTAAAAGTGACAGAGAGTGTAGCTTGGCGAGAGCCGGAGGGGAAGATCCCTCCCAGGAGGAAGGCAGAGCAACAGAAGGGACAGGAGATTGTGGGCGGGAAGCCCGGACACCCCGACACCCCGCTGGGGCTGAAGTCCTTGTGCAGGTGGCTTCTTGGTGGCCCTCACTGTGGACCCATCGTCCTCATGGGATTGGGGCCGGCTCCCCTCTCTCCTGGAGGAGGATCATGGCAGCATCGTTCCTGCATCTCCACACTTGACCTGGGTGCTCGCCCCCTCCAGCCGGGTCCCGAGGGATGACGGGAAGAAGAGGTGCTGTTCACGGCACAGGGCAGCCGTTCTTGTGTCCTTATTTTCCACTTTTCCCTACTGATTCCGCAGACATTCCTAATTAACTCAGTTGCTCTACCAGGACGACGAGCTCACATCTGGAGCTACCGAGGCAGGAAAGCCACTTGGCCTGCATCCAGCGGGTTTTCTCCCCTTCGCGCCCAGCTTGGCGGCCAGGCACCGCACCAACCTGACACTGCAGGGGGAGGATGCCAGGGGCTGGGGCGACTCAGGGCTGTTTCACCCAGAAAATCATGGGTTAGATATTTTTAAATTGCCGGCTTATTTTGAAGCTTTCTTTTCTGGTGGGAGAACAGGAGAGGGTGCAGTCACTGAGGTCTCCCTGTGCTGTCTATACGATGCTCCTGCGTGGTGACCGGGGCTTACTTAGGGCTGTGACCTGCTGAAGCATCCAACCCTTCTGAGTCTATCCGCACGGCTCCTTGGGCGCAGGGTACAAAGCAGGGTCATGTCAGCTGGGGGTGAGGACAGAGGAAGGAGCTATGAACAAAGGACTGTCTCTCTCAGGCTGGAGGGTGGTGGTTGGGTGCACAGCAGATGCAGAAGTCACTTCCGGCTCTGTTCTGCAGGTCTGGTTCACGTCCATCCTGCCATCTGTCTGCTCACTGACCGTGTGCAGTGCTCACTACGCGACTGACACGATGCTGAGTGCCTTACCTGTATTTACTCACTCGGGGCTCAGGACCCATGAGGTCGGCATTGCTGTTATCCCGTGTTACAGATGGGAACACGGAGGTATTGAGAGGTTCGTAAATCTGCTCCTGCAGCGCGGGTTCGAGCCCAGGCACTTGGTCTGCTGAGCAAAGGCGCTCGCCGGCCGCGCGGGCCCCCTTCTGTCCCAGCCCCACGGTTTTCAGGGAAGGCAAATTCCTCGTCCCTGAGGACGGCACCTCTCAAACCTGAATTTGCATGTGCATCATCGGGGATCTTGGTAAAAGGTTGATTCTGGTCCAGGGGGTCGGGGGTGGGCCCTGAGACTCTCATTTCCGGCAAGCTCCCAGGGGACACCTGTCCGTGCGGGCTGACCTGTGGTCCACACGTGGAGGAGCTAAGGCCTAGACCATCGCGTCTGGCATTCACTGTCAGACTGTACTTAGGTAGCTGTGGTAGAAACCTGGCATTTAAATAGAGGCTCTTTCAGCAATAGGGTAGCACCAACACTAATTCAATGAGTGATCTACTGGAAAAGCAAAAGACCGAAGTGTAGGGAGTAATCAAGTTTTATTTAAAAACTAATCTTCGTAGACCTTAATGGAAAATAGAGTGTATCCTCCTCTTCCGTGTCTCAGCCAAGGGTCTTTCTCTTGGTCTTGGGCTCAGCCCAGCACCTGTGGGCTACTTTCAGTCCTCGTTGTTTTCTGAGTCACCTTTATGTACAGTTCCCCCAGCCACACCCTAGCAGTGTACAAGGGAATCACACACTCAGCCAGATGCCATCACAAAAGCAGAGTCGCCATGGCAACCACATCCTTGGCTTCGCGCGTGTGCCCAGCAGCCTGAGCAGAGCTGATCGTTGAGGTGACCCAAGTTGCTCTCCCGAGAGATGTGGGGACATGGCGCCCTGCCCGCGCTGGGCGGCGGGATCTTCGCCCTCACGGAAGGGGGCTCCCCCTCACTCTGAAGACTCCGGACACTCAGAACTTGCTCCCCTCCCTGGAATCTTGACATTAGCTTCCAGGTGTTTCCTAAATGTCCGGCACCATGAGAACGCTGCAGTGCTTTGCAGTACTCTTGTTCTTCTGGTTTGAGTTTTGGTGGATCACCACCTCCGAGTCTTGCTGTGTTAACGTGTCCGTATTTTGGTTTGTCTGCTTGCTGGTGGTGTGGGGCATATGGCAGATCCAGTAGTGAGGGGCCGGCAGACCAGACCCCCATATGGTGGCCTCGAGGGGAATCTTGATCCCAATGTGTGGAACCGGTGAAAGCGTGGCTCTCTGGATCAGGGGTTTATTTAGTAAGTTAAGGCCCAAAGCCACCTTCTGTCACTCGGAACAGTCTCCCCTTCCCCTGTGCCCGTCCTGCCCTCCCCACACCCCCATCACTCAGGGGACGATGGTGTGGGTCCACTTTGTCCTTCCCGTTTGGATGACGTCATCGGAGAAGCACTCTGTCCCGTCCCCCCACCCCCAACCCCGAGACCCAGGAGATGACCTAATGTTTGATGGGGCTGAGACAAAAGAAACCAAAATGGCCCAGTGGAACCTAAGTGCTGGTTCCGGTGATCAATGTTGGGTAGAAAGAAGGCAGTGGCCTCAGCAGCACTAGCTTGGCCACGAGACTCCTTGGAAGGCTTCTCTCAGGTACGGACGCACTTCAGCGGGTGGTGCCCAGCGGGCACTGGCTGACCTCTTTTGAGACATTTCCAACTGGGAAGGAAACACGGACCTTCTTGTCTCCTGTGGAATCTCATTTTCAGTGATGCTGCTTGACCAAGGTGTGACCTGAGGAAGAACTGGGTACAGACGATGATTTTAATCTCACTCACCTTGCTTTTCATTTTATGTCTAAGCTTCAAGAAGCCAGCGTTAGCTAACAGCACTGTTCTTACCGCTATGCAAAGCTTCAGGAAAGAGCATCTTGGAGAGAACATTCATGAACAAGTTTGCTGTCAGTCTAAATTAAGACCTACACTCTTCCCTCTGCCCTCCCAAACTCTGCTCTGACGCACTGACACCAGAATCACTTTCACTGGTACAAAAGTGACAATGGCTGGTTTCAATACTGAAAACCTAACATTAATAAATGCAGTTTGGACGGCTGCTCCTAGCCTCGTGTTATTTCATGGAGGTTTGTTCGGAAGCCAGACGGTACTGCTGCTTCCAGAGGCTCTTTGTTCAATCCTCATCCTCAAAGCCGACAGAACCAGGTTTGGGAGCAAGGCCCCTGCACGTGACACTGGGACACTCTGATGTCAGAGAAGCGTTTTCCCCCCAGGGTCCCCAATATAGACAGTAAGCATGATGAGTCTGTACACCAAGAAGTAGTTCCTGTGAAGGAGTAACCAGGTAACTGGTTGATTTTGACATGACCTTTCCACAGAAATAAGGGTGCTGGACCAAAGATAAACCTTTCCTGAATTTACAGAGAAGCAGAGAATGGCCAAACAGTGTGTCTCGTCGCCCTTGCCTTGAATGGGATTTGCGGCTGCAGACCCAGAAGTTTCTCATAATCCATTCTCTGTCTGTCATGTGGTGAAGGGTGAAGGTTTGGGAAATGCAGAGGGGTTGCACCCAAATCACACTGAATGTCATAGGAAAATTGGAAGAGGATCAGTCAGTCTGACTCCTTTGTGAGTCAGATTCAACGGGTAGCTCTGATGGGACCTTGAAGGTCAAGTTAATGCCGAACGACCTTGGAATGGATCCAGGAAGTGCTCTGGAGGAGAAGGAAGATCAGCTGATCTCGGAGGGAGGCGGGGTCTGGGTTACTTGGTCCTTCGGGTGGAAGGTCACTGTGTCCAAAGGGCGTCCTTGCCCGTCCTCGTCGTCCTGGAGAAGCAGAGTATGGAGGCTGTACTTGTAGGAAGCAGAGACGAGGAGGTGACGTTAGGGGACATCTCCATGGCGGGGGCCGCAGTGTGGGATTTGGCGGCGCACAGCGGCTGCGAGGCTCTAACCCTGCTTTGGGGGCAGAGCCTCTTGTTGGGACCACCCTGGAGCCTCAGCTTCCGCAACATCTTTGATCAAGCGCAGAGCCCCCTGGACCTGACGGTGGGGAAGCTTGTGCCCTTAGGAGGCCAGCGTGGAGCGACACGTCCCATAGCGCTCGTTACAGTCTGCAGGTTACCGTTGCTGTTCTCGTTGTGTTACAGTGTCTGCTGGGAAAAGTCAGCGGGACGGAACAGGGGCGGCCGAGCCAGGCAGGATGGACACGGCGCGGTGGGAACAGGAAAGTGTAGAACTGTCTGGGGGAGTTGCCTCCAGCGCGCCCAGCTTGGTTCCATCCGCCAGGGACCGCTGGCCTCCTGGGTGGGGGGCACCCATCTCCAGGGTGACACTGCACATGCGTCCCCCATACCCCATTCATCCTGCAGGGGCTCTTGGTTGGGGAGACCACAGCTGGGCGCGGGGAGGGGGGATCCGTCGGGCAGAGGTCCCACGCGGCCCTCGGGGGCCGGCTGCCCCCTCTCTGAGGCCACAGAGGCCGCGTCCGTCCCAGGGTCGCTCTCACCTCCTCCCTGGGAAGCCCTGTTCCTAACTGGTGGGAGACGTCGCCCCGTTGTCTGTCTGAGTTCCCTTCTCTGTTTCTGACCGCCCGTCTTCTCTCCCACCGGCTGCCCACTCTGCCCCCGACACACCTCGCCTCGTTTCCCATCTTAGTGGAGCCACCGGGACAGGTTCTCAGAAAGCCTGGTTCTCTCCCTCCGGGGCCGTCTCCACCGCTGGCCGAGCCTCAGCCCTGTGCCCCGTCTGTGGCTCTGGATGCAGCCGCCGGGCATCCTTGGGGGTCGGCGAGCCTGACGGCATCCAGACGGGGGACAGGGGGACCCGGCTGCGCGATGACTGCACCAAGAAGAAGACTCGCACCAGAGGGTCCTCAGGAAAGTGGAAAGTGAGGTCACGTTAAAATTAAAATGTTTTGAAAAGTGATCTGTGAAGAACTGGACACATTTCTTTCAAACCGCTCTATTACTCTCAGACCTGTATGCACCCACAGAGAGCGCTAAATTGCTGGATCCGTCGGGAAATACTGTTGCCGCTGAACTGTTAGGGCATTGTCACCCCAATGCAGATAGCCTGGGCTGCTAACTCCTGGCCCCTGTTGTGTCTGCTCCTCAAAGGAGCAGTGAGGCCGCTTCCCCGCCGAGGGGGCCCCTCCCTGGAGTCAAACATGGGTGGGGTGGAGATTTTCTTCTACTGAAAAAAAAAGTCTTGAAATCCGTGCTGTTGAACAACCTTGCCAAGTAAGAAGTTAGAGACGAATTTGCACTGCATTTTGGAAATCTTCGGGTGGGGTCCGTCCTGTGTGAGGATATATCTGCCGCTTTACTGAAATAGGCAAAATCCATCAAAAACTATTGAGCTGGGCTGGGAACACGAGGCAGGGCCTGTGCGGGGTGGCGGATGCATCCTGGACACTCAGGTCTGGCCCCAGCGGGCTGGGGTGACTCCTGAGGGGCGCGGCGTTTGTGAGGCCTTGGAGCTGGCGTCGGCGGGGGTCGTCTCCCTCCCCCCACCCCCGGCACGTGGAATTGACCTTCCTCTTGGTGATGCTGATAGATATTGGCCGGAGGAATGAGAGGCCTTCCCCGCCCACGTCTGGTCCTCCGCGGATGGTAGAGTGAGCAGTGCTGGCCCCCCATCCTCTCCTTCCACCCGCTTCTGGCCGTCTTCTTAACCCCCCAGCCCCGGCCCCTGACAGCCCAGAGCTGCCTGCTCTGTAGCGCTCACCCGGGCTGCCTGCCTCGGTCAGCGGCTCCCACCCTCCCGGCTGCTACCCTTGGTGGGAATGCCCGGTTTCCGTGGTGGGCGCCCCCCTCATCCCAGCATCTTAGTGGGCGTTTTGGCCAATGTGGGGTCCCCCCCGGGGATTATGTTTGGTTTCAACAAGGTTGTGGGAAAGGTGTGTCCTGAGCCAAATAGACTTATCCTTGAGGGGATGTCAAGTGTTCCTTTGACGATGCTAGGCGGAGACCACATCCCAGCCTCTGCGGAGTCCGTCCTCACAGAGGAGGTGGCAGGCGGGAAGGGGAGCGGCGTTTCCCTGAAGGTTCCCAGCAGCTTTGGCTCGGACTTGCAAGTGGGTCGAGCAGCCTCACCTGCCAGGTGCAGCGGCCGAGGGCACGGGGAAGGGCAGCGCCCACTGCATCCCCACCACGGCCTGGCTGGCGTGGATCTCCTGACCCTCCTTTTTAATGAGAACACGGAAACCTGGAAGCAGTAACTTGCCAAGGTCATGAGGGAGCTGGAGTCCAAATCCACGTGATCCCAGATCTTTCCGTTGTACCACACGGGTCCTTTGTGTCTTCCTTGCCCATCACCCCGGCACACACACACACACACGCACGTGCACATGCAACTCCTCCCACGGGGTCCAGCGCTCCAGTGTGTGCCGACTCCAGCCTTTCCTCCATGTCACTTCCTTCGTCGGCAGGACCTCCTCCTCCTCGTCTTCCGTCCACCCCCTCCCTCTCCAGGCCGTGTCCCCCCTGCCCCTCCTCCACCAGGCTGCCCCCTGAGCTGTTCTGCCCTGCCCGCCGTGTGTCACCCCAGGGACCCTAGTGGCCAGCCCGGCGCCGGGTACCTGGTGGAGATTCATGGCGAGTGCTAGCGTGTGATGCCCTCGCTGCCCCTGCCCGTGTCCCTTCCCCCAGCCCCCAGCTCGCACCCACTGACCCTTCTCCACTGGCCCTTCCAGCTCTGCAGTGATTGCCAGGGGCTGGTGAGCGAAACAGGTGCAGAGTGTTTGGCCAGAAAAGAACCCACGAGAACACCGCTAGTGGGTCATACTTACGGGCAGAGGTCCCACGAACGTTCCCCCCTCTCTGCGGGTCCTTGGCCCCTGCCCAGGGGAAGAGGGCTGTCATCACGCCTCCGCTGTAACATGGAAGCACTCAGGCATGTTGCCTCGTGTGCCCCAATAATCACTTTTTCTGTCTCCTCCGTCAGTAGAACAGAGAGAATTGCCCTGAGGGCCATGAGTGTGCTTGTGTGTTTCCCCCTCTTCCCAAACGCGGAGTCTCCCATACCTGAGATGTCTTGCTGTCAAGGTGACCCTCTGGAAAAGCTAAACGGTAGGGAGGGGTGTCTGAGTGTGCGTGCGTGCAAGTGTGCCCATCTCTCTGTGTGCGTGCATGTGTGTGCACATCTCTGTGTGTTGTTTGTGCACGTGTGTGCGCGTGAGTGTGGGGGAATATATGTGTGATCAGTCACACAGCGTGAGAAGCCTGGAAAGACAGGTCAAAGGCGCGACGGGACCGCTGTCTGAGCTGTAATTCTCAAGTTCGTCCAGCGTCTGGGAAGATTAATGAGTGGGGTTTTGAGTTGCTCTGTGCTTTCAGGGGCTGAGCAGTGTCAGGTGAATAGTTTTTAACCCTAACCCTTACCTCCCCCCTCGCTGCTCAGCGGCCCTCCGGGGGAAAACCATCGACTGGGCCATTTGCCTGTCTGCCCTTGCTCAGAAACACTGATCTAGGGCTCTGGGCTAATGGGCAGAAACATTACGGGTTGAGGTGCGGTCCCTCCCCCCCGGCTGTGGGCGCCGTGCAAGCAGGGACGTCGCGTCTTGGTTTATCCCTGTTGTGTCTCCGTGCCTGGGACACAGTGTCGCTCAGTGAAACGTTACTGGATGCATGAGTTGCAAAGTATTTCTCCTGGTCCTCAGCCATCAGCACCTCCATTTCTCTCGACCCTGAGCGGGTGTCACCGTGCCCGGTCCCCTGTCCCCGAGTCCCCATCCTCACTCGAGGTCCTGGCTCCATCCCGCAGCCTCATCCTGGAGCCCAGCTTCTCTCCCGTCAGGCAGCTGCCTGCCCTCGTCGCACACCCCTCCCTCTAGTGGCTCTGCACCCCCCCCCCCACAGCCGGTTCCCCAGCCCCACTTAGCTCTTGCTGCAGTCCTGATGCCCGACCTCCTGGTGGGAGTCTCCTTGTCCGCAGCTCGGAGGGCACAAAATCAAGTGCCTCCAGGAGCTAGACAAGAAAAGGTGCACAGGTGCAGCGGCCATGTGCAGGAGGAGGGGTCCCTTGCCCGCAGCAGTGAGCTCATTCCCCTCATTGTGTGAGAGCACCGATGCAGGAATAGTGCTCAACAGCTGCTGACACCTGGCCTCCGTGTTGGAGAAGCAGAGGGGCCGGGCTCTGTGACAGACTCCAGAGCACATGCCCCCAAAGGGGCAGCGACAACAGATTGTCACCGCGAGGGCTGTCTACCTAGCGTTATGAGCCCTTCTGATCTTTTAAGACAGGAAATCTGGATTTTAAGTAAAACCTACTGCTTCTTAAATGTTGGCTCAAAAAAATCTTTTTAACTATGTCAGCCAAATAAAACACATCTGTGGATTGCATTGGCCCGCTGGCCTCTGGGGTGTGACCACTGCACCAGAACCTTCCCGGATCACTGAGGCCCAACGGGACTGCCCCTTCCTAAGGGCTCCTGGCGCCTAGAGAAGCAGCACCACGTGGTGGAGAGACCTGTGCTTTGGTCCCGGTCCTTCTGCTGCCTCAGTGTCCTCATCTGTAAATGGGGGCCGGAACATTTGACCCGTCCAGAAAGATACTACTGTCCAGTTGCTTGACATAATTCCAGAGTGCTTTCATGTGACCTTCAAAACAACCCTGTGCAGAAAGCTTGGAAAGTGCTATTATTCTATTATTCTTAATTTTTAAAACTATTATTCTTAATTCAGTAGAAAAGAACTGAAGCTCAGAGGGTAAGTGTCTCACCCAGGATCACACAGCTTGTTGTGGGAGAGCTGGCCCCAGTGTTTGGGTCTTTGGTCTCCTTAGTGGTTTGGTGTTTTGTTTTTTGAACCTTTGGGTAGGTGAGGCCCTCTGTCTTGGTAGGTGCTGTGTGGGTACCTAAGAAGGATGAGGGAGCGCATTGCTGCGTGAGTTGTTCCTAACAAGGCAGGTGCCATACGTTTCCGCATAGTTTACTCGGTCCTTGGTCACTGACTTTGGGCTCTTTGGTGTGCGGTGACCTTGCTTCTCTGACCAGACTGACCCCGGAACGGGGATGGGATCCAGTGCAGAGATGCCTGCAGAGGCTTTGGGAAGAAGTTACCAAGAAACTGAACAGAGGAAAGAGGTGATGCCCCCTGAGTGAGAACCACGGCTGGAAACGTGGGGATAGCAAAGCGGCCTCGTGTGATTGGGCGGAGGCTGAATGAAGGACCAGACATGAGTACGGCCGCCTGGCGCCTGGCGCAGACCAGGGGCCCTGACGCCGTGCCCGGCGTGGTCAGAACTTCTGCTCGAGCCACGCTCACGTGGGCACCGTGCGTCAGGTTTGCCAGGTGGGGCACTGAGCCCCTCACTGCCGTGGTCAGTGGGATTCACTCCATCCAGACTTTCTTTTATAACAGGACCTGGAGGAGCCTTTCAACTTGAAATTTTACGAAGACAATAAAAACAAGCAGAAAATGACTAGGTCTGCGTAATGGAGAGAGAGGGTAATTTTCAATTTACTTACATTTAAGGCCCAAACCGTCCAGGACTGTGGGCCTGAGTCCTGATGAAGTCCCAGAGCCTCTTGACTAAGGAGCAGCCCGGCGAGGAGGAGGGTTGTCTCTGTAGCTCTGCGAGGGGCGGCCCAGCCCTGACCTGCCGGCTGCTCTTTGCCAGGGTCCCCTTTCCTATTTCGGAGCCCGGCTCCCATCTCCCTTCGCAGCTGGGCTTTTGCTCCCAGATGCCTTTCACACGACCTCATCAATCACATCGTGAAGGGGCCTCGGCGCCCAGGCTGCTTTGCAGAAGGTGAGTCATGCCCTCTGCCCATCACCACCGGCCCAGGATGCCGTGTGGACGCCGACAGAAGCACTTAGGGCCCGTTTCCTTCCCCAGGCGGGGAAGGATGCTCCCCGGGGGTCCATCCATCACTCTTGGGCCGGGCCGCTCCCGTGCACCCCGGAGACCAACCAGCCCCCCACACCACCTGGGCCCAGCTGTGGGTCAGGCTCGTCTTATCCACCGCCTGTGCCCGCCCTCGTTTCGTCGTCCCCTCTCCCCCTCTGTCTGGGGTCGGCAGAAGGGGTGCAGAAAGCCGGGGGGGTTTTGCCCGCTGCGTGCTCAGGGCCCCTCGGGGCGCCCCACGCAGGAACGTGCGGAGGATTATCGGTTAATGCCGGGAAAGCACTTAGGCTATAAATGTCAAGTTTAACGTTAATAAACAGGAGATTCAGCTCATTTATACAAAAAGGAGCTCTCCTCTCAGCGGACAGTGGGGCAAGGCTTTACTTTTATCAACAAAAACAAACAGAGTAAACCGTAAACCCAGACTCATCGCGTCCGAGGCCTGTGTCTGGTTCCGACCCTGGCGTTCGTGCTGGATTCCTCTCGTGGCTGTGTAAACTGGGTCCCACCGCCGAGATGGTGGCCCAGTTGTGTCTGTGTGCTTGACGTCTTTGGGCACGGAAGTGTTGAAAGGGAGCAGAGGTGGCCCGGCCGAGCGCAGAGGCCACGCCACGTGTGGTGTCAGAGGCGTGGGCGCTGCGGCCCGCCGTCCTGTGGGCTTCACGGGGGCTGGCTCCGTTCCTGCTGCTTTCTCCTCCCTGTTTGTGCGGGACGAGCCGGAGCGGGAGAGCGGACGCTTACGCAGGCCGTCCTGTGGGCTCCTCACTGCTCTTGCTGCTGCGGCTTTTCTGCCCACGACAGCTCTGTGAGATGCCGTTCTCATCCCCATTCTAAGGGGAGGAAGCCGAGGCGAGGGCCTTAGGGGGTTGGGTCGGCTGCCCTGGGTCCCATGTGTAGGGAGGGGAGGGTCTGTGGTGAGAACCCAGCCACGTGGCTGCCACTTCTGTACTTTACCTGCTGCCCAGCCTCACCCCGTCCTCCCACAAACCCCACAAACGGCTGCGTCCTGGGCACGGGGGACCCCTCGAGCACACCATTCTTCCCCTGGAAAATGCTATGGTGGAGGAGGGGGAGACCGAGGCACATCCAGTAGCAGGGGGGTGGGGCGGTGTCCTGAAGTTTACGGCCCCGATCGCTAGGGAATGTAATCAGATACCTTCAAGGGGACCCGTCCTCGTCCTCCTGGCCGACAGCTCCCTGCCTGGACGCTGCATCCGTGCTCCCAGCTTCCCGTCTGCTCCCACGCTCACGTCTTATGTACTAGGTGCCCTGGAATAACTCCCTGGCAGGTAGAACTAACATTCTTCCAAATTTAAGAAAAGCTAGAGCTGTAAGTAAGAAAGGCTACATCAATTTCCTTCCTTCAGTCTTTGACTCCTAAAAATCTGTGGCTTCCTTTAATTCATTCTGAGTTTGTCTTTTCCAGTTTCCACCCTGATTATTCCAGGAACAAGTCGTATTCTTCTCTTGAAACTGTGCTGGCTGGTGGGGTGGCCTTTTGTGACTTAGCTTGTGTTCCGTGGACGTGGGAGCCCCTCTCGGCGTCCCGGGAGCCCCCATGCATGTGGCCCCTGCAGCCCCTCTGTCCCGTCAGCCCCGCGGGGCCCTTTTCCCAGGAAGTCTGAGGCTCCTTGTCCTTGGACTCCCATTTTCCGGGTGGGTTTAATTAGTTCAAACGGCATGTGCCATAATGAGGTATAACCTTTGCTGGGAAGCTCTCAGGGATTTCCGGGTTGTGGGGAGCACAAAGGTGCCCCACTTGATGGACCGTCCCAGGTAACAGGACGTGACCTCAGGCCTCTTCCCCCTGGCGGGCACTTTGTCCCAAGGCCAGGCTCCAGGCTTCCCGGGTCTTCCTCAGTTCCCTGTGGGATGTGATTTTGCAAAGGGACAAAGGAAATCTTTGCTGAGACTTTTTAGGTCTTTAATCTCTCGTTCTCTGTTTTGCTTAGATTCCGAGCCTCTTTGTCCGTCTTCCTTTGATTCTCTGTCACCTTCACGGACCCTTGTCTTACCTGCTGCTGTTTCTGTTTGTCCCCAAGGGAGGGGAAGACAACTTGCATTTTAGGAACAAAGCAGAAAACCTCACGGGGAAGGCAGAAGCGCTGTGACCCCAGCAGAAAGCGGGCACATGGTTGAGGACCTTTGTAGGCCAGGAAAAAATGCTTCTTTTCTCTCCATTTTCAAAAAAAATAGTTATTTCTAAAATTGAGCTGGGTTATTGGGTATCTTTGTCCACTGAGACTTTTTTAACTTAAAAGTTCTATGCATGTGTGTGTGTGTAAGTGTGTGTGTTTCTTTTATTGAGTGGAAATAACTCAACATAGGTCTCCTGGGAAGGCGTAGCTGAAATGTCCAGTGTAAAGTCGTTAGGCAGCAACCCTCCTCTGTTCTGTTCACACTGTACATTCTCTTACTGAGTCCCTGCCCGCTCAGGCTGCTATAATGAAATACCACAGACGGGGTGGGGTGGGGGGTAGGGGGGTAAACAGCACACCTTCATCTCTCGCGCTTCTGGAGGCTGGACGTCCAAGCTCAAGGTGCCGCCCGACTTGGTTCCTGGTGAGGACCCGCTTCCTGACTTGTGGATGCCCCCCCACATCGCCGTGCACCCACGCCCTCTCCTGGTGCACGTGGGAGGAGAGGGGAAGCTCCGCTGTCTCGTCCTCAGCTTATAAGGTCACTGATCCCACCAGTGGGTCCCCCCCCAGCCATGATCTCATCCAAACCTAATCACCTCCTACAGGAGCCATCGCGTTGAGGACTTGGGGGCACACAGCACCTGACGCCCACGTCCTGGCTGAGGGACCTTGTTCACAGACACAGCGGGGGAGCCGAGTCTCTCCCCGCCCAGCTCCCGACCAGCCAAGCAGAGGAGCAGAGGAGCCGCGGCCCTGGCGGGCATGCTGGGGGCCTCCCTGCTGCCCCTCCCAGGAATGTCCCTCCCCAGCTGAGCTGAGGCCCCAGGGGAACCTCCTTCCTCGGGGAAGGAGCAGGGCCCATTCCCCGTATTTCTAGTTAGGAGGCTGGAGTGAGATGTTGAGCCCGTGGTGCCATAGAAACTGACAGGTGGTGCTCGTTGCTTAGCGACGTCCGGGAGATGCCGCGGAGAGGGGCCGGCTGCCACGGGAACAGAGTGGTCCCTCCTTTTTGGGGGCGGGCAGGTGCTCACGGGGCCACAGCCTCAGTGGGTGTGAGCTCCTGAGGACAGCAACGTCCACCTCCACTGTGGAGAGGAGCTTGGGGAAGAGTGGACCAAGGAAGGGAGAGTCACAGCCTCAGGCCGCGGGCCCCATGGGGTGGAGGTGGGGGGGGACTGGGCCAGCCCTGGGCTGACAGGCAGGCTCAGTGACAGCCCTGAGGGTCACCCGCTCTGGGACCCTGAGCAAGTTACTGCAACTCCCGACCTCAGTTTCTCCGTCTGTAACAGGAGGTAACAGGAGCACGGGGCATAGAGCTGGGCCCTCAGTAAGCTTGTGCTGTTCTATGTCACATTTGATTGGCATCTTGCTTTTTTTTTTTTTTTTTAATTTTTTTATTTATTATTTATTTATTATTATTTTTTTAATTTTTGGCTGTGTTGGGTCGTCGTTTCTGTGTGAGGGCTTTCTCCAGTTGCGGCGAGTGGGGGCCACTCTTCATCGCGGTGCGCGGGCCTCTCACTATCGCAGCCTCTCTTGTTGCGGAGCAGAGGCTCCAGACGCTCAGGCTCAGCAGTTGTGGCTCACGGGCCCAGTTGCTCCGCGGCATGTGGGATCTTCCCAGACCAGTGCTCGAACCCGTGTCCCCTGCATTGGCAGGCAGATCCTCAACCACTGCGCCACCAGGGAAGCCCGGCATCTTGCTTTATTTAGTGGTTATTACGCGTCCTTACGAGTGTGCGCGGGGGGAGGCGGGCGTCGGCAGAGAGGCCAAGAGCACAGGCTCTGGACCCGGTCTGCCTCTGTCTGAATTCCAGCTCTGACACTCACCAGCTCACCGGCTGTGCCTCCTCGAGCAAGTTCACTGGCACCTCTGGGCCTCGCTCCTCGCATCTGTGAAACGAGTCCTCGTGGCGCTCTGGTGCGTGAGTGTGTGTGAAGTGGAAGTTGACAGACCAGCAGGCCAACGGCACCCCCGCTGTGTTTAAATAAAGCTTTATTGGCACACGGCCGCGCCCGTTCATCACATGCCGTCTGCGGCTGCCTGTCTGCAACAGTGGCAGAGCAGAGTGGCTGTGACGGAGACCATCTGAGGTCTGCCCCCTGCTCTTCACAGGACACGTTTGCCCCGGTCGTGGGCCAGGCGCAGAGGAAAGGCTAGAAAAGTCTCCAGCCGTGAAGCTGCCCCACCCAACCCGTCCAGGCTGCTATTTCCGTCCTCGGGGGTTTCCCACCACCTCGGGGACTGTGCGTGGCCTGCCGTGTCCCCTGCCAGTATGAGGCGGGGGCCAGCTGGAGCCTCTGTCCACAGTCGTGTCGCCCTGCAAAGCCCCGCGTCTGGGTGTGTGAGTGTGAGCGTGTGAACACCCTCAATCACTTAATTCCATCTCATCCACGTCCGGGGGTGGGGGGCTTGAAAATCAGCCCTGAAGTTTCTGGAGAGCAGAGGAGAGAATGGAACAGTCTACAGCATCACCAGGCCACGGGCGTGAAGGGCAAAGGGAAGCTGCGTTTTGGGGGAGAACGTGGCTCATCTGATCGACCATGGCGACTGCTGTCCAGCACAAGGAGGATGGTGGAAGGCTAAGCAGAGCCACCCCGGCTTCGGCGACAGGGAGGGACGCGGCCGGGCCAAGGGGAGGGCCCTTCACGAGGAGAAGCAGGCGAGCTAAGGGGGCTCTCGGTCCTGGGGGTTCCCAGCAGAGGCTCCCGAGCAGGGAGGCTGAGGCCCCCAGAAGCAGCTGGGGGCCGACGTTGGCCCACGTGGCCCGGCTGCGGCCCTCAGCCCCCGTCACTGGCCTCCCTGATTCCCAGACCCCGTCGGTGGGACCAGACGCAGCCCGGCCACGTGAATGAGTGCAGCTAACGTCCGGTGGGAAGGACGAGAAATGGCTTTGTAACCAGAGTACTCCTCTGGCTGTGAGTCTGCCCGGCACAGATAATCAGAAGCAGCTGTCCTGCCGTGCTCCAGAGGCTGGGGTCCTCCCGGTCTCCATGAAGCACAAACACTTTGGGAATCAGGGCTGGGGGGAGGGGTGGGCTCCGGACGGACGCAGGGCAGCCCCTCCCTTTGACCCCCCAACCCTGCCCTCTGTCTGGCCTCCTATTTCTGTGTCTGTGGAACAGACTGAAGAAGGCGTCTGGCCGCGGCTCCACACGCGGGGCCCTACCCCCCACTGGCCACAGCGCAGCCCTGGGAGGCAGCCTGGAGGTGGTCTCGTGAGGGGCCCGTGCAGCCCACGCCACTACTGCCCCCTATAGGAGTTGTGTTGTCACCCGTGAGGGAACTGCTGCCGTTCAGTAAGGCCTGAGACCGCCGGGCAGAACGGGTGCCGTGCCCCCATTAGCGGCGACTTCTCCGCCAGAGGCGGCTGCTCGCGTGAATCTCTCCTCTGCCGGGAGCCCGTGCAGGGCCTGCTCCCGCAGTGTAAACACTCGGGCCGCCCACGAAAGCAAGTCCAAAAAAGGGCTGGTTTACTCTGCGTGGCCTCTGCCGTCTGGCCGCAGTCCTCAGTGCTGACTCTGCGCACAAGCGCTCTGGTCCCCGGGAGGGGCTGGACAGTGGGCGTAGGGGGGCCGGACGGGGTGCGGGGGTGGAGGAAACCTGTCCGAGAGCCACAGGCAGTGTGGGCTTCTGCGTGGCCCGTGGCCTGCCCTCACGTGGGCCTCACTGCGTATGGAGAGTGGGGTACGAGAGAGATGGCCCCGAGTATCCAGGCTGTCCCTGTGGGTGGCCGAGGCCCGCCTTGCCCTGCAGGTGATTCAGATTCTTCCCCGAGCAAAGGCCGGCTGGGATCCAGGTGTTTGCACAGGGCGCTGCGTGCCGTGTTACAGGCCTGTTGAGTCAGTCCCCCTCTCTCTTCTCTCTTCTTTCTAAGCTCCTTTTCCTCCCTATTTATTTTTTCCTCCCCAAGACCTTCCTGGGTCCTTCCAGGGCCTCCCGTGTCATCACTGAGAGCATGTCCCTGTACGTGGTCCGTGGGTTACACTACTCTTACGCCCCATACACTCACGCGGTGTGAAGACCCTGATAACACCGCCCCCCCCATAGAGGGGGACACTTGTGCTCCTTGTGTCACATGGATGGGGGAGGGAGTCTGCCCCACATCCCTGGAGGGTCTGCCCTTGACCCCAGCCGAGAAGCGAGTTATCTGACTCAGGAGTTTGGCGTGGCCCCTCCTGGGACTCTCTTGAATCTACTTGTCCCCAAAGAAGGGTTCCCCAGGTCCTGGGGCTGCCTCTGGCCTGTGGGGAGAGCCCAGAACAGTCCCACGTGTTGGTTGGGTGAGTAGGTTAATTCTGGGTGAACTATTAGGCAGCCCTTCGTAACCACACGCCTAGGCCGTGTCCTTCTGTTTAGGGCTTGTGCACTTGATTTCAGTCTGTGTGCCTCCTGTATATTCCTTCTTAATTGGTTCTGACTTTAAGGGGAAGAAAGGACTGTTATCTTTGGGGACCACCCGGAGCCCCAGGACTGCTCCTCGATCGTTGACTTGTGCTCGTAGAGGCCCCCTGAGGGGCTCTGGGCATAAAGGGGGACATGGGACGTCCGCGGACCCTCTCCTCCCCCCAGAGCTCTGCTTAGAATTCACCAGAACCTAAGTCTATGGCTCCTGTTTTTTGAGAACACCTGATACAGAAGTGTTATTATTTCCCTCTTTCTTCATCTCCAAAACGACGATGCTTGCCTGACAGGAGGGCACTGAGGAGTCAGTGAAATAACACATCTGCACGTAGTAGGTCATTACCAAATGCCGGCCTCTCCCGCCCCTTGGCTGCCTGTGTCCTTGCTAAATGGTGCTTCTAAGACGTGCCTCTCTTGCTGAAATTGAGGCCAGTTCTTTGATCTCACTGAGAGCAGATTATAAGCTTAAAACATCATGGGAAAACCTCACATGCCGTAGACCTGATTTTTAGGACCATCGGAGAGAGAAAATTCCAAACCAGTAGAGAGAAGCGAGGGGCGTGGGCTGAGCGGGAGGACCTCCAGAGAGGGCGGGGTGGGTCCAAGGGGCTTGGTTTCTAGTATCAGGGAGCACGCTGTGATGAGCCGTGGGGTGTCGGCTGGCCTGCCTCACCTGGGCGGTCCTGAGTTTGGCTGTGCCTTATTGAGAGCAAAGATCAATATGGTCCAGAAGTTGCTGGAGGGATCTTGTGTTCACGTAGTTTTCTGCCACCAACTTGGAATGCAGGACCCACTCATTTTCCTGGAGCTTCACCGCGTGTGTCCAGCACAGACTCAGCTGTGGAACCTCCAGGCAGACACCCCTGTGCTTGGGGCCCCCAGGTTGTAGGGAGGAGCAGGTCAGCACAGACAGTATCTTAGAGCAACACGGACGCCGGTCGGCAGTAAGCGTCTGGAGGATGCGGCTTGAGTCTTATCTGTCTCTGTGCCCCAGCGCCCGGGGCAGCCTGTCCACTTTTTCCTTCCCTTCCCTTTCCTCCCCTTCCCTCCCCTCCCTCCCCCTCCCCCTTCCCTTTCCTTCCCTCCCCCTCCCCTCCCCTCCCCTCCCCTCCCCTCCCCTCCCCTGCCCTTCCCTGCCCTTCCCTGCCCTTCCCTGCCCTGTCCTTTCTTCCTCCCTCCCTCCTTCCTTCCAGTTCTGGGTGTGAGCTCTGAGACTCTGCTTTTCTGGTTTCTCTTAGTGCAGGAACAGAGGTGTGGGGTCCGGGTGGCCCCCTGCTCCCTTCTTTCCACCTGTGCCGCAGGGACCTGGCTCAGGGCACACGGCTCCATCCGCTGCTGTCGAGTCCCCGGTCAGGGCTTCCCCTGCTCACTTCGGTCCCCTTCACCATTAACACCTACCCGGGAGGAGGAGGGGACAGGAAGGTGCCATCAGTCGGGCCCACACGTTCCTCTTTGTGGAGCCAGGGTGGACGTCGTCCTGGTCGACTCCGCAGAGCCTCTGGGGAGGGCAGGAGAGAAATGCGGGAGCGGCCCATCAGGTGGTGTGACCCCCACTGCCTACCGCATCCTGAGACCTGCAGGTCCGTTCCACTGTCAGGAGAAATATCTTGCGCTTTCCCCTCTCTTCTCTTCACTGTGAATGGCGACTGAGGAGTGGTCCCTCTGAAAGGACCCACCCAAAGACCTTTCAATAGACAGAGCCCAACTCGGTGTTTCTGTCCAGTGGGACCACAGCCTGAATCAGAGCAGCTGTGACTCTGCGTCCACCTGAGGCGCTCGGATGCAGAGCCCGGCTGCCCTCCCTGGCTTCACAGCTGACCTGCTGTGTGACCTTGGGCAAGTCAGATACCCTCTCTGTTTGCCATCTGCAAACGTGGCTAAGACGCCAGCCCCCCACCGCTCTCCGCGAGGCACTGAGAGAGCAGGTGAGGTCATGGAATGGAGGCTCAGAGTTGCGCCTGGTTCTCAGGGGCACGTCCCCCCAGGTGCAGGGCCGTCCCGGGGCGAAGGCAGGCTCCCAGTCAAGGCCGGTCTGCTTGCTGCTGCCCCGGCCCTTCTGCTCTGCAGAGAGAAGGGAGGTCTGGGTACAGATGGTCCCCGGCAGAGCGAGCACACGTGGCTGGGCTCCTCAATTAGGACTCGGGGCAGGTGGGTCTGAGGCAGCCAGGGGGACCCTTCCAGTTTTCTCGGGTGTGACGGTGAGCTGGTGGCCTTCAGGGAACGGAGGGGTCAGCTGGTTGATCTCACCTCTTGGAGGAAGGGCAGCGTCTAGGGCAAGTCTGACAGGTGAGCATCGCCCTTCAGCACGTCTGGCTTTCCTGTGGGCTGGGCAGCCCGGGAGGGCTGCGATGTAACATTAAACAGGACGGACCTGGGCCTGGCCTCACCTCACACCCACGGTTTCTTGCCACTTGCATAGGAATTGGCGCAGGGGCAGGAGGACCGTCACAGATGCAGATTCCTGGGTCCCACCCCCAAACCACTGCATCAGAATATCGGGTGTGGGGTAAGCCCAAGAGCCTGCATTTTCGATAAGCTCCACCGCTGATTCCTGTGCATTACAGTTTGAGAACCAGCCACCTCTCCACTGAAGAGAAGAGCGACCAGCCGCTTCCTCCGCCACTGGCTCGAAACGTGAATTCCGCGTACACTTGCAGCGGTTTTGCCAAGCCCAGCCTCCTGGGTCTAGTTTGCCAGAGAAGTCCTTTCCCCCGCTTCTCCTGCTTGTATGGAAAATAACTACTCAAATCAGATGGGCTGAAGTGTTGCTTGAGCTTTTAGTACCTGCCTTGCTGCATGCTGTCCAGAAAAGCAATGTAAAAGCTATCATCTCGGCCCCTGATGAGCTTGCAGGGTTCTGGGGTTGCTAAGATACACCAGTTATCCAGCTAGAGATGAGGAGAAGGCGGTGTAGGATTAGGGCTGAGACGTAGAACAGAGGAGGGTCCCGCCCGGGCATCTAGTGATGGAGATGTTGGTGGGGGCAGGGTCACAGCCGCAATCTGTCCGGCCATCCCTTGATTGCGATCTGATGACCAATGTCTTCACCTAACAGAGGAGGTAAAGAACATCCTGGGAAAAGTCAAGAGTTCGGAGTGGGGCGCAGGGGAATCTGTCCTGATTGGAAAGCTCCTCCGGTGGCTGTGAGGTGTGTTACCCAGTTTGGGGACCAGAACCCTATCTGTTTCAATAGGGGACAGTGTTCTTTCCCTGAGTCCAGCTCTCCTCTGGGCACAGGACCTCAGCTCCTCCGTCTGTGCCTCTATTACGTGCGCCGTGTTGAGAGCCGAACCCTGGAACTGCAGTGAGTTCTTCGGTCATTCAGGGAAGTGCACTCAGGCGCTTGGTGGCTCTGGTCCTTGTTACTCAGGGGCCGAGGCTTTGCTTCCGCATTGCCCGGGAGTTGGCACTCAGGGCCAGCCCGGCAGAGGGTGAGCAGGGAGGCTGGCGGTGGCTTTTCAGGGCCAGACTTGGAAGTGGCCAGGGGTCAGCCTGCGGCCACACTGTCTGTAGGTGCCCTGGGACCTGGGAGGAAGGGCCTGTGTGGTGTCCGCCCCCCAGCACGCCCCTCGTCCTGCAGCCTCTCCCAGATGCTTGAGCAGTGAGGGTCACGGCTGGCTAAGGCTCTGTAGCCTTCAGACTTTCCTACGTGTCAGAACTGCACAGAGGGCCTTGAACTTGTGTGTCCTCCACACCTGCCCTCATCTCTCCTCTTCCTCTGCTGCATTTGGGCTTCTTCTCAGGCTAAACCATTGAAATTTGAGCTACAAACCTGGCATTTTCATGGGGTTCAATGGAACATTATACTCTCAACTTTCTCCTGCGAGAACCCTAGCTGGAAGTGCACTCCTGGTCCCTGGCAGGCAGACTCCTCTGAGAATCAGACCCAAGGGAAGAGATGGAAGGTGGAGCCGGGCTTCTCTGAATGAAATCCCATCCCCTGATGAGTCTGGGGTCCACTCTGTCCCACACGTATGTGAGGGACGTCTCACTGCTGCCTTGAACCTTGATGATGACATCTTCTTTCTGGTTATCTGCTAAAAGCTTTCACATACATTATCTCATTTAATTGCTCTGAGGAATCGGTTTGTTTCCCCCTCTCAATTAATGAGATAATGAAAGTTAGATAATAATTTCCTTATTTAGCTTAACTGCCAGGAAACTTAGGCAGGCCTTGAGGATTAGTCAGAATAATTGTACTATACTTTTGGTTGATACATTTTTTAAAAAATATTTTACATATTAATTTTTGATAGTTATTTTTGTCTCAAGTGTTTTTTTCTTAAGATGTGAAATTTTAAAATTCTCAAGTCCTTTTTAAAAATGATGTGGGATGAAACAATTTTAATTCTATCATAACAACCTTTTGAGGAAGACGTTATTGCCTTCATCTTACATATGTGGAACCTGAGGGTCGTAAAAATTAAAAGATTTTTTCTGAGCCCGCCAAGCTGCTTGACGTGGTAGCTGGGACCGGGCACGGGACCAGATCCAGCCCTGGTGCTTCTTCCTCTCCACCGGCTGCCCTTTCCAGACGGCCCTGTATCACTTTAATCTCTTCCCTCTCAATTTCACATATTTTAAGAGACTTGAATATTTTCTATCTTATTTATTATTATAGATGCATGAGAACCATCTAATTAAAAGGAAGTCACTGTATATTTTTTTTCAATCAAATTCTGGTGAGTTTTGTTTCATTAAAATGAATTTTTAAATTTTCAGAAGAGAGGAAAAGAGGCAAAACCCTTTATAAAAGGTTTTGGGAGATGGATTAATAAAGCAAGGTTATGAATTCAGGATAAATTAACTTGCATGTGCTTTTAAATTCCAGAAATCAGTAGGGGAGATGAAATTACACTAGTGACTGAGCATGATTTCCAACGATGGCTTCTCCTACCTGGAAGTGTTTTACATGGGCCTGGGGGAAATCAGATAGCTCAGTATCTCCTTTACTTTCTTGTTTTTTCTTTTCCGTCTGGAGGAAAAAAAATTCCAGGGGCCACAAAGATGCCAGGAAAGGTAGCTTCAAGCAGCTGTTCTCAGAATGTCGTCTTGAACCAGCAATGTCAAAAATCACCTGGGAACCTATTAGAACTGCAGGTTCTGGGGTCCTGCCCCAGATGGCAGACCAAACCCCCCAGGTGGGACCCAATCATTTGTTCTAAGGAGCCCACCAGGTTTTTCTAATGCGTGCTAGAGTTTGTGACCATTTGGCTTAAGCTAACCTCTGAGGTCAGTTGGAAGCCACTTCTTCATTCGGATATGAACTGGGTGGGTCCTTAAGATGACTCCGAGTGAATGAAAAATGTTAATGAGGAAAATGAATAACTTTGTCCTAAAAAAAAGAAAACCCAAAAGCTTAGGAGTTGGTGGTTAAAGCCCAGAAGTTGCTCTGAAGTGTTGGGTGAGAGCAGGACAGAATTTCCAGGGTCTCCGGATGAGAGGAAGTGGTTGGGAGCCTGGCAGTGTTGGGTTAAGAGTTATATCAGACCTACGTGTGTAACTTTATGTAATTTAGAGCAAGAGTCGTACTCATTACAAGTTTTATCATAAACAATTAGTCAATTTATGTTTTCTAAACAAATTGATAGACAAATCGTGAGTAACGGCAGTTCCGGCTGTCGTGGGTGTTCTCACGGTCGCACGCAGAGAATCTGCTTCCTGCTGGCATCCCCAGATTGCACGCTGTGCCCAGGAGAGAGAGCATGCTTGGACGCACTGGTCCAGCAGCCTTACCCTGCCCGGAGGGAAGCAGACGGCCTGCTCCTCCATGAGATCGCTGACCCCGCCATGCTGGCCACATGTGCCTGATGGGGCACTTGGCTGACACAGTCTGAGGAAGGGGGTGCGGATGGCCCAGCCCCCAGAGGGCAGGACCTGCTTCTGCCTGAGGCCACAGGCCGGTCCTCGAGTCAGTGCAGCTTAGCGGTCAAGAGCGTGGATACTCAATTGGTGGTCAGTCGCCCCTAGACCCGGGCGGAGCCCCTGTCCCCTGTCCTCTGTCGGGAGGCTCCACGCACGTGACCATCAGCTGGGCCCCCCAACGACTTCCCCTGGCCTTTCTTTGAGTCCAAAAGCCATAATGTGGGCAGTGGGCTCAGTGCTGCCGCCAGCTGCTGTGTTGGCACGGAGCTTGGACGCCCTTCCACTTCGCCGTCTATTAAACACCTGCTGTGCTTTCAGTCCCCACTCTGTGTCTCCCACCAAGGGGAGGAGCACAGGACAGTGACCCGCCGGGGTGAGGGCTCGGACCTGCAGCTGCAATAGCGACACCTGCCTCTCCAGCCCCCGTGGTGGGCGTGTGCAGACGTAGGTTGAGCATGAGGGCCGGGGGCCGGGACTGAGAACCCCGCCTGCGCCAGTGCCCATCCCAGCAGATCAGCATCCGCGGTGCAGTTAGCGCGCGTCTGTCTGGTGGTGGAGGAGGCCCGGGGGCCTCACAGGACAGGTTCGGGTGGGAGTGTGAAGTGTGGGACCAGTGGTAGGAAGCCAGAAAGTTAGAGGGGGCGGGAAAGAGTGACAGCAAGTAGAAGATCAGGCACCCGGCAGATCTGGGAAGGGGCTTCTGGCCCTGCTTTTGTGGTGTTCTCGGGTGCCTGCTGGATTTACTGAGAGGCCGTGCGCGCCAGGCACCGTTGTCGCCGCACCAGCGTTACATTGACGGACAAAACGGATGAACGGCCCCGCCCTCAAGGAGCTTACACTTTCTTGAGGGGAAGAAAAGAAAGGAAAAAGTAGTAAAATATGTAGTACTAGGTCCGGAGGGGGAATACACGCAGGGAAGGGGGCAGGGGGCTTCAGGAAGGGGGTTCAGCTTAAACAGAGGGGTCACTGACAAGATGGCATTTGAGCAGAGACCTGTGGGAGGTAAGGATGGGCGTCTGGGGTGTCGGGGAAGGGCACTCAGGGCAGAGAGAGCAGCAGGTGCAAAGGCCCCGAGGTGGGAGTGTGTGCGAGGCACAGGGCGGGCGGGCCGCAGCCTTTGAGACCAGGCCAGTGCGAACGAGGACATACCATGGAGAGCCTCACAGGTCATTGTGAGGGCCCAGGCTTTCCTCCAAGTGAAGCGTGATGCTAATGCGGCTTTTAGGCACAAGAGGGACGTGCTCTGACGATTTTATAAAGGGTAGAAGGGGCGGGCGCTGGGTGTAGAAGCAGGAGTCAGGAGGTCCCGTCAGGAGGAGGATGTCAGCAGCTTGCACCAGGGTGACCGCGGCGGAGGTGCGAGGCGTGGCTGGGTTGTCGAGGCTCAGCAGAAGCCACGTAGTGACGTAGTGGACGTCAGTTCTGGGGGAGCCTGAGCAGCCAGGAGGCTGGAGGGAGCAGGTGCCTGCCTGGGCAGGAGAGGGCTGGGAGTGGGGGCAGTCCGAGCGTGGGTTGGGACAGGTTCGGGTGGAGACATCCAAGCGGAGACGTCGAGATGATGGAGGGGTCCAGGCTGGAGCGGGAGAGCAGGACGTGATTGAGGAGGGCAAAGGAGGAGAGAAACACAGCAGCGGCTCTTGAGTCCTGCCCCTGGATCAAGATGATAAACCAGAGCGTATCTCAGGCCAGCCTCAAAACCTGGGCTTAAACCCCGAGAGCAGCAGGGGTCCACGCCCCCCGCTTGGTGCTCCCTCTTGGGCAGCACGAAGGGAGGGCGGTGCTCAAAGCCTCCCTTCCAACAGGGAGTGGGCAGGAGGGTGAGGCCCCCTGCTAGGACTGGAGGTCAGAGCCGGGGATCCGGTGTCTCCGAAGCCGGGGGCGGCCCCTGCGGGGTCCTGGGGGCCTTCTGGGGAGGATCCAGACTCTTGTTTCCCCACATCTGACCTCTGGCACTGCAGCTCACCTGGACCTCACTTCAGATGACTGCGGTCATCCAGGGAGATGGGATTGGCAGGTCAGAGCCCCTGCTCTGATTAGACCTGAGGCACGTCGGGACTGACAGGGAGAGTGTCCTGTCCAGCCCTCTCTTCTTACAGATGTGGGAGCCGAGCTCCAGGGGGTCACATGACCTGCCCAAGCTAGACGTGGCCTGGGGCGAATCACTTGACCCTCGCCACCGCGCCAAGCAGAGCATCTTCCCAAACGCGCTGGCTTGGAGACCGCCGTGTGTGCCGGCTTCTTCCTGTTCCCGACCCCCCTCCACAGGGGCTTTCGCTGCCAGAGCGATCTAGAGAACGATCGACAGCCCGAGGTCACCCAGCCCTGTTTGGCAATCTGGCTGCCCCATCGGATGAGACGTGGATTCCTTTGCAGCCTGTACGTCCTCAAGAAATAACTCTCTTAAAATTGATGGTGCCTTTTTGGCTTTGCTGGGTACCAGCGTGTTCTGCATCTGCCGGAGGTCCCCGCCCTGTCGCGAGCCGTTTCCCCTGGTCTGCCCAAGTCCACATTCGTCCTTTCTGCTCTCTGCAAATCCCTCTGCCCTTCCAGCTGTCTGAGCTGCCTTTTTCTTGACTAAGCCTCTGGATTTCTCCTTAAAGATCAGCTCCAGGACGTCTGCCTGATGAGCTGAGGTCATTCCTACCCTCAAGTGACCTGTGGATTAAGCAACAGGGATTCTGGGGCAGTGCGTTTGAGGATCAGCGTCCTTGCTGGCCTGCCGGAGGCCCTTGGCCCTGCTGGAAGTGGGCAGAGGGACGCTGACCTTCGCCTGGGCCCTGGGAACTGCTGGCTGTGGCCACCTGTCTCTCCAGGTGAGGTGCTCCGGCCCGCACCCCGGCCAGCGGTTCAGAACTTGCAGGTGCCGTTCCGCTCCTGTTTCATGTGAACACCCAGGCCTGGGGCTCTCTGAGCCCACAGGTGCTTGGTGCCCATCCCAGGAAAAGAGGGAAGCACCCCCTCTGTCTTGTGCTGTGTCCTCCACGGCTCCCTTGCTGCCCATCGGGGAGGTGGATGTCAGAAAGGGTGGGGACTCCTGTGTCCCGTCTCGACAGGGGCTCTAACCTGTTTCTTCTGTGGTTGCTGAGTGGCACCCCCAGGGACCATCTTCCTGCAGACGCCGGGTGAGGTTGTGCTTCCACCAACAATCCTTTCTCTGCCCCAACCTGTGGGGCAGCAGATGGGCCTGAGATGAGGAGATGCCGGGGCACCCTCGGACCCTCCCTCGCGGCATCACCTGACAGGTTCCCGCTCACCTGGGCCTCTGTCTCCTACTGAAGGGGGTGCTGGGCGGGCCTCTGGCTCGGGCGTTCTGCATTTCTCTGTGGTCCTCTTGTTCCCTGTGGATCTTTGGAGGATCCTGTGTTATTTATCTTGGCATCTCTGCTCCCCTCCACGCAGTAATGACATCAGAACACCCACACTGTGGCTCCACCGCCTGATGAGACAAACGCCTCGTCCTTGGGCTCCGTGGACACAGAGGAACCGTCCTCCTTCGCGCCATCAAAGATTTCGGGGAGCACAGGCTGCCGGGGAGGGATGGGCAGGCACGCGGATGGCCACGTGCGTGTCATTAGGCAAAGCACGTTCTCCCGGCCCCCAAGCCCTTGTTTTCCCCGAAGCTGCCTCGCTTTTTCCCTTCCTCTACCTCCAGAATTCTGCCTGAGCCTGCTGGCTTTTGAGGCTGTGCTGGGAAGACTGACGTCGGGCGCGTGTGGCCTCGGTACCCGCGTGGGGCTCCAAGTTGGATGCCCGAACACCTGGCCAGGCCCTGAAAGTAATGAGGCTGTGCCCGTGGGTTCAGGGTGGCCGGGGGCCAGAGACGCCAGCTCTCCTGCCCCTTCTTGTGTCTCTCCCGTGCCTGGAGCTCACCTGAAAGATGGGCCGTGGGACCTGAGGGGTTGGCGGGCTGGGGCTGGCGTGCTGTGTTGGAGTTGCTTCTCCCTTTATGGACCCGGGAGCCAGGAAAGCGTCCAAGAGAAGCTGGTGTGGTGAAAACAGCCCCGGCCTGCTGAGTGGGTGACCTTGCCTCCGTCTCCCCGTGCGCAGCAAGGAGGTGATAAAGGGGCCGCTGGGGAGGCTGTGAGGGTCTGGTGAGGGCGGGAAGGCACGCAGGGAGTTCACACTCAGTGTCACGTGTGTGGGCCGTGGATTCGGAGGGAAGCGCAAGGGCTCTGGGGCTGGCAGTCCTGGGATTGAGTCCCGCACGACCTGGGCGCACGTGCTCAGCTGTTCTGGGTTTCTCTTTACTCACCTGTAAACTGAAGGATAATAAACTCCACTGCCTGATTTCTGACAACAGAACAAGAACATCTGTTGTTTATTGAATGTTATCACGTGCCGGGACCCTCCTTTCCTTTCCTCCTAAAAGCTCCGTCGCTGCGACTTCGTGTGGATTTTTATGGGTTTGTGTGACGTCTCCCGAGAAGATAAGCGGGGTGGGGGCAGGGCTCCGCCCGTCTGTGTACCATTGGGGTCCCTCAGCCAGTGGAGCACCCGGCCCCCAGCAGGTGCTCGAGAAATGCTCCTCCAGGAGGGGAGACTCTCCTTTAATCCCTACGACACATCTGTCGGGCGCACACAGTTCTTATCCCCATTTTAAATATGAGCAGGATGAGACCCAGAGAGGCTAAGTGATGTGCCCAGGGTCACACAGCGAGGAGCTGGGGGAATCAGCCCTGTTTTCAGTGCCTGTTGGAACTTCCTTGGATGTTCAGGACTAGGGTGTGGGCAGGGCTGGGTGAGGAGGAAGCAGCCGGGCCCCCACTGGATGCACCACCATCCGCCACCGCAAGAAAATAATGTGCCCTGTACCCCTCACGATAGCCCGTAAGAGAGGTAGTTTAACGCCCTGTTCACAGATAAGAAACTGAGGCTCTGACAAAGGACCTGAGGGCTGCCCAGTCCCGACTTGACGGGGCCCAAGCGAAGGAAGTGAATTTCCCATGTTCTCTCATCTCTTTCATCTCCGAGGGGATGGATCTGCCCCGAGGAGGGGCTGGTAGAGCCGTGCAGGCCGGCAGGGGAGGGCCAGGCTGAATTCCTTCCCTGCACAGCGGGAGGGGCCCCTGCGAGGTTCTTGAGAAATCTTGACGCCTGGCCGGCCTCCAGCCTGTCTCTCCGACTGTTCTTTTGTTCCCGGAGCGCCCGCCAAACATCTGACTCCGCTCAGGATTGATTGCACGTAAAATGAAGAGTGGGGAAAACAGGGTTTTTTTCCCCCGTTGTTGTCTAAGACAGGTTTTTAGGGCTTTGATTCTCTCCCAGAATCACGCTGAACAGCCCGTGGCTTTTACAAGAGGTCACTTTGCTTTCATTCGACTTGGGACCTGACTTGCTCCAGAAACTTTGAATCAGGTGGTCCTGAAAGAGGGAGAGACCGTGGAGGTGACCCCTGGGTCCCTCCGAGGAGTGCCCAGCTCTCAGGGTCTGGCAGGAGCGGGCGGGGAGCCCGGGAGGCCAAGGTCACTGGCAGGATCTGCCAGGTCCCTGCTTGGGGCCGGAACGAAGAGCGTTGGGGGCCGAGGAGGCCCGGCTCTGCCATGTTTGTTGATCGACTGTCCAGGGCCGGGTCAGCTGCCTTTGTTTTAGAGGACTTCATGGATTAACTCCCGGGGCTTCAGACAATTGTTTCCTTTTAAGAAAGGGAAGTTTGGGGGTGACCGAAAGGAAGTGCTCCCGGCAGGCTGGGGGCTGTGTGTCAGCGGGGCGGGGGCCCAGATCTGTCGGTGGGAGGCCAGGGGCTCCCAGGAGGCATGATGGGGCCTCTGGTGCCCACGCTCTTGAGCGGGTCCCTGCAGGGCCTCCTCCAGTAAGTGCTGCGTCTGGAGGGGGGTGGCCTTGGGCGCCTGGGGCGGGAGCATCTGGGCGTCAGGCTGGAGCCCAGCGAGCCCTCACTGGCTGGAGCTTGCTAGGAGCTGGGGTAGGTTTCCCAGGGAGACGTGGCTAGAAACACCATCTGCCAAGGATGCGCGAGTCCCGGAAGAGGCGGGGGAGGAACGAGACGGTCCTCTCTGTCCCAGTTAACCTTGGTTCTCTCACTCGGGCCAGCATTCCTTCCCCGAGTGGACGGCAAGGCGCCCTAGGCTCTGGGCGAGCTGGGCGTCCGGTAGGAGGAGGCCACCTCCTCGCAGGGCCCGGGGCTCCCCCTCTGCTCCCCCTGTCCCACCCTGGCCTTGTGGGGAGGGGGCGTCATGGGCAGAGGATTAAATACTTGTACTTCGTCAGAACACTGACGGTTACAAGGAGCCTCGGCATCTGCTCGGGAGGGCGATCTGTGAGCGGGGACTTGAACGTGTAGACGATGGTCCTCGGAGGCCGGGAGGGAATATGGATCCGGAGCCAGGAGCGGGAACAGGGCTTAGCACTTGATTTATAGGCTGCCTGAAGGACTCAGAGCCCGCCTGAGGTCTGCTCTCCATGTGTGTGCTTAAGGAGATGGGCCCGGTTGGGTTGCAAAAGCTTCTACTCTCTTAATGGAGAGTAAAGCCCACGACCAAGGCCAGGGGCAGAGGAGTCAGGGGCCCTGGGTCCTGGATTCAGAGTCACACACGGCCCTGCAGACAGTGCAGACAGGCTGACTTGTGGGCATTTGAAACGAGAGGAAGGCGGTTGCCTGTTCAGGACAGCTCTGGACCCAGCCTTGCCTGGAGGCGGGACTCGACTCCTAGCCCCAAAGCGCAGCTCCCTCTGGAACCCTTCCTCGAGCATCCCCGCGGGAGGTGGAGCTCCACACGGGGGCTCCGCTGAAAAGGCCTCGTCGCAGGGCTTGTCTGCACAGGGATGAGGGGACAGCAAGGGTGTGGGGCGGCGCCTCTGGCCGGCGACAGAGGGGGCTGTTACCCCCCAGATCCAAGGGGGGAAGTCACATTGCAGCAGGGACGTGGCCACCCTCAGGACCAGGGCCACGTCAGGTGGGCGTGGAAAGGAGGGCCGTGGCTTCTTTCCTTCCTCACCGGCCAAACCGACCAGAAGCCGGGGAGCCACGTCCGCAGGCCTCAGTCCGGGTGCAGAGCGGGAGGGGTCAGCAGGGAGCAAGAGCCTATTTGTCACACTGCCCAGTTTAGCCGGCTCTGGAAAGCTCTTCCTGAGCAGGGAGCTTATAGCGGTTACCCACCCTCAGGTTATTCTGTCCCCAAGGCAGGCTGCCTGCCCGCCTAGCAAAACTGGTTGAACAAACCGTAATGGAACTCTGAAATGCGTCCCCCACCTCCTTGCTCTGAAATGTCCGCTTTCTGAGGGCAGGGACAGGACAGCCCCGTGTGCCCTACACTTCATAGAACCCGCTGGCTCAGGGAACCCTCCTAACACTTCGGGGCTGACGAGATGGCCTGAGTCCTCCAGTGAGAGAAAGTGGCAGGTCTGGCTCCACAAGGCCACAAGCTGTCTGCAAGTGACAATACACCGTCCCGGCTGAAGGACCAGCCCTGCAGCCCAGCAGGAGCCGGGGAGTCTGCCGTGTCCTTCTGGCTGAAGGCCGACCACGTCCACCCTCCTGAGGCCGTGAGGTCCACCTGGCACTGGTCGGGGGTGGCGTGTGGAATCATTAGCACCTCTGCTGGGACCGGACGGTCATCCCTCCCGGGCCAGGCCCTGGCTGGGTGAGGGTGACAAGGCAGGATGGGCTCCAGGCACCTAGTGCCGAGGGCTGGTGGCCTGGGGCCTGCTCTCCAGGATCACAAGGACCCGTGGGGACACAGCATCTCACTGGACGCCGTTCGTCCCTGGAGTCGTGGGGCCCATGGGCTCTGTCACCCATGACCTCATGGGGTGGCCGGAAGGGCCTGGGCAGGTGGCGTGTGGAACCCACTTCACGCTTCCAGTGCCAGTTTGGGTGAAATGCAGATTTCCCTCCGCTCTTGTTTCTCTTTCCCAGTTGTATCCCAAATGGAAAAAATGTCTGTGGATTGAAGTCCAAGGCGCAACCCTGGAGCCGGTATTTTCCCTTTTGGCACAAAACGGAAATGGAGGCTGCCCAGGCCTCGGGAGGGGCCCCAGAGAGACTCCCCCCACGAGGCAGTGACGCTTCGGACCTCACGCCGGGCCCCGAGTTCAAGGCTGCTGGTGCTGCCCTCTCGCTGGGTGCTGGTTACCTAATGTCACATTTCCCCGGTGTCCTGATCTGCAAGATGGGGACAGTCGTCGTGTCCACCCTGGGGACACTGGTATGAGGACAGGGGCTTAGAGCATGTGCAGGGCACTGCCCAGCACCCAGAGGAGCAAGTGAACGATTGCTTCGTTCTCCCGAGGCATCTCTCTGGGCAGGGCCTCCTCCTGTGGCTCCAGGGCTCTGCGGTCCATGAGGCCACCAAGGGGCCAGCATCCCCTGGGCATCTCCTTCATCAAGAAACCTCCAGTGGGTCTGCCTGCCTGGGGCGCGGGCCGGTCCTCCCCACATCCGGCTCCCAGCCTGACCTGCTCCTTGCTGCGGACCCCTGGCCTCACCGGGGAAATCTGCAGGCCCTGACACCACACGCTTGCTTTTAGCTCTGAATTGGCATCTGTGTTTGTAACACTTTCTTAAGAACATGGAGAAAGGAGCCACAGAGATTTGCACAGTTGGATTTGTAGGGAGTATCCGCTCCAAGGGGTTGACTTCTCCTTTCTCCCAATACATTGTTATTATAACACATTCCAGATGCTGAGAGATGGCAGGGCCGGGGCTGCGTCTTCTGCCTCTGACTCTGTCTTTTCCGGAAACAGAGGCATGACCAGTGTGATGAAGTATTTATCTGTTGTATTGGGCCCAGGACCTGAATCAAATAAGTCCACAGCTAAGAGAAGTCGATTTACAGGCAAATAAGACTCTGACATCAGCCCTTAAAAAAAAACTGTATTATGTAGACACTGATCCTGTCTCTGTTGGAAGCAGAGTGTCTCAATGGTACCTTGGCTTGTTAACGCTAAGCTTAATTGCTAAGGGTTATTTACCCAGATGACTTTTTGATCATCTCCAATCTAAACATCAGTAGCCCAAAGTGAGGACCCAGGAGCCCAGGATGACCTTAAGGGAAGAAACAAAAGTGGTAGGGAAGGCGCTGGGCCCTGAAGGCTGCTCTGTCTGCAGCCGGGCAGCTCCTCTGGGGCTGGGGCAGGACCAGTGGGCAGCTGGGACCCCGGGCACACGCTGGTTCCTTCCGAACTGGGGAGAGGGTCTTGCTCTTTTCTGGGAGTCAAATCGAAGTGAAACCAGAAGAAGAATGTAGCCCCCTTGGAGTCACTCAGCAGAGGAAGCCCAGACCAACAGAGGGCTGTGCCTGGAGCTCCGCAAGATGCCCGTGGTCAAGGGAGACGCTTGCGAACCCGATGGCACCGAGGGTGCACCTGCAGAGGAGGGCAAGGACGCCTTCCTGGCTGAGCTCAGGAGGCCACGGCAAAGGGGGCCACGGATGAGAGGCCCGGGGGAGGGCCTGGGTCCTGGGGGCAGCCCGCCTGCCACGGCTCAGTCGTGTGACCTGGGGCAGCTTGGTGGTGATCACGGTCCCCGCCTCAGAGGGTGGCTGTAAGGGTTGCAGGAGCTCAGGCGTGTCACACGCTCAGGACAGAACCTGGTGCCTACAGAGCGCCCACAAGTTTTAATAACGATAATAAGCATCATCATTATATTGTTGTTGTTCATTCCACCTTCCAAGGTGAGCCCAGCATCTCCCATTTGCTTTGCCGCCTTGGCTGGTTTCCCAGCACCAGAGGCTGGCTCTTGTCCTGGGGCCTGCGGATCCCACAAACGCTACTCCCCAGCCCTGGGAGGGTACGAAGCCGGTGAGCTCTGTGTAGAGCCGCCTTTGGCTGTGGCAGGGTGAGGTTCAGGGTGGGAGTGCTCGGTGGAACGCCCCCCACCCTCCGTGAGCTCGTCTGAGCCCCAGCAGGAGCTGGGCGGGTTCTGAGAGGTCCCCGCGGGGCCCCCAGGACCCGATTCCTCATGGCAGTAACTGGCAAGAGGCAGGAGGCAGGGGCTGGTGGGGACGGGGACACACCGGCTGGAGTGGGCTCCGCTCTGCCAGAGATGCTCTGGACGCTCCTTTTGGACGGGCCCGAAGGGTGGCTGGGCTTTCACACCGAAGGGGGGTCTGGGTGGGTCAGAGGTAGGCGGGTGGCAAGGAGACTTCCTCCCTGGGCGCCAGGGCCTGGACATCCCGAGTAGGCGGGCTCCGTCCTTGACCCTGGTCGGCACTGCTGATTGACTCCCAGTGCGAGGGACGCGGGCTTACAGGGGGCTTCTGGCAGCAGGAGGTGTCTCGGCCCTGGACTGGGGGGACCCAGGCCACTCTCGGGGCGCAATTGGTGAGGAGGAGGACGCTCCAAGGCCCCCTCCTCCTGTCGGCCCCGTTTCTGACCTGGACACCCCGCGGCCATCTCAGAAGCGCCGAGGAGCCCCGGCATCCACCGGGTTCTCACACTCCCCGGTAGTTTTAGTAAGAACAGCCCCTGTTTGCATCATTTGTTCAGCTGCGAAGTAGCTACCGATTCTTCCGAGCGGTGAGCTGAGCGTTCCCTTCAGGTGACGGGGGAGGCTCTGGAAAAGGCAGCGTTACCTCTGCCTCATTGAGAGGGACCCCGAGACACTCCAGCCGCCGGCAGCCTCCCGCGTCCTCGCTGGGTTGGGGTCAGAGGGTCACAGAGCAGTTTGTGACGGCTCGGTCCAGACTTGAGAAAGCTGTCAGAGCAAAAAGGATGAACACGGCAACCCTTGCCGGGGGTGGGTGTCTCACATGCACGATTTCCTTTCTTTTTTTTTTGAAGTTTAGTTGATTTACAATATTATATTAAGTTTCAGGTGTATAACATAGTGGTTCAATATTTTTATAGATTGTACTCCATTTGAAGTTATTACAAAATAATGCATATAATTCCCTGTCCTGTACCATATATCCTTGTAGCTCATCTATTTTATACATAGTAGTTTATATCTCTTAATCCCCTATCCCTATCTTGCCCCTCCCCCTTCCCTCTCCCCTTTGGTAACCACAAGTTTATTCTTTATATCTGTGAGTCTGTTTCTGGTTTGTTTTATTCCTTTATTAGTTTTATTTTTTAGATTCCACATGTAAGTGATAACATACAGTATTTGTCTTTCTCTGACTGACTTATTTCATTTAGCATAATGCCCTCCAAGTCCATCCATGTTGCTGCAGATGGCAAAATTTCATTCTCTTTTATGGCTGACTAATATTCCTTTGTATATATGGACCACACCTTCTTTATCCATTCTGCTGCTGATGGACAGTTAGGTTGCTTCCATATCCTGGCTACTGTAAATAATGCTGCAGTGAACATTGGGGTACGTGTATCTTTTTAACTTATTGGGGTTTTTTTCAGATATATACCCAGGAGTGGGATTGCTGGGTCATATGGTAGCTCCATTTTTAATTTTTTAAGGAACCTCCATACTGTTCTCCATAGTGGCTGTATCAATTTACATTCCCACCAACAGTGCAGGAGGGTCCCCTTTTCCCCACACCTTCTCCAGCATTTGTTATTTGTAGACTTTTTGATGATGGCCATTCTGACCGGTGTGAGGTGATACCTCTTTGTGGTTTCGATCTGCATTTCTCCAGTGATTAGTGATTATGTGCATGATGTCTAATTCTCACAACTGCATAAGGTAGGCATTCGCATGTCCCCTTTTCAAGCGGGGAGACTGAGGCCGTAGAGCTCCAGTATGTTTCCCAGCCCACCTAGCTAGGAGCTGGTGGAGCTGGAGGTCAAGCTGGGGCTGATTCCCCGGCTGTGCTCTTCCACGGCACAGAGCACCGGCGGGGCAAGAGGCCATGGGTTTGCTTTGAAGGAGCAGTGGACGGGGGAGGAGTCCAGAGCTGGCCGGCACCAGGGCACCTGGCTGGGCTGGGACACGCTCCCTCGGCCCCCAGCGCCAGGCAGGGGACTGACGTCTCTGTCGGAAGACGTGGGTCCCCAGGCAGCCGGCACGCTGGTAGCATTCCGGCCCCAGCGTGGTGCCTTCAGCCTGCACGGGCCCCTTGACAGGGAGTGACAGCTGTGATTCAGCTCCTGCACCAGTGGCAGCAGAAACGCGGTGAAACAAGGGGGAAGAGACTGTAATTACCTCAACACATTGCCACGTTTCTCTGCTGTCAGAATGGTTTTGTTTTCTGATTTATTTTGATCTGCTTGAAAATTAGTTGCTGCAGTGCCTTTGGTGTGTAATCGTGGTCCCGCCAGCTAGCAGTCCGCAGCAGCAGCGTAGGCCCAGCAAAGGTGACTTTCCTCTCCTTTTCCCAGTTTGCGTCCCTGTCTGTGTGTCGGGGCAGGGGGGGAGGATAGCTGTGCGTCTGTATGTCTGTCCGTCCCCTGGCTTCTCACCAGGACCCCGAGAGGAGAGTACCTGGCAGGCTGCCCCCTCCCAGAAGGTTCACGCCCGCACAGTTGTCCCCGGACTCGTCCGCCCAGCCTCCCACCCTCTCCTCCAGCCCACGGGCGGCTCCCCAACTGTTCCATCCCAGCCCGAAGCCCCCACAGGCCCAGATCCACCCTTGACCTGCCACCTCCGTCTGCTTGCAGGTGCCTGGACCCACTCCCGGAGCTTTTGTCCATGGAACCCAGAGAACCGGGCCTGACGCCCCTCTGCCCACGGACCCACTGCACGCTGTGCGTGGGAAGCTTGCCGTCTTAGTCCAGCTGCGTAGCAGCCTTTGTCTCAGGTCAGGCCAGGAGAAGAAGGGAGCCGCCACGTTGCCATGGAAGCTTAGGTGGAGGAGGGGGGCAGGCAGTGTAGACCGTGAGAGGGAGCGGGAGCCGCCCTGTAGACGGTGAGATGCTTGGTACCTTGCTGGATGGGCGTTCATTAACAGGCTTTCTCGGGAGAGGGCTGCCATAGTGAGCACTCCAGAAACAAGAGTTTTAGAGCCAGAAGGAATCTCTGAGGTCCTTGGGGCCAGTGAGTTCATTTTTCAGAGGAGAAAGCTGAGGCCTTGGGATGGGGGCAGGGGTCTGCTTGGCGCTCAGCTGGTCGGCAGCAGTTCTGAGACAGGAACCCGGATCTCCGTGGCGTTCTATCCAATAGGGGGCTGGCCGGTTTCAGGATCAAAGCAGACGCTGCCCGGGTGCTGGGGTTTGGGGCATGTGCCCTTTCCTCCCTGGGATTCTGCCTTTAGTACTGCCTTTTGGAGCACTTTGGGGATTAGCAAACATTTATTGCCAAAGAACCCTTTCTTCTAAGAAACCCTTCCACAGGACAGAAAAGGGCAGGGGTGCTTTGGTTCAGTGGTCTGAGGAGGAATGGATGGATGGCCCAGAGTTTACCTGTTCAGCCTCCCCCGTTCTCCAAGGAAGGCCCTCAGACGTCTCTCCAGCACCGTTAGGGCCCCATGGAATATACTGAGAAAGCAGTTAAGATCCCTGTTACCAGGCCGATAAATTGATGAAGACATTCCCAGCTCTACACCCAAGCGTGGGTCTGTTTGTCAGAGTGATTGAAAGCAGAGACCCGGACGATGGAAGAATGGGCTTCCCAACAGGACAGTTTTCATTAGGAGCCGCTCAGAGAGAGAAGGAGATGTTTGCGGTGTGGGAGGTGCAAGTGCAACCAGCAAGAGCAGAGAGAGTCTGACGTATACGCTCTGGTTGCCCGGTGACCTCGCCCGGAGAGGATACACCCTGCGCCTCTCCCTCAGCCTGGATCTTGTGCGCACGTCACGAGGGCTGCGGTTTCCTGGAAGAATGATAGCATTAAGCTTTCCTACCAGAGGCCGTGCCCTCAGCGGATGCCGAGACTGACATTCGAGTAGCACTTGAGGCCGGGTGGTTCTCCCAACACCCCGTGACATGCTGTTACTATTATTATTTCTCCCATTTCACAGATGTGCCCGGGGGCACGGATGCCTGGCGGTCAAGGCCCTCAGCAAGGCCCGCGCTCACTCCCCACCCAGACCAGCCGGGGGTGGGGGGGGGGTGGATTCCAGGAACTCTGTCCCGGCTGCTGATGTTGTCCACACAGGGCTCAGAACTGCACCCCATTTTAAATTCTAGGGGAACAGACCAATGGGCGGAGTCACCAGAAGCCAGATGCTTTCTCCTGGTTTTATATCCGCCATTAATTTTTTAAAGATGTTTTTGTTTACTGAGGTGTACTTTTCATACGGTAAAATTCTCCTGTTTTAGGTCTACACTTCCATGAATTTTTTAAAATGGATTTATTGAAGTATAGCTTACATACAACAGACCACATAGTTCACGCGTGTACTTTGGAAAGTTTTGACCTGTGTGTAGACCCATGAAACCATCACCAAAGTCAAGGGGGTGAGCACAGCTGTCACCCACAGAAGTTTCCTCATGCCCCTGGGTGATCCCTCCAGCTCCGCCCTCCCCACCTCCCCCTCTCTTTCTGTCACTGTGGATTTACACTTTCCATAGTTTGATATAAATGGAATCTTGTTGTGTGTGTACTTTTTGGCTGACTTCTTTTGTTCAGGATAATCGTCTTGAGGTTCATGGATGTTGTGGGACGTATTGATAGGTCATTCTCTTTATTGCTGAGGATGTGCCATCTTACGGATAGACCAGAGTTTGTCCCCCTGTTGATGGGCATCTGGGTTGTTTCCAGTTCTGGACTCTTTAAGTAAAAAGTCACTATGAAAGTTTGTGTACTAGTCTTTGGGCACATGCTTTCTTTTCTCTTGGGTAAATACCTAGGAATAGAGTGATTTCAGCAGGCAGTAAATGCACGTTTAGCTGTTGAAGAAGTAGCCACGCTGATCTCCAAAGTGGCTGTTCCAGACTGGTGGTTGCCAAGGGGGAGGAGGTTGGGGGAGGGATGGAGTGGGAGGTTGAGGTGAGCAGATGTAAGCTTTTATATATAGAATGGATAAATAACAGGGTCCTCCTTTATGGCACAGAGAACTATATTCAATATCCTATGATAAACCATAATGGTAGAGAATAGGAAAAAAGAATGTAGGTATATGTATAACTGAATCACTCTACTGTACAGCAGAAATTAACACAACATTGTAAATCACCTCTACTTCAATAAAGAAAAAGTGGCTATTCCGTTTTACACCCCATCAGCAGCGTTTGAAGGTCTCAGTCCCTCCACCCCACCACCAACGCTGGTGTGCTCAATGTTTGTCATTTTAGCTCCTGTGATATGTACACAGTGTTATCTCGTTGCATTTCCAACTTGCATTTTCCTAACAGCTAACGACATCGAGCACCTTTCGTGTGCTTACCTGCCAGACTTGTACCTTCTTTGGTGAAGTGTCCATTCATAACTTTTGCCCATTTTACAATTGAGTTGTTTTCCTAATGCTGCATTTTGAGAAATCTTTGTATATTCCAGGTACTAGTTCTTGAGTAGATACGTGCTTTGCAACTATTTTATCTCAGTCTTTGACTTGTCTCCTCTCTCTCATCTTTGTTAGAAACCAGTTTCCGTGTATGTGTGGACCTGTTTCTGGCTCCTCTATTCTGTTTTATGGACCCGTTTGTCTTTACACCAAGAGCAGACTGTTTTGATTACTATAGCTTTACAATAAGTCTTGAAATCAAGTATGTTAGTTACCCGAAGGGTAACTTTGTTCTTCTTTTATCAAAGTTGTTTGGATTATTCTAGGTCTTTTGCATTTCCATATGAATTTTAGAATCAGCTTGCCAATTTCTAAAAAAAAAAAAAAATATATTTTTGCTTCATGTATTTTGAAGCTCTATTAAAGGTGCATAAACATTATGACTGTTACATGCCCTGGAAGAACTGACCCCTTTGTTGTTATGAGAAGAACCTTCTTTCTCCCTGGTGAATTTTTTGCTCTGAGCTCTGAGTTGCCTGATATTAATATAGCTTCTCTGGTTTTCTTTTGATTCATGTTAGTATTGTATAGCTTTTTTCATTCTTTGACTTTTAACCCACTTGTGTCTTTGTATTTGAAACAGATTTCTTGTAAAAGCAGCATGTAGTTGGGTCGTGCTCTTTTATCCAGTCTGATGGTCTCTGAGTTCTAATTGGGGTGTTCAGATCATTTTTATTTAATATGATCATTGACATATGACATTAGATTTAAGTTCATCATCTTGCTGTTGTTTTCTGTTAGTCCCATATGGTCTTTGTTTCCTTGTCCTTCTTTTCTGCCTTCTTCTGGAAAAACAATACTCATATACTTTATTTTATTCTATTTAATCTCTTTTGTTGGCTTACAAGTTAAAATTCTTTGTTTTGTCATTTTAATGGTTGCTTTAGGGCTCATCATATACGTTCTTAATTCCTCCCAGTCTACCTTCAAGTGTTATTTTATGACTTGACATGTAGTATAGGAACCTTATAATAGTCTGCTTACATTTCTTCCTTCATGGCCTTTATGCTATTGCTGTCATTTGTTATAAACATATACATTGTTTATAATGTTTGCTCATAATACATTGTTATTATCTTTGTTTAAGTAGTCTTTTAAAGGAAAACCACATATACATTTCTGGTGCTCTTAATTCTTTATGTAGATCCACATTTCCATCTCGTATCATTTTCCTTTTGCTTTAAGGACTTCCTTTAACAGTTCTTGTAGTGGAGGTATCCTGGTAATGAAATCTTTTGAATTTCCTATGTCTGAAGAAAGTCTCTCTTTTTCACCTTTATTTTTGAGAGATATTTTGACTTAGTATAGAATTCTAGGTTGACGTTCTTTCAGTAATTTTTGAGCTGTCCTTCCACTGTCCTCTTGCTTACATTGTTTCCCACAAGAAATCTGCTGTCAACCTTGCCTCTGTTTCTCCACATAAACATGTCTATGCTCCAGCAACTTTTAATGTTTTCTCTTTATCACTGGTTTTGAGCAATTTGATTATGATGTGCCTTGGTGTGTAAATTTTTATATATATATTTCTTATGCTTGATATATTCATTGAGCTTCTTGAATCTGTGAGTTTATATTTTCAAAATTAAATTTGGTAAAGTTTTGGCTGTTAATTCTATAAATTTCTTTTCAGTATCTCCCACTTCCCTATTCCTGTGGGAATTCTAACTATACATACATTAAATTACTTAAAGTTTTCACACAGCTCACTAACGCTCTTTTCTTTTTCTTTTGTTTTTTTAATCTGTCTTTCATTTCGGATAGTTTCTATTATTATATCTTCAAAGTTTACTAATTTTTTTTTTGCCGTGCATAATCTGATGTTAATCCTAGCCAATGTATTTTTTTTATCTCAGACATTGTAGTTTTCATCTCTAGAAGGACTTTTTGGGTCTTTTAAATATTTTTCACGTCTCTGCTTAAATTTTGACCATATGGAATACAGTTATGACTACAGATTTAATATCCTTGTGTGCTAATTCTAACATCTATGTGATTCTGGGTCAATTTAGATTGATTTTTATCCTCACTATGGGTTGCATTTTCCTGCTCTCTTGCACTGGATGCCAGACATTGCAAATTTTACCTTGAATAATTCTGAATTCTTTTAAATTCAATTAATTCAAAATAGTTTTATAAATATTATCAAACTTTATTTGAGACTCAGTTAAGCTACTTGGAAATAGTTTGATCCTTTTTTGTCTTGCTTTTAAACTTTGTTAGGCAGAATCAGTACAGCGTTTAGTATAGGGATAAATACTCCCCATGACTGAGGCAAGACCCCTTGGGTCCTCTGCCCTGTGAATCATGAGTTTTTAAAGTCTGGTTCATAGGCATCATCCCCAGCTCTGTGTGTGTACTGGGTACTGTTCCCTTTAATCCTCTTGGAGGCGTCTGTGGCAGAAGGACCCTAAGGTGACCCCCTGGCTCTGCTTGTTCAGGCCTTTGTGTAGCCCCCTCCCCTTGAGTGTGAGTAGGACCTGTGACTTGTTTCTAACCAATGAACTATGACGAAGTAATGGAGGCCTTTTCTGTGACCAGGTTATGTGACACAAAAGGTGATGGGACGTCGCTTGCGTGATCAGGTTACATTATGTAAGTCTCCACTTCAGCTACCCGGAGCTGGAAGGCCTCCCAGGGGCCTGGGGAAGCTGGAGGGTCTGCGTGCCAGGCAGCCTCTAGAGCCCAGGCTTTCTGCAGCCATGAGGAACAGATCCTGCCTTCCGTCAGATCGGGCTTGGAACAGATGCTTCTTCAGATGACGTTGCACCCAGGCCGACACCTCGAGTACAGCCTGTGAGAGTGGACGGAGGGCCCGGCCATGCCGTGCCCGGACTCCTGACCCACAGACACCACGGGGTAATAAGTGTGGAGTGTTTTAACCATTAAGGTTGTGGTGATTTGTTTCCCGGTTCTTCCCTCGGCCCCAAGAGGCTCCCTCACTCACATGCGTCTGTCACCCGAGGGGACCCTCTGCAGGGCAGCTCTTTCCTGTCCAGTGCGCCATCCTCGAGGTCCAACTGCCTTGGTCTCCTCGGACTCTCAGCTCCGTCTCTTCAGTCGCCTGCCAGGCCCCACCCAGGTCCCCCGTGTATGTCGTGGCCTGAAAACTCTTAACAAGGCAGCACGTGAGCAGTCACAGGGTCCACCTGGTGGGCTTTCCATGTCTCAGGGACTGTCCTTTGTTGCTTGATGTCCAGGGTCTTGAAAATTGTTGTTTCAACCATTTTTTCTATTTTGGGTTTGGTTTTGGTTGTTAATGGCAAGAGGGGTAAGTCTGGTCCCTGTTATCCCATCTTGGCCAGAAGCAGAAGTCTTCAGTTCTATGAATCTTGTCATATTTCTGTAATCATATGACCACTATTGCAACCAAGATAGAAAGCATTTCCCTCGTCCCCCAAAGCATTCTCTGCCTCTTTATAGTTAACTCTCCCCCTCCCCCCCAGCACCTGGCAACCACTGATCTGGTTTCCATTCCTATAGCTTTGCTTTTCCCAGAATATCATATAAATGGATCATTCAGTATGTAGCCTCTTGAGTCTGGCTTCTTTCAACTTCGCATGATGCTTTCCCAAGTCTTCAGTGTTACTGCCTGAACCTGCTTCTCATTCCCTCTTGTTACCAAGAAGCATCCCATTGTATGGACGAATCACAGTTCATTCAGTGATTTGGGAGTAATCAGTCTAAAGAGCCGCGGATATCCGGAAACACCTGGGGGAACTCGGGCCACCCTGAAGGTCCTGGGGCGGTGACTCCGAGGGGAGGTCACGTGGCTGCGCACAGGAGCTCAGGAGGACGAGGAACAGGTGTGCTGTGCACCTGTGTGCAGTGTCAGAGCTGGCCGAGCCCGCTGAGTGAGCTGTCAGGAGCGGGGGTTCACCCACTTCCTGCCGGCCCCAAGGGGGAAGTAGGGGGACAGGCGGGTCTCGGGGGAGATTCAACTCTCGGGCTTGGCCAGCTGCTGGTAGACCCTTCCTTGTGCTCAGACCTTAGAGCACATGTTAATTAGGAGTGTTTTCAGCTTGAAGTTAACAGGACACTCAGGAAGCCTGGAATAGCCTGAGGGCTGGTCCAGCAGCTCAAGGTGCCCCTGAGGACCCAGGCTCTCTATCACTTCCTGCTTCCTCATTCCAGCCTATTTGTACTCAGCTCCTTTTCTCATTTTTGCCATGGTTGATGCAGACCCAGGCACCACACCTGAGTTCAAGGCGGGGGGGGGGGGGGTGGTGAGGGAGGCGTGGTGCCACCAACAACACTCCGTCCCTTTTAACAGGAAACAGAGGCTTTCCCAGGGCACCCCCCACCCCAACCACCGAGATAACACCTCTTGAACTGAATATGCATAAGTATCACCCAGGGATTTTGTTAAAACAGATTTGGACGCTGTAGATCTGGGGTGGACCCTGAACTTCTACACTTGGACCGAGCTCCCAGGGTGCGTCAGTGCTCCTGGAAGCTGCATGTCGAGTGCAAGGGACCAGGCTACTTTTCCTTCATCTCTTTGCCGGGATTCAGTCGGCTGGTTACAACTGGCTGCAAGGCAGGCTGACGAGGTGGCTGCTATTGTCAGCCTTCCCAGTGGACAGGGACAGAAGAGAAGGCAGACGGAGAGAGTGTGGGTAGCAGACCGCCAGCTCGGGTTCTACTGAAAATGCAGGCGTGGCCTCTGATGTCACAAGGCAGACATGGGACCAATGGGAGCTTTCCTCTCCACGGGGGACCGGTGGACCCGCTTCACTGGCTCCGCAGCCACCCCCAGGGACGGTCAGCGCGTGCACTGGGCTGAGCGTGGTCGCTGGGGCCGGGACTCTGCACCAAGCACAGTGCCGGCACGTGGCAGGCAGCCAGCTGTGTCTGCTGACCTGGAATGTCCCCAGCGCACCCTCTTATTACACTGCTGCCTCACGTGGGTGCAGTGTGCCCAGCTGAACAAGCGGAACTTTGTTAAAATGCAGATTCTCTTCCAGTACATCCACGATGAGGATCCAGGGTGCTGCTTTTTTTTCTTTTTTTTCCAAATCCTCTTCCTTTTTTTTAAAAAAAAATATTTAAATATAGTTGATTTACAATATTGTGTCAGTTTCAGGTGTACAGCTTCAGATTCTTTTCCATTATAGGTTATTACAAAATAATGAGTATACTTTCCTGTGCTATACAATAAGACCTTGTTGGTTATCTATTTTATATATAGTAGTGTGTATCTGTTCATCCCAATCTCCTAATTTATCCCTCCCCCCTTTCCCCTTTGGTAATCATATATTTGTTTTCTATGGCTGTGAGTCTATTTCTGTGTTGTAAGTTCATTTGTATCATTTTTTTAGATTCCACATATAAGTGATATCGTATGGTGTTTGTCTTTCTCTTTCTGAGTTACGTCACTTAGTAAGTCTGTAGGTCCGTCCATGTTGCTGCAAATGGTGTTATTTCATTCTTTTTTATGGCTGAGTAATATTCCATTGTATATATGTACCACATCTTCTTTATCCGTTCCTCTGTTGATGGACATTTAGGTTGCTTCCATGTCTTGGCTATTGTAAATAGTTCTGCTATGAACATCAGGGTGCATGTATCTTTTCAAATTAGAGTTTTCTCAGGGTATATGCCCAGGAGTGGGATTGCTGGATCATATGGTAGCTCTATTTTTAGTTATCTAAGGAACCTCCATACTGTTCTCCATAGTGGATGTACCAATTTACATTCCCACCATTGGTGTAGGAGGGTTCCCTTTTCTCCACACAGGGTGCTGCTTTTTAAACAAGCTTCCAGGGGATCCCACTTTGAATAGAAAGGGCCCAGGACATGCAAAGCCAAGGCCTTCTTCCTGACTCACCAGGGCGAGCGGCTGTCTGTGAGGATGTGGGCAGACCCTGGTTACCGACCTGTTGGGGCGGGAGGCCGGGGGGGGGGGGGGGTCCCCTGTGTCTACACATCAGGGGACCTGGACGCCTGCAGACCTCACCCCTGCCTTCCCCGGGCCCTGCCTGCTGAAAACAAAAGTGAGCAGCGTACCCAAGTGAGAGCAGAGACCAGCCAAGCTGATCTTTCAACAGCTCCTAAGTCGCTTGGCTCCAGCTGTGAAGCAGGAATGTGGCGCCGTCCCAGCCTGGCCTTCGGGGGGTGCGAGGACCCTTGGGCGGCTGCGCAAGGCCTTGGGCTCAGATGCTTGAGCCTCCCCGGCAGGGAGTCAGGAGGGAGGGAGGGGGAGCAAGATGCCCATATTGGGGGGTGGGGGGAGGGGAGGCGGGAGCTGAGTTCTCCAGAGCTGGGCTCTGGAATTTTTTTTTTAAGTAGCGGGAACTGATTTACTGGAATTTCTTCTGAATTAAAAGCCAAACAAAAAGTTTCTTGCGGTTTCAGTTACACAAGAGGCCACTGCCAAGACGGAATGAATAAGAGCTGACGAGGGCAGAGGCTGGGGCGGGCCCGGGGCCCGTGGAGCCGCTCTCCCCTCTCCCCGTTGGGCTCGCTGCCTGTTCTGTGCTGCAGGCTTTTAGGAGAGGAACTGCCTGGACGGGTCTTCCTCCCAGGATCAGAAAGGAAAAGACGGGAGGGATCTGGGCGAGTGCCGTGTCCGCTGTGAGCCGCGTCCACATGTGAGCGATTACTGTGTGATTATCGTGTCTGATTTACGGTAACTCTGCCTCGCTCCCCAGGGGGCCTTGCTTTGCTCGGAGCCCGACCGATGGCAGTTGGACCAGATGGCCGTCCTGGCCCCGAGCTACGAGGCTCTCGGTCAGCCTTGCCCAACAGGAGGCTGCAGCCACCGCCCGCTGCCCCGAGGGCAGGGATAATGCACTTCCACCGGTGACCCCCAAACTTCACTTTTCTCGGTGCCCCTGGCCCCCTCTCCGCCACCTTCCTGGCAGCCACAGGGCGGCCGGGCCCCGCGGGTCCCCTTGCTTCCCTCCACCTCCCTGCAGGGACAGGGGCCTGGACGGGACGGGCCTGCCGGATGCTTCTTCCCGGGGGGAGGAGCGGGGACCACTGCGGGCGGGAGCCGCATGTCTCCCAGACCATGTCCCCGCTCTCGAAACTCGCCGTGCTTCCCTAGCAGGGACTCCCCCTCCTTGGGTCATGTGGGTCGTGAGGGCTCAGGAGAGCAGACAGACCTCACAGCTCTGAACTCTGCACCCTGTGTCATCAGCGCAAGCGCTCAAAGGGGGCCCTGGCACAGTGTTCACGCCACGGGGATCGCAGATGCTGCAGACCGTCCCAGAGGGTCGGAGCCACTCGTGATGGTGCGGCTGCAGTGGGGAGCCCATGGCGTGGAGGGGACCCCCTCCTTCCTGTGCTGGCCCCGCTGAGCAGCTCTGGGAACCCGGAGCCTGTTCTCTGGAACCCTCTTTGGGTTCCTCCTTACCCCCAGGGGCTGACCCAGTTCTTTTGGAAAGAGCTGGCATCACTGCAAGCTGACTTGTAGACCGTTGTTCTCTCTGAGTTCCCGGCCCCTCTGCCCCCACCCCCCCAAACCCCGTCTCTACCTGACCGTTCCCCGCTCCCTGTTCCCAGCCTGCTGCCAACTCAGAGATGGTGGCCGCCTGCCAGGGGCTATTTTGGGGGCACGGAGGGGTGTCTTATTAGGGGTAAAAGTTAAAAGTCCAAGGAAGACCTCACCGCTGGTGGAGTTCCATCAGTTTCCACTGGAGGTGGGCAAGCGCTTTTAAAATGCGCAGCTTTTCAGACTTTGAAATATTTGGAGTTACCGCCTTTTAGGGTCGGAGGTCACCCTAGAGACCTTAGTCCAGCCTCCACTTCACAGGTCACAGGCGAGGAGGCTGAGGCCCAGAGAGGTTTCCCGGGGCCGAACTCTTAAGGAGTTAAAGTAGGGTGTCCTGGGCCCTTTGCCCGTTTTCTCACTCGGCTCGTGTGAACCGCGGGATTTTGCTGGAGGTATTAGAATGGACACAGTGACCACGCCCGGAATCCTCATCCCTTGCACCCGGCCACTTCTGTCCTGTCCTTTTTCTTTGCAAAGAACTTTGAACCTAGTCTTTCCATTTGGAGCTAATGTCAAAACTCCCTGAGAAACAGGTTTGGTTGTTTACACAAGAAGGGATTCGGGAAGCAGAACTTGACCCTCTGAGGATCATCTTTAACAAGGGAACTTGGGGAAATGTCCCAGAGGCCGGAGTTCCTCGAATGCGATTCTTTTGGGGAGGAGCAAGCAGCTGCGAGCCTGCCTTAGCAGGACACCAGCTCTGAGGGCCAGCGTCTGCAGGACACACGCCCGCGGAGCAGCTGTTGGCCCGTGGGGAATACACAGTGGGGAGGGGGCCTGTGACCCGGGACCAGCTGCTCTGCTGTACCCCAGCCTCAGGGCTCCTCTGGCCGGGGAAGACCAGGCTTGGGAGGTCCCTCCAACAGCCCGTGTTGACGGACGTGGGTGATGTGCCAGCCGTTGGTCCCCGCCCTGGACGGCAGGAGGCAAGTGGAGAGGAGGGGAGAACGCCTAATGTAACTGAGGCATTTGCTTGGGCTCTTACAGATGGCTCTCCTCTCGGGGGAGGGAGAGGGAGTCGGGGGATCATTCTCACAAGTCTGTTGTTTTTCTTACTGAGTGACGCACATCACAGGATAGCGGAATTCGTCACTTTTCCAAAAGAACGTGTCTCAGGTGCTGACCTGACCTTGGCCAGGACAGTAAGTGGTAGCAGACTTACCTACTCCAAGTGTACTGGAACCCCAGTGGAATTTTAAACAGATTTTTATTCTCGTTTTTGGGCAATACAATCCAAAGTCCGCGGGTGGGGGCTTGTGTAAGAAATGTGGGTGTCCTGTGCCTGGGCTGGACCACTAGCCTCAGTCACCCCTGCGTAGCGGGGATCCCGGGGCCCAGATGTGCCCGTCCCCGGTTGGCAGAGGGTCTGTGGGCCATTTAGGGGTCCTTACACGGTAATCTTTCTTTCCTGTCTGTGGTCTCCTGGTATTCTTAACCGCTTCTCTCCAGCTTCTTTCCAAGGAGTGTTCTAGAGGGGTGTTCCCAGGGGTGAGTGCCCTCCTCGCATGAACTCCCGTGAGGGGAGGGTTGTAGGCAACACGGGGTCACCCCTGCCCACCTCGACTGTGGTCCTCACACGGGCCTGCCTGCCGTGTCGCTGGACCAGTGACCAGTGTCCTCGAGGTTAATCCCAGAGGAATGGGGTGGACATGAGTGGTTACGTAAGAAGGTGTGGTGTTGAGATCAGCGCCCTGAAGTCCAGCTGCAGCCTGCATGGTCTGGACGTGGTCTTGTCCGTGATAACCTACCTCCAATTCTGTGCTTCTGGGTAAAGGACTCGTGCACCACTGGGAGGGGCCACGTGATTCTTTAATTATTCTCATCGGTGGCCACACATCAGAATCACCTGGGATTCACGAAAACAACAAAAACTGGACACTACAGGCTAATTTAGACCCTTGGTTCTCCAGCTTTAATGGGCATCAGACTCACCTGGAAGACAGGTGAAAACGCAGATTCCTGGGCCCACCCCCAGAGCCTCAGTGGCTCCGGAACGGGGCGTGAGATTTTGCATTTCTAACAAGTTCCCAGGTGCTGCTGACGCTGCCAGTCTGGGACCACGCTCAGAGAATCACACCGTGGTCTCAGAGACGACCCAGCCTCTCTGCGGGTGTGACCAGGCATCAGGATGTTTTCAGACCCCCCAGGTGATTCTGAGGTGCAGCCACGGCTAAAAGCTGCTTCCGACCGTGGGGTCACCGCTTCACTGCTCAGCCTATACCAGGGACCACGTGGAGGTGGAGGAGCCTTTGGGGGGCCTCTGATCCCTGAGCCGCCAAGGGGAGCACAGCCCTGCCGGGGACACGGTGGTCGTCCTTGTCCTTCTGGGAAGTGCGGTGAAGGTCCATCCCCCAGCCCTGCGCCTCGGGCGTGAATGTGCAGGACGTGGCCAATGGGAATGGCTTCTGCCCGGAGCTTCCTTCCCCTCGAGCCAGCTTCTCCCTGAGGTCTGATCGTGTCTTCCAAGTCATGAGGATGGACTGTTTACCTCGCTCTGGAGGTTCGAGGTTCCCGTGCGGACCAGGAACAAATCACCCGGTGGCCCCGGGACCCAGAGACACAGTCGGCTGCTCGGGGGTAGCCGGGGGCATGCAGGCCACGCCCACCCCCCCGTCCCCACCGAGTGGGTCTGCAGTTGCGTCCTCCTCCTTCAGCCCTTGGGCTGTGCTCCTTGACGGGCTCTGCATTTGCCGAGGCCTCAGGACGGGCTCTTTCTGCCCACTTTGGGCGCCAGGCTGAGAGCCTGCCCTCGTGTCCTGTGTGTTGTGTCCTTGGCGGGACCGAGCCTCCCTGGCCTGGTCTCCCTGGGCCCCCCCCCCCCCCCGCCCCGCTCCGGGTGTCCTCACTGTGAGTGGCCCCGGGGCCTGGCGGCCCCAGTCAGCGGATTCTGTGGGGCAGCCTCGTGGGCCGGGCGGCCGCTGCAGCAGCCAGTGTGCGTGTGTGACCCGAGGATGACTGACAACGTGAGCAGCAGGGCGACACGTGTGGGAGACGAACTTTAACTGAAAGTCCGTCCTCCGGCTCAGCCTGCCTGTGAGGACGCGGAATGCCAAGCTCCGGCTGCCCGGCCGGTGGAGAGGCTTCCTTCGTGCAGAGCGGACGGAGGGGAAGCACGGGGGCTCTTTGACATCGGAGGCCTTGGATCAGTTATGCACCGAAGGCAGCCCAGCGGGGAGAGACGTGCGGTGGAGAGCAGAGCCGGGGCAGCCAAGGCCTCCTCTCAGGCATCGCGATGGGGGTGCAGGGGCTGCAGGGGTGGGACGCGGGCTCTCGGGCGGAGAACGGAGCTGTGGGGAGGACAGCCTGATGCCCGCTGGCCCGCCGGGCACCCCATCTGCTGGAGCCCGGGAGGGGTGGGCCGGGGGAGGGGAGCCAGCATCTCCAGGCGGCAAAGGCCGCCTTCGAACTCTTTCCTGTAGAAATCTCCAGAAAAGGGATGGAGAAGAGGCGCAGAGTCTGTGAAATGTGTGTTTGCCGCCCGGGATCTGGTAGGTTCAGGACTCAGCTCTGTAACGAGCAGCAGGCGTTCGCTCACGTCCGCCGTGCACTGGTGCAGGGCGTCCTGGGGGGAGGGACATGGCCCGGCCCCTGAGGTCGCCGTGCCATTGGAGGACACGGACAGGAGCAGGCCGCCATTGTACACGTACGGGGCCAGGCATGCAGTGCAAACCAGGGACGCCCAGATCTGCAGTGACTTTTCCAGGTCCTAGGTGACCAAACCCAGGTATTCTATTGCATTTATTTTTTTTGCTTACAAAAGACCCGCCTCCCTGCTTTGCCATTTACATGCTCGCACTCACCTAGCTGAATTACTCTCCTGAGAAAAGGAGGTTTGTGTCACAAAGACTCCAAATATTCGCATTTGAAGGGTCACCTGGTCCAAGCATCCCACTTTTTTTTTTTGGCCACGCCGCACGGCATGTAGGGTCTTAGTTCCCCAACTAGGGAGCAGACCTGCACCCCCTTGCATTGGAAGCTTGGAGTCTTAACCACTGGACTGCCAGGGAAGTCCCCAAGCCTCCCACTTTAAACGGGAAGACGCCGGAGCCAGAGAAGTTAAGGAAATGGTCCAAAGCGGTGCAGCTAGTCAGCGATGCAGCTCGGGGGGCCAGCTGCTTTCCTGACTCCCAACTCGGTACTACTTTGATCTACCTCATCGTGTCACCTTTGCAAACATGAATCCAAGGCAGGCGACGTTCTCGGGCGCTGGTGGCCGGCTGCTCTCACTCTGAAGGAGTAATGTTTTAGCTGGCACAGAAGAGCTGCAGTCTGCAGGTGGGTAAGTGGGAGCGGGTAGAGAACCAGCGTCGGAAGTGGGCCTTCTGGCCGGCACCTGGCTCCTCGGCAGGTGTCCTGGCGGTAGGCGGGTGGGGCACCAGGAGGGGGCTGAGGCCGGGACACGGCCTTTTGGAGCCCCCGGCTCAGCAGGGCGGCAGGTGCATGTTTCCGGAGGGGGTGGTGCCAGTCCCTCCGGGAAGCCCTGCAGGGTGGCAGCCCCGTGAGTGAAGCGCTCGAGGATGGGTGTAAGAATGAGAAGAAAGTGCTGGTCAGAGGCGGAGGAAATGCTCTCTTTGGGGGAAAGAAATTATCTGTGTCAAGCAACTTCTTGACCCAAACTTGAAGACCTGGCTAGGTGACCAGAGGGCAGGGGGGACTTGATTCATTGTACCGTCCATGACAAGTGACGAGGGGGACTCAGCCTGGGCTTTATTAGGGGAATACGCTTGGGGCCACTCGGCCCAGGGCCCCTCCTGCTGGACCAGGGCTGTTCTGGTTGGCGTCGTGGAGAATGAGGATGAAGGCTGTGCATAGACAGGGCGTCAGCTTTGTCTGGAGGAGGTGTGCACTTCGCGGGGTCTGCTGTGTGAGGGAAAGGAGCGATCGTCCCGGACTGAAATATCCGGCACTGTCGGCGCTGCTTACAGGGTATTTGGGCCGTAGGGATGCCTTCTGGGCTACTCCAGTGTCTGATCTCGTCCTTGGCTTTCTCGAATGGGTTGTCTGTGTCCGCCAGACTATGGAGGAGAGATGGTGGTGGTTTACAGCGTGGATTTTGGGTTCTGTAGCCTGGATTTAAATCCTCGGTTCTATCAACCGCCAACCATGCGGGCAGGTCACTAAACCTTGCTGAGTCCTGGATCCTTTATCATATGAGGTGATAACTCATACATCTTAGGCTTGTTGCAAGGACTAATTGTATCTAACCACCTAGCGGTGGGTCTGGCTCATAGGAAGCCTGAAAATGGTAACCCTTATTAAAATGGAACAGTAAAAGCTCCTTCCTTTGAAGCTTAAAAAAAAAAAAAAGTTATTTGGAAGTGGAACAGTCTTTTAATGAAGGAGCCTCAAAATCCAGAAACACCAGCCAAAACAATCAAAATGGAACCCAGACGGGTATTTGTTGGAGGGCTTAGCTTACATACCCCACAGCCCGGCCCCGAGCCAAGGATGGAGGAGGATTCCCTGCACCGCCTACCGGGACTTCCTACAAACTACAGACTCTTTCCCTGGGTCTGGCTCCTTGGTGAGCAGGACCCCAGGGGAGGGGGAGGAAAGGAAGGTAACTAGTAGTTTTGCAACTGTTTTGATTGCTTCAAATTGCGATGTAAATAAGATCTTAGTTAGAGTCTGGAGATTGTTTAGTCTTGTGTTCGGCATAAATGTAGTTTTATTAAAACTTGTCAGGGCGGCCTCCTGCAGCGGAAGAGACAGGATTTGGCGGTGACTGAGCTGGAGGCAACTTCCGAGGGACGGCCTCTGGAAGGGGCATGTTCTGGGTAGCACCCCAGGCCACGTAAGTAAGGGCCGCTGGCCGTCCCTTCCGAGAAGCGAGGGAGGAAAAGGTCGCCAAGGCACTGCAGCGGTCCATTCGCCATCAACGTCACCTCTGTTTACTACGCACAGGGAGAGACCTTTCCAGAAACCCTCGGTGAGCCAGAGGGAGAGAGAGGGATGCACATCAGGGAGCTGTGCCACGTTTCATTTAGAGTTTTGGTTGGGAAGCATGGTTCCAACCAAGAAGGCAAGCAATGGCTGTTTGAGCTTCTCGCTGCTCAGCCGGGTTGGTGACCCGCCGGGTCTGGGGCTGCCGTGAGCCTGAGTCAGTAAGACCCCAGGTGGGCGTCACCAGGATGGGAAATAGGGGACAGACACCCGTTAGCCTCCCTAAGTGCCAGCCCTGTTGCTGGCCCCTGGGGAGGCCTGGCTTCCTCCTCAGGAAGGCGATGGTTTGGGAGTGAGACAGCAGGTGTAAACGAGTGAGGGACAGGAGCCCAGGAGCCGGGCCCAGCCTCTTCTGGAATCTCAGAGAAGGGACACGTGGCTCCTGACGTCCGAGGAGTGGTTCGATCCCACGTACGCGCACGTGTCCTTCTCTGCGTGGTGGGCATGGCTGTGGTGCTCCGTGGTGGTGGAGCAGGGAGAGGGTGGGACCCTTGTCACCTCGTGCGCTCCCTGCCCACACAGCACAGCCCGGCGTCAGGACACCATCTCAGGGGCAGCGCTGACCAGCTGTGTGACCTTGACCTGTGCCCACGGTGAGGGCCCCGGGTGTGGTGGAGCCGTTGCACGCCGGACAGAGGGACGGGGCTGGAGGTACAGGGGAGGGGACATGTGGGAGGAGGTGACCGGTGGCAGCAGCACGACTCAGCAAAGCCACCTCTTCCAGTTCTCAGCCAAGTCTGTGCCCCGAGGGGCAGCCCCTGGTGAAGGGCCAGGTGGCGTGTGTTTCCTGTGTCTTAGGGTCCCCTTCTGCCTTTCCCCCTTTGCGTTCGGTCTGGGCCGGCAGCGCTGGACCCACGCCGAGTGCTGGGGGGACCCGCTCTGGTTCAGGACATTGCCGAGGAGCTTCCTTAATTGCTGCCTTTCTTTTATTTTCGGGCGTATTTATTAGTATGAAAAGCCCTTGGCGCTTCAGGAAATCCCACTTCCCACAGCAGCTCCTTTGTACCTTTTTGGGCTGTGCTCAGGCAAAGACACTTGTGTGTGTTACTTGGTTTTTCTTGGGGGCCCTGGGGATGCAGTTCAGGCTGGAGGGGAGTGGACAGGGCACCTGGATACTGAGGGCTCGGGGTTACGTGTCCATTTGACCAGTCGTCTGCACATCCGTCCCGACAGTGGACGGTCAGAGGTGCTAAGTGGCAGCTTCGTGCCCGTGAAGGCCTCTTGCAAGGAGATAGCACTACATTTTTTTAAATTGACGTATAGGTGATTTACAACGTTGTGTTAATTTCTGCTGTACTGCAAAGTGATTCAGTTATACATATAGATACGTTCTTTTTCATATTCTTTTCTATGCTAGTTTATCCCAGGATATTGAATATAGTTCCCCATGCTCTGCCATAGGACCTTGTTGTTTATCCACTCTCTACGTAATCGTTTGCATCTGCTCATCCCAGACTCCCACGCCTTCCCTCCCACACCCACCTCCTTGGCAACCACAAGTCTGCTCTTTATGTCTGTGAGTCTGTTTCTGTTTCATAGATAGGTTCATTTGTGCCATATTTTAGATTCCACATATACATGATATCACATGGTATTTGGCTTTCTCTTTCTGACTTACCTCACTTAGTATGATAATCTCTAGGTCCATCGTTTTTGCTGCAAATGGCATTATTTCATTCTTTTTTATGGCTGAGTAGTAGTCCATTGTATATAGGTACCACATCTTCTTTATCCATTCCTCTGTCAGTGGATAATTAAGTTGTTTCCATGTCTTGGCTGTTGTAAAGAGAAACAGCACTACTTTTCATGTGTCACCTGAAGACCACAAGTGAGGGAAATGGGCTCCAGCTCAGCATAGGTGCTAGAACAGACAGAATAGCTTTCCTGATGCAGGTGAACACCACTTTGCTTGTTAGCAACAAGCTTCTGTAAATACGAGTGACTCTCCTCTGATTGTGATGTGTTGACGGAAGTGTGGTTCTATCAGTAGGCAGAGGGATAAACTTAATGTCTATAGTCTTTATATAATTTAAACTGAAATATCAGTTAATAATGTATTACTACAGAGTACGCATTAATAATTAAAATGGAGGGAGTGATTTTGGCTGGATAGCAAAGGAGAGAGTTCCATAGAGGATACATCTGATCTAGATCTTGATTGTAAGCGGCAGTTAGAAAAAAAGTTGTTGGCAGTGGGTAGAGAAGGAAAGAGAGTAACAGGCAGAGGGAGGAACGTGTCCCTGGCTGACTGTGACCGTGGCTGTGTGTTTGGGGGGCACCGGGTGGGCAGCTGCGGGCGGGGAGAGGGAGCTGGGCCAGAGCACGAAGGCCCTGAGTGTCCCGGGAGGCGCGGGGTCTGTCCTGCTGAGACTGGGGGGCCCATCTGGTCTCGGAGGAGGCAGGGAGGCCGGTCGGGAGGTCCCGTGGTGGGTCAGGGGACTCAGCAGCCTGGCCTGCGGCGTCGGGGGCAGGGGAATCAGACAGAAAAAGGCCCACAGCGGGTGGAGGAGGCCGACTCTGGGGGCTGTGGGAGCACATCGCGGAGTGAAGACCAGAAAGGGGAGACAGTCCATGAGGGTGGGGCTTAGGCCCCCCGAGCAGGTGAGGTCACGCAGACCTGCTGGCGAGGTGCCTTGTCAGTTAACGTGTGACGTGTCCCATAACAGGGAGCATCTCTGGCGGCTGCTGGGACCCAGACCAGCGGTCAAGGCAACTTTCCCCATCGGTCACGCAGAAAACCCAAGCGCGGGGTCCGGCAGTCTCCATGCACGCGGGCACTGGGTGTGTGCGGGTCACGGCTGCCCAGGTGTGGGGTCTCCGTGGCCAGCGGCATCACTGGGCTCGCCCTTCCCGGGGGGGCCTGTCTGGCATCTCCAGGCTTGCCCTCCTTCCTGTCTCCTCGCCCACCGTGTCTTCCGGGGCCTGGATCACCGCAGTGGTCCCCAACTGGCTCCCGGCGTGAGCCTCCACCACCAGCCCTGTACGCACGCCTCTGCTGGGGCCATCTTCCCAGCCCCCTTTGCCCTTTTAAAAACCTTCTTTGGCTCCTAGAAGCCCTCATCTGACAGGTGGCCCTTAGCAACCCCCATAAGCCTGTTCCCCGTCACTCTCCTGTCAGAACTGCCAGTACGGCCAAGCTAATCAGTTCCTCACTTCTCATTCACGTCACGCCCCTTCCCATCTCGGTCCCCCCCCCCCTTCTGTCTCCCGAGGTGTCATTCGAGAAACCTCCTTCTGGGAAACATCCTCCTCTGAAGTCTGGCAGCCCGTACGATGCACCTCACATGTTTGGCACGTGGCACGTGTGCCCCTGCTTCTCTTTCCAGGGCAGGGAATTGTCTCCTATCTCCTTGCCTTCCCAGAACCTAGCAGAATTCCTAAAACTTACACTCTTCAATGAATGTGTGTTGATAATGATGGTTCTGTCTCAACCGAGGGGGCCAACTAGGGGCCAGATGGTATTAAAAATGGTACGGGCTAAGCATAATGACAACACCTACCGCTTACTGATCGCAACGGGTCAGGCCCAGTGCCGGGCCCATTACAGTCGTTACATGATCAAGTTGAGGTCACCACCCCCAGGTCAGCATCACCCCCATCTTGCAGACGCGCGGGGTCGCCCACATGTCCGTAGCGGACGTGGAGGGGACCGGCTGTCTGTCCCAACCGCCAGACCCCACCCACAAAGTGCATTCTCTGTCCGATCTCCCACCCCACCTGCAAAGTGCATCCTCTGTCCGATCTCCCGTGCTATATCGCGTGGGGCTTTCTCGTTGTTTTGCCTTGTGAACGTGTTGTTTCTTTATCCCTGTGATTGGGGCCTTGACCCCCCCGCCAATATGAGAGCAGCAGGCAGGATGGAAGGGGTGTCACATGCCAGAGCGGGCAGAAAAATGCGGCGGCTCGGCAGGCGTCATGAAAATGGATGACTCGTGCCCCGTGCCTCAGGGGAAAGATGGAGGAATGGCGAGGGAGCAGGGAGAGAGTGTTGACGGGTGATGGGTGAGCACGCGTGTTTATCCGTGCTGATGGGCGGGGGCGTGACGGCCACTCTGCTCTAACGGTGGGGACAGTCCCGGCTGAAAAGTGGGGAAGCCCCGGGGATCTTCCCCCTCGAGACAGAGGAAGCTGACGTGTCTGGCTGCAAAGCGTGGCTGCAAAGCGTGGCTGCAGCATTTCTGTCGTGGTTCTGTGACCAGGTCATTTGATACTAACCCTGGCACCGGCCTTGGCTCTTTACCCTCTGGACCCTCCGGAAGTCCAAGGCCATTTGCAGCCCTGCCCTGGGATGGGTAGGAGGCTGGAGGAAGGTCACAGGGTCAAAGGGGCCCGGGCCCGTGTTTTCTTTCCCCACCAAGGTCGACCCACAGGAATATTTGGAGCTGCTTTCAAAATATCCTCAGCCCAGACCACCACTGCCCACTACCACCCGCTCCTGATGCCAGGCTCTCTGCCCCAGCCTCCTGCAGGGGAGGAAGCAGGGGTTCTAGGGACACACAACGGTGCACAATACCCCCGTCGGTCTGCGGTCCAACAGGGAAGCCTCCTTCTGCTTGCGTGGGAACTTCTCTTCCTTGGAAATGCCCACGGCTGAAATTCCACCATTTTAGCTTTGCTTTGCCTCCATTATTCCGTAATCCTCTGGGGAAAGAGAAAACTTGAACTTGCCAACACCCTTATCAGAATCACTTGGTTCATCACAGATCAAGTGAATCCATGGAAGGACCGAGGGGTGGGGAAGGGCTCGGAAAGGCCTTGTCTTTATCACCGTTTTCCTGGGTCCTGCCTTGGGGGCAGTCCTCTCTTAGTTCCTGGGGGGAGAAAACCCATGATAAGAGGAAAGGTGTCGCGTGTAGAACCGGGAAGCAAACAACTCAGTAATAAACCAGCCCCGGTTATGTTTGCGAGCTTCCTGGGGGTCATGCCCTGCAAACCTCGCTTTCCGCAGACGGGAGTCTGGGAAGCAGAGCTGCCGTATTGACGCACGCAGCGCCCAGAGGCGGCCGAGGCTGGGCTGGGAGGGAAACAATGTCCGCGCCAGGGCCAGGACGATGTTGACAAACAGGAAGCCAAGGACAGAGTCGGAAAGTTGTCACAGCGGACGGCACTGCGGCTTGATTCACTAGGGCTGTTGTAGTGGTTGTGATGTTTTAAGTCCTCAAGAGACACTGGGCGCGCGCGTCCGCCTCCCGAGAGGGAAGGCAAAGGGAGTGACGTTGAGGGGTCACGTCCGCAGAGTTGAAGCACCAGGCACCCCATTTCCCAGTGCAGAGCCTCGGGCGCCCTGTGAAGCCTGCGGGGGGTGTTTGACGTCACTCAGGTTGCGTCTCTGCGAGGATCTTGGGGCCTCTCCTCCTTCTCGGTCTGAGTATATATATAATATGTGTCTGACTGTCTCTACAAATACATAGGTGTGTGTGAATATATATATTATATGTGTATGTGAATATGTATGTATAGACATGTATGACATACATGTTCATATACCTTACACTCAAATATGTCTCCAAACCCCCTGCATGTGCTTACGGGCATAATGTGCATGTACCTGGATCTGTTTTGAACAGGTGGCTATATATAGATGTGCTGCCACACTCCAACCCTTGACAAAAAAAAGAAAAATGAAAGACCACACACACATTGACAGGGAGGGGGAGGGAGCAGGGAGACAAGGAAGGACATGGCCCTGGAGGTGTCTTTCTCTTTCAGGCTGCCCTTGCTGGTTTGTCTGATGGGGATGTGCTCCCTGGGTTCACAGCCAAGGGCTTCAGGCACTCGTGGGCGTCGTGCCCCTGGCCCGGGACCCCTCCCTCACTCCAGGCCTCGGGTTCCCCCTGCCCCTGGCCTGATGGCTGTGAGGACAGGGCCCCCAGTTTCCTCGACGAGGAAGCAGGCCTTCTCGTGCTGGAGCGTGCGCTGCAGGCATCCCTCGGGCCGTCCTGAACCCCCGGCATTTGAAAGCGACGAGTGGGTTCCGGGAGCCTTGCAGGTGACCGTCCTGGGCCCACGCCGGCTGCGGCCACGGGGTGGGTCCTGTCCTGGTTCCGTCCCCTCCTGGCTCCCGGGTCCCCCCCCCCAGCCGACCTCTGCCCCGGGGATGCCAGCCACGTGGGCAGCAGGCCCACGATGGACCTCCCCGTGGCCCTAGTGGTGACCGTGTCCCCAAGTTCCAGTGCGTGTGTGGACACGTCCTGTTTTATTCCTCTTCCTAGTTCAGTGCAGGCAAGGCAGGGTGGTGAGACTGTACAGCGTCCCCGCTCACTCTGTTTGTGTGAGAGGAGCTTCCTGAGGCCGGGGTTGAACGCCAGGGTCTTTCATCCTAAAAGAGCCAAGTGCCTGGGCTACACCTTCGAGTCTCCTTGAAGATACTGACGTGGCTGCCCTGGAACCCGCCTCCTCCTCAGCTCCCCCCGCCCTCCCCAGCGTCAGTAGTTTTTTAAGTTCTCGTGGTGATTCTCACATGCAGGCAGGATTGAGGCCCACAGGCTACAGGGGAGGGGATGGGGGAAAGGTAGGCACGTCGGCCAGCTGTTCCCCTTCTCCTGCTTGCCGGGTGGCTGTTTGGTGGGTGTTTACCAGGGCCTCCTGTCTGCCGCCTAGTCTGGGTGGACTCAGGGCCTGTGGACAGAGGGGCACGGCTTGGGTGCTTCTCCATCCTGAAGGACCTTTGCAATCACCCAATCATCCTCGAGGAAATGTGGATTCCTGAGCCTCACTCGGATTTGCTGAAACAGAATATCTGAGGGGAGGAACGAGGAGTTGTTTCATCATCATCATCATCATCATTATTATTATTTGATTTTGATAACCAGCCGGACTCAGAAACCACTGGGAGACAGAGACTCAATCCCCATTTTCCAGGAAAGAAGATGTTACATCTTTCCTTTTGATCATCTGGTGGCTCTGGGTCCCCTTGATGGACCACTTATGGGCTGTGGGACCTGGTCAAACAGTCAGTCTTCCTCAGCTTCATTTCATCATCTGTCAAATGGGAACCACAGTGAGTGGTACCCACTTTATGTAAGTGTTGGGAAGATTAAACAACTTAATTCATGTAAAGTGTTTGGCAGTCATAGAGGCTCAATAAGTAATAACCATCATCTTTGGTGTTATCATTTTCTAACTCAAATAGAAGCTACAGCCTAAAAGAGAAACTCATAACGTTTAAGGAGTATGAAGTCAAAAATTCTGGCCCTGTAGTCGGCGGCAACTATAGGGGTCAGAGTGGGTAGATTAGCTTTGAACTTGTGTCTGAACCAAGAACTTGCTTCTCTGGGGAGGGTTGGAGTGAGACCATACGTGTCACACTCAAAACGTGTTTGTAAAGAATGAAACCATCCGTGGAAAAACGGTGCGGTCCTGATGACCGTTCCAAAGGGAACTGATTTCATTCATTGAGTACCTGCTGCAGCCTTGGTGGCGTCATGCAGAAAAGGACAGTGTTCCCTTCTTTGGGGCATTTGCAGTCCGGTCTGGAGAGCGATTCGCACCTTAGAAGAGCAGCAGCAGAGGGGAGGACGTGTAATTAAGAGCTGAACTGTGTCCCTGGATTCTCCGTGGCCACACGGTTCTGGGCAGGGATGCAGTGAGCCCTGGGGGTGGTGAGAGAGGTGGGGAGGGCCCGAGTCAGGGAGCTGGGGGCAAGTCCAAAAGCAAGAAAAGTCCAAGGAGAGGCTGTGGGGAAGCAGCCCGGGACAAGCGTGACCAGCCAACGTGGGATGAGGAGCCGCTGGCCTGCCCGGGGTCCCTTCCACTCGGGGTTGTTTTGCTCTGCGGGCTCGGACAGCTCCCCGTGGTCTGCGGGCATCCTGCTGGGTCTGCCTGGAGAGGTGGGCACAGCCGGAGGAAGCGCTCAGGTCCAGGGCTGGGCTGACTCAGGGCAGAAGAGCGGGTAGCCCGCTCCTCTGTGCCACCATCTAGGGGACGTCGGTAGGACCCTCCATCCCAGAAGGCCATCTCCACACTCTGCTTTCCTGCCTGTGGGTCTTTAAAGCTTTCCAATCTTATAAAAATGTTTTTAATGGTGAGATTTTATACCTTACGTTAGAAATGCTGCGGCCTTGATTCCTGGAAAATCACAAGGATTAGCATTGTCAAGGCTCAGAGATGTCTTTCAGTGAAGGACCTCTCGATCCTAGAACCCTTCTTCCCACAAGCACCTGTGACCTTCTGAGACACCAGTGTCCCTGGCTAATCTCCTATGGAAAAACCGGATAAGAAGGTCCTGCGAGGCAGAGCCTGAAGGAGCCTTAGAGATACCGTCTGCCCTTTCCTTTCCCACGTGAGACACACGGAGGCCCTGGGTGCTGAGGAGGATTCCCCAGCCTGGCGGTGGCAGAGGTGGGAGCCCCGGGCCCTGCTCCTGGCTTAACGTTCCTCGGGTGTTAAAACCGGCCAGAAATAAGGACGTGAGGGGACTGAAAGGAGCCATCCCTGTGGTCGGAGGCTATTTCGAAGACATTTTAGATTTGTTTCTGGGTCAGTAATTGCACAGAAAGAGTATGATCCCACTGATTTATTAGGGAAAGAATTGTAAACTTTGGTTCGCTTACAAGAAGAGGTGTTTGGGTTTCTGAAAAGGATTCAGCTTTTGAGCCTGGATGATTTACGAACTGAAATCCGGCCACCTCTGATCCTTGGTGAGCCCCACGAATCCCTACCTGAGGCCCCCTCGTGGCTGTTTAACCCACTCACCATCCTCGGCCCTCGGCCGGGGGCCTCTCCCACCGCTGGGACGTTAGGAGGGAGCGGCCTGGCCTGCCTCTTGGTGGGAGCGGAGGGAGAGGTGAGGGGCGTGGGGGGCGCGTGGTTCCCTCCCCTCGCTGGGCCAGGCGGCCCGGTGCTGGGTGCAGAGGCCGCACTCCCGTTCCGGAGGAGTCGGGGGAGGGGCTGCAGAAGCCTTGCCTGGAGCATCCTCTGTGCCCCCCCCCGCCCCCCGCCGACTGAAGGTGAGCCGGAAGCTGCCCGTTCCTGGGGGTGCGCCCCTCGTGTCTGCCCTCCTGGGAGCCTGAGGACCTTCTGCTCTGCTGGGCGGGCGCTGTGCTCCCGTGTCTGTGGCCAGGTGTGGGTGCAGGCGAGGCGTGGCCCTCACCCCCCTTCCCACGTGTGCCCCTTCTTCAGGAAGGTTCAACACTTCGATCGCCTGTTCGTGTGCACAGGCCTATTTTTAGTGCCTTGAGCATGTTGACTCTTACATAAGCCTCATTCCGTGTCTATAAACTCTTCAGGAACTATTCCCTCATGAGAAGAACGGTGTCTGGTCTGCATTGCTCCCCTGCCCTCGAGTGCTAATTTGGGACGGGGAGCCGCCTGGCTCTGGGCCAGCTCGCTGCCTTCAGTCTGTGCACGGCTGGGTCCGCTGCCCCTCCTCGGGCGCCTGGTGGGTGCAGACACGTGACACAGAGGACAAGGCGGCTGGCCCCTCGTGCCGGCGCTGTGGGGACATGGCCGGGACCCTCTTTCTTCTTCTCACCACCCTGCCCTGCGCCTCCTCTCAGCCAGGACGGGGCGGGGGGGGGGCTTCAGGCGTGACCGTGGCCTCCGTGGCCTCTGTGGCCGTGGCTCCTCTCCTGCCGGCATCCAACAGACTGAAGAATGAGTTTGCTGGGGCTGAGCCGGTGGCTTAAACAACAGAAATGTGTTCCCTCCGCTCTGGAGGCCAGAGTCTGAATCAGGGGCCGGCGGGGCTGGTCCTGCTGAGGCCTCTCTCCTCGGTGTGTAGACGGCCGTCTCCCTGCTGTGTCCCCACAGTCTTCCCTGTGTCCAGACTTCTTCTTCTTATCAGGACACCAGTCAGACTGGACGAGGAGCCCCCGAATGACCTCATTTTAGCTTCATTACTCTGTGAAAACCACGTCTGTTTCCCTGACTCCGAGGCACTGGGGCTTCGGGCCTCATCGTGTGAGCTTGGGGGTGTGCTGATCTGTGGCAGAATCCGTCGGTGGGTTTGTCTAAACGGGCCTGACCGCCTGCGGCTGTGCAGAGGGCAAGCCCGTGTCCAGGTCCTGTCACGGCCTGTGCCCGTGAGTGGGACACTGGGACCGCGGAGGCCATCCTCGCAGTGGCCCTGCCGCCTCCCTGGAGGGGTTGTCCTCCATAGAAGAGCCGTGACGCGGGCCTGGGTGGGTGGCTCAGCCCCCCTCGCTGCCGGATGTGGGTGGGGAGTGGGTAGCGTTTGTTGCTTGTGCTGTCACAGCTCTGAGGGTTCAGACGAGGACAGACGGGAGTCTGCCGGGGTTCCGAGCTCCGGAGGTGAAGAGAGTTACCGGGCAGTCCAGACCCTGTGCACGTGTGTGCATGTGTGTGTGTGTGTGTGTTCATGTGCATGTGTGTGTGTGCATGTATGTGTGTGCCTGTGGGTGCATGTGTGCACATGTGTGCATGTATTGTGTGCGTGTGCACATGTGTGTGTCTTGTGTGTGTCCGTGTGACGGGGCAGAAGGGCGTTTAAGGAGGCACGAGGCCCTGGAAGGAACCTGGAGCGTCACCCAGCCCAGGAGACCCTTGGGGATTGCAGATCCCTGCCGCCGAGTCAGGCCTCCCTGAGCAGTGATGCTGCGGGCAGCCCCCCAGGCCTGGTTTCTCTGAACACGTGACATCACCCACCGTGACACACGTGACATCACCCACCGTGACACACCTGTCCCCAAGCGGTCGCCACCACACCCTGAGAGCAGGCGCAGAGCAGGTCCGCGAAGCTGGCGCAGTGAGCTTCCAGAGGAGCAGACTCTGTGCCCGCCTCACCCCGGCCCAGGAAAGGCACAGAGGTGCCCCTGTGGCCCAGCGTGTCCAGCCCCGGGCCAGCGCTGTGTGCAGGCTCGGGCTCAGGTCCTGCCAGGACCGCGGCTGCTCTTAGGTTCTGAAGGTGCACTTCGCGTGCAAACACTGAACTCAGGTGGGGTTTACTCGGCATCAAAGAAGGGGTCTGAGGGAAAGGGGCGCAGGCAGGGTGGACCACATGGGTGGAAGAGAAAGTGCCTGAGTCGGCAGGCACCTCCCTGGAGCCAGGGACCCGTGGCCCACCTGCTCGGGCCACGTCTCATCCCAAGATTCTGCCGCAGAGCACGCGGACTTGGGGAACTGGAGTCCCCTCACCAATAGTTCCTTCGGGTGCTAGGACTTAAGTATCATCAAGTCAGGTCCTGTGGCCTTTTGTGCTGCACAATATACAGTTCAAGGGAAAAATCCCTAAGATTCACTCCTCCTCTGCCCCTTCGCCCCTTAATCCTCAGAATGTCAGTCTTTTCCCAAAACCCACACTGAAGCTCTTCTGCAACCACCTCTGTGTATCACAAACTGTCTTCCAGAGAATATTGGATAAACTTTACTTGTAAAAAGATCTGTCAGTCAAAACCAAGTTTGAGTCCCTCTGCCTTAGAAACGCTGAACGAGCCAATTTGCCCCTGGAATTCTCGTGGGGTCTTAACACGCGTCGGAGGGAGAGCTGAGGCCCCGTCACCTCATGCGCAACGAGGTCCTTCCGAGGCCTGTTTGTCGGAGATCAGCTCCGGCAATGGCAGCAGTGGGGAAGGAGATGATGCCGTGTGCCATCGGAGAGCTAGGCTGTCGGGGTCTCCACGACCCCGTGCCTGGACTTGGGGGAGCCGGGCCCACATGTGGCACCCGTAGGGTACCATCTGAGACACACCCCAACCGCCAGCTCCTCATGTCCATTCTTGGTCGTGCTGGCGGCCACCCGCCCAGCTATCCCTGGGGTCTGGCCTGGACACTCGGTCAGCCGGCCCAGAGGATTCCGGGCTGTGTTCCTTGGCATCCTGGGGTCCTGATGAAGAGGCCCCGGGCTGCCGCAGGTGGTGCTTGGTGTGGTGCTTTAACCTGTTTCCTGTATCCAGGTACCATGTAAGTGTCTTTGGCAAAAACAGTTTCACTCCCAAAACAAAATCTAAAAGTCACCGACTTAGTTTGACTCCCTTTGTTTATTATTGAGACAAATTACGGCTCCAGGATGCTCAGGGACCAGCGCAGGATCACCCAGCTCCTTGGAGGCCCAGAGCCACGAGGACAGCCGGCTCCCCGCTTCCCAGGTTCATGGCTGCACCGCTGTGCCTCTCGGCGGCTGTCAGTGGCGCGGAGGTGCAGGGCCTGGAGTTCTGGTTCTCAATTTTCCTAGGCAGCACAGCCATCCAGGGCACGTTCTAAAACAAACAGAGCCGTCCATCCTGAAGCATGAGGACCATGCAGGACGGACCCGGGGACGCTGCCCGGAAAGATGCTTCTTCGCTTTGTGAGGCCCTGGACGGTGGTTCCTTCTGCGCCGCTGACCCTGGAGCGCCTAGAGGCCTTCCTGCACAGTCTCTTGACAGGCAGGGGGCCACATCCCTCTGGCTCAAGCCCACGTCTGTAGCTAACTGGCTACCGCTCCACTCCGAAGACCAACACAGATGCTGGCAGTTGCAGACTCTGAAAAGCAAGGGCAGGAACAGAAGCCCCAGGAGCCCAGACGGGATGCTGGGGTGAGGGGCTTTGTTTCGTAGGGAAGGTCCCTAGCTCTGTCTCCAGGGGCGATGGTCCAGAAGGTCCAGGGTGGAGGCCAGGAATCTGCATTTTTAACCAGCGCACTGCCGCCCACCCCACCCCATGTGGTTTCGATGAGGCTCGTCCTTGGATGCCGCTTGGTGAAATGCTGACGCACATCGTAATGAACCAAAACTGCTTAATTACAGGAACCCTTCCAACACCCACACGCTGGGCTGTGAGGCGAGGAGCTTGGGTCCGTGGCTGTCCGAGTGGGTTAGAGGGGGAAGCCAGTGTTCAGTTTTGAAAGTGGGCAGCACGTAACCCAGCAGTGTCACCCTGACGGTCGTTCTCAAAAGCACCTGTGAGGCTCGCTGTGCAGGAAGCACTGTAGGCACCACGCCCAGCCGTCCACACGGATGTGGCCCCCGCCTTCCGGAGACTTACAATCCAGGAGGAGGGCCATGAAGCGGGATTGGCAGTGGATGCGGCGCCCGGGAGGTGGCTGGGTCTCCAGTTTCTGGGCGCACCCAACGCTGTAGGCAGCAGCTGGGGGGGGGGGTGGCGGGGTCCACGAGATCCGCACGTGCATCTCGCTGCTTGGTCCCTGGAGCCACTCAGCTCACTGCTCGGGCCACTTGGGCTACCGTGTCCGGAGTACGAAGGGACTCTCGGCTCCCCTGACCCTTCAGCACCTCAACGGGAGTACCCGTGATGCCATCTCCGCCTCACACGCAGGAAACGGAGCTGGGAGCGGCGGGGTCCAAGTCCAGGTCTGCTGGACCGCAGGGCCCACCGCCATTCCCTTCTGTCCCCACAGCCGGGGAGACGGGGCCGCACCCTGTCCCCTGCCCCCGGGGTTAGAGAGACGGAAACAAGAATCCCTGAAGCGTGTCTCCGACAAACCCGACTTGGTTTTGGATGAGAAGGAGGCAAAGACGTTGACAAAGAATAGGACTGACGTGAAGCTCTGATTTGTTTAGCGAAATACTGAAAGCCCCGGGCCAGTGTTGACTCATTTGGAAATTTGACTTCCAGAGGAGCAAATGCAAAGTGTCTTTCATAACCCAGCCCTCCTGCCTTCGATCTGAAGAGGGAAACACTGAGAGGACAGTTAGCCCTGCCTGCAGCAGGGTGCGAGGGGTGTCTGCCGGGCCTGTGCTCAACAGGACTTTCTTCGCTGGGTCCCGCTCTCCACGCGTAGGGCCCCCAGCGCGTCTGCGGAGATCGTGCAACCAGCTCGTGACGCTCTCAAGTCCAGCGTCAGAAAAGCAACTGTTGCCTCCATCACCCTTCCTACTGCAGATGGAGTTTCCTGTGAGTCCAGGAAGGGGCACCTGGCGGAGGAGATAAGGAGCAGGAGAAGGAGGGCACCCCCAGCTTTGGCACACCCAGGGCTGGCGTCTGTAATGGCATGAAATAATTTCTAGAAATCTGGTCCTGGTCGTTGGTGTCACATCTTTCCCCGGGCTCTTGTTGAGGCTTCCTTCTGGCTGATGACAGCAAACGTTGTGGCACCCCCCCCATCCCCCCACCCCCGCTCAGGACCCGCAAGCATCGCTCTTGCTTGGAGCTCGCCTGGTTCTTTCCTCACGTCAGCAGCTTGGGGGAAAGCCAGTGTCACCTCATCTCTCTCCCAAAGCACGTCTAACTTTCGCAAAGAGCAAACTCTGTCTCTTTTAGCAAATGACTTCCAGATGCAGGAAGCAGTGGCCAGTGGAACTTTATTGCCCCCAAACTGTGGTTCTGGGCCACATACTTCTGACTCGAAGGTAATTTGGAATGTAAACATTGCAAGGCGTGTACTGGAATTAATTACAGCTCCCCTGTATTCTCTAAGGCCTGCAAGCCTGCAATTAACTGTTTACGTGGACACAGAGCCAGCAGAGCGACTGGGGTGTACGTGGACCCGTGACGATGACTTTCTGCTTTTACCTTCGGAAAGCAGTGAAACTGGACCCAGGCTGACCCGTTTCCCCAGGGGTGGCCATCAGTCCCGACGTAAGAAGGGCCCTTTTAAGCCATCACCTCTGCCCCAGCAGGCAGAAGGTGGCAGAACTGGGTACCGCACGTCCACAGGCGTGAACCTCTTCTTGCTGTGTCAGCCGTCAGGAGCTCGTTTAACTCAGAGAACAAGTATGCACGTGGGGGGCCAGCCACATCCATGGGGGCCTGCAGAGAAAACCACGGCATCTCGTCCGAGGCTGATAAAACCAGAAACTGCTTTGGGGAGTAATTTTTTAAGTTCATGAAGACACTGAAAAGTAGGGTGAAAGTCCTGGAGACAAAGCGTGGTGACGTAATGATGTGAATGTACTTAGTCCTGCGGAGCTGTCCACTCAGAAATGGTTAGATGGTCAGTGTTATGTTTGTGAGCATTTTACCCCCAAATGCAAAAGCAGGATGATCAGGTAGAGGCTCTTTGGGGTCGTGCAAACTCCAAGCCGCCTGCACTGTCGTGCCTCCCGGGCCCATCGGAGCTGCAGGTGCTCTGTGTCATCATCCACCATCCGAGGAGGGCCTGGCAGGGGTGTGAGAGGGCAGAAAATCTATTTATCGAGCAAAGAGGACATTTTGGGCATTATTTCGGCATGTGGACACAGTCGACTGAGGGAATGAATGAATGAATGGTTTGCTGTAAAACGAGTGAAAGGGCTCTCGCGGCGTCCCCAGGACAGAGATCTTCTGAGATCTTACTTAGATTGAGAAGTTAGACATGTGTGGTGTTTTGCCCAAAGTCTCAGTGTCCCCTGACCCTGGGGGCCTGTTGTCATCAACAGAAAGATGGGTGTTATATAGCTCTTTGCACGTAGGACTCTCCTGGCCTCTGGGAGCCAGTTCTGACCACAGGCTGCAGGCAGAGGAAGGGCCTCTGTGGACAGAGTGCGGGTGATGGGGTTCCTGCGCCCCGACCCGGGAGGTCACCAGCTCCTCTAAGAGAACCGGGTCTGGGCCTGCTCCCCTTTCACTAATCTGGGGGGTGGTGCAGACCCCCAAAGCCGGCCAGAGCAGTCAGGGGCACGGGCTTCAGGGTCAAAGCCCGGCTTTGTGGCCTCTGGGCTGTGAGACCTCGAGGAAGTGCCTGGGTTCCTCAGTTTCCTCCTCTGTAAAATGGGGGTGATCCCAGCTCCCTCATTGGCTTGTTCTGGGGATTAAATCAGTCAGGGTGTGTAAAGTGCAGGGTGCATGGTAAACAGTCAAGCATGTCTCCTGTTCTTGTCGCAGGAGATATTTTGAGGCATCTGCTCCAGGATGTGCCTGTGGGCATCTGGCTGAGACGGTGCTCTGATAGGGCCGGTCATTCCTGCCTTAGCTGGACAGGGAGCTCTGGACGCAGCGCTGGGCACAGGCTCGGGCTCAGCTGGCGAGGCGGCTGCATGCTCAGGTCCTTGGAGACAGAGCCCTTTGGCCAAAGGCCCAGCCCAGCCCTGCCGGTGCCCGGAGCACCGTGCACGCCCTGGTTCACCAGCCTCTGCGAGGTCGGGGTGGGCTGGCTCCCCACACGGGTGCAGCGCGTGCTGGGCAGAGGGCTGGTGTGCCCGTGGGGAGAAACGCGCACACGCGTGAGAAGACGACCCGTGATGGGGGAGAAAGTGGCCACCGCCAGTGAGTATCCGTGCATCTGGTGGATTCAATGAGATGATTCAGTGCCTGAACAGGAGAGGAAATCACTGCCTCACACCTACCAGGACACTGCTGTCAAAACCTAAACCAAAGCAAGACAAACAGAAAATAACAAGTGCTGACGAGGAAGCAGAGAAATTGGAACCCTCGTGCACTGTTGGTGGGAATGTAAAGTGCTGCAGCCGCTGTGGAAAACAGCATGGGGGTTCCTGGAAATTTTAAAATAGAACCACCATATGATCCAGCAATTCTGCTTCTGGGTATTTATCCAAAAGAAGTGAGAGCAGGGTCTCAAAAACATATTTGTACCCCCATGTTCATAGCAGCATTCATTATTCACGGTAGGGAAAAGGCAGAAGCAACCCAAGTATCCATCGATGGAAAAATGGATAAGCAAGGCATGGTCTGTATGTACCTAAAAGGGAAGGAAATCCTGACACAGGCTACGACATGGATGAACCTCGAGGACATGATGCTCAATGAAATAAGCCAGACATAAAAGGACAAGTACTGTTTGATTCCACTTCCATGAGGTCCCTAGAGACAGAAAGGGCGGTGGGGGCCCGGGACTGGGGGAGGGGAGGGGGGAAGTGAGTGTTTAATGGGGACAGGGTTTCTCTTTGCACGATGAAGAGTTCTGGAGATTGTGTGCGCAGCGGTGTGAACGTTCTTAACGCTACTGAGCTGCGCGCTTAAAAACGGTTAAGATGGTAAATTTTATATTTACGTGTATTTTACCACAATTAAAAAATTTTTTTTTAATTTTTTTAAAACTTAAAATAAACAATACATAAATGTTTGCTGCATTTGAATCCAGCTGGACCGAAGAAACGTGTTGGAGGGCAGCCGGGAGGGTCTTGATCTGGGGACACAGAGAGGGCAGAGGCCGTTTCCGAGGGGGTGGGAGCCGCTCCCAGGGCCCTTGGCTGTCTCGGTCTAGACGGAGAGATTGCAGGAGAGACGCAATCGCCTCTGTTTCATAGTCGAACTGAAAGCAGCCCGGGAGAGGTGGTGACGCAGAGACCTGAACCCAGTGGAAGGACGAGATAACTGACGTCTCGTGTTAATTGGCGGAGAAGCAGGGGGACGGCGGCCTGAGGAAGGGGGCGTCTACGCGAGCTGCCAGGCCGGAAGTGGGCAGCCACGGTCCCCGACCCACGGGAAGGCTCCTTGGGGCTGGGGAGGTGCCGGAGGCAGGAGCGGCCTGCCTCTCACTGGCCCGCGGTCAGGAAAGCGCCCGGTTGTCGGAGCCTAATTGACCTTCCCCGAATCAGACCCACGAGGTGTTTAAAGAATGATCTGTAGGCCCCTGGGTTGCGTCTTTCCGCTCTCGGAGCCGGCATGGCACCATCGGGAAAGGTCCTGTTAGAGCGGCGAGCTGTAAGTACAGCCCTGACAGGTGAGGGGGCGTCCTACCCCCCAGAGGCGCAGACAGCGGTTCCCACGCGGTGACAGCGGGGATGCTTCTATACCCAAGTCGGCGGCCCCCGCCCCTCAGGCTTCGCTCCCAACGGGGGAGACCTCCTTCCTGGACGAGGAGCAGGGGCTGGCGGATCCCAGGACCCGGGCATCCCCCCAGCAACCAGCCCGCCTTCTTCCCGTGCTTCCTCTGTGTAGACGCTGTGCTGGCCGCACGGTCTGTAAGGACACGGCGCCTGCCATCATGGGGCCCACTGTCTCGAGGGGTCCTTGCCGAGGGTCCCAGAGGGCAGAGGAGCCAGGGTGGCCGCTGGACACAGTGCGCACGCGGGGCTTGGATGAGCCTCCGGGTCCCCTGTGGCAGGTGGGCGCTCACAGGGCAGCACCCGGAGCAGCCCAGCGGGGAGTGAGCGGCCAGAGGGAGGCGGGAAGGGACGGACGCGGGAGAGAGAGGAAGGCAGGAGGGGGAGGCCGGCCCACTCCTACTCTCTGAACGAGGACGGAGAAAGAGTCCAGCTCCTTTTCTGACAACAGTGCTGTCCTCTGAGGACAAGTCATCCACCTCCAGAGGGATCACGCGGGAGAGGGTCCCCGGCCCCCGGCTGTCCAGGGGCAGACAGGCCGTCCTCGGGGGGCCCAGGCTCCTGACACCCCCAGCTTCCCGCCCTCTCTTGCGACTGGGAACAGGGCCTGGCAGTGCCGGTGGGCTGGACCCCGGGGTCTCCCTCGGGCACGGGCGTGGCTGCATCCTCCTCCTGTCCTACCGGGTCGGACACTCTCTGGTCACCGCGTTCACTCTTTGCTTTGTTCCTGCTGTGGATTTGGGCCACCTGACGCGTCTACGATGTGGGGCTGGCGGGAAGGTGGGGCTTGTGCAGGGAGGAAGGCGGGGAGCGCCGGCGGCAGGTCCAGGCCCTGGAGACGTGGCCAGGCACCCCCTACAGCGGAGGGCCCGGCTGGACACGTCAGTTCCTTACGCTTGAGTCATTCTGACATTTCAGAGAAAACGCAGGCTGCTTCCCAGAGCTGAGGAAGCCCCACAGCTGTTCCGGCCCTGGCGCCAGACGCGCCGTCTAAAGCGCGGTCCCTCGGGTTTTGCTGCAGGATGGTCTCAACTCTGCCATCACTCGTTTCCTCTCCTTCTCAGACCGCCAGTGCCCTCCACCCCTGCCCTCTGGGGTTTCTGCCGCCATCTGGTCAGGACTTAGGCCACTGGGCGTGTCCCCTGCCGGAGGACAAGCCACACCGCTGCTGGCCTCCAAGCTGAGCAGAAAACTCAGATCTGCGGTGGCCAGCCAGCGGCTACGCTCCAGGCCCGGACTCCGGTCCTATGGGGCCCAGCCCGCTCCTCCCTGCTCCCAGCCTTCACCCTCTGCCCTCCACCGCTGTCTGTTTGCCTTGCTTTCATTCATTTCCCAAGCATTTGTGGAATATATATTTTTAGTAAAAAAGAAAAAAGAAAGCAACCCAAATACCAACATGACCTGTTCCGCCAGGCGCTGCGTCCGCCCTCTGGGTCTGAGGAAATGTACACAGAGCGTTAAATCGCGATCGTTGCAATTAGCAGATGTGATCCGTCGCCCTTGGGCCCCCCTCCGGTTGCCGTCCTGGGTGTCGAGGATGCCGTAAGGGGCGCAGAGGAGGGAGGAGGGGGCTCACTCCCTGGATCCCTCCCCCTGGGTTGCCGCGTCCCCCCCTCTAAGGCTGCCTTTGTCCGTGACCCCCCTCAGGACACAGCTTCCTCGAGGGCAGCAGGGTATTAAGTCAGCCCGTCTCTGAGACTTGCAGCCTCCCTCAGGCATTCGGGCCAAAGCATCCAGGGGCAGGAGCAGAAGACGGACGCTGTGCTCGGACACCTCAGCCCGTCTGCACACCCACGCCCTCCGCATCCGCCCAGCACACGCTAGCCAGCTCCCCAAAGCCCTTGGGCCAGAGGAGGGGCGTCAAGGTCGTGCCCGTGCATCACAGCTGCCCGAAGCTATGGGGGCCCAGGCTGCGTGTGGCCATAATCGCATATTTGCAGCCGCGACATTTCTGGAAATCCAAGGTGTGTGAGACACGGCCTCGCCCTCCTGCTGACCACTCTGCTCAGGCCGTGTTGTCGCTGCTGCCTGGACGCCGGCCACTGGCTCTCCCAGCCTCCCACGTTTGGGGCGCCTCTTTCTGGCTTCCAGGGGTGTGCGGGGGGAGGAGCAGGTGCCTCCTTGTCCCCCTGGGTTCAACAGGGCGGTTCTGCCTTCTGCCCCTGGTGTAAGCTGTGGAGCCTTGTTTCCAGCAGCTCCCATTGCCCTGGGTCAGGATCTCAGCCAGGCCCTCGTCTGTAAGGGGGGACTGTCCCCACCTCATCGGACAGACGGGATGATTCAGTGCAATCCCACTTGGCTTTGTGTTGAGATTCATTAGTTACCTCATTAATTCTGGTGAGGACCGTGGGTGTCAGGTACGGACTGCTCTAGGTGCCGGGGATAAAGCAGTAAAACAGAGCTTGCATTTAATGGTATTGGGGGGGGGCGTGGAGGGGACAGACAGTGAACAAGTAAACAAACAAGGAGATTTCAGACAGTGACGTGTACTGAGAAGAAAGTGAATAATATGGGCGGGGGCTGAGGCGGGGGGTCCCTGAGAAGCTGAAACTCAAATGAGGATAAAAGAGCCACATGTCACGTGAGGAACGGCTTTCTAGGCAGCGGGATCCCCTAATGCAGAGCAGACTGTGTCGGGACAGGACCTGGTTCCTGCCTCCAGGGAACAGCGTGGATCCGGCTTGGGGAGAACTCTGAGGCCACCTGGGTGTGAGACCAGAGTCCCCCCTGCAGTGACCAACTGCATCCCGGCAGGGCCCCCAGCCTGGCTGCAGGATCACGTGTTGTTCAGTAGCCAAAACTCATTTATCGACAGGGCTTGACTGAGAGACCCATTTAACCTGTGTTCTGGGGCACTGAGGCCCCTCACACGTGTGTGCGTGTTTACCAGCCGTTCGCCGCACGGAGCTGCCCACTCTGGGGTGAGCGGGACGCAGCGCTGACAAGGGGAAGCCCGGGTGGGCCCTGGGAGGTTCAGGAGTCCCCTGGATTAGAGCGTCTTCTGTTTTCATCAGAGCAGTGCTGTTTCTCCTGGTAAATACCCCCGGTGACTCTCAGCATCTCTCTTGGCTGCGAGGGCCCAGCCCACATTTCCTCACTTCTCAAGGCCCCGTTACGTCAGTCAGCTCACTGGATTTACTGCCCGGAACACAGCTTGATGTGATTCTTCATTGCTCTCCCCTCGTTTCCTGTTGCTCAGTGTGGCTTATGGCTGGAAGGTCCCCAAGAGATGACTGAGTCTGACTGTCCTTAAGCAGGCGTGTGTACCAACAACCCTTCAAGAAGCTTTCTGAAAATACACAGGGTCAAACTCCAGGAGGCTCGTGATTTGGTGAACATTCCCTCCATAGGGCTGTGCAGATACATTAGTTACCCTCTAGTATCCATTCTTACTCTTCCTCCATCCTTCTCTGTCCCTTCCTCCATCCTCTGCTAGGAATGTGGATGTGATGGCTGGAGCTCCGGCTGCCATCTTGGACCATGAGTAGGAGGCACACAGTCCCTGTTAGGTGCCAGTGTTCTGTCGACTACATCCAGTCTCCACCTGTTTTCTCCACTGGAATCATGTCCTTTTTCTGTGCAGGATTGCAGAATGGTCTTGATTAGTGGAATAATAGCATCAACATTTTCTATACTGTTTAATTATTATAATTCTTCAAACCCACAGAACTCTGTAGGATATTAGCCAGAAGTAGGTGCTGTCTTGATATTATATTGGCCATTTGCCACACTCAAGCCAAGTAGGGCGTCTTGCTCATGAGGCGGGGCCCATCCATCTGCAGTCACAGGAAGCCTGTTGGCACCAGACACCCCTTGGGGGAGTGAGTCACTGAGGACCCACCTCGTGAACAGACACAGCGCCTTCAGGCCAGGCATCAAGTAAGTGGTCCCATTCTTCATGTGCCATGGGATCTCCTCTGACCTGTCACCTTAGACTCTTCAAATCTCAAAAAAAATCTTGTTTTTAGCATTTTGACAAAAGGAAACCATTTTTGTTCACCAGCCAGGGATGCTGTGAAGACAGGACGTGTGAGAAGTCTTAAGCCTGGGAAAGATGTGGTCCACGTGTGCTTATGAAGTTTACTTTGGAGAACAGAACTGGGGAGGGGAACCCAAGGCAGAGAAGGACCAAGCAGGTGGCCGTGACGTGACCGTCATGGTCTTTGCGGTGAATAAAAATCCCCCTCCAAATCCTACAGCAAAGTGCAGAAGGGCATTCCACTTCTTAGTTTAAGGCCACGGCAGCTGGTTTTGCTCTGTACAGATTAGACGTCTGTTGCCAGCAGTTGAGCCCCAGATGGAAGTACAGTAGTTGGTTTGCATTTAGGGGCCAAGCTGTTTGAAAAAATGAGTATCTTTAAATACTGGCAACCCACCCAGTGTGATGAGATGCTGCCTCTTGGAAAGGCTCACCAGAGCAAAGAAGGATGATGGGGGCCAGCTGCTTGGTGTCTCCTCACTTACAGGGGATGCACGTGTGCTGAGTGCAGGGTGGGTGCATCTCGGGTGCTGTTTGAATTGCCTCTCCTCCCTCCCTCCCTCCACCCCTCTCGCTCTCTTGTAGTAGAACTTGTATAAGTTAAAAGCACAGGTGATGAGGCACTACCTGAGTAGGAGATGCAAAGAGGACATGCCTTCCTGGTGGGAGATGTGCCAGGGAGGGAGGACCAGGATGTGTGACCTTGGGAAAGTCACCACACATTTCTGAGCCTCAGTCTCCCACTGGAGAAATGAAGGAGGTAACACGAAAAACAACAAAACAATTATAAGAATAACAATGACTAACACTTCCTGAGCTCTCCTGTGTGCTAAGTACTGTTTTAAGCGTTTTGACTCATTTAGTCTCACAGTATCCTTTGTGGTAGGTACAGTTATCTCCACTTCACAGGTGGGGAAGCTGGGGACCTGCGTTTGAATCCAGCAGCCTGGCTTCCGTGCAGACGCCAAATGCTTAGCCACTGTGCTCCTTCCCCAAAGATCTAAATTGTGTGAGTTTAGGAGAGGAAAACAGTTTACCCGGCAACCTTTATAAAAAAAACCACTTGGCCAGATGGAGATACAAAAAGCAATTTCTAAAAACAACAATGATAAATCAGTGATGACATATGGTCACCTTATTTTTGATAAAGGAGGCAAGAATATTCAATGGAGAAAAGACAGCCTCTTCAATAAGTGGTGCTGGGAAAACTGGACAGCTACATAGAGAATGAAGTTAGAACACTCCCTAACACCCTCCACAAAAATAAACTCAAAATGGATTAAAGACCTAAATGTAAGGCCAGACACTCTAAAACTCTTAGAGGAAAAGATAGGCAGAACACTCTATGACATAAATCACAGCAAGATCCTTTTTGACCCACCTCCAAGAGAAATGGAAATAAAAACAAAAATAAACAAATGGGACCTAATGAAACTTAAACGCTTTTGCACAGCAAAGGAAACCATAAACAAGACAAAAAGACAACCCTCAGAATGGGAGAAAATATTTGCAAATGAAGCAACAAGGGATTAATCTCCAAAATTTACAAGCAGCTCATGCAGCTCAATATCATAAAAACAAACAACCCAATCCAAAAATGGGCAGAAGACCTAAACAGACATTTCTCCAAAGAAGATATACAGATTGCTAACAAACACATGAAAGGATGCTCAACATCACTAATCATTAGAGAAACGCAAATCCAAACTACAATGAGGTATCGCCTCACGCCAGTCAGAAGGGCCATCATCAAAAAATCTACAAACAATAAATGCTGGAGAGGGTGTGGAGAAAAGGGAACCCTCTTGCACTGTTGGTGGGAATGTAAATTGATATAGCCACTATGGAGAACAGTATGGAGGTTCCTTAAAAAACTAAAAATAGAACTACCATACGACCCAGCAATCCCACTACTCGGCATATACCCTGAGAAAACCATAATTCAGAAAGAGTCATGTACCACAATGTTCACTGCAGCACTATTTACAATAGCCAGCACATGGAAGCAACCTAAGTGTCCATCGACAGATGAATGGATCAAGAAGATGTGGCCCATATATACAATGGAATATTACTCAGCCATAAAAAGAAATGAAATTGAGTTATTTGTAGTGAGGTGGGTGGACCTAGAGTCTGTCATACAGAGTGAAGTAAGTCAGAAAGGGAAAAACAAATACCATATGCTAACACATATATATATGGAATCTAAAAAAAAAAAAAAGGTTCTGAAGAACCCAGGGGCAGGACAGGAATAAAGACGCAGACGTAGAGAATGGACTTGAGGACACGGGGAGGGGGAAGGGGAAGCTGGGACGAAGTGAGATAGTGGCATGGACTTATATACACTACCAAACGTAAAATAGCTAGCTAGTGGGAAGCAGCCGCATAGCACAGGGAGATCAGCTCGGTGCTTTGTGTCCACCTAAAGGGGTGGGAGGGAGACACGAGAGGGAGGGGATATGGGGTTATATGTATATGTATAGCTGATTCACTTTGTTATACAGCAGAAACTAACACATCATTGTAAAGCAGTTATACTCCAATAAAGATGTTTAAAAAAATGGAAAATAAATAAATAAATAAATTAATGACGATGGGAAGGATTATATAATAAATGGTGCTGGGACAATTGTTTAGCTACTTAGAAAAATATCCTAGCAATTTAGGTCCTCATCTCACACAGTTTGCTACAATATATTCCAAGTTGATTAAATAGACCAATGGAAAAAGAAAAAGAAAATAGAAGTAAATATCAATTCTCTGGCTGGGGGAGGAGTATAATAGCTCAAAACAATGGTAGATGTTACAAAAGTTGATGATAGTTCTAACTTCAAAAAATCAGAAATCTCTACGTCAGGAATAAAAAGTCAAACAATGAATTTGAGAAAAGATTTACCACAGGTTAACATTTTGCCTAATATCTGTGTTTAAAAATATATCTAAAGGAATAAGAACTTCAAAAATTCTGATAGATAAATGGGTAAAAGTCCCATACAGTGGCTTAATAAACATTTGGAAAAGTATTTAAACTAAGTAGTAATTTTTAAAATTCTAATTTGTACAGAAATGACATATTAAATCATTATATATTGCATACATATTATACATACAGATACACGTATGATTTTTATACACACACACACACACACACACACACACACACACACACACACACACACTTCCTGGCTCTGTAGCTGCTGAAAGGACTTAGAAGTGACACCCCAGCAGCGACGAGCGCACTTAGCATTCAGATCTTGGTCTCTCATGTTCTTCTCCTACAAAGGAATCAAAGGCAAAGAAGCACAAGAGAATCCTTCAACATCTGGTGCCGGAAGGTAGCGCTCACGGTATGGTGGGGACGTGTCAAGGACACTGGAGCCAGCTTGAGCGGACTCCCTCTGGCTAAATCTGAAATAATTGAGCTTCATAATAAATGGCATTAACAGGTTGAATAAAGTAAGAATCCATGAGTCTATACTGATTTAAGTTAATGAGTAAATACATGGGCAAGAATGAGACCACTTTTCTTGTAACAAAATGCTACCTAACAGATGTGGAAGGAATGATGGAGTTAGAAAGTCACCACTCGGTCACCGTCCCATTGCTTCAAGCAGGAATTGGGCCAAAACCAGTACGTGAACCGTTAAAGAGGAGCAGGATATTCTCCCCCAAAATTGCTCATCGGTTCAATAGTAACCTTACAGTGGAGAACCCGGACGCCACTTCAACCAGTGGTCAAGGTTAACCTCTCCACTGATGGGACAAGCCAACATCACAAACCCACAGAGCTGCATACTGCATACAATGTCACTTCTGTGTGTTCCTGCCCCAAATGCATAACCTAATCGTGAGGCAATGTAAGACAAACCCAAACCGAGAGAATTTCTCCAAATATCCTGGCTTGTCCTTTTCAAAAACTGGCAGGTCATGAAAGACAAAGATGGAGAGAATGGTTCCCTGTGAAAGAGACTAAACAGACATGACAACTAGATGGAATGCATGATCTTGGTGGAATCCTGGACCAGATTTTTTTTCTATCAAGGACATTGGGTGCAAGTTAAGTTCTTCAGATTAGATACAGTATTTATCAAAGTAAATTTTCTGATTTTGCTTATCATACTATATGTGAGAATGACTTTGTTCTTATAAAATACACACTGAATTATTTAGATATAAAGGGGTATTTGTTACTTCGTCTCAGGTGACTCAGAAAAACATTATGTATGTATTTATGTGTGTGATGTTACTAGTATGTATCTCTAAATCCATCTATCTATCTATCTATCTATACATTTATCCATCTATCCATCTATCTTTAGAGAGAGAATGATAAAGCAGATATGGCAAAATGTTAACAATTGGGCCATCTGGGTGAAGGGTATATGAAGGTGCCTTTTACTATTCTTGCAACTTTTCTATAAGCTTGAAATTATTTCAAAATAGATAAACAATAACAAGGGCCGTGTTTTGCCTCTAGAAGTAACAAGAATAAGGAATGAGAGGAGCAGGATGTGAGGGCAAAGCAGGGCCTCCCGAACCCTGTTGGTGGGATGGCTTCTCCCAACCTTTCCTGAGCTGCAACTTGGCCGTTCGTATTGAGAACCCTAAAAATATTTTAGCCCCACTTCTACTCACAGAAAATATACAGTCGTGTAAAGATTTATGCACAAATGTCTTACTGAAGTGTTGCTTTCAAAAATAAAAAATCGGAGACCACCTGAATATTCCACAACAGGGGCTGGTATGACGGCTGTGAAATATCATGGCCCCTAAATGACATCGGGGATCGTTGTCACCGGCATGACCAGATGCTCACCCCTGTGTCCTATGAAACCAGAAGGCACGACAGCCAGTGGAATCTCGATTACATTCAAAATATGCATTAAAAAATCTGGAAGGAAATCTTAAGAAGACGCCTCTCGGTGTAGCATTCTTTCCCTACTTTTTAGTAGTTTTCAGTAATATTGCATTTTTTATCATGAGCAGATATTCTAACGCAGAAAACAGCAGCAGCAGCAGATACAGTAGCAGCAAGAGTTTGAGCCTCGGTGGCCACGTGAAGACAGGTTCCCTCCTCCCCGCCCTGGCAGCTGTGACGCAGCCCCTTGGACGCGCCCGGGTCCCAGCTCTTGAGAAAGGGGTGAAGGCAGGGGGCGGAGTCTGGGCCGTTGATGTCAAGGTGACAGTGGGGGAAGGGCCTCCCGTGGGCCGTGGTGGGCACTCCAGACTCTCATCAGTTCCCTGATGGAGAAGGAAATGGAGTCCTGGAGAGATTCAGTGATTACCCAAGGCCAACACTTCATAAGAGATTTAACTGGGATTCTGAGTGAGGCTGAGTGAGTCCAGAACCTGTGACAGCGCTTCCAGGCCTGCCCGGCCGGCTCTCAGCAGTGGGTGGACCCAGGGGGCTGCTCCTGACCCTCCCAGCCGACCAGGCAGCTTCGTCCTCTCCACCTTGGTGTCCTCAAGCTTACTGTTAGATAACAAGCGCCCTTCTCTTCCTCTTCTCCTGGAGTTGCCGTCTGGCAGAGGCTGAGGGGACAGGAGCGTGTTTGCTCTAGTGTGGGAGCTTCGCACACCCTCCGGTCCGTGTCCCCAGGTGATGTGCGCAGCCTCCCAGGTAGGATGGCGCCCACCCAGGTGGCCATCACCTCACACGGCATCACCCCAGGGGCCTGCTGGGGAGGTTGAGTCAGGCGTCCAGAAGACTTTCTAGCGGTCAGAGTGAAGGCACAGAAGTGAACCACACGAAGACGCCAGGAGAAGAAACGGCAGCTTCTTTGATGGTGCACGTCTCCCGGGCAGAGCAGAACCGTCCCCTTCGGGAGGGACACTGAGAGAGAGATTAGGTGCCTTCTGACCTCTGGACCCCGTTCCTGTACCCCTTGGGGTTCCCGTTATCCCCCCACACCAGGGCGGGGAGATGGGCTGCATCATGTCCAACGCTGCTCCCTCCTTGACGGCCTGACTTGTCTCGTCTAGGTGGGCCTCCGTGTCACCCCCCAACTAGTAGAAAAGCTTCATAGGCAGCAGAAGGGCCACCCTCAACTCCTCCTGGTCTAGAGAAGCCCGCCCTGAAACGGGGGCACTGGGGCGGCCCTGCAGTTCAGCGCGGGCAGGATGCTGCAGGGACTCGGGGACGGGGAGGAACTGAGGGAGGAGAGCGGGCTGTGGCCAATCGCGAGGACCTGCCCTGGGCTCATGGCGCGGCGGCGCCAGTCCAGTCGGAGCTCTGCTTCGTCTGGCAGACGGGGTGCGTTTTCTGAGAGGGGGCTTGTGCTGTCGGGCGGCAGATGTGGGTTTTGAGGTCTGACAAGTCAGGTTCCGTGCTGCCTTCACTCCCCCGTGTGTGACTTCCAGCGAATTCTTTAACCTCGCTGAGTCTTGTTTTCCTCAGCTGCAAGATAAAGGTAATAATAAAGTATCTCATGGTGTGATTGTGAGGATTCACGGGATGGCAGGTCCCACAGGCCTGCCACAACTGCCCGCGGCACTTCTATTCCACTCCTGAATGAAGTGTCGGTGTCACAGTGTGTGTTCCAGAAAGACAAGTCCATCGTCCCTTTTTAAACGCCCTAAGCTCATTTGCACGCTGCACCGCATAACCTACGCAAGTGCGTCGAGGATGAGGCACCCGGGAGCCCGACGTGGGGATGCTTAAACACGCTTCCGAGCTGGTGGCGGCCGCTCAGGACGACCTGGGGGTTGGTGGTCATTGCATTTCCAGCCCCCGTGAGCCAGCGTGACTGTGACGATCACCCCCACTCGCCCAGCAGCCTTGTCTCCGCTGCCAGAGCTTCGGTCTGGCTCCACCAGGGGCCCCCTAACCCAGTGCCCCGCGCCCGCAGGCCTGCAGCCTCCCACTTGCCGGAAATCGTCGGGGATTAAAAAACACCGGTAAAACAAACAGCTGCAGTGTGTTGTGTCAGGAGCCATTTCCTTCCTCTGGAAGACAGTCTCCAGAGGGGATTTCCTTTAGGTCACCTGCTCTGTGTTGAGCATTTCGGCTGAGAAACGACCTGGATTGGGATCCTGGGCCAGAGCCCGGCTCTGTCGCGGCCACTGGGCCGCCTCTCCCCCTGGGCATGTCTGTACACCAAGAGTGATGACATCTGCCGACCCCATTCCAGGTCGTTGTGAGGTCAAATGAGGCAGAGCGCGTGAAAGCCCAGGCTAAATTCTAGAGCAGAGATTCAGAATGAAGTAAAGCGTCACAACTTTGGCCCGAAAGAATACGTGACAGCGGTGTAGGTGTCTTTCCCCCAAAAAGTACGGCTGAAATAAAATCAACGCTGGTCCCAAGGCCATTCAAGTTCAAATAGTTTGCAAGCAGTGGGAAAAGCTGCAAGATTTTTACACAGGGAGACCTCAGAAGCCTTGAAGGGAAGTATGAAACCCTCCAGAAAACCCTAAGCATCCTCTCCGCTTCCCTCTGACAATTTGCCAAACTATTTTAAGCCACACTGATTCTCAAGGGAGAAACCACCATCAAAGCATGGATGGAGAAGTTACATGGCCCTGCCACTGCTGTGAAAATACCCCTATGCTAATTTAAAGAACTAGAATTTTCTGATAAAAACAACCAGAATGTGTTAGGTATAATTATTCTGACTCTGCCCCTCTGTCTTTCTGTCTATGGTACCTGCCCACAAAGCCTACTGCTTTCCAAAGCGCTCGCGGTGGCTTTAGTGCACTTCAGGTCGTATGAAAGAGCACAATTATAGTTCCTGTTTGACTTTTCCGTTACAGATAGGGCAGTCGTGTTTGTCTCTGTCCTATTTTGGGGCTCAGGTACATGGTTCCTATTTTTAGCAGCTCTGTGATATTGTGAATCTGGGATTTCACCCACCAGTGAGTCAGAGGGTCTGGCGGCCCAGAGAGCTGTGACTCAGATGAGCAGGAATAGTCTCTTCACCAGGATATGGGGCTTTAAGGGGGGCTCCTGAAATGAAAACACCGTGTTTACGTAGAAATCTGTGCCCTTCCAGTGGGTGCTCTCCCCTCGTCCCTGCAGGCACTCATCCCACCCCCGGAAGAGCCGGCTGTCGCCCGGGCCTCGCCTTCCTCTTTTTTTTTTTTTTTTTAACATCTTTATTGGAGTAGAATTGCTTTACAATGGTGTGTCAGTTTCTGCTGTATAACAAAGTGAATCAGTTATACATATACATACGTTCCCATATCCCCTCCCTCTTGCGTCTCCCTCCCACCCTCCCTATCCCACCCCTCTAGGTGGACACAAAGCACCAAGCTGATCTCCCTGTGCCATGCGGCTGCTTCCCACTAGCTAGCTATTTTACGTTTGGTAGTGTATATATGTCCATGCCACTCTCTTACTTTGTCACAGCTTACCCTTCCCCCTCCCCATATCCTCAAGTCCGTTCTCTAGTAGGTCTGTGTCTTTATTCCCGTCTTGCCTCTAGGTTGTTCACGACCTTTTTTTTTTTCTTAGATTCCATATGTATGTGTTAGCACACGGTATTTCTTTTTCTCTTCCGATTGTGCAAGGCTCCAGTGTACACAGTGACCGGAAGCTGACTGTGTCCTGGACCCCTTGGAGAAGGTGGAGGGGGGGCAGGAAGAGGGAATCCTGCCCCAAGATCCCGTCCACGCTAAGGTCTTAGGATTCCCGGCCGTCGGGAACTCTGGCACTTGGGCTGGTCTCCATTGAGGCTCTGCTCATGTGGGGTGGATGGAACTCCGGGTTCATCAGGGGATAAACAAACCCAGAAGAAGCGGGGCCCTTGGTTTTGGTCACGTGAGCACTCTTCCTTCACACTCTCCCCAGACCAAGACCCTCAGGCACCACGTGCCCGCGGGCCCTCTCTGGGTGTGGGCCCGAGGGTCCCAGAGATCAGAGGCCCCCAGCCCCACCCAAGCGAGGAGGCGTCTCCTGGAAGCTGGGACGGTGGTGTTTTTAGCCGCTGTTTAGATTTTCCAGTGTTCCATGAAAGCTCCTGAATCTCTTCCCTAAATAACAAGGTCCTGTTTGGTATTTGGTGAAACGTCTGGAGCGCCGTGTTCAACTGAGCAGAACTAAGCCGCTGACACAATACTGTCTCGGCCGTTTAATCATAATGGCCAACATTTGTATAGGGCTGTGCGGTTTAACAAAGCCCCCCGTGCCATCCGAGGACCGGGCTGCCACGTGCATGGCACCCAGGGAAGGTGCTGGGGAGGCTGGATGCGGGCCTTCTGGTCCCTCTGAAGGCCGCAGGGACCACACCCTCTTCTGACACCCGCAGACCCCCTGGAAAAAGCTTTCTGAACCAACCCTCATTCTTTTAAAACACAACCCAAGATGCACCTGTAAAAAGTCTCTAACAAAATATGGTCAGACCCCAGCCAGGGGCCCCTTATTTCTGCCTGTTGTAAAGAAAGGAATTTGGATAGTTCCTAGGAACGTGGTGAGAGGGGGTAGATTTCATCCATATCTGGAATTTCCTTGAAAAAAGACATCACAGTAAACGTTCAGCAGTTTCAGTTATGCCCCGGGGCCTTTGTTTCCCGACCTGCGTGGGACTTGGGATGCAGGCCAGCGTGAGCACCTCCGAGAGCGGGCTGGGAGAAGCAGGGATGCAGTGGGGCGGCCACTGGGCCCCGTCAGGGCCCTGAGCCTGGCTGTGTGCCCAGGACCTGGGCCTGGACGGGCCCTCCCGCCCTGCCTGCGGGGCTGGGGCCTGGGCAGCAGCCCTGGGGTCTCGCCCACGCGCTGGTGTGTGACTTCGGGAGGGGTCAGCCCGGTGACCGTGCGTCCACCTCTCGGAACCGCTGTGACACGCTCTGCACGGGATGGTCGCTCCTCTTCTGCCCTGTGGCTTTACCATCCATTCAAAGGAGGGATTCGATTATCTGATGGCCCAAAACCCTTTTAGATCTGATTTCCTTAGGATTTCAAGTCAGCGTGAGTGAGGTCCTGCCCCTTTAAGCGCAGATTTCGGGCAGCTGTGGGTCAGCTCAGGCGGTGAAGCTCTCGCTTTGCTTTCGCCCGGGCCGCACGCGCCCTAGCCCACCGGGCATCCTGCCGCACCGCCCGGCTTGCGGGGCCGTCGTCGCCCATGTGCTGCTTTAGCCGACGTTTGCGGTTGTCTTCCTACCTTCGGGGGTTTCGTCGTCCGGTTTAGAAGATGCATTTCTCCCCCTCTGGCAATCCCACCCCACTCCAACCACCTCCTCTCCCGTGCACCTGCGGGATGGACCACGTTCAGGCTTAACTAGTTGGTTGATGGGGACTTTGACTGGCAGGGAATTTATTTCAACGGGTCAGCCTCCCTGGTCCTGGCTGTGATGGCCTGGTCACTGCAGCTGGCTCTTGGCCTGTTTCAGCCCGTGTGCACAGCCCCAAGGCCCCCGTTCAGCCTGTAGCTGCGTGTACCTCTCACAGGAGCTAACCCCAGGCAGCTCTGGCTTTTCTCCACCTGCCCTGATGGTTTAGAACAATGGGAGTATCAAAGGGCTCAGCCGTTTGTTAAGGAGAACAACACAGAACGGGTTATTTCCAAATATTAGAGAAGTAGGATGACTCATTCAGTATTAACCACCGGTGTGTTATCTTTAGAAATGTCTTCCCTTTGGTCCATCAAGCAGCTGGATCTGTCAGATCCCAAAATGCGTGCGATCACCGAGCTGTGGTCCCAGCTTTCATGCTCGCTGTGCCCTCGTAATGGAGCAAACCGTCCGAGTCTCACCTCATGCACATACGGATGCCTTTTCTTTTCCCTGCCCTGTGCTGTCACCTGTCGTATAAGGGGTGTTCATCTGGCCACAGGTGTATCCTGGGTCCTTTTACGTTTCCGGCACTTTGTAATTCACCCGAGGAATTCACCCATCCGCTTCCTCATTCATTCCATAACTATTTACTAGAGGGATGACAGCTAGTTGCTTTGAACAAAGAGCCTCTCTCTGAGCTCATGGGTGTGAATGTGGCTGCACCGTGCCTGGCACATAGTAGGTGCTTCAGTGAGTTTTTTTAAAAAGCACTCGGTTCTTGGTGGGGCTGGATCACATTCTCAAGCCTTTGGGCCAGACAGACTTGCCTGGCTGAAGCACTTGGCTACTTTCTTAAGCAGAGTACGTAGAATATAACTTAGTCTTTTCCTGAAACTTCAAAACCATCATTTGGAGCATCACTGCCTGTGGAATGAGTGTCACCTTCGTTTTATTGGGACATACGGGGCTCTTTGCCTGAAATAAGTTCAGAGGCTGTCTTTGTGGCTCTTGCGTTTGATTTTTATAGTTTGTTTCCTTCCTGGCAGTGAAACTGTGGGATGCTTATTTCCTTTTCTGTCAACATGTCTCTTTGTGATAATAAGTGTCTTACATTTATTTAGCATATTTCATATAGGCATTCTTTTATTTAGTCCTTACATCCGCTCTGCAAGTTAGATAGGATCATCTCCAATTTGCTGATTAAAAGAGAGGAAGAAAACCCTGAAGCTTTTAAGAGCTAAGTCAAAGACCACATGGATATCGAGGGGGCGGTGGGACTCAACCGGGTCCTCTGACCCCCAGCCTGGGCTCTCCCTGGGCCGGCTCCAGCACCTGCTCCCTGGGGCTGGTGAAGGTGGGGTGTAAAATGACGGGGTGAAGGCCCTTCGAGGAGAGGGTTGAGATTCAGCACACAGGCTTCGTGACCTCTCTTTATTGGCTGTTCACAGACCTTTTCTTCTTTTTCTGTGCTGTATCAGCAAGGAGGGTGAGTAGCAGGTAGGGTTGCCAGGTTTAGCAAAAACAAAAAACGAAAAAAAGCAAAGAAGAACAAGATAAAGATAATAACATGACCACTTAGAATTTCGGATAAAAAATAATTTTTCTTTTTTTTTTAATTTTATTGAAGTAGAGTTGATTTACAATGTTGTGTTAATTTCTGCTGTACAGCACAGTGATTCAGTTATACATATATATACATTCTTTTTCATATTCATTTCCATTATGGTTTAGTTCCCTGTGCTCTGCAGTAGGACCTTGTTGTTTATCCAATCCCAACACAAGGTTCCAGGTTCTCTATGTAATCGTTTGCATCTGCTCATCCCAGACTCCCACTCCATCCCTCCCCCACCCCACCTCCTTGGCAACCACAAGTCTGTTCTCTATGTCTGTGAGTCTGTTTCTGTTTCATAGATAAGTTCATTTGGGTCATATTTTAGATTCCACATATAAGTGATATCACATGATGTTTGTCTTTCTCTGTCTGACATACTTCACTTAGTATGATAACCTCTAGGTCCATCCATGTTGCTACAAATGGCATTATTTATTTCATCCTTTTTTATGGCTGAGTAGTATTCCACTGTATATATGTACCACATCTTCTTTATCCATCCCTCTGTCGATGGGCATTTAGGTTGCTTCCATGTCTTGGCTCTTGTAAATAGTGCTGCTATGAACGTGGGTGTGTGTGTATCTTTTCTAATTATGGTTTTGTTTGGGTTTATGCCCAGGAGTGGGATTGCTGGAACATATGGCAACTCTATTTTTAGTTTAAAAAATAACTTTTTAGTGTACGTATTTCCCAGGTAATATCTTATAAGGGAAGGACATACTTATAAGGAAAGAATTACTTTTTGCCTGTCTAAGATTCACACCTAGCTTGTGTCCTGTGTCTTACCTGCAGCCCTAAAAGCAGAGCTCGTGCTGCGTGTGGGGTCTTGGTACAGCAGTGATGGACGTGCCCTGAGTGAGAGCGGAGCTGGGAATGTAAATGGGCGGGTGTTGCAGAATCTATGCTGTTAGTCAGATAACGCTTCCTGGGCAAGAGGAGCTTGAGCCACTGTTTACCCGGCAGTGGGGCAGTGGTTTGCCAGCTGGAGAAGGAGCTTCTTAAGTGAAAAAAGACAGCAAACTGGCAAAGGGTGAGGCTCAAACCAAATGAGGGTCAGCCACTTCGACTGAAGGAAAGTGACGTTTCCGGCCTGATGCAGTGATCACTTGGGTCCCTCCCACACGCCCCAGTCCGTCTGACAGTGATTGCCGAGAATCTTGGGTTCCCTCAGGCAGCAAATTTAAGGAGCAACCTGCCTTAAAGATGGAGTTAGGTTTCTAACGACACCTTCCAGGAAGTCCAGGATTTCTTGGAATCTAGGAGATTCTTGAGACCTCACAAGTCCTGCTTTAAGGCTGATTGCTACCAGCTATTAGGGCGTTTGCCCGGGAAGATCCCAGGTAAAGGAGATTTCTGGACGCGCTGACCACTGCTAACTGCCGGCCCATTAAGTGGAGCGACGCCTTCGTGGGGCGCCCCCTCCAGGTGTGTGAGCGTCTCAGTGTGGCCCACACCGTGGGTCCCGTCCCACGCACAGGAGCAGGGAGGCGCCGGGTGCCCCGTCTGTGTCTCAGTCCCTCCTTCCTCTTGCGGCTGGTCTGGGTTACAGATCAGGGACCAGGGGGCTCCCGGGTGGAGTTTACATGCAACTCACTTTCCCTGAGTGCCTGTTACGGCAGATGCGTGTGACGATGCCCTGCCGCCCGCCTCCCTCTGCGGCCCCAGTGCCCACAGGGCATCCTCTCGGGGGACACGGGGACAGAGGAGGGCTTTGCAGGCGTCTGGGAGCAGGGGTGACGCGCAGACCATGGGGCCGCGTCACAGGAGACCCAGACACAGCCCTCGGGTGCTGCGGGCTCAGCAGCTGCCTTGCGGGAAGGTCCCCGCCGAGCCCCTCGGGGGCCGAGGACAGCGGCTGTTATCCAGCCGGTTCTGAAGTATTTTACTCGTGTAAGTGCTTAGGCAAACCCTACACCTGTGTTACCTGTAGTCACATAGGTAACCTTCATCAGTGGCTCTGGGAAGCAGATCCTCTCACTGTCCCCATTTCACAGACGTGGAAACCGAGACACAGGGCCGTTGAGGCGCGTCTGGAAAGTAGCAGAGCTGGGTTTGAGCCCTCTGCTTCACCTTGAAGCCGGCGCTCTTCTGCTCCCCGCGGGCTGGTCTGGACTGGCCACCAGAAGCCGTTCCTCCCAGGACGGTGACCTTGGGGTGTCTGAGTCATGGTGTGACCTCTGCCTGAGGTCCTGAGAGGGTTAGGCTGCTGGGACCTCCACGGAGCCCCTCTTTCTCCTTTCCTCGTTCTTCTGTGCCAAACCCAAGGTCCCAGACCTGGAGGAAGGAAAGGGGAAGCCCCCCCCAGGCCCCCAGCACAGGAAACCCGCAGTCACCCCGACACGGCTGAGTGTGTGAAGGGCCACGTGTGACCACCAGACTCAGGAGCGTTTAGGAGGTACCGCCTGCCTCTGTCCGGCCAGGGCCACTGAGGGCCCCCAGGGGTCTCGGGGAGCCCACCCTCCTGGGCTCTCGGGAAGCGTCCTGAGATGCTGCTTCCTGAAAGGCAGCGGCGTGGCTTGGCTGTGTTCACGTGTGTGTCTGTGCCTGCATGCGTGCGCCTGTGTGTGGGCCCATGTGCTCCACCCCTCCCCCAGCCTGGGACCGCTCACGTCTCCCAGGCCCTAGAGGAAATGCTCCCGACAGCGGGTTTGCTGTTTTTCACATCTGTGACCCCAGGAGGAGAGGCTGGCACGGGTAGGATGGCGGCCCAGCCCAGCGCCTCGGCTTCCCTGAACACCCGTTCCTCCAGAGCCCGCTGCAGCCATCCGGGGACGCCTCTGTCCCCTTCAAGGGGGCGGGGCGCAGGCTGGCCGGTCTCAGCAGCGGTGGCGGGCCCCTCCCAGTGAGCGGGGTCCCCCGTCCTGCCTGCCCCCCTTGTGCTGGTCGCCCCCTGAGTCCTTCCAGGGCAGAGACCCGGCCTGGCTGCCTCCCTTCCCGGCGGGACCTGCCAGGTGTGTGCGGTTGGCCCGCGGGAGGGACTGTGGCCCTTTCCCAGCCCCCGCCGTGAGGAGGAGCCAGCCCTGTGGCCGCGTCCAGGTCGTCTCCTGTCGTTTCCACGTCAGCCGGCATCTGGGTGCTGGGTGCGCTCACGGACTCCTGAAGGCGGCAGGGCCACAGGCTCACCTGTGGTGTAGACGCTTTGGGAGAGGCCCTGCCTGCGGCCACCCTGCCACCGATGTCAGAGGCTCCGGCCTGACGCCCCTGACCTGGTCAGCAGGTGCCCCCCAGCACCAGAGAATCCGGACGAGGGGGCTCGGGAGCCCAGGGCCGGCCTCGCGGCCCCTCCCGAACCCCGAGCCCACCCAGGCCCGGCCTCCCCCTGCCCGGTTCCATCCAGCCCCACGTGCCCGGCGGTGCTCCCCCCGGGGACAGCGCCCCGGCCCCGTCCTGCCCAGTGCGTGGCCTGTCTGCTAGGCGCGGCCTGACTCACAGACGTGTCAGCTGAGACGTCTGGCTTTACCCCAGTGCAGCACGGCCGCCCGTGTCCCCAGAGCCACACCATCCCTCCCTGTCTTCCGGATGCCCGGCAGCTGCTCGGTCAGGACGCGGGCAGGGCGCGCACCCCCGGTCAGATGCTCCCCGTGGGTCGCCCAGACCCACGGTGGGCCTTCGCGGATGCCCTCCTGGGACGCGGCACTGTGCGGCCCTGTCGCCCCCTCGTCCCCGGCTGCCTGAGGCTGTCGGAAGGTCTGCATGGTGAGAACTCACGTGACAGGCCCTCTGGGAATGCAGCTCCTGTAATTAAATTCTTAGGTTAAAAAAAGTCTTCATCAATCATACGAAGCAGGCTGCCTGCACTTGATGAGTGTGGGCCTGCGGGAGGTTTGGTAAAAAGGTCTGGGGACCTTTGCAAGACGCCGGGATTCCCTCTCCTACTGCTGTTTCCCCACCTTTGCCACCAGGAGACTCATTCCCCATCCTGCGGGGTTGCTGGGTACCCCAAGGGCCACTGAGCTGGCGCCAGACTCTTTGTTGGGGGTCAAGTCCGTGGACACCCGAGTGTCAGCCTGGCCCTCGGGCGTGACGTGGGCCCTGAGGGCCGTGGGCCTCTCTGAGCCTCAGTGTTGCCCGTCGGTGAACAGGGTAACCATGTCCTCACTGCCTGTCTCTGAGCAGTGGCCAGTGTCAAGGGAGACTGTGAGACAAGCGCCTTTTCAACACACGGAAGGGACTGAGGGGCGGAGTGCCGGGTGCCGGCGGGAGATCCCGAGCGGGAGAGGGAGGACCAGGTCCCACGGCTGGGATGTCGGGGGCTGTGGTCCCGGGGGAGCTGAGCCCTGGCAGGTGGGCGGGATCTCCGAGGGGGCCGAGGACCCTGCACAGGCAGCCAGCCCGGAGTCTCCCCAGCCGGAGTCGGCCTGGGGAGTGGCCCTGGTGTCTGAACATTGCGAAGGGGCAGGTGGGGGCCTGGGTTTCCTTGGCTCAGCCCCTGCATCCCCACCGCGTCTCCTGCAGATACGTGTCTGCACTGCCGCCTCGATGACCCTCCCGGGAAGAGGTCCCCGTGCTCAGCACCACGGCCCGGAGCTCTGGGAAGGGCCGGGCTCACCGCGGACCGGAGTGCAGAGGGCCTGCTCTGAGCACAGCAAAGCCCAAAGGGTCCCAGGGAGGAGGTGGTCCAACCGTCTGCCCTGGATGTGCCGACGGGCCCCCAGTGGTGAGGGGTTAGGGAGCCCACGCTGGTCTGGTCTGGAGGGCGTCCTGGAGGGAGCACAGCAGGAGCTGAAGAGCGGGGAGGGAGGTGAAGCAGGCACAGGGCCGGGATGACAGGCTGTCTTGGGGACTGTGAAGGGCCCCGCCTGGCTGGAGCAGAGCCGGGTGGAGGGGAGCATCCCCCGGGGCTGCAGCCCTTGCATCTTTGCTCCCCTTGCCTGAGCCGCTGTGGAAGCCGGCAAAGCAGGGAAAGGAGAGTAGGCCCCCTTGTGTCTCCTCCAGCATCTCGGGGGGGCTCTCCAGCCGCCTGCCTGGACTTGGATAAGCCCGGTGCTTCTTCAGAAGAGCAAGCAAAGCTGCCAGCCGGAGACACAGGGCGCTGCGCACTGGGAGGTCCTTTCCAGACGTTGGTGGGGTGGGGGCTGTGTTTGAAAGGGACTGAGAATCTAGTTAGTGCTGAACTCAACGCAGCTAGACCCGCCCCTTCCTGCCCTCCCTCTTCTCAACCACGAGGCTTCTACCCATCCCGCCGTCCTCTCCGTGGGGTCTGGAAAACACGAGGCCGTTTTGCCGGGGTGTTTTAAGCCATCTCTGGAATGAGATCTCTTTTGCTCACTGACTGGAACCCAAATTGGACAAGATTGGAACCGGAGCTTTCCTTCTTGTCAGTATCAGCATTTCTGTTCCATCCGGAATGTCCTGCTGTTCCCCAGCTCTCCTCCCTGGCCTTGAGTGGATCTGAAATTACAGGAGAAGTACCTGCAAGGAGAAAGGAGTCAGCCTGTGTTTGTTTTCTCCTTAAAAAGGAAAACACAGCTACATACACCGCACTTCCCCAGTGGACGTTACCATAGTCACACCTGAAACATCCTCGCCCGTGTGTGCACAAATGGACATGTGCCACGAGCCAAGGTGACAGGTGATACCTCATCTCAGGCTTTCCCAAAGAGCCGCCCAGCTTCATCGTAGGACAGAAGGGAGCCGCCATCTCCAGAGGGGTGCGGGTCGTCCTACCCCGCTGCCCTCGATGGGGCCGGGGGTGTCCCTCCTGCCCCTCTGTGTCTCTGTGTCTCTGTCCCTGCCCCATCTTCAGTACAGCCAGCGCAGAGAGAGATCCACACACTCGTATTCTGCTAACATTTCTTGGCATATAATTACATCGGCTCTTTCAAATCTCATTACAACCCTTTCCGTTTATTGGACCCAGAGATGAAGGCTAAGATCTACAGGCTTTGTCAGGGACACATTTAATGAGTGAGCAACCGTCCCAAGAACTAGCTGTGGTCTCCAAATTCAGCGCCCAGAGTCTTAGGAACGTGTAACTGATAAACGCCAGTTTCGCTGGGAAGACCAAAACAGCACCTAAGAAAGTATTCAAAAAGAGAGGAGAGCTAAATTAGGAGATACTTTCTGGAAGCTGCACCGTCGGGGCGACCACAGGCAGTGGGCGGGTGGTGGGGATGAGCGGCACCCTCGCCCACCTGGCGGTTCGGTGAGGTCACCTCTCGGGAACTTTCTAGAACCCGATGCCTGCTTTCCAGCTTTGATTATTCTTATCGTAGTCTCAAGAAGGTGCTGCATCCCTTAAATATCTTCTCCCAAGGGAATCAGTGCTGATGATGAAGGGTGTCTCTGTCACCAGGGTTACGGACGACCCACCCGCCCCTCGCATCCCTCTTTCCATCTGGCTCTGTTGCCGAGTCCCAGCGTCCTGGCCAGCGTTCCATCCCTGGGGACCGCTGCTCGGCAGTCCTTCCCGGCTCGCTGGTGGGCCAGCCCCATAGACCTGCCTTCTTTGTTATTAGCAAGTGCCCAGAAACTTTTGGGGTGTGTTGCCATGGCGATGATGGAGTCGTCCTTGTACCCCTTTCCTTAGACTTTCTTGAGCAACCTGCCCTCTTTCCAGATTGCTGTGATGCTGCAGGTTTCTTAAATTAATCCTGTCAAAATAGCCTTCGAATACTTTTGGAGCAGGGATTTTTTTTTTTTTTTTTTTAATATCACAAGACACAAACCGTTCAAGGGAAGAACTGGGAACAAAGACATGTGGGGAGGGCTGAGGGGGCTCGGAAAGCATTAGGAGGAGAGCGTGCACGTGACGGATGGGCTGGGGGAGGGACGGCGGATGGGGGGGTCCTGGGAGGAGAGCGGGCTGGCAGGTGACCCAATAACAGGCGTCGCATCCGTGGAGGATCCGGGTCTGGGGGCTGGCGATTAGCCAGGCCCCCATCCCCGCGTGAGGTGGCAGTAGGCGAGCATGAGTCTGCAGGGGGTGTGGTGACCTTAGAGGAGGGCCCCAGGAGCTCCCCCCAGGGTCTCCCCACACGCGGCGGTGAAGGAACCTTGTCTGTGAACCAGCTGGCCCACGGGTCCATCACTGTCCCCACATCAGGGCCTGGCCAGCAGCACCCACGTCCCCCGGGCCCGCCTGGATCTCCTAGTTTGGAACCTTGGGAGGTAGGGAGGGAGGGAGGGACGGAGGTCCAGGAGTCTGACTTTAACAGATTCCCCCCCGAAGGCGGCTCACGCTTGGCTCACTGAGAACTGAGGGCCGGTACCTGGAGAAACAGAAGACTCTGCCCCAAATCCCTCTTGTTCTCCCGTCAGCATCCTCAGCTCTGTCACCACCCACCAGCCTTTCTGGGCACCCTCCAGGGTCCATGCTGCCCCCGGCCCACGTGGACCACCCGACGGCGCCCGGCCCGCTCAAGCATGAGCTGGGAGGTGCCACGTTTGTCCTCCATATCTCGGGACAGCCACTGGGCCCTGGGTGGCAGTCTTGGGGAGTGTCCACACCGGGAAGCCCCTCGATATGACTCCCCACACCTCCGCTGGTCTTGGGACCAGAGTGGAAAGAGCCTGGGAGTCGAGCTGCATCTCTGCTCCTGGAGCTGCTGAGCCAGGGCCTCTGACGCCTCTGCCCTCCTTTGTGCCCCTGCTGGCTGTTTGAGGAATTGCAGTGCTTGGAGAGACCTCAGACTCTGTGCAGAAGTTCATAGATGAACATTTAAACTCCAGTGATGTTTTTCTTTGTGTCACTTGTCTTGAGGGGTTGGGACAAGTAGGAAGATACACCATGTCCCTGTCTCCATTGGCTCGACCACACGCCAGCCTGCCGTTCACCACACTGACCACAGGCAGGCTTTCCTTCACTTGGTGGCAGCGTACCAACTACATATCCTGGTCTTTGGCCTTGGAACAGTTTTTGTATGTTTTTAATGTGGAGCCTAGAATCAAGTGTGCTGTTCATGGGGAGAATAGGAATGTTGTGGGGGGGGGGGAGGGATCATTGTTTCGTGGCCTTATTTGCTTTATCCCTGCTGAGTTCCAGACCGCAGTGGTATTAGGAAGAGAGGCAGAAAGGGAGGGAGGGAGGAAGGAAGGAAGGAAGGGAGGGAGGGAAGGAAGAAGGGAGGAAGGAAAGAAGAGAGGAAGGGAGGAAGGCCTCCAATGGAAATTATTAACTTTGCTTTTGAGCTATTGAAAACCAGGCACACCCTGATACTTAAAAAATAATAATAATGAAATTATAGTGTAAGAAAAATTTCAAGTTGTGTACCCCAGCACCTGATCTGGCTTTCCTCTTGAGCAGCTGAACCCTGATTTCCATCTGGGCACATTGCTTTGTAGGCTAAAAAGACCAGATTTTCCATGTCCTGTAAGGCTTGGTGATAACTTCTGACGAATGAGAGATAAAAACTGTATGTGGTAATTTAATGACAGCTCCTTAAAGGGAAGAGTTAAGCCCTTTTTCTTCCCTCCTTGCTCTTTGCTGCTTCCCGGAATGCAGTTGTAATGGCTGGAGTTCTGGCAGCCATGTTAGACCATAAGCTGGAAGCCAGGCCTTGAGGTCAGTGAAGCAGAACGATGAGAGCCTGGGCCCCGATAGCCATGCAGCTGCCGCCCCAGCCTACCTCCCTTTAGGTGGCTTTGTCTGAGAGAAGAATAAAGTCACTATTATTGTTTCATTTTTACAGCTGAACCACATCCTAATGGTTACACATGGGTTCCAGGTGAACTGGCTTAGATGGTCAGAATGAAGGTCAAAGGCAACGGGCAGACTGGATAGCAATGCCACAGCTGAACTGTCTGCGCAGTAGACCTTTGACATGACAGCACAGGAAAGGGCACAGATGGGGTGACATCCAGCTCTGCCTCTGATTAACCATGACCTTGGCCAAGTTTCCATTTCCTCTCTTGTAAATTAGAATAATAATCTCTACCTCACAGGCTATTCATAAGTATTAGATGTCCTATTTTTAAGGTATCTTATTTAGTGCCTGGCTCATTGTGCATGTTTAAAAGTGGTGGTTCTGCGTGTGTGTGTGTGTGTGTGTGTGTGTGTGTGTGTGTGTCCCTCTGGCCCCAGGCACTGCGCTAGCTCTGGGGGTAGGGAGCTGAGGGCAGGACGCCCACTGCTGCTTACAGGCTGGTTGGGGGAACTTAGTGTCAAAGCCAGGGCTCGAGCGTAGAGTATGTGCACGTCTGCGTGCTGCGGTGTGGGCTCAGGGGTCTCTTAGAGCCTGGGTGCCCGCCCCTCCCTCGTCCTCTGGATCCTACTTGTTTTCATGGCACACTGACATCCTTTCTCTTCCGTGGAGCGATCCAAGCTGTTCCTGCCACTCCTTGACATTGCACCGAGTTTATTTCAAGATGGCACCATTCAGGGCTTAATTTAGTGTCCTCCCTGAGGTGTGTGTGTGTGTGTGTGTGTCTGTCTGTCTGTCCATCCTCTGCAGCTGGACTGTTATCTTCTGGAAGGCAGAGACCGGTCTTGTAATGCTTTTTGTGTGGAATATATGGTGGGTACTCAGTCCTGTTCTTGAGAAAGTGGAGTTTTACAGGTTAAGCATGTTTGTTTCTACATGAGCCTTGTCCGGCCTGTGGCCCTTCTCTCGCTCCTGCGGCTGCAGACATGTGATGGGCGGGAGGGAGGGCTGAGCAGGGCTGCCGGCCCGGGCAGACTTGGGGCGGGGGCCTCTTCCTCCCCAGGTGTGAATCAGGTGGTAAGAGGTGGTTTCTCACCCTCTGAAAACCTCTGCATAACAGAAGTCGCTTCGTGAAAGCCCTCCCAGTGGCTGGAAGGCGCTGTTAGTCACACATGATGATGGCCTCGGGGGAGCAGGTGTCTGGCGTTGGAGATGACCTGTCTTCTTCTATCAGGAGCGAGTTCTTGAAACCCCACGTCTTTGCACCTTGGCTCTCTGGGGGCCACAGCCCTCAGCCCAGGAGCCGCCCCAGCTTCTTGCCTCCTGGTCGTGCCCTGTCACTGGCTAATTCTTAGCCCCGTCTGTCCCCAGGAGTTCCCGTGCGGCCAGGCGACCAGCCGCCTTGGAGGGCCTCCAGCTCTCCTGGAAATCCCCCCTCTGCTCCGATGATGTGCTGGCAAGATCTTGGAAAACACTAGAACGATCCTTTTCCCTCTGCAGCATTCCTATCTTCCTGGTTTTGTGAAACCCACACTATTTTGAGCTGGCTCACTAATGCCATAGCCCATTCTGCATAACTCACCTACCGGTGCTCACGGGAATGATCAGAGCTGTCGGAGGACACATGACCCCGGCTCCTCTCCCTTCCACTGGGCTCGTTCACACATGCCCAGCCTATATGCGGTCCTCCCGCCACCCTCCCAGCCTGCTGTGTCCTAGCCTTCTCTGTCGGCCTTCCTTCTGGGGGCGACCTCTGAGTAAGAAGGACCATGATGTGTATGTAGGAGGTCATGGACGATACCCTGGGGGCCGTTGCAGCCAGGGGGCGTCCTCGTCCTCCTGGGCTTCTTGGTGAGAGAAGAGGTGAGGGGTTTGTGCGGATAAAGAGGGTCTGTGCGTCCCTGGGAGCTGCCACTGAAGGGGGTGCAGAGGAAGCTCAGACAGCAGTCAGGCCCACCGCCCTCTCGGAGCCCAGCTGCCATGGGACTCGGGGCGCTGAGAGCTGGGACAGCAGAGAGTGCGGACCAGTCCTGGCCTCCTCCAAGGACAGCCCTGACTTTCAGCCAGCTGTCCCAGCCCCCGGCCCAGGGTCCGTGCTCCCACGCTGAGTCCTCAGACCTTAGTCAGAGGTGAGATCAGAGTAAAGGCTGACGGCCCCTTTTAGCTCTTTTTCTCCCATAATTGGTGTGCTTCTGAAGGTCTCTAGGTGAATGATGTAAGATCTATAGTAGAATAATGCATGTAAGAAATGTTCATGCAGCAGGGGGAAATGCAGCGTTTACAGGCATCTCTCGTCAGTGCCTCAAGCCTGGGCAGTGAGCGTCATTTACAAGGTGCATCTCAGTGGGAGCGGTTGGCGTGACCGTGGATGTGAGTCCCCCATTATCTTGTAAACCCGTAAACCTGAGTGCGGGGGCCCCACTCAGGCTTAGCGAAGAGGAAGAGGAAGGAACATGACTTACGTTATGGGAATGCGCCACAGGCTGCCTGTGTACACAATGGTCTGAATAATGATTTCTTTACTACAGTTCATAAAATAGGTGCAGAAGCAAAATAGTCTCGCTTCTGCTAGACGTCTCATTTGGTTAAAAAGCAGAGCATTTAAACGTACTCCCGCCGTGGGCTCTGGGAGTTCCAGCCTCAGAGAGAAAGGGGAACAGGACCAGATGGCCGAGCTGGACCCCGAGCAAAGAGTGGCCGGTGGGTGAGGCCATCACAGGCGGGAGTGGCCGGTGGTCTTGGGCTCCCGCTCCCATCAGGAGAGACTGTTCCGCGCAGCGCAGCCCACAGCCTCTGGGAGAGGATGCTCTGGGACATGCAGAGAGGAAAGCGGTCTGGTGACTCCGTGAGTCTCTGGAAGGAATGCTGGCTCAGGAGGAGCCAGTCCAGCAGAGGCTTGTGGAGACGCAGAGACCACGGGGGCTCCTGCAACAACGGCAGGAGGTGGGGGGCTCAGCCCCCAGCAGGGAAGATGCCTCTGGCTAGAGCACACAGCCAGAACGTTGCGGAGGAGCTGGACGACGGGTACACGTTCAGCATCAGCCTGTCGTAGAGGGTTGAAGTCTGTCTCAACCGATCCTCCCCTGAATAGTGGACGAACCTCATGACGTTTCCCTAGAGCTACTGATGTGAGCTCAGTGAAACGACGCAACAGCTGCAGGGACCTGACAAGCAAACATTTTTATTTTCCCAGGTCCGGAGGCTCGACAAGCTTACGCTCAACAAGCGTAAGCTTACTCCCTGGCAGACCCTTAGAACAGATTCCCTGAGAGATGGCACATCTGTGCTTTAGGAAGAAATCAGTAATTTTAGGAACACATCAGATTAGCTGGATTTTCTTTTTGTGTGGGGTTACTAGGCTTAGCTCAAAAGAATTCTTAAGAGAGCGTTGGTTTCAATAAGGCATTTAGGAAAATCTATCATGATTTCTTTGTGAAAAATATAGAGAAATAGGTTTGTAATTGATTGGCCAACTCTGATCAAAGAATGTGGATTAATAGATCAATGTCAGTCTGGAGCGAGGTCTCCAGTTCAATGCCAGGGGCTCACGTCTGGTCAACAGTCTACATTGAAACTGCAGAAAGGAAACATCCAATTTGTTGAAGACACAAAGTTGGGAGAGATTAGTGATGCCATGAAGAGAAAAAAAAATATTTAGAAGATCCATACTGGCTTCTTAAAATGGCAGGAGACCAAATCCGCTTGATATGCTTCCTAAAAACTTCCAAATAAAACACCCATACGTATACAGGCGAGTTTTACATTGGCAATCACGTTGTACATTACGGATCAATCAAGAGCATACATCAAAGAACAAGTGGAAAAAAAAAAAAAAAGAACAAGTGGACTTCTCACCACGGAATGGATGGATTGAGAGGCACATTCCTGGCCTGCATTCCACACATGTGCCAGCTGACAGCCCCCCAAGAACTGGATTGTTAAATAAGATGTAATTCAGATGGAAAGATATTATAAAGACATGAAGATATAAGGTCTCCGAAAACACACCATTCCTGTCTTCCTCCTGAGACAGTGAATCAATTAATCCTTAATGTTTCTTGAAATGAATCAAAATCAAGGACTCTGGGATGGTATAAAATGGACCAATAGTGAACTTGACCCCAGTTAAATTGAGCCAGGGCATAATAATTAAGAGAACAAGCTCGGGGATCGGAGACCAGCAGCTGAGTCCCAGCTCTGCCCCATACTGACTGTGGGACTGTCAGCAGTTATTTAATGTCTACAAACCCCACTGAAAAATGGGATTTCTATAAGGATTATGTAGAAAAAATAGGTTAAGTGCCTGATGTGGTTCCTGGCACATAGCCAGTACCCAATACATTATAGTTCTTATCGATCCTATTAATAGTATAATTATTTTTATTTATAAATTTATTTATTTATTTTTGGTTGCGTTGAGTCTTCGTTGCTGCATGTGGGCTTTCTCTAGTTGCGGCGAGCGGGGGCTACTCTTCGTTGTGGTGCGCAGGCTTCTCATTGTGGCGGCTTCTCTTGTTGTGGAGCACGGGCTCTAGGTGCATGGGCTTCAATAGTTGTGGAACACAGGCTCAGTAGTTGTGGCTCGCGGGCTCTAGAGCACAGGCTCAGTAGTTGTGGCACACGGGATTCGTTGCTCTGCAGCGTGTGGGATCTTCGCGGACCATGGCTCGAACCCGTGTCCCCTGCATTGGCAGGCGGATTCTTAACCACCGTGCCACCAGGGAAGTCCCCCTATTAATATTATTAATAAAAATAACCATGTTAACTCTGGTTACAAAATAGAAATTAGAAGTTATTTTTAAATACTGTACTCTTTTGAGAAATAATTACATGATAAGAAACTGTACATATAATACCAGATTAAATTAATAATGACAAGGAAATGGTGCCAGAAAAAAGTATTTAAAATACATTAAATATACTTGTCTTCATGAGGGGAGCCATGCGCTACGGTTCTGTTTGGACTTCTTGAATTATAGAGGTTTCTGTGGCATTTGTATGTAATAAACATAAAGATTAAAAATCAGGTTTTCTACTTTCAAAACATCAAGAGGCTAAAATATAGTCTATGAAACAAAAAAATGAGAAAATAAACATGCACAAAAATATCCAGAACCATAAAACAAAATGGCAAAAGTAGGGGTCAAACCTATCAACTGTGGTAAAATATTTAAGTGGGTTAAATGCCCTTATCATTAAAAGTCTAAGACTCTCAGATTTAAGTTAAAAAATAAAATCCAAGCATATTCTGCACAATAGACACAGTAAAATCAAAGTGATGCAGAAAGCCTAGAATAAGATTAATGTTAATTAATTTAGGAAACAGTGTAAGAACAGACTTGATAAGTATGTCAGGGAGCCAGTGCTAGGAAATAAAAACTAGGTGACCTCTGGAAAGGTTAGAAATAAAAAAAAAAGAAAATAAAGTTAATAATGAACCATGGCATATACAAAGGAGACGTCCAGGTTAAGAGAGTGAATGCTCAGAAATTTGAAAATCTCAATGACAACTTTCTGGGAAAATATAAATTTTAATTTTAGATAATTTGTTCCAAAAAGCAGGAAAAGATTAAAGCTAAAATCTTATTTAGTAAAAGTAGCATTATCCAACAAAGATGTCACACACACACACACACACACACACACAAATTTATGACAGTCTTACATATGGACACGGATGAAAAATAACTGAATCCAATGGATTCACAATTAGGTGGAATGTAGCCAGTGAACTCAAGGACTATTTGATATTGGGAAATTTATTACTATAACATATCATATCTGTAAATCAACTAAAAAATAATGCCACATGTGAAAAATCCAATATCCATCTCAAACAAAACTCTTAATATATGCTTAAAATAGAACGATTTTCTACTGTGATACAGAACATCTGTCTTAAACCAACAGTGAACATTTAGTGGTGAACTCAGGAGGCCTTTCCTTTAAACTCGAGAACGAGGGAGGAATGGGGGCTGGAACCAGTGATAATTATCCTTGTGGTAAGTCTAGAAGATGCAACAAAGCAGGAAGTGGAAAGGAAGAGACAAAATTGTCAATATTTGCATACAAGGTGATCATAGGCTTAGAAAATCTAACTGGAAATGGTAAGGACTAATAAAAGCACTCAGACAAGTGGCTGGATATCACATAAATATTTTAAAAAATCAATGGCTTTTTTGTATATCAAAAATTAAGTACACGCGAATACATGACACAATTAGAGTTAACTGAAAGACACAGAACAGTTTGAATAAATGGAAACATCATATTTCTATAGGAAATATTGCACATTTTGAAGATGTCAAATCTTTCCAAATTAATTCATAACTTTAAATAATTCCAATCAACAGCCCAGGGTGGGTTTTTTTTTGCAGGGGAAGGAAATGGGAAGAAGGAGGTACTTGGCAAAAATAATGACAGAGTTTATCTGGAAGAATAGGTAGGCAGAATTTACCAAGAAAAACATGTGAAGAATTCTAGGGAGGAGAGGGTCCTCTCCTGTATAAGACAATGAATGTATCACTCTAGTTAAAGTCATATGGGTAAAGGAACCCACAGGGAGAGCAATGAAACAAAACATGTAGGAAGCAAAGTCTAGTGACGATATTTGCTGGTGTACAGAAGAAGATTTTTGAAGAGTGTCCAAAATAACCTTGTGTGCAGTAGCACCATTTTAACGGTGGAAGGGCAGAGCCCTAAAATAGGGCATCAGTTCAGAGACAGAAGAAAATTTGCACCTCCTGTTGCATCTCCAATGTGACATATACCATGTACCAGAAAACAAAACCTCTTTCCCCTTACTCAATTAGTTTGAAATTATCTCTAATTCAACTACAGTAAAAAGAACTTTAAAACGTTTCTCCAAAAAGATGAAATTAGGGTGTGTCTTTTTTAGGTGCAAACATGGCTCTTTAGAACCTGCTCATGTGATAAGGGAAGCAGTAAAGCCCAGTGAAAGAGGGATGAGGTTAAGGGGCTGGATTGCTAAGTATGGGGAAAAAATAACTTTACATACCTACCTTATACATTTAGCCAGAACAAATTACATATGGATTAAGGAGTTACATGTAAAATAATAATTATCCATAAAAATTGGGGGAAAATGAATAATTAACTGCTCTCACAATTAGAGAGGACTTGTAAAACATCAAATTAATAGGAGAAAAGACAGGGAAAGATTGAGATTCAACTCATAAAAATATAGAACTTTTACACACAGAAAAATGACAGAAAACTTTAGAAAGCAAAAACAAACTGGGAAAACATTTATTTTTAGAAAATGATAGAACAGGGTCAATATTTCTGTTGCATAAGGAGATCTTTAAAAATCAATAAGAGAAACATTCACAGCCCCATTAGAAAACTGGGCAGAGGGCATGAACAGATCTATTCATAAATATAAACTACACGTTCATCAATATATATATTTTAAAAATCAGCTTCACTAGTGAAAGAGAAATGCAAATTAAAACAAGATACCACTTTTCACTTATTATATTGCCAAAATTTAGTTAAAAAATAATACATTAGCAAGTTTTGGTGAAATGGGCTCTTATGGTAGAAATAGAAAACGTATAACCTTTCTGGAAACAGTTTAGTAATATATATCAAGGTCTTTGAAATGTTCCTATGCTTTTACCAATAATTTTCCTTCTAGGAATCTAGGCTAGAAAATAATTATGCAAAGATTTATATTTACGTACAATGATGTTCATTGCAGCATTATGTATAACAGCCAAAAAAAAATTGAAAATAACCTAAGATCAAAGGGGAACGTTTAAATTAATGGTGTTATAATTCATGTGATGAGCTAATAAAAAATATGTTTTTAAAGCTTACAAGTCAAGGTGCTCACTTTACATTAATAGTAGGCTATAAAACATATGGACAGCATAATAACAAAAATTAAAAGGAAAATATAAATGCATAATATCACATTTTCTTTACAGTGTAAAAATAAGTTCAATAGCCTGAATAAAAGCTTTGGACCAAAACTAAGGAGATAAATTTATTATTAGAAATGCAAACTTCTGTGCTCAGGCTCAAAGAATAGAAATGGAAGAGGACTGACTTAATGATTGCGATTAAAAAAACCGAAACAAAATCAGAGCGTTCATTGCCCACAGACTGGGAGGTGTGTGGTAAGGAAGCAACCCTGGGGTTTGCCCAGCTGTGTATGCGGCGTCCAGGTGGGGCGGCTGTGAGGTCAGAGCCCATCTGACGCCTCCAGGGGTCAAGGACAGTTATCTCACCTTGGTCACGTCCCTCGAGGGGACCACCTGGACACCCTGCTCCAGAAGCATCTGTAGAGCGACCTGGCACGTTCCACCCGGAGAGAATATCTAGCAGGAGCACCACCGCCAGTTTCAACAGCAAGAAGGGCTGTTTGTCACAGGAAGAAAAATTAGGCTAATCTGGAGCGGCTTCCGGAAGCAGAAGTGGTTCTCGGGGTGGAGTTCAACAGAGGCTGACTTGAGAACCACGTCGGGCACGGTCCTAAGATCAGCTGTGTCACAAAACGAGCGCTCTTCTGGGGAGCGCTGATCTCGCCGGGACAGCGGGACCTGAACGGCCCCTTGCGGGGTGACCAGAGAGCCTGCGGGGGCAGAAAGCGGCCCAGGAGGCATCAGAAGACCCTTGCTTCCTGCCAGCGGCTCTCAGCCTGGGCTGGGCAGGGCTCAGTGAGGAGCCTGTGAGGGTAGACCGGGCGCCCCCTGTTTGTGATGGGGGAGGTCTGGGGCAGGCCTGAGGCTCTGCATTCCTCACAAGCTCCCGGTGATGTTGAAGCTGCTCATCCGGGACCTGCTGGGAGAACCACTGCTTCAGGTCAACAGCAGCAGATCAGGAGGTTCCACTGAGCCCAGGGCTTGCCGATGTGAAAGGCCAGCCACAGTGAACACATAGCGTGTGGGAGGCACATGCTCACTTTCTTACCTGCAACCTTGGACTCTATTGTTGAAATTCTTGGAATTAAATTACAGCCTGCCAGGAGGGCTGGTGATAGGACAGCGCCATCAGCTGTCCAAATAACTTGATCTGGATCATTAAGTCCCTAGGGAAGCAGGGCCTGTGATTTTTTTTCTGTCTGTCTTCAGCTGCTCTTACTTGGGGAGGGGGGTGGGGGGAGTTCATTGTCACTCAGAAACTCGTGAAGGATATTCAGAAGGAAATGACCTCGGGCTTCAGAATGGCCCAAGGTGAGCTTTTTGGGTTTTGTTTTTTTGGTTGGTTGGTTGTTTTCTTTGCCCCAGGAGGAAGCCTTCCTCGGGGCTACCTCGCTGTGATTACAACAGACAGTTTATGACGTGGAAAACCAAGGACAGGGCCCAGAAGTTTGAGGGTGTCCCCAGAGTCTCTGAGCAGTTCTGACGGACGTGTCCACCGTCCGTCATTGTCTCGATTCAAAGGGAGCCTCGCGGACTTGAGTTCGCCGCTCACTGGTGTAGGAAGGATCCACCTGCACCCCACCTCCCCACCTCTGCTGCCCTCTTCCCGAGCTCTGACGTAGAGTGTGAGCAGACTGTGTGCCCGACACACTCCGGAGTCGGTTGCCATGGCACTGGGAAGAATCCGGTTCCTATAGCAACATCAGGTTGACTTGTTACCTTAAGCCTCTGGCAGATCCCTGGCGCTGGCTTATGTGGTCTCGCGTTAATCTGGGAGAGAGGGGCACATGAAGAACTGAAAATCGTTCCATTTCCCTACAATCCACCGGGTCCTTCCTGCCTGCCCTCCTTCCCCCGTATCACCAAAATAATACTACTAATAATAATTACACATGCACTTTCTTTAACCTAAACAATGCACCCTGTTACTTTAATGTCTTCATCAGATTAAGGTGTATTTGGAGGGTCCATTCCTATTCCCCCTTCTAGGACCAGCCCACCATCGTCACACCATCAGCCACAGAGACCCATGTGTGGGCCTCGCGCTGGCAGCTCTGAGCAGGCCCCAGAGGCCCTGCCTCTTCTGCATGAAGCTTCACCCCAGGGGCCCATTAGCAGCGTGAACAACCTGATGGAGAAGCAGCCCCAGAAGAGGAGAGGCAGTGAGTCGTCCGAAGGCCCTTCTGGCCCATCCTCCAAAGAAATGACATGTGGTCCCCGGTCTGCATGGCGTGGGGAGCCGGCCTGGGGCACGTGGAGGGCAGCGTGGGACGTTAACCCAAATCGCGCCCCTCAGGAAGGATGCCTGCTGGCTATGAAAGGCCGTCCCTGAGGGCGGGTCCGGGACCCCCACCATTCGCCCGAGCGCAGGGCAGGTTTCCTGCTTCAGCAGCGCCTGTCACTATCTGTCCGTTCAGCCAGTGTCCCTGGAGCCTCCATGTGCCAGCTCTGCATTCACCCTGAGCAGCAGAAACAGGTTTCCTATCTCCTGGCACCTACATTCTAACGGGGAGACACACAATGAGCAACGGAAGTACCAGGAATGCGAATAGAACAGGGTGATGTGAGGGGGGCGGGGTGGGGGGGAGGTGCTGCAGATTGTGGAGGCAGGAGGTCTTCAGTGGCCATGAGCCGGGTGTCAGGAAGGAGCCTGTCCTGTGATGAGCTGGAGAGAGAACATCCCGGGCAGGACTTGGAGGCCGGTGGTGGGACCGTCTACACTGGGGAAGAGCAGATCTGTCTACACTGGGGGTGAGCAGGGGAGGGGAGGACCGGGCCCCATAGGTGGGGTGTGTTGGCCGTGGGAAGAGGCTGGACTTCGAGGGGTAGATGTGGGAACCGTGGGGAGTTTTTCAGCAGAGAAGCAACAGAGTCAGACTGACATTCTCCACATCCCTCTCGAGTCTGGTGGGTTCCTTTGCCTTTGCCGCGGGGGCGATGGCGGAGAGCGTTGCCGCCTTGCTGCGCCTGAAGGCGGTTTGCAAGTGACGGGTATCCCCGCCTCCAAGCTCAGAAGCAGTCCCGTCTCCTGCCTGGGCAGGTGCACTTTGTCCCTTCGCCCTCCGGGACACCCCCGTTCCTTTTTCATAGAATCCTGGAGCCCCCCGGGGCCGTGCTGATTTCACAGAAGAGGAGCTCAGGCTCCAGGGGTCAGGTGGCCTGGCCAGCATCGCGCTCTGCCTGCAGCCCGGGATTTATTCTTCCTCCCCTTGGTTACTCTTCCCCGCGCCCCTCTGGGTCCTGCCGCCCCTCCCGGCCGTGCTGGGCTTTCCAGCGTTGCAGGGTTGATCACAATGTGTGAGAAATTTGGCCGTCGTTTTTGGTTCCTCCAAGGCTTTTGCTGTGGTGGCAGTCGCCGTTTTACCCTTTTCTGCTTTCTTGTGTTCGTGGCCCCCGCTGGAGCCACCCTGAGTGCTCCGTGCCTGCAAGCCCTGCGCGTTGTCCTGTGACCGGGAACTCCCGACACCTCTGTGGGACAGACAGGCCGACGGACCCGGACACGGCCCTCCAGGCCTCCAGCCTCCACCTCTCCCCACAGGGCGGCCCAGCCCCTGCCATGCTGCCCTCCGGGCCAGGCTTGTTCCCAGGTGGGAATTCAGCGGGAGGTGGTTTTCCGACCTGCTGGGCGCCCCCAGCTCACACCCACGGCCGGTCCCCACGTCCGTGGTCTGGGCTCCCCAGCCGTGCCCCGAGAGGCAGAGAGCGCGGAGAGTGGGCAACGAGAGAGCTGCGGGTGGCCCTTGGCTCGCGGTGACACACAAGCACCCCGGTCAGCGTCAGCCTGAGCCCGCTAGCCACACCGCCAGGAGCGCAGACGAGGGTGAGGTCAGAGCTTCCACCTCCAAGGCACACGTCCAGTCAGAGTGGACTCGGAACTCTGGGTGGTTCTGCACGGAATCCTGCTGGAGAGCCTCGGGGTCTGGCAGTGCCATCTGGGGTCAGGCGGTGAAAACAGGGACGTGCTTTCAGCGACGGGATGTGCTTCATCTTTGCAAAACGTTTGGGATAAGATTACGATCCCACTTTTCACACAGGGAAACAGAGGGTAAGCGGTTCCTCCAAGGTCACGGGCTGAGCAAGGCCGGTCTGAGGCTCACCTCTCACACCGGCCCCACCTCCAGGCCCCAGGTGTGCCCCTCGGGCTGAGTCCGTGGAGGGACTGGGGAGGGAAGGCAAGCTCGGCAGGGGTGGCTCCTGTGAAGGTGAGCCCTCGGGGCAGGCCTGGCCTGGGGTCTGGGCCGCGCCCACACCTGGGGGACCTGAGGGCCTCGGCCATGAGCTAGGAAGGCTTCGCTGTCTGTCTGCAAAGTGAGGAGTTGGGTGGGCGTTTGAAGGTCACGTTCTGTGATCCAGGAAGCTCTTCCTTGATGATCAGATGTTTCCTTTTGGGGGTTTTTTTCAACAGGCCACGTGTTATCAATATCAAATTGTCACCATTGGGTTTGTCGAGGCCCCACACGTCCAGGTCCTCCACACGTATCACACCACAAGGACGCTTATGACCATTGTTGTTATTATTATTAACCTGAGTCCTTGCCTTAGTACTTTTTTAGTCGGTTAAGCTGAGACCGTTGGCGACCTGACCAGTGCCAAGCCATCAGCCTCCTGGTGCTGCCAGAGCCAGCCGGTCACCCCCAGGCTGACACGCTTCAAAGTGGGAGGAGGCGACCCGGGCCACACGGATTGGGAGGCTTGTAAAACGTCCATCCAGCCCAGAGAGTGCGCGAGAAGAGCCAGACCACCAGGGAAGCAGATGAGAAAGCCTGGGGACAGCTCGAGGCCGCATGGCCCTGGGGTCCCGGCTCTGGTCAGGGCGGAGCCCCAGTGTGAGGACAAACGCCCTCCCTCGTAGACTTGCTCCAAGTCCTTACGAAATGCACCTGAGCTTGGGGAGGGCAGGGTCCCACACCTAAAACCAGCCCAATGTAAACTTAATTAGCAAGAGTACAGGCACAACCCTTCACTTACTTCCATGAGTTACTGAGTCCAATTCTTGCGATGGACTTCTGCTTTCTTCTGAAGAAAGGTTCTCCAGGGAAAGTGGGAGGGATGAATAGATGGGGACAGGTGGGCAAATAAACGAGCCAGGGGTGTCCTGGGAGCCACGGGAGAGAACTTCCCTGACTTGGTCAGGCTTGTCCCGCCCGCCGTCCCCTTGTGGGGAGACGAGAGGAGGGCTGGGCTGACCCCGGAACGCGGGGCACAGAGCCGGGATCCCCTGGGATCCGCTCCCCTGGGCTGTGCCATCGCTAGGAGACTGTCCCAGGCATCCCCGCCCGCGGCCTGCCCAGCAGAGGGGGGACGGTGGCCCCGGTACCCACACAGGCACGCGCCCCCGCCCGCCTGGACAGACAGGTGACGGTGATCACAGGGACGTCCTCTGGCCTTTTCCGCAGGGCCACCTGCTGCCGCCACGGTCACACCCTGTGCGGTGGTGGAAGTTGCGCCTGGCACCCCGCGGTAATGATTAGGGGGGCCGCTCCCCAGCTGTTGTGATGCTTGAGGAGGGGTCTGGGGCCCAGCCAACAAAGGGAGGAATTATGTGGCCTCGGGGACCCCGCCAGCCGGTGCCCCTCAGCCCCGCCCCCTCTTCTATCTGTGGGTCCAGTTGGTCCTGGCAAATTGGGGGGATTCCCAGCAGAGCCACTGGGACAGCATATGCCCAAGGCTCAGGGAGCCCCACGCAGGGCGAGGACAGCCTGGGGACAGAAAGCAAACGAGCCTGGCGCTGACCTCAGGGCCCCGACCCACTCACAGCCTCCGGACGGCCTCCAGGAATGGCCGTCTGCAGCTGCGGCCCGACCCGGCACCCCCTGCCACACTCCGCAGGCCCCGACTCGAGGGAATTAGGGTTTTATGTCGTTTACCAGCAGTGTCGTTCAAACTGCCATTCTGGTTGGGGGGAGACAGCAGGGAATTACTGAAAAAATACAGCCGCCAGCGCTGTGCTCTCAGCGCTGGCTGTGGCCCTGAGCGCACGCCCACGAGGCAGGCCGTGTCCCCCACGTCGCAGCTGAGCCAGTGGGTTCGCGGAGACACCGCGGCTGGCCCGGGGTCTCGCAGCCCCTGTGCGGGAGGAAGGATGCCAAACAAGGGTGCCTGCCTTCCTGCTTCTCCACGCGCCCTCAGAACAGGGCCCAGGGCCCGCAGAGCTCTGCGGAAGCTCGCCAGCCCTCCTCTGTGGGAAACCTGGGCAAACAGGCCGTCCTGGGGCCTCCAGACGAGCTTCTGAGCTCAGGGGCCGGGGTGCCGGGGGTCCTCAGCGGAGCTGAGCTGTGACTTCTGTGCAGCCAGAGCTCCTTGAAATCACCTGCCCTTCTCCGGACTCGCTGTGTCTTCCAGCAGTAATGATGAAAGTAGAAATAATGCAGGTGATTCCGGACTCGGTGTGTCTTCCAGTAGAAGTGATGAAAGTAGAAATAATGCAGGTGATTCCGGACTCGGTGTGTCTTCCAGCAGTAATGATGAAAATAGAAATAATGCAGGTGGTGATCGCAAGTGGGTTAGTGACTCCGTGCGATGTGTGGACAGTCCAGACCCGGTGGACGATTCTAGAGGGGGGAGCACACTCGGGAAAGTAGAAACCAGCCTGCGAGGAGCGCTCTGGGTGTCCCGAGGGTGCCGGCGCCATGGGTGGAGAGGACCCAGTGCCTCCTGTCAGGTGGGGGAGGACAGGTTCAGGACCCCCGTGGTCTGTCCGCCTGCAGGCCTTTAAAGTCACTTTTCCATCAGAACGGCCCAGGCTGGATGTGCCCCCCACAGAAGCACCCGTCTTTGTTAGCTGAGACCCTTCAGGCCATCAGACTCAGGCACATTTACGCCAACCTGTGTGTACAGGGCCCAACCAAGGTAGGCGGCAAGGGGCACATCACCCTCGGAGGTTTCAGCGACAGTAACAAACCGATGAAAACACAGTCTGCTTTTTGTGCCCATCCTGCCCTTTTGATTCCAAATAACTAAATAACATCCGTGGTGAAGACCCCTCCCCCCTGGGCAGGACATTCCACCACCGCCTCCACGAGAGCCGCGGAACTCGCGTGCCAGCTGTTCTTGGATTTTGTCTGCTGGCTCGGTTTCTTTTCCAGCCAACAGGCCTCCAGTCAGTCCCAGGTCTCTTCTTGGTCAGTCCAGTGTTTACTACAAGAATTTAGTTTTTTTGTGGTTGCATTTAGGCGGCGACCTCTCGAACGGTGGGAAACCCCAGGAGGCCAAGCCAGGAAAATACTGTCTTCCTCTTTTTGTTATTTACATATGAATGTCACGAAATATTCCTATTCCCGTGAGATCTTCGCAAAGTGCTTCTTTTAACCGAGGCCTCAATCCAGGGCCTCTCTCGGCGGGTGGTGTCCCTTTAAGCAGATCGGGGGCGGGCTGGCCTGGTGGGAACATGTGGGGCGGCAGAGGTGTCGGTACTGTACAATTTTCTGGGTCCTGACTGATAAATTACCGTGCGTCTTCCATGTGCTCTGACACGCCGTACAATTTGTCCACGGAGCAGTGATGATAGGCTGTCCGGGCCTGATCATCAAGAGCCTTTATTTAGCGCTTGCAGCCTTTAGAGGAGTCGCGAGCAGCTGTTCCCATCCCTTTATCGGCTTCCTCTTCCACGTGTTAGCGTAAGTGGAAGAACCTTTTAACCCTGAGGATTTTACTTGCGCAGGGGCTGGGGTGAGGAGCGCGCTGTGTGAAGGAGATGGGAGGAAGGGCTTTTCCTTGGCCTGCGTCGTAGGAGCGTGAGGGTGCGTGGGTCCCAGAGACTGTCCAGCCCGTCCTGCACGTGACGGGTGAGAAAAGCAGGCCTCGAAGGTGACAGCTTGCCCGAGGTCACACCCTGGATCGGCCCGGAGGTGAGGCTGGGCTCTGTCCCCCGCCCTGGCCAGCCGCGATGCTTTCCCCGGCGTGTCTCCGATGCCCGCACCTGACGATGCTCCGGTCAGACCCAGCCCACGCTCAACACTCTGCCCAGTGGCCGGGCATCCCTGGCACTTGACCCGTCACAGCCGTGGGTGTGAGCCGTGTACCGTCTCTGCTCGGCGGAGCGTCTGTGTGACTCTGGCACTTGCTGTCACTCTTGGACTGGAGCACACGAAGCCTCCTGTCCCTTTAATAACCCGGCCTGGAAATCGGTGGGTTAGATTCCCAGTGTTTCCCTCCCCCCACCCATCACTGGAGAACAAACACACAACCATCGCGCAGGTCCACCAGGGCCTCACGTTCCCATGAGCCCTCAGCCTGGGGCCCGCAGCTATGAGATGGCCCCGCGACTTTCCAGTCTCAGTTTTGTCCCCTGTGGCTGGGGGCAGGAGGGGCTTAGAGCAAAGGGCCCTGAAGCTCCTGAAACTGTACGCAGGATGTGAATGGCGTCTGGGTCTTTTCAGGTTAAAGGTCACTGCTCGCCTCTGATTCTCAATGAGGCCCCCGGACCGGAGGCTGAGGCTGCTGAGCAGATGCTCCCAGCGTCCGTCTTGCTTCTCCAGTGGAGGATTTGGAGCGTCGGGTTGTGAGATGGGTGATGGACACTTGGCTCGAATGCCCTGCAAACTAATTGCTTTCAAGCATTGACCCCCTGCTCCCAGCAATGCTACCCCCTGGGGGGCCCTGGTGTCCCCTCCTCCCTTGCACGCCTCTGGGCAGCTGGCTCCCTCCCTCCGCCGCGGTCCTCGATGCAAGGCCTCCAGGACACTCTCAGTCCTGGCCCAGCGCTGAGAACCCCTCCTGCCACTGGGCAGCCTTGCACTTCGGAGCTGGGCCCCGCCCCCCCCCCCCCACCGCCGGCTGCTGCCGCTACGTCCCACCCACGTCCAGGGTCTGCGTCCTGCAGCTTCCACCCAGGTCAGCTGATCTGCAGAGTCGCCGGCAGCCTGTCTCATCTGAAATTTTACTAATAAAGTAGTAATAATGACTGTGGCTATTGGGAGTGCTTGAGAAAATCTCCTGGAGCGCTCGGGGGTGTCCTGGGAGAAAATAGAAGCAGCCCTATTTGAGCAGCGGAGCGTCTGGGAAGATTCTGGGAGACTGATTCCCAGGACTGCCCGGGACCACAGGGCCCTCTGGACGTGAGCTCTGCCCCCAAGTGCAGATGGGCTCTCTCTCTGCTGCTTTCCCAAACCCTCCCCTCCTCCAATCGCCAGCTCTTTACCTGGGGCTCCAAAGGTCGGGGGGTGGAATTCCAGAGGGTCCCGTGAGCTTGGATGGGAGATCATTGGATCTTTATTTTCACAGACTTCCTACTGAGAGATGTCATGTTATTCCTTTGTGAATACAGGCAGCAGACCACAATAGGATTCGCAGTTTCTGTGACTCTGTCCATCACTTAAAACCACGGATATTTTCCTATCACATCAGGAGGGTTGCAGATATCACGAGAGGATGGTTTTTCCCTCATCACTTCACAATTCTGGTGGTCCACTAGATTTTGTTATTTAATACATAAACAAAGAACCACATATAGTTTTATATTGCAAATGTGTCTTTTAACTATTTTTGATAACTGGACTTCAACATAATTGGTTTTCTTTGCCGTGCTTTATTTCCACTTTAAAATGTTATCCTGAGAAGGGATCCACAGGCATCCTTAGAGCTGCCAGTGTGTCCAGAGCACAGCAAAGGTCACAAGCCCCTACTCTAAGTGGAGAATCCACCTTTCAGTCCTGGCTGTTCCGGGGGAACCCTGAGCATGTGTGAGCGTCAGGGTGGGAGCGGGGAGAGCTGAAACCAGCCACGTCCCCTACAAGGAAGGGCCCTGACTTGGCCGACCCCAGGTGGATTGTGCCCTGGCCACTCTTTACGTCCTCATTAAATAAGGACATAACCCGTGAGTGTTGTACAGCAACTTGCATCCGTGGACAGTGACTTAGAGCACAGCTCATTAAACATCTTGAGATCCATGTACTTATTAGCCCCTTGGCTGTTCCTTGGAGGCCCTCGGGAGGCGGGGGTGGGCGGAGTGGGAGTGGGGGGGAGAGTGTCGCCGACGGTCAGATGGTGAACCCCAGAGTCTGTTAGAGCGGGTGTGCAATGGGGGCGCATGTCCCGGCCCCATCACTAACTAACCTTGACCCAGACAGGTTTAACCTCCTGTCCCTCAGCCTTTCCCTGTGAAAGGGGTGCCTGGCTTGTCAGCCGCAAACAAGCGTGGCCATTACCACGGGCACCTGCTCCCTGCGGCCCCCGGGGGCTTGGGGAGAAGGGTGGGCGGGCAGTCTGGTGGCTACACTCCATCCTTCACCTGCTCTCACCGTCCTTCGCATCCCGGTGGCTCCCGGGTGATGAGGGACCAGCCGGGTGGTAGGAACGCACTCTTTCTCTTTGGTGTCTAAGTGCTGGTGTCTTCATGTTCTACTGAGGGGGGGTCAGCCGCGACTCCGGAATAAACCCACGTGATTATAAATAGGAGGCCTGGATTCCCAGACGAGAGAAAGGGGGGGAGGGTCGATGAGACAGCAGAATACGCTGGGAATCGTCACCGCGGTTCTGTAATGACAACGCTAATAGCAATAGCCATCATCCCAAGAAAGGATTCAGTGTCAGAGCCAGGACAGGGAAAACAGCCTTTTTCCCAGGCCTTCCTGTGGAGAGCTCAGCACTCAGACCACGTCAAAACACAAGGAACCAAAAACACAGCCAACTGCCCTCTGCCCTGCGGCTTCACAGAGAAGCCAGGAGGCCACGGCCCACTGCCGAGCGGCCTGGAGGGCAGCGGAAGATGGGGGGCCGGCGAATCCATCTGTCCCTTCAAGTCCCTCCTCTCGTCACTTCAGAGAGCTCGTAATGAGCAGGAGATCTAACTGATGAGCCTCTCACCTCCCGGCCTCCCTTTCTGCCAAAGGTGCTAATGAGCAGGAAGTCACAGATCCTCGTGCGGGGTCCTGAGAGGTCACAAGTGGCCCTCCAACCTGGACCTCAGCCAAACGATGAGGGTCTCTCCCGCTTTTAACACCTGCGGACTAATTGTCTTCTTCCTTTGATCACTGTCATCACCTTGGCCCTTCCTTCCTCTTGCCTGGGACCCGTCTGCTTGTCCTGTTGACGGGGAATCGGGGATCGCTGGTCGTGGTCTTTCTGGAAGAGTCCTTCATGTCCCAGAGGATGGTCATTAAGTCTCATTTCTGGTCTGTTCTCCAGGCTCTCCAGGCCACACAGTTGCAGCTTCCACCCTTTCTGTCCATGTTTAGTACGTTGTGTGCTCCATGGATCCAGGACTGGGCCCGGGGTCCGTGAAAGGCTGAGCCATGCTGAGTGCAGGGCCGGGAGGTCTCCCAGAGACCACAGGCCCCTCCTCTCTTTCCAGCAAAGGCAGGATGGCCATCCTGCCCACGCACTGCTCCTTGCCGCCCACCCTGGCCGCCCTCCTCCTCTCGTGTGCCCGCCCAAGCTGCTTTCCTTTCCTGGAGACACGCCGGCCCTTTTCCTCATCTGAGCAGCAGGTGACGCGGAAGGGAGCCTGGGCCGCTGCCCCCTAAAGACCCCAGCCTCCCCTCAGCGTCTTCCTGGGCCCAGGAGGGGCCTTGCAGCAGGCAGAGAAACCCTGGAGCAGACGCGTTTCAGACGCCCGCAGAGAGGTCCCTCTGCCATCTGAGCAAAGGCCCCTCCCCGACTTAGCAAACGCTTCTTACTTCTCCATCCTCGGAGCCCTTATTCAGAGGGCCTGGCCGTGTCCCGTTGGACCTCCAGAGCCCTCTTGATGCCACCTGGAAAGGGGTCAGGGTGTGGCCATCCCCCCGCCTGGCTGCCCACCAGCTGGGCGAAGAGGACTGGAAGGGGAAAGGGGCGAGGCCGTGCTGGTTCCTGTGGTGGGGGTCGCTTCCCAGGGGCTGAGGGCGGACAAAGACGCCGTCTGGATCCCAGAGCAGGACAGGTTGTAACCTGAGTCATGTAAGGGGAAGGGAGGTGAAACCAGGAGCAAAGGCCAGTGTGACGCAGTCAGTCTCCGGGCTGGACAAGACCTCAGAGGGGGCCGCTGGAGTGCCAGCCCCTTGGAGACAGGGAGCTGCCTGCCCAGCTTATGTGGCGCGTCCTGCGGGACGGGGACCCAGGCCATCCTGCCCGTCTCCCTTGCTCAGCAAATGAGCCTCCCCGCCAAGGTCAGACACAGGAAAGAGAGAGGCTGTCGGAAAATAATTTCCTCCAGCAGAAATGAATGTGTCCCCCTTACCTTGCCCCAGAGGCCCCCCGGGCCCAGGGCAGCCCCCGTGGTCCCCTCACGCCGCCCCCGGGAGCCTCAGGTGAGTCCCTGCTATCTCCTACCTGGAATATTGCACAACCTCTTCACGGGCCTCCCTGCCTGCCCCCAGTCTCAAGGCAGCTGCCACTCTGCCTCCGGAGCTCCCTCTCAGAAGCACAATCCTTATGCAATTCTGATTAAGAGAGTCTTAAAACCCTCCCAAGGCCCCAGTGTCCCCTTAGCCTAACCATCAGACTCCTGAATGTGGCTCACAGGCCAGATGCATGTTAGAAGCATCTGGAGAATGTTTAAAGGTCACCGGTGCCTGGGCCTCCCCTGGCGATTCCCCTTGGTGGGCCTGGGGCGGAGTGGTGGGCCCAGGAGCCCCCTGACTGGCCCGGGACAGCTGGTCACTAAATGCTCAGGAATCCTGCCAATGCATGGTTAAACGTTACGTTATATAAACTTAGAGTTAAATAAATTATATTAAAAGCAAAGGTCATAAATACTCAGAATTCATCACTTTGTAGTGATTTTACTACGTCTTCTTCTGAACCGTGCTCCTGGGGCCCCAGGTGGGCTGTGTCTGTGGCGACCACGACCCGTATGCTTCTGCATCCCCCTGACTCTGCCCTCGGGGATGTCTCGTAGGCAGCTTGAAGTCGCTGTGGTGGCACTTTTCACACGTAAAGTTGACAAATGCTGCAGATCAGCCCCCTCCCTGACCCGGGCACTAAACACGTATGTCTCTGGCAGGGGCTCAGGTACTGACATGGTTTTTTAAAAGCTCCCCCATCTGATTCCAGGGGGCAGGTGGGATGGGGACCCAGCCATGCACCTGACCCTGCACCGCCTCTCTGGCCCAATCCCTGGAAAACCTCTCCCGCCCCAGCTGCCTTCCGTCGAGCCTCGCGGGACCGTCTGCGGTGGCCCAAGTGTCCTGTCACTTCCCGTTCCTGTGTTTTCACCCCTCGGGACATGCTCTTCTTCTGCCTGGAGAGCCCACGGCTTCCTGGCCCGCCCGGCGGGCACCCCTCAGTGTTTCAGAGCTAGCTCAAGTCTCGTCCTCGGGGGCCCATCCTGGGGCCCCCGGCCACTCCCCACGTCCACCACTGGCCTCGCGGCCTGTGCGTGCCCCCTGAGGTTCTTGTGGGGCTTGATGGCCCTTCCGGATTCTGGTCCCCTCTCCCCTCCTCTGCTGGACTGCAGGCACCCTCAGGGCCGGCCCACCGCCCGCTGGTCTGCGTGCCCAGCATAACAGCTGCTCAGCACGCGCCCCCTGGGCGTGGGGACGAACGAGACTGGGTCTCCTGACCCTGCGGGGCGCTCTTCCCGCCCCGCCTGACACTCCTTCCCAAAGTCCCGAGGAGCGATTGCTTCCAAACACGTGCCTGGTTCGGCTCTGTGCCTGCGGCTGTTGCACGCGGGGTGAAGGTGGTCTGCACGTGTCTTTTGTATAAAACGGTTATTTCGCCGAGTTTAGTTTTTTCAGGTTTGGAATCCTCTCCGTTCATTATTCGTGCAACGATACCAACGTTCTTCTAGGCCCTGGGATGCGGGGGAACCAGGCATTGGAGGGCAGTGGCCTCACAGCCGTTGGAGGAGAGCCGGTGTGTACCCCTGAGGGAGGTCAGGGCTGTGATGGGAAGTCCTGGCCACTGACTCACCTCTTGGTCAGGGCGTTCCTGAGGGCTTCCCAGAGGAGGTGAAGTCTGGGCTGGACACCGGAGGCCAAGGGGAAGGGGCAGAGGTGCCCACAAAACTGGACCACCCTGGGTGGAGGCTGCAGGGTCGGACAGAGCCCGGGGACTTGGAGCACGCGAAGGGCGGGTCGTGACCACGAGTCAGGGGCCAGGACGAGAGGAGCCTGGGTTCTACCCCCAGGACAGCGGGCACCCTGAATGCAGAAAGCACTGTCAGATCTGTACTTGCGAGAACTCACAGGCAGCTGTCTAGGAGGCCACACACTTAGGGAAGAGCTGCTGGGATGGACGGAGGGGACGGGTCCAAGGAGCGGCGTCGTGGAGCATGATGACCGGGTTGGGGGGAGGGGCAGGTGTGAAGGGCCCAGTTGGAGAGCCAGGGGGAGCTCCCCCGTCCTTGGCTTCGTCTCTGGGCCTGTGGGCTCGGCCGTGTCCACCACGAGCCTCCCCACCATGCGGTTTCTGAGGATGCAGTTAGATTTTCGGATCTGAAACGTAGAGGAGGGGGTGAGGCAGATATAGACGGGGGTCATCAGCTCGTTGGCAGTGACTGAGCCACGGGAACAAAGGCCATCGGCTATCCAGGAAGAGTGAGTGCAGTTACAGAGGAAGTCTCAGGACACTGGCGTTTCCTACTTGGCCAGCGTGGGCCGAGCTGGTGACGGAGGAGGGACTGAGGGGCCAGAGCGGGACCCAGAGAACCGGGGGACACGGGGGTGGGAGCCAGGGCACGTGTTTGGAGAGCGGCTGTGAGCAGAGCCCCACGTCCTTGCGGGCAGGAGAGGCCAGTGGGGGGGAGGCCCGAGGCGGACCCCAGATGCAGGACATGCTGGCCCCTGGCGAGCCTGGCAGGAGTGTTCGTGGGGTGGTGAGCCAGGGCCGGGACACGCCGTGCTGGGTGGTGGTGAGGGAAGATGGAGGGGACGTCCAGCTGGAAGAGAGGGCGAGAGAGGGCAGCGCGTGCAGGGCCTCGTGGCGTCCAGGACGGCTTCCTGTCTTGTGGTTTGTTTGTTTCTAAGTAGGAGAGGCAAGCTGGCTCAATTTTGAGCAAAAAGGAAGGTTGTGAGCCTGCCTGTGCCTGAAGGAGGGTGGCCTTTTACACGATGGATGCCGTGTGTGGTTCTGTGATGCTCTGTCTAACCCGAAAGAGGTCGAGAGTCATCCCAGGTGCTTCTTCCCTCGGCCTCCTCTGCCCCCGTAACTGCGTCTGCAGGTTCCCCGTTGCCTCCTGACTGCCCACACCTTGGACCTTCACCCTTCTTTTCCTTGACAGGTTTATAACAACAAGCCTCCCGCCCCGCCTTCCAGGCATGTGTTTGTGCCATTCTAGACCCGGCCCAGCCCTGGCCCACCGGTTCCTATCCTGCCCGAGTCCCTCCATCCCGCCCCTCTCTTTTCTTGGCAAGCTCCATGTGGTTGGCATGCATGCACGTAGATCCTGACTCTCTCATTTCTCATTTATCAGAAAACTGCCTGCTTTGCCTCCTATTCCCAGGCTGAGGAAATTAAAGTGGCTGCATTTTTACTACAGCTTCTCTGAAGAATAGTCCTGCAAATCACAGAACCCTGGAACCTCAATACCGGAGTAGAAGTTGAGAGGTCACCTACCCAGCCCCTTACTTCTAGGCAGTTTGATTTCTAAACTCTTTATAAATGGATCTTCTTTAAGATTTCTACGTGAATGGTGACAACTCAGGCCTTATGATCAGGGTGACCGTAGAATTCACCCTTTGAACAGGGGTGCTTGCAGGAACGAAAGGGGCCCTAACCAAAGAGGACAGCAGGACAGCTGAAGCAAACTGGGACGGTCCCGGACTGGCCGGGACAGGCAGTCAGTCGCCCTACGTGTGATGAGTACGACAGAACCTCAGAAAATCCTTTTTGCTAAAGTTTGACATTACGAGATGGTCACTGAGCATTTTCCACAGAAGAGCCTCTGCTCCAGGTACTGGAACCAAAGGTGAAGGAGGTGCCATCCTTGCCTTGACATCTTGTAGGGGAAGAAAGACACAAATACAGTTTGCGGTGATCCAGTTTGATGAGGAATAGCTTTGGGAACAAAGTACTTTGGGAACAAGCGGAAGGGATGGAGCTGGAGGGGCTCAAGAATCAGAGGAAGTGGCACCAGAGTTGGCTTTGAAGAGCGACCAGAATTACCCCGGGGAGGGTGGTGGACAGAGAGGGAACCACGAGGTGACCAGAGCACAGCGTGTAACCGAGGGGGAGGCAGGCGGCCCAGCTTGGGGGGGTGGGCGGGGGCCCCACTGAGGAGCCTCAGCCTTTGGGGGCATCGTTAATCCCATGCCTTTGTGACCTCCTCCTGCACAAGTGCAAGGTCTCAAGCAGGGCAGTATCGGGAGGGTGTGGAGAGGGCCGCGGGGGGAGGGGCTCTGGCGGGGAGGCCAACCCGGAGACCCTCCGTGCAGCAGTGGGGCAGGCGGCCCCGAACCAAGGCCATGTCAGGAGGACGAAGGGGAGGAGAAAGGACAAGACTCAGAGATGCCGTGGAAGATGAGGGCCGCGCGGGGGCTGGGATCTGAGGGGTCTGCCCTGGGGGACCAAGAAGAAGCACATGGAGTGATGAAGGGCCAGGCCATCATTCCTGGACGCAGTTTGGGACACGTGTGTGGAGACTCCAGGGGCTGAGGGGACAGACCGAGGCTGAAAATATTGATTCCTCTTGCATTGACGCAAGACAGGGTTGTAGAAGAGGTTAGTCAGGGAACAGGTGTGGAATTGAGAGGACTTGGGGACCGTCTCACCCCAAAGAGAGGAGGGTTGCCCAGGAAGCCACCCCGTGGCGCCAGGGGTGACTGAGGAGAGGCCGCCGGGTCTCAGAACCAGAGGGCCATGGCGGGGGTGTCTTTAAAGAGCGGTTTTAATACAGTGACCGGGCAGACGCCAGGCTAGAGTGGTGGGGAAAAGGCAAGGAAGAAGTGCCCTGCTCCTTGCGAACATCTGAAGGCGAAGGAGTAAGTATGAAGTTCGAGCGTGAGCCAGGGTTTAATGAAAAGTGTTTCTTTTCAGGCTAACAGAGTCCTAAGGAAGTCCCTTTTTTTTTTTTTTTTAAACTTTGGGTTTATTTATTTATTTATTTATTTATTTATAGCTGTGTTGGGTCTTCGTTTCTGTGCAAGGGCTTTCTCTAGTTGTGGCAAGTGGGGGCCACTCTTCATCGCAGTGCGCGGGCCTCTCACTATCGCGGCCTCTCTTGTTGCGGGGCACAGGTTCCAGACGCGCAGGCTCAGTAGTTGTGGCTCACGGGCCCAGTTGCTCCACGGCATGTGGGATCTTCCCAGACCAGGGCTCGAACCCGTGTCCCCTGCATTGGCAGGCAAATTCTCAACCACTGCGCTACCAGGGAAGCCCAGGAAGTCCCTTTTTGCAGTGAATTCTTAAAGAACACCCACTCTGGGCTCTTCAGTGTCAGGCAGACTTACCTCTGCCCTGTCGACCTGTGCTATCCAATGCCTTAGCCACTCACCAGATGGGGCCACTTGCATTTAAATTGATTAAAATTAAATAAAATAAAAAATTCAGTTCTTCAGACTCCGTAGCCACATATCAAGTGCTAAGCGGCCATGTGGCTCGTGGTCTCCACGTTGGACAAGACAGACAAAGTGCGTCTCCATCACTGCAGCTGCTCTGGGCCTCCCCACGTCTGGTCACATCCCCAGTCTTTTTTTTTTTTTTGGCCATGCCACGTGGTATGTGGGATCTTAGTTCCCCGACCACGGATCAAACCCTTGTCCCCTGCATTGAGAGTTCGCAGTCTTAACCACTGGTCTGCCAGGGAAGTCCCACCTCCCCCGTCTTGCTTTTAGATGTGGTCTCAGTATTATCTGGTTCCCAAAGCCAACTCTAAAGTGAAGAAAGCCAGATGATGCTTTTCTCAGAAGTGCTGAAGAATTCTTATCATTTTAAAGCCAACATTATCCCCAAACATAGACCTATAATAAATTGTTCCATGATGCTAAATGAGAGAGAGAGAGAGAAAAAATGTAAATAAGTGGATTATTTCTGATGAACCATCTATTTACAGTCTTTCCATAGTTACCATCTAACTATTTTCGTCTGATAATTAGCCTTTGTTCATGCACAGGAACTTAATTCTTCTAATTCTTTTCCAGTTATGTGCTCATTAGAAAAACTTGGCAACATAACCCCTTCCGTTCCATCCAGGAAGCCCCGGGGCCCTGCTGGCTGCCCACCTGTCTGGGCACCTCCGAGCAGATCTTGTCAGCCGCGGGGAAGAGAAAGTGGCCGAGCTGCGGGCTCCTTGGGTATGTCCGTCGGTGGTGGCGGATTTCTGAGAGACCGCTGTGTCTGTGCACAGAGCATGCAGCGCATTACTCCCTAACCCACTCTCCCCTCTGTCCTGCAGAGGGGACCCGTCTGTGGGTGATTTTGTGTCCAAGATGCTTGTGTTTAAAAAGGTCTTTCCGTCGTTGGATGTGCCGAGGCTGCAGGAGAGTTGGGGGCGCCCAGGTGGGAGGAGGCTCCCAGGTTGTACTTGGCGGGTCACCTTCTGCCTTTACCTGGGGGAAGATTCTCAGGGTTGGTCCCTCCCCGCCTGGTTGCGCTCTTGGAGAGCTTTGGTGCCCATCTGGCTTTCGCTCCCGGGCGGGCCTCACACTAGGAAGTGGTCCTTGGTGACCACTGACTCGGGCTAACCTCCCAGCAAAGCCCCCCTGCGAACCCCAGACGCCCCCGGCCCTCACCCTGGAGGAAAGAGCCGTCCAGGCGCCTCACTGTCCTCGCAGCCCGAAGCGGAGGCTGCGGCTTCATCTCCCTGCGAAACCCAGGCTCCCTAGGAGAGCAGGGCCCCCGACCGGCACTGCCGGGCCCACAGCAGCAGGGGTGTGATGTGCCCATGGCTCCCGGCTCTGGCCCCGGACGGCGGCCCTCCCCGGCTGGCCTGGGCCCCCGGCACCTGCTCCTCCAGGGAAGGCTGTGCCGTTTCCCGGCTCTGTCGTCGGCCCGCCTGTGACCCTGGACATGCGTGAGTGGAAAGCGCTTTGGAGCCTCACGGTCCGGATCTCACCTCCGGCCTTGCCGGCCGTACGGTTTGGGGCCAGCCTCCGCGTGCAGTCTATGGAAGCTGGCCGGAGCACTTACTCTGCGGTGCTACTGTGCAGTGAGACGATGTATCCCCAACGCCCAGCATCGAGTTCAAGAGATGCTAGTTTCCCTTATTCCTTTAGGTTTAAATCCTCGTTGGGTCCTGGTTCTCTAGCATCCCAACAAGCCTTCCGGGCAGGGTCTGCCTCTCTGAATTCGCCTGGGAAAGAAGCTCCCCAATCTGCTTAAGGTCCCAGAAAGCCAAGCGCGGCCGCTCCTGGGGGGTCCAGGGCTGTCCTCTTCCTGCTCCCGTGTGGCTTCTCTCCGGTGGGAGCTCAGGAGCCGTTCCCTGACCCCCAGGGTACACCTGGACGCAGCCATATAAACACAGGCTTCAGAATCTCTGGGCTTGGAAAAAATAAATGGGACTAATAAAATAAAACATGGCTTCATTCCTTATGCTTGATTTTCAAAGGCAGAGGTAGGATAAACCCGAGCACACCCCACTCCCAGGACAACTTTAAATATTAGACCTTTTACTGAACTGTAAAATAAGTAGATTTTATTCAGCCTGGGGGAAACTGCTAGCTTTCCTCCTTGTTGGAAATGATGTCATCCCCCTACTGTATATGGAGTGTTTCCAATACTGTAAAGCCGGGGGCGGGGTCCCCTGGGTTTTAGAGATGCAGTGGGAATGGGGGGTGCCGAGCAAGAAAGGCTCCAGGAGCGGAGGGATGGGGAAGGGGAGAGCGGTGGGGGTGGGGGGGGGAGCCCGCCCCAGAGAAACGCAGCAGGAGTCTGAATGGTCTGTCTTCCATCTGTAACTGGGTTCCTGGTCACAAGCTGCATCTACAAAGCTGGTCTGAGCCAGATTTGACTTCAGTCGGGATCCAAATTCTGCGCTGTCAACTTGTCTGATTCCATATGTTTGCATTATATATTTGTTTTCTTTTTTTCTTAGTTTCCTAGGGAAATTTTCATATGAAAATCTCCAGCCTTATTTTAGCTGAATAAAGGGAAAATTTTTTCCACGACTCCTAAGACGGAAGGAATCCGGCGCCCCTGGTGGCCGCGGGTGGTGGTTACAGGGAGAGGGGCCGGTGTCCCCCGCGTCCCCAGCCCCTGGAGAGCAGGCTCCGCGGGAAGTGTCCAGGAGACACAGAGCTGGCGCGGTTCCTCCCTTCCTCTCCGAGGTTCCCCGTACACCTTACAGGGCAGCACCTCTGCGTGCATCCCTGAGCCTCTGACTCCTGACCCCGGATCTCAGCCACAGGAGCCCTCGTTCATACTCAGATCTGCCTTTTATTGAGAGTTTAGAGTATGCTGGGCTCTGTCTTATTTAATCCTTACAAGCCAGGGTCAGGTTTTAGGGTCCCCAGTTTTCAGATGGACAGACGGGGGCTCGAGAGTAATTTGTCAAGATCGCATGGTCAGTAGATGCTGTTCTGACTCCCTGGAGCCTGGGTGCCCAGCCGTGGTCGGCTCCCTGACACTGAACTTGAGCGCGATGGCCCTGGCCAGTGGAGGGTGCAGCTGACACGGGAAGGGCACGAATGGTCCGTTTTATACAGTCTTGGCCATTGAGTCTAACACCCTGGTTGAACACATAGCGCTTCTAGGAAGTAGGACACGTGTTATCCAGGGTGCTGGGCTCTGCCCTGTGGCCCTGCCTGTGCTGAGTTATGTACGTTTCAGTGACACACGTGTGCTCTCCGAGCCATCTGACATGGAAACACCAGGAAGAGGTGAAGAGAAGGACCCCACGAGAAATGTGGAAATATTTGCACCTTAACCACTCCTGGGTGTCTTGCTAGCAGAGCTGGTCCTGCTCCCTTTCCAGGTTTAAAGACACAAAGTTTGTCCAGGAAGAGGGTTGTTTTCTGTCTGTGGTTGCCGGGCAGAAAATCAGTCTGGTGGGACCTGTGGCTTGGGGCAGGCCCTTCGGGGTCTGTGGCCTGGGGCTGTGCTGAGCTTCGACCCAGCTGAGCAGTTGCTGGCTGCCCGGCCTGTGGTCCCCCACGGCCCCAGCTGAGCCTCCCAAAACCTCGGGCCCCCGTGAAGGGGCTGAGTTCTTGTCACCAGGCCTTGCCCTGTCACCACCTATTAAATTTCCTGGGGACCCAGCAGCCCCCAGCCTGTGGCCACACAGCAGCCTCTTCCTGGCTGAGAGCTCTGGCACGAAGCTAGGCCTCTCCCACTCTTTACTGTTTCATTAGTGGTTTTCCAAAGGCGCAGGTCCAGGCTTGGCCGGCCATGCCATTCGGAAGTATGTGAACACTCCATAAAACCAAATTGTTGAAGGATCCCAAACCGAGGAATCTGGTCACTTAGAAGTCCAGGCTGGAGCCCCGAGAAGTCTGCTGCATTGTTTCTGGAAACTTCTGTGCTTGCCTCTGTCTCTCTCGAGTTATCCAGCCTATTAGCAGTTCTTAGCTCTCTGGGGTTCACCAGCCTCTTTTTGTATCTGATGAAAGCTTTGGACTCTCCCCAGAAAAGTGCACCCATGCACACGCACACAGCATTTTGCTTAGAATCACAAGATGTTCACGGCCACCTTCGAAAGAGGGATCCCGCTGAGAACCCCGGGGCTAAACAGCAGTTTAGCTGTTTAGCCCCGGGGTCTTGGTGGAGTGTTGGACGTCTTGGTGGAGTGTTTTCTTACCAAGAAGAGTGTAAACAGGCTTCTCCTGGTTCTTTATTTTTGAAATGCCTGAAGCCCTGGCATCCCAGAACAGGGCCTGAACCACCAGAGTCAAGGCTGACCTCAGAGGCCAGAAAGGGAGCTCGGTGGGGTGACGGCCCCCCAGGCACAGAGTCACTGGGGGCAGCGGTTCAGAGCCCCCAGGAGCTTCAGGGGCCTAGGGGCAAGTCAGGAATGGCAGCAGGAGGCCAGGAGTGGTTTTGGCAGGTGCTAACGGCAGCGGCCAGGTACTGAGGGAAGCACAGAGCCTTGAGGGTGGCCCTGGGCAAGTCCAAGTCTGTGGCCTTGATCTCAGGTGGCCTCGGCCCGCTGCGGCCTGAAGCAGGATTTCCGCTCCCAGCCGGAGACTGAAGTCAGACCGCAGCAGTGAGAGCGCTGAATCCTCGCCACCAGACCACCAGGGACCAGTGACAAGGCCCTGGCCCATACAGCTTGGCAGAAAATGAATTTCCACAAAGAAATGGAAAGTAGTGAAACAAGGAAAGTGTTTATTAGGAGGAAAAAGAGTGCCTGTGCATAGACACACATGGTAGTTTGAATGAAATACCTTATATGGGGCATTTCTTGTGGGTTTCCTTTGGCCAGTCATCTTGCCTTGTCTGGTTCTGAGTCCGTATTTGGTTTATCTCTGAGTCCTCCCCTGTGTGCACATGCATCTCTTAGCCAAGATGGATTCTAGCGAAGAGGCTTATGGGTAGGTTGACACCCCTCCCTGTTTGACCTCCAAGGAGCCTTTCTGCGCGTGTGTAGTCGGGAAGGTCTCCTTCACCTCGAGAATGAGAAATAAGTGGTCTCTTATCTGGGCAGGGCTGAGCTCCTCCTCCGCTTCATCTTGGAGTATCTGCCCACAGGGGACAGAGTCCAGCTGTTCAGCCTGGGGCCCATCTATCTCCTGACTCAGCCTCAAACGGTAAAAAGACGGTGGTGGCCAGGGACTGAGGAGCACGAATGTCAGACAAAGTAGGAGCTTAATAAACTGAGTGGCGTAGCGGGAGGGGAGGGCGTTGGCATCCACAGGGGGCCTCCTGTCCTGCTGGTTTCCCAAGCCAGGAGCCTTTGAGAAACCTTCTATACCCCTCTCCACCCCCATCAGAGCTTCTGATTTGGGGGGAGGCGAGGACAGCGGGGTGAAAGCGTAGTGTTTTGGTAGCTGGCTATGGCGGGTGGCATGATATGTCCCCCAGATGAGCTCCAGCAGGTGCCCTCGGGGGGCAGGAGGGACTCTGAAAAGTGAGCCCCCCCAAGGGCTGTTCCAGGAGACCTCCCGCCCAGACCCTGCGCCTGCAGGTCCTGCAACTCCACCGTCGGCCCGAGGAGGGCTCAGGGCTGGGATTAACTCAGGCCAGGCCGGCAGGGCTGTGTGGGCTCTTTTAAATGGTGGGGGAGGGCTGCTCATTGCTGTGCTCTAAAAATGAGTGCCCTCTTTTAAAGTCATTATTTGCATCTTCTGAGTTCCACTGCCCCCGGGCAAACCCCAGTAGCCAAGCGACCTAGCCTCTGGTCCTCCTCCGCCATCGGCCCCTGCCTGGGAGAATCCAGCTGCCTGTCCCCTGGGAAGAGAACTGTACCGAGCTTTCCTTGGTGAACTTTGTATTAGGAAAGCTATAGGTCTGTTTTCGTTTCTACATAGGAAGTTGTCACGCCGAATAAGCTTTTCCAGACCGCGTGCCCCGCGCTTGGGCACGCCCCTCCTCTCTGAGCACCTGAGATGCTTCTCGGTACACGACGGGCCCAGGAGGAAGGTGCGGCCGGGCTCAAGGAACCAGTGTGGTACCCGAGTGTGGACAGCACAGCCTTCCTTCCTTCCTGCCCCGTCCCCGTCCCTGTCCCCGTCCTGAGGGAGGCCCAGCTGAGCAGGAGTGGCCCTCCACTCATCTGCCGCTGCCTGTGCGAGGGACGTCCACTCTGCCAGCACCCCCTCCGACCGTCAGAGGCTCACAAATATTTTGGCAGCTTGTCTGACTGCTGCTGACGTTTTCTGAGCAGCCAGTCTTGGCCCGTGTGGAAGGGGAGGGCCGCGAGGCCGGGGGCCCTCGGGGGTTGGGGCAGAGCGCTGGTTTGTGAGTCAGGAGACCCGCCACCTAGGACCCCCGACGGCTTCCGCGAGCCCGTGTCCTCTGCAGGCTGGGCGGGCAGCTTGGGTCCTCCCTCCTCCCCGTCCTCCGCCTTGTCATCCTTGGTGGAGATTCTGTCCAGGGAGACACTTTAAAGTGTGCCGTCCAGATTCCCGTCTGAAGAGAGTTACCTGGGCTGCTCAGAGCCGTGCAGAGAAATGGGGGTGGAGAAGCGGCAGCAGACGCCTGAGGGGCTGGACGGCTCTGGGCGCCGGTGGGTCAGTGGCCTTGCGGCCGGCCATCCTCTGCCCAGCTCCTAGGGCCGTGTTTCTGAAACGCGTGTCCGAGGGTGCAGTCCCTTTCAGAAGCCCTCGGGGACGCCCTGAGCCTGACACATAAGGCCCTCCGGTGGCCCTGCCCACCCGGGGCGCCTGGCAGCCCCTCAGCACCCCACTTCCCAAATGTACCCCCAAGCTCCGCACCTTGTGTTTGCTGTGTTGCCTATGCTCGGCGCAGCTCCAGTGTCACCCTTTAGTGACACCTCTTCTGACCCCGTCCCCGTGCAAAGAGCTCTGTCCTCGAGGACCCACAGACCAGCGCCCCTGGGCTGCGCCTGCCCCCCTAGACAGGCGTCCCCGTGGGTCCACAGCCCATCCACCTCCGTCGCCTGGCTCACGGGAAGGAATGGCTTGTGCGGACGGCTGGCTGACCTAGCTCTGCGTACCTCCCGCCACGGTCTCACACCTGGTGCTGACTTAACGTCATGCTTCTGTCCCAAACCTCGCCTCCTCTGAAGCCACCCAGCCGTCACCTCACCGGGACTCCCAGGAGTAGGCGGGGCGGGGCCCACAGCCTGACCCCCTGGACGCTGCCCCTAGTGGCCTGGCCCGTCAGGTGGGTGCAGGCGAGTGAGGTGCAGCGTGGCAGGGAGGGAAGGATCCTGAGGGCTGGGCGGAGCCCAGAGACCACTGCCTCGGGCCCAGGGGAGGCGCAGCCTCTGAACGGCTGTGACCGTACCGGCTCCCCAGGAGCACCTGAGCCTCCCAGCACATCCACACAGGGAACAGGGCAGTGGCCCCAGGGCAGCCGCTCCCTCCGCAAAGTTAGAGGACCAGGCCGCGGATCCACCCCTGGCTTCCCAGGGTGTCCTTGTCACGGGGCATTAGGTCCAAGCGGGACAGCTGGAAATAAGCACCCCGGGTCCAGGCCCCCTGGTTGCTCGGGCTCCCAAGCACATCAGGGATGCCTTGGAGACCCCATCTCGGTGCCCCAGGCCACAGACCCGGGAAAACGGAGCTTTCGTACAGTTTGACCCACGCCCTCTCCCCACGTGGGTTTCTGCACTGAGATCATTAGCATCTTGGAGCAGAAGCTCCTGTCTCAAAGTCCAAGCCCTGGCTTTCCTGTCTCTTGGCTTTTTGGAAACGTTAATGCAAAAGTGTCTGCTGGTAAGCACCAGGGATTTGGTCCCCTCTCAAAGGAATTAGGAGATTTAGACAATGAGGCTTACAGGAGCAGTGGCCCGTTTTTTTAAAATTTCACTTCCTGGAGGTGAAAGCGAAGTGGATGGGCTCCTGAAACTGCTCTGACGGGCGGGGGTCAGGTGCCTGGTGCTTTGCGTGACCCCACTCATTCCTCACGGCAGCCATGCGGTGGGTAACGTGAGACCCATTTTACAGAAGTAAGGACTGAGGCCCACAAAGTTCAGAACTTGCCCGTGTAACGCACCACTGGTAGCCTGGGCTCAGACTTAGCCTCCTTTGACTCTAGAAACCAGGTCATTCCTTCGTGTCTCGTTGCCCTAACGCAGAGGCTAACGGAATGAGGGCCTCAGTGATGGGGCAGCTCACAGAGGAACGGGCTTCAAGTGGCATCCGCGGAGCAGGTGCTCATGTGGTCCGCACTGTCCCCGTCACCTGCCAGGTTATCGTCAGTGGTGGAGCATGTCATTTGGGGTCAGAGGGGCCTGGGTGAGGGCCTGCCTCACCACCCGCCTGGCCTCGCCCAGCCTCCGTGTCCTCATCTGTAACGTGTTAACCTCCGACGGCTGCTCTGGGTGTTGGACAGAGGGATGCAAACAAAGCGCTTCCCACGACCTCTCCTCTGCCCCCAGAGCAGTTCGGGGTCCCCCTCTGTGCACCCACAGCACTGTTGCCCTCACTTGAAGCTCTCTTCCCTCTTGCCCACCTGCCTCCCCCCAGTTACCTAAGATCAAGCACTCCACCTGGCCCCCGCCCTGCTGAGTCCCCAAAGCTGCATCTTTGAAGGTGCCGGAAGTAAAATGTATTGTACCCGTGCTCATGGCACACTCGTAGTAACAGACACATTTTCGTCTGTGGCCTCATCTGATCATCTAAGCAGCCTCTGAGGTCGGTAAGTAGGGCAGATGTCCCCTTGGGACCCTTGGGGAGACTGAGGCAGGAGTATAAGCTTCTCCCCGGCAGGTGGGGAGCAAGCAGAGGCTCTGCCCTGCTCACTGCCTGGGCGGAGCGTCCGAGGTGGGAAAGGACGGACAGGACAGACTCTGGAGCCTGGGCGTGAATCCCAACTCCCCCCTCCTTTAGCCTGGTTTCCTAGGCAACTTACATAAGCCTCCATTTTCCCGTTTTTAAAAGGGTATAACAGCACCTACAGGATCATGGTGAGGATCAAGTGAGTTAAAATCCACAGAGCAGGTATTAACTTAGCGTGTGCCTGGCGCACAGAGGGCACTGAGTGTTTGTTTAATGAAACTGCAAGCCTAGCTATGCAGACGGGCTGTCTACACCACGTCCTCACCTTCTGCAAATTCCGAGCGTCCCCATAATGCCGAGGAAGGGAACAGAGTGTCAGCTGGGTTTCTGTTGATTAAAGAAGCCTCCAGACAGGGCGTGAGCCTCCTGAGGCGGGCATGAAGCCCTTGCCCGAAGCACTGCGGCTGTGCCCCGTGTGTGAGCGCTGCCTGTATGGAGCACCTGGATTACAAGATGGCAGTGTCAACCCCAAGTGCTGGCACCTCCTGCTTGAGAAAACCTTGATTTCCCGCCTGGGCCCGTGACTTCGCCAAAGCTGGGTAATCACCCAAGCGGCACCTGACCTTTCTGGCTGTTTATCTTAGCGGCTGGCAGGACTCTGGGCTGTTCAGGATGATGGTGGGGGGAGGGGAGTGCTGAGCACGGCAGGCTGGGTAGGAGCCCCAGCCCGAGAGCCAGTTTGAAGGGGCCATGCCACGCGCTCCTCGGGCCAGAGCCGTGCCCCACGTGGAGCTCTGGGGAACAGGAGCCAACCAGCCGGAGAAGAAGGCAGGAGGTGGCATTGCAGGCTGTGTGGAGGTGGAAAACAAAGGCCTTGGTTTCCCAGGCCTCACTCTGCCACACGCTGCTGTGTGACCTTCGGCAAGGCGCTTAACCTCTCTGAGTCTCAGGAGTCCCATCTGGGAAACAGGGATATTAATACTGGCTCTGACTACTTCACACGTGAAGTCATTTTTTAAATCTTAAAGCGCCACACTGCTATTGTCGTGAACTGGAGGAGATCAGCCGTGTGTTGGCAACGACTTCCATCGCCAGCCAGCCTAGGGGGTGCCCAGTGTCGGTTCTGCAGCACCGCTGCCATCACCAGAACTTTGCTCCCTTCGAGGAGTTATTCTCTGAGTCATGAGTTAAGCCGTTACCAATTATAATACCTAATGAACAATACGTTTGTTAGTAGACTTCTTCCTGCCCATTTGACCCCCTGCTAGGAGCAGGGTTGTTTCGTTGTGTTTTGTTTTGTTCTCTAAAAGAAGTGAGAGGGACTACCCTGACAGTCCAGTGGTTAAGACTTTGCCTTCCAATGCAAGGGGTGCAGGTTCGATCCTTGGTTGGGGAGCTAAGATCCCACACGCCTGGCCCCAAAAAACCAAAACATAAAACAGAAGCAATATTGTAACAAATTCAATAAAGACTTTAAAAAAATAAGTAAATAAAAGGGGTGAGATTTGAAAGGACAGGCAGATCCTGAGGGTCTTGGAGTTGGGGGGATTAGCATGGCCTTGTGGGGATGGGGGAGGGGGACTGGGGTATCCAGGTGACAGCAAAGACACAGGGACAGGATGGAGGGCTGGAGTGATGGGGCACAGCCAGTCTCCCCCAAATTTTCTGGAGGTCAGCCTTGTTTTCATACCCTTAACTCCTTTCTGACCAGCGACTCTCCCCCAAAAAATCAAGTTGAAGCAGACACAACTCCAGGCCAAAGGGACGCCTGGTATTATGGACCTCTGGTCCTGCCCCACAGCTACCCAGCTGGGTGGGTTTCCGTTTACTGGTCTGTCGGGGGGTGAAGGTGGGCCGCAGACAGAGGTGTTTCCGAGGCCCCAAGCGGGTGGGAGTGGAGAACTTGGTGACAGAGCTGCAGCTCTGCAAAGATAGCTCTGCAGGGTCCGGAACAGCTGTTACAAGGCTGCTTTCCTTTCCCTTCCTTTTTTTTTTTCCCCTTTAATTAATTTAAACTTTTTTGATTAAGGGACAGCTTTCATCACTCCTGGCAGCTGCTAGGAGACAAGGTAATTTATAGATGCACTGACACTATAAGATTAGGACAAGCGCAGTAAATAACAGACGAGAGACGGTCTGAGCAACCTGAGGCCCCATCTCTTCAGCCCACCCACCCACACCTGCCAGGGAGTCCCAGGGAGATGTCCCTGCTAGATGCCCCCGAGTCACTCGGGGATGCCTTCCCCACTGAAGACCACACATCAACACAGCCCCACCCTGATGCCCCAGGGGCTTTCTCAGAGCCGCCTGCTTCCAGAGAAACACTTAACTCTTTACTCGTCCTCTGGCCAGAACTTCCTGGTTGGTGACAGGGGCACCCCCGGGGGCTTGGTCCAGGCAGGGCCAGGGACACAGGGGCTCCTGGTCGCTTCCGGCTGACCTTGGGCCCGTCATCCTCCCCCTGGATGCCACAGAAACACCTCCATTGTCTCTGGGCCTCACTGTGGGAAAGGCTGAGGCTCACGCCTAGGCCTTCAGCGAGGGCGGTAATTAACCCCCAGGGAACACGGGCATCTGTCTGCAGCTCCTTAGAGCTGTCTGCACCCCAAGCCCCTGGAGAATGCACCTGGTCACCCCTTCGTCACGTCAACCAGAGGTACTCAAGGGTGAGCCTCCCCGTCTTCCTGGGTGGAGGGTGTGTCCCTTGTTCCACGTCCTCAGTCCAGCCTTCTAAGCGTTCCTTTTCTCAGAGCGAAGGGCACCCTACCCAGGTCATACAGGGTCCACTTAGCAGGCATTTCACGTGCAGGGGGTGCGCCCTGTGTCTTTACAACTGGTATTTTCTAGGCAAGATTAAATCAGGCACATGCAACCCTGTGCAACCCTGATGATTAGCTGCTGAACTGGAAGGCGAGGTTCCACTTCGCCTCAGGGGTCTGGCCTGCTGTGCGTGGCCGCTTCCCATGTGGCCGGGAAGGAAAAAGGAGGGACCCTGGGTTCCAGAAGGTTAAGTGGAGGAGCCACATTAAGATAAATGAGGCATCTCGTCGGCTTCTGGGGGATTGCTTGTTGCGGGGAAGAAACAAAGCCATTGAGGTTCCCAGTGAAGATCACACATTTGTGGCTGGTTTGTTGGTGGCTGTTCTTTGCAAAGAGCTGAGTGTGAAAGATTGAGGGGGAGCCCGGAAGAGTCGAGCTCCGGGATTGCGGGGAGGGATCCATCCACGCTGTCCGCGTTCCTAGCGCCCCTCAGCCGCCTGGCGCAGGGCTTAGCCAACAGCTGGCATCCCACAAACATGTGGCCAGCTGCCCGAGAACCTGCCTTGTTGGGGGCACCTCAGCCTTACTGTCCCCGCCTGACAGCCAGGCTGTCTGGTCAGGATTCCTCGGAGGAGGGCTCTACTCCCTGAGGGAAATCAGGAAAACTGGGGGAAGGACACGGTGTGCTCTACTGAGCCAAGGCACTTTATGCTTTTAAGATTTTTAAAATTTTTAAATAGTTGCAGATTCATAGGAGCTTTCAGAGGCAGTACAGAGAGGTCCGCTGTGCCCAGTGGCTACATCTGATGTCACCGTGTACAACATCAAACCAGGACCTGACCTTGGGGTGAGTGTGTGTACAGGTCACCTGTGTGGAGTTGTGTAACCCTCACAGTCAGGACCGCCCATCACCACAAGCATCTCCGTCCTGCTGCCCCATCTCAGTCACACCCGCCCTTCCTCCCACTGCCCCCCGCCCCCCGGCCCCTGCCCCGGCGACCACTCGCTGTTCTCCGTCTCTACCATTTTGTCATTTTAAGAATGTTGTATAAATGACTTCTCGCCCTCCTGTGGATTACTTGAACGTTTTTCAGAGCTCCATTTTTATTTCTCTCCAGTGTTTTTGAGTGTATCTCTTTTAGTGGTTGCTCTTAGGATTACATTGTATGTGCATAGTTTACCAGTCTACTGGTACTAATTTTAGCCCTTCAGATGAGGTGTGCACGCTTAATCTCCCCTTAGCCTCCCTGTTTGTAGTATAATTGCCTTAACTGTTTCCATCACATGCATGAGAAGCTCATTAGTGTTAAAACTTCTGCTTTAACCATCAAATGTCACTATAAAAACTCAAGAGGAGAATGAATGTCTATCGTATCGTACCATATTTTTGCTCTTCCTGATGACCTGAGTTTCCCCTATTTAAAAAAAAAAAAATCATTTCTTTTCTGTATAGAGAACTTCCTTTCGCTATTGTAAAGGCAACAATAAATTCTCTTAGTTTTTCTTCATCTGTGAAAATACATTTATTTCCCCTTCATCCATGAAAGATATTTCTGCTGGATATAGAATTTGGGTTGATAGTTCTTTTCATTTAGTACTTGAAAAAATGTTATTCCACTTCTTTCTGACCTCCGTGGTCTCTGATAAGAAACCCAATGTTATTAGAATTGTTCCCCCTCTCAACGGAGTGTCATTCATTTCTCTCTCTCTGCTTTCAAGACGTTTTCTTTGCCTTTAGTTTTCCAGGGTTTGACTGTGTGGTCTCCACTGATACCATGGGCGTACCAGGGAGCCTCATGACCACCCAGTGGAAGAATGTCCTGGTGCCCCACCTGGTCTTGTCTGATTCCACCCCAGCAGAGGGTTGGGTGCTTCATCACAGCCTGGAGAGAATGGAGGCTTTGTTAGAGGAAGTGGGGTCAGAGCGACAGCTTTTCCTATGCCGTTTGGCTGGAGTAGAAGGATTATTGTCTAAAGTTTTCTGTCTTAATTTAAAAATGGGCAAAGGATTTGAATAGATATTTCGCCAAAGAAGCTACACACACGGCCAGTAAGCACATGAAAAGATGCTCAGTATCACTAGTCATAGGGAAACCACACTGAGATACCACCTCACACACATTAGAATGGATATTATCAAAAGAACAGAAAATAACAAGTGTTGGCAAGGATATGCAGACACTGTAACCCTGTGCACTGCTGGTGGGAATGTAAAACGGTGCAGCTGCTCTAGAAAACAGTGTGACGGTTCCTCAAAACACTGAACGTAGACTTACCTTGTGACATAGCAATTCCTCTTCTGGGTATGTACCCAAAAGAGGTAAAATCAGGGACTCCGGTTCTTTGTTCACCCATGTTCATAGCAACATTCATTATTCCAAACTGCAAAAGCTAGAGTTTTAAGTGTCTAACGGTGGATGAACAGATAAACAAAATGAGGTATAAACATACAATGAAATATCATTCGGCCTAAAGAGGAATGAAATTCTGATACCTGTTACAGCATTGAAGAATCTTGCAAACATTATTCTAAGTAAAATAAGCAAGACACCAAAGAACAAATATTATATTATTCCTCTTGTAGGAAGCAGCTAGTGTGGTTAATTCATAGAGACAGAAGATGGGATAGTGGCTCCCAGGGGCTGTGGGAGTCACTACTGAATGCAACAGCGTTTCTGTTCGGGATGATGAAAAAAATTCGTGAGCTGGATGGTGACAGTTGCACACAATGTGAATGTGCTTTATGCCACATAACTGTACACTTAAAAATGGCTGAAACGGTAAATTTTATGCTCTGCGTATTTTACTACAGTGTGGAATGAAGTTTGTCTTGCTAGGCTGCCCCTTTCCCGGGCCCTTGGCTAAAGAGAGCTGACCTCAGTTGTGTGTGGGTCGGTTTGTCTGCACCGGTTGACATTTCTCAGAAACCCAGGGAACTCATCCCTGTGCCCTGTTCCTCGGGTCCTGAGGTTCCTTGTCAGCCTGCCTTCTTCTCTCCATCCTGTAGTCATCTCATGTTTGTTTTATAGGTAATGTCCGTGGATTTTATTTGCACTTTATGGGAGGAATAGGGAAAAATATGTCTGGTCCATCTCTCCAGAAGCGGAAGTCTCCAAGTCACTTTATTTTATGGAGAGAGTTCTGCCCATGTTTCACTTCTGTTGCTAGCCGGTGAAGTCTCATTCATTTCCATATAGTATTATAAAACTAGGGCTGAAAGCATCTTTTGTTCAAGGGCTCCTACTTCTGAAATCGCATGTTAACATTTCTAAACATTTCCAGAGAGGGGCAGATAAGTAGCACAGTGTCATTCATCATAGCATTTCACTGCCCACCGTCTCTTTTGCCCCAGGCTTCAGTAATGCTAATCCCCGGTACATCTGACTAGCACTCATTCATGGTCATAAAATTAGTTTATTCTACATGTGCTGCCGCTTCTCGCCTTGTCATAATTGTTACTTTCCTCAGCTCATGCCTGCTGTCCCGTCCGCGGTTCTGTTAGCACGTGTGATCAAATATGCTTATGCTGGATTTGTCCTTTCGTCCTCATCATGACTGCTGATTTTTAAAACACTCCTTGGAGGAAGCACCGTGGTGTGGCAGCAAAAGCAGTGGGTTTTGAATTAGGACGTTTGGGTTAAGTCCTAGTTTTGCCGCTGACTGGCTAATCATTTGATTCCCCTGAGCCTCAGATTCCTCATCATTAAGATGAGGGAAGCAGAATTAGGCCCTTCCTGTGGGACCAGCTTCGTGTTCAGGCCACTCACTTGTCATCGAATCAAAGAAATTCTCAGACCAGGGGGTTGAGGCAAAGGTGTCACCGCAGGCTGGATCCCTGATGATTATCTGCTGATGCAGGAACTGTCAGTGGATGAACAGTAGTGCAGAATTTCCATCGAGATTCCTATTTTGGGTTTGTCACCGTAATTTTTTATTTCCATTGACGATTGTGCTTGGAGCGATACCCAAATTATAAATGACTTTTGTCCTTTTCCCCCTTGAAGTTCGGTGCCTTCATCCCAGGTCTTCTTTCACCTCTTCCTTTCCGTCTCCCCTTGACCCCTTCTACTCCTTCCTTCCTGAAGCTGAAGTGCTCACCTGAGCAGAGCAGGTCACCTGTGCTCCCTCGATGCGGAGAGAAGAGCTAACGCAGGGCTTGCTGTCGCCAGGGCAGGCAAAGCGACCCGAGGCCATGCCCCGAATCCTTGTCAGGGCGAGGGGAGAAATAGGCGAGAAAGGCAATGGGGCAGGAGGGGAGCCGGTGGCAGGAGAGATGGATGAGCAGGACGGCCCCAGGAGACAGGAGGGCAAACACAGGAGCATCTCCCGTCGGGTGGGGATGAATCACTGTCATCCCCAGGGCTCGGCAGGCTGGCAGCACCGTCCTCTCTCAGACTCCGAGTCGTTCGTAGCTGCCAGCATGGGATGGCGGACTGTAAGTCCTGCCCCTATTAGAGTTTGCCAGGGGGACAGGTGTCTCTGCAGAGCAGTGTGGCCTGGCTGGACACAGCGCCCGCGGTCTGACAGAATCTGCATCACCTCAGCCCCTGTAGGGCACTGTGTCGGCCGACCCCCCTCCCACCCCACGCTCTGGGAACAAGACCCTGGCCTCCTGTCGTCCCCAGCAGGAAGGGGCGGAGAGCCAGCCCCCACACGACACTGCCCAGGCGTCTGGCTTTAGGAGTTTTTCAAGAAATGGCCCCGCGAGGTTCATGATGATGGTTCATTCCCAAGAACAGTGATTTCCATGGATCACTGTGCAGAAGCAGCCAAAACCAAACACTTGAAGGGAACGAGAACAGACGTGCCTGGAGTACAAAGCACCCGCACCCTGTGTGTGTGAGCGCCTGCATGCACGTGTGTGTGCGGACACGTGTGTGCTTGCGCATGCGTGTGTTTCCCAGGAGGTGACCCTATGAGGATGGCTCTGTCCTTTGCCGCCTCTACTCTGACATGGATTTTTCTCGTCTTTCTCTCCTTTGCGGGACAAGCCCAGCCCCCTCCGTGACTGCCAGGCTCTGTCACTCTTCAGAGAGACCTGTTCTGCCCGGTTGGGAAGGGTCTGGGTAAATCCCACCATCGTGATGCCCCCAAACCTCCCGGGTGGGTGTGCTGGTGTTTCCGGCTTTCCCCAGCGGAGCGCACCTCTTCCCAGCCTCCGAAACTCGACAGACGTCAGGCGCTGCCAGTACATGGAGGGGCGGGGGAGGAAAGCGGAATCATCGCACCCGAAGCCCCAGCACCGCCCGCATCCAGTAGGACCCCTGGCAGGGCGGGCGTGAACGGGATCGTGTGGAGGGGCAACTCCGCAGAGCTCACAGTGCACAGGCAGCCGGAGCTCCGGGCCTTCGGGTTTGAGGCCCTCGAAAGGCCTGTTTAGAATCAGAGAATCGGGGCTGGAGCTGCTTCTACTTTCCTGGTTAGAAACCGCAGAAAACCGCTTCAGAAGCCTTGATGCTTCCGGCTACAGTGGCTCAGCTGGCAGTGTGTTCAGAACCGGTCAGACCCTGAGAAGCAAGGCCCGGAGCCCCGCTCCGCGTCCAGCCCTGCCCGGCCCTGAGGCTGCCCCAGCTGCTGGCCGAGGCCTTCCGGCTGCTCCAGAAACCCGGCGGCCTGGCCACCCTCCACCTTCCAAACCAGGCGCCCCGGCATCTCTGGAGCTCGCTGAGATGCATCACGGAGAGGAAAAGGTTGAGAGCCGCCGGTGGCTTGTGGGATGGTGGTGGGGGACCACTCACCGGGCAGCCGCCCCGCCCACGGGGAGGCTCCCTTCTGTAATCCTGCCACGTGCCTTTACATCCATGCAGCCTCAGAAAGCAGACCTGCTCCTGCGGTGCCCCTCGGGGAAGAGTCACGTGGGAGGCACGCGGGGGCGGGGTGGAGCTCTGTGGGGACGGGGCTCTGCTGCCCGCTTCTTGGTCGCAGAGTTGGGCGAGCGCCCTAGAAGGGCGCCCCCGGGAGCTCGGCGTGAGCGTGCCGGTGCTGCGCGGTGGAGCCCCTTCCCCAGCGAAGCTCCCAGGCAGGCACCGTCCCTGGGGCGGCACCCGTGAGAAAGTGTCCAAGCGTGAGTCGGTGACCTGCCACCCCCTCGGGGCCTCTTGGGCCCTCCCTGGATCTTTTGAGAGGTGGAGCCCGGGGGTAGGGCGGGGCAGCAGGTGGGAGTCACGTGGAGGGCGGGGGCGTGGCCGGAAGCGCCAGGCCGGGCCGCCGAGGGTGCTTTGCTGCGGGCTCAGAGCCCTGGCTCTGCCACCAATCCATCAGCCTAATTCAGTCACCTCCAGCCCGTGGCCAGTGCGCGGGCAATCTTACTTTTTTGAACCAGGGAATAAATAAGTATCTTGATCAACATGTAAATAAGTAGATATTTACCAGACGCCTGTCAAAAGGATTTACTGCATTTTCAAACGATGGAAGCCAGAAGGAGGGGCTGTGTTGGAGGAAAAGACAGTTTCCGACCCCAGGGGTCTCCAATCTGCTGACTGTGACCCAGCACATGGTTCTGGTTCTACACGGTGGTATCGTGGGGTCGGTAAGATGCGGTGGCACTGAGGAAAGACCGAGAAACATGCAGGTTTACCCAAATCTAACAAATTAAAATGTAGGTGACTTATAGCGTAAGCTAGGAGGCTGGGAGAAAGAGACATTCATAACATCAGTCAGCTCTTGGGCCCGCCCGGTGTTCTTCTGGCAAGTGAATGAATGAGCGAGTGAATGTGTGAGTGGAGTGAATGAATGCGTGAGCGAGTGAATGAATGAATGCATACACTCTGATAAGTTGAGGCTGACTTCCCGCGCTCCCTCCACCCCCTCCCCCTGCATCTTTCCCCCTGGCTGCATAAACCGCCGTATGAATTTATGGCGCCTGTCAAATGGAACCACCTGAGATGGAAAGGTTCAGTTATTGGCGCGGACGGCTGTTCAGGTCAGTTCTGACGGATGCTCCTACCGCCGCTTCAAAGCCCTCGGTCCCAGCACCACTCACGGTGCGACCCGCAGCTGCTGGGTCTGGGCTTTGACGGCTGCTTCTGGCCAGATCCGGCCTGTCCCGTCGTCTCTCCCAAGTCCCACCGCCACGTGGTCCCCGAGCCCCACAGTCCTGACCCGCCGTCCCGCCTCCCACTGGCCCTCTGCGCGGCCCCTCCCCTGGGCTGGAGAAGCGCTCCCTCCCTCCATCCCCGCCACTCCCTGCATTCTGCCTGATCGGCCGTTACTTGAACATAGAGTTTCCCGTGGAGACGGTGATGGACATGAAACCACCCCGACGGAGGGCCACGCGGTGGGACTGAGTCGGAGGCGGCGCGCAAGCCCTGGGCCCGGCGGTGACTCCCGTGGGCCCTGGACCGGCTGCTTGCCTTCCCTGGGCCGCAGGCTCCTCACCCGTGATGAGAGGCGGTGCGGCGCCAGCCACGTGGGGCCGGAGCGCGTTCACTTACCACGTTCACGCGCGGCGGGCGCCAAGGGCCTCCTTCTCTCCTCGCCCCGCGGGGCTGCACCGCGTCAGCGTTTCCCCTGAAAAGACTGACACACCGTCCAGGGCCCTGGTGAGCAGCACCTGGGAGGGGGGATTTCCTGAGATGGTCAAGGACGAAGTCTCGCGTGAACTCCGGGGAGGACACCGGCTCCCTGTGCCGACGATTCTGCTTACCTGTGCCGGGCGGTCACCTGGGTATAGGTGCCGCAGAGGGGGTGAGTGTCACCACGGCAGCTCCGCCCGGACCCGCCGTCTCAGAGGAAAGCCCGTGTCCTCCGAGATGCTCGTAGCTCTTCTGGGATCACAGAAGCCACGTGGTCTGCGGTGCAAGGGGCTGGCCTGGAACCTGTAGTGTGGAGGAGGCTGAGTTGCCCTCTGCGTCTAGCTGGTGTTGGGGAGGGGTCCCCAAGCCTCCCGGCCTAAGGGACTCGTGTTGCGATGACCTCTGTCCCTTCTGATCCTGCTCCGGGCTTGACTGCCCTGGGCAGGGGCGCTGCTTCTGCATCTGCGGGCCCCAGGGTAGTAAATGTCGAGGGACATAATCAGAACTCGGGTCCCCAGGGCCTGGCATCTGACTGGACCACAGCCTGATTCTGGCCCAGCGCGTGGAGTCAATTCCGCAGACGCTGGGGGCGGGGGGATGCGGGGGGAGAGGGCAGCAGTGGGGAGCGGTGACTCGGGGGAGGGCGCTCACCCCAGGGCAGAGCCTGCTGGCGCTCAGACCTCTCGCTGTGTGCATGCTCATGGGGACTTCTGGCCAGAGGGGTCAGAGGTCAGTGGGACCCTGGCTGTGGTCAGGCAGAGGTGCTGGGTCACTGGCTCGCTTTCTGCATAGAAGATAGACAAATGGTCGACTCTTCCAGGAGGACCCAAGACTCACACCCCACAAGCCCTTCTTCCCGGGTGTGTTGGACACGCCCCCCCATGTGCACCCTGGGCTCCTGCTACACGCGTGCACGTGCCCTCTGTGGGCAGACACCTGGGCATCGTAGGCATGGCTTCGGGAACCTTAATCCTGGATGTCTCAGGGCGTAAACGAACTCCAACAGTGTCACACTTTTCTTTCCTGCTCCCATGTGTCTTCTATTCCTGCCTATTCTGCCTTTTTCCTCCTTTCCGTTTTCCAATTTTCTTCTCTAGCACTTTAAGTTTTTATTTTATTTTATTTTATTTTTTTAAACTGAGGTACAGCTGATGTCCAATATTATGTTAGTTTCAGGAGTAATAGTGATTCACAATTTTTAAAGATTATACTCCATTTAAAGTTATTACAAATATACTTCTGTATATTAATTTTGTATCCTACAACTTTACTGAATTCATTGATGAGCTCTAGTAGTTTTTTGGCAGTGTCTTTAAGCTTTTCTATCTATAGTATCATGTCATCTGCAAATAGTGACAGTTTTACTTCTTCCTTTCCAATTTGGATTCCTTTTACTTCTTTTTCTTGTCTGATTGCGGTGGTTAGGACTTCCAATACTATATTGAATAAAAGTGGCGAGCGTGGACATCCTTGTCTTGAGGAAATGCTTTTAGCTTTTCACTGTTCAGTAGGATGTTAGCTGTGGGTTTATCACATATGGCCTTTATTATGATGAGCTATGTTCCCTCTCTACCAACACTGTGGAGAATTTTTATCATAAATGGATGTTGAATTTTGTCAAACGCTTTTTCTACGTCTATTGAGATGATCATATGGTTTTTATTCTTCAATTTGTTAATGTGGTGTATCACCCTGATTGATTTGTGGATATTGGACCATCCTTGCATCACTGGGATTAATCCCAATTGACAATGGTTTATGATTCTTTTAATGTAGTGTTGGATTCAGTTTGCTAATATTTTGTTGACGAATTTTGCATCTATGTTCCTCAGTGATATTGGCCTGTAATTTTCTTTTTTGTGTGATGTCTTTGTCTGGTTTTGTTATCAGGGTGATGGTGGCTTCATAGAATAATTCTGGAAGCATTCCTTCCTCTGAAATTTTTTGGAATAGTTTCAGAAGGACAGGTGTTAACAGTATTCTCTAAATGTTTAGTAGAATTCACCTGTGAAGACATCAGGTCCTGGACTTTTGTTTGTTGGGAGTTTTTAAAATTACTAATTCAATTTCATTTCTGGTAATTGGTCTGTTCATATTTTCTGTTTCTCCCTGGTTTAGTCTTGGGACATTGTACCTTTCTAGGAATTTTTCCATTTCTGCTAGGTTGTCCACTTTATTGGTATAGAGTCGGTCATAGTAGTCTCTTAGGATGCTTTGTATTTCTGTGGTGTGGGGGTTGTACCTTCTCCTTTTTCATTTCTGATTTTATTGATTTGGGTCCTCTCTGTTTTTCCTGATGAGTCTGGCTAAAGGTTTATGAATTTTGTTTATCTTTTCAAAGAATCAGTTCTTAGTTTCATTGACCTTTCCTACTGTTTTTAATTGTCCATTTCATTTATTTCTGCTCTGATCTTTATGGCAGCACCTGGATTTAAAATCAGGTGGTCTCCCTCCAGAGATGGGGCTCTTAACCACCGTGCCCTGAGCCTCAACTAACATGACAAGGCCAGAGGACAAGGTGGGAGTCTGGCTGGTGGCAGCCGGGCACGTGTCCATTCGGAGCAGGGGAGGGAAGGCCTTGCTTACTTGGCACCTGCCATGGGAGTCAGGGCCACTCATAGGACCTGAGGGATTCCTCACTCCCCAGGGCCCCTTATGGTCTGTGGACCCCAGGGAAACACACGTATAAACTGCACACCAAACTCTCTATGTGATTTTTCGTAGCCCGGGCAGAAGAAGGGAAGGGGCATTCATTTTACAGATTAGAAAACTGAGGCCCAAAGAAGCAACATGCCTCACCCCAAACAGGCCTCTCGAGCTAGTTGGGGTCTCAGCCCTGAAACGGGGGTGGGCTGGGCCACATGGAGGAGAGGGTTGCTGCTGGGACCCGGGTCACCAAGGCCCTCAGTGTATCCTGTAAACTAGGAGCGCGGTGACTGTTCACTTGCCCACAGGCCTCCTTGGCAGGTTTCTGGACCATCCCTGAGAACGTTGAGACGTGGAAGCATGAGATCCGGCCAGCGGACACCGTCTGCTCCCCGTCAGGCCTTCCGTGGGACTCGGGGCGAGACCCCTGGCCCGGCTTCCCCGAACCCCTGGGCCTCCTCATCTGCAGGAAATACATCGTTTCTGACGATCATTGTGAGGATGGAAGGGCCTTTGGGTGGGGGGCTCTTTGAGCAGTTCTGGAGAGAGGTATATGCGCTAAGACCCCCGTGCCGCCCGATCCCCAAAGTGTAGGAGACACTGTGACTTCAGCCAAATCCTGGATTAGAAGAAAAACGCTCAATAGCCAAAAAGATAAACTATATCTGGTGACTAATAGAGTTAACACCCCAAGAAGACGCTTTCATTTGCCTTTGAATAAAATGCTCAGAATATTTTTCTCATCCTCCCAACCTGAAGGGTCCGGAAATGTAAAACTGAGCAAAACACTTTACAGGGAACTTCTAAATGTTTATAAAACATGCTGCGATGGTAATATTTTTCTGTTAACCAGGTTGCAAACCATTTTTATGGGATCATCTGCTCAATTAGCCCAGTAATTTGATGACTTGAAAACTCTGCTTCATAAATGAGAAAATGTAAAGTCGAAGAATAAAAAAAGACTTACTAGGCTCATGTCACAAAGCAACTTCGAGGCCACACCCGGTCAGAACCTTCCACCCTTGAAGTGTCATATCCTCTAAAAACCCCTCAGTAGCAGTGGTTTTTTTGAGGGACAAATGGGGTTCCCCTTAGGAAACCGGGTTGTCCGAGAGGATGGTCTTGGATGGTCCCTGGCGTTCCCGTCATTCACCCTTGTCGTGGCCGCGCTAAGGCGCAGTGAACTTGGCAGTGAGTGAAATACTGTTCTCTGGTTCTCTTCTTGGGGAAATCCATCAGTAATTAGACTCATTTTTCAATTTTGTCACCTAGAAACAGAAAATGCCCATAAATCTCCCCAAACAGAAATTAGATGCTGCCGATTTAATTACCAATGAGTAAACAAGGTGATTCAGCCTCTGTAAGACACCCAAACGCGTTCATCACCGGCTCATTAAACTACCACACAAGCGATTATTCACTGTGAGGAGGAGGTGGGGTGGAGGGGCCGGAGCAGGGGATCGCAGACACGTGCTTTCACGGGAGGGTGCTGAGGTGGTGCCGCCGGGCCGGGAGGGGGACCCCGGGGGCGCGGGAATAACCCGCTGGTTGTGGCACCTCTGCAGACACGACTGTGACCCCGAGGCGGACCTTGTCCTTTCTCACCAAGACTGTCTCCTTCCCCCAAGTCCCCCCACCCGCCCCGTCCAGTAGGAAGACGCTCCCAAGCTTCCTCAGGTCGGTTTACCTGCAAGGAGTAGGTGGGCGCTTTGGGAGCCTCCCTGAGGTGTAATTAGGGCGACTACAGTCTCTAGTTCACCTGGGATCACCCCCGTGTGATCACCCCCTGTGTCCCCACTAATTAGTCACAGCGTTCTCTTTCGCTCTCAAAGCTGCCCTTGTCTGACTGGTAAACTATATGGTTACCCTGTGCATCCTGCAGGGAGGGTACAGGTTGTGTCAGCACCGATGCGTTGATGGCCCTTGTGTTGAGAGGGATGCTGAGGTCATGTTGTGGGTCAGCAGGTGAGTTCATGGTGATGGCTGAGCGGTGTCTGCCGGGGAGGCCAGGTGGGGGGCAGCTTGAGCACCGGACGAAGGTCAGGAGATGGGGGTTTGCACCCAGCACCGCTCTGGTCATCTCGGGGGGGGGTCACTTCTATCTAACACTGAGCCAGGTCACTCACGGGGCCTCTCAGTTTTGTGTCTAATCCTGTGTCGAGTGGACGTCACCCTACGGGACACTGGAGTCCCCTTCCTCCCCTGAGATTCTGTGATCCTGCGCTGATTTTATGAGATGGTTCTCCCTGCCCCAAAGGGAAGCTTTGGGGTGATGCCCGCCAGTATTTCCACAGCACTTTACAGAGCACGTCCACGTACGTGGACACCAGCACACGACGCAGGCCGTTTCCATGCTCCTCCTTCTATGGATGAAAGAGTTAAAGCTGAAGTTAAGGACCCGCGCTCTGGGCTCAGGGGCCCGAGGTCAGGCCCTGCCACGGCTCTTAGAGTCTGTGTGGTCTGGGCGAGCGGACCTACCTTCCATGTCTCAACCTCCTGATCCACGGCGAGGGCTGATCTGCCGGCATCGTGATGTTGTGACGAAGGGAGAAAATCATTCAGTAATTCGTGCAAGGGATTTGGGATCAGGGTCGGGATTGAGAACACACAGGGTAACCTTAGTTCTTGTTGTTATTGGTGGTGTTGGTGGTCGTCATCGAGGTAACTGGCTTGTAACTGGCGTGAAGGGGACTCTTCTCAGGCACCGGGACCCGGGGTCTGTCTGTGACCCCAGCATTCGTTGTCCCCGTCTACCGTAGGATTTCTATCCACAAGTCAGAGGCAGCAAGCAGAATAATAGGAAAAATGGAGACCGTGTTTAGGGAGCTATTTTGCCCACCTGGCACCGGGAGAACACGAGCTGGGAGCTGAAACGCCTCCCTCCTCACCTCACATCCTTCCGGCAGAGGACATAGCGGCGTGAGGACTGTATTTAGGCCATCGCCGCCCTCATGGGCTCCACGGCTGGGGGAGGGGACCAAGCCCTCTGCGCTCTCCCCTCACTCGGGATGTTGGCCCTTCCTGGGTAACTGGGCTCCCTCTGTGGGTCCGCACAGGTCAGGAAACGCCCCGTCCACACCCGCACGGGCTGGGGTGCCTTCCTCAGCATCACAGGTGGATGCTCACGGCTCTGTGTTTTTCCATTTTCAGTGGGTCTGGATACCTTTTAAGCAATTTGCAAGAAATAGCCAATTAGCTGAACTGCTGTGTGACCCTGTGGACGCTACCCGTCCCTCAGGTGGAGGGAGAAGGTCTGAGAGGGACGGAGGGGGAGCCGGGAGCTGATGGCTGGAGGGGCAGAGGGGCCACGAAAGAAAGCGGCGGGGGCGGGAGGGTGGGAGGGAGGCAGAGGCCCGGGTTGGGGACCGGCTGTTCTCACGTGCATGAGACAGATTCGCTTCTTCCTCCTTGGATGTTTGGCGTCTTGGCTAAAAATGCCTCAAGGGAATGGTGTGTTGGGGACGGGGAGATGGAGAGGGCGGTGGCACTCTAGGAGGCTCGGGCGGGGGGCTGTGCCCACGTGCGGGGGGCTGAGTCCTGTGTGGAGTGAGGCGCAGACGCCAGGCCCCCAGGGCCGAAGCCCCGTCCCAGGTCCCAGGGCCACGTGTTCTCAGGCTGGAGAGGCTCCGCGAATAACAGCCGCCTCTTCCCCTCACCCGTCAAAGGAGGAAGGACATCGCCGATGGAAGGGGTCTTCCTGACATCCCCGAAAGGAAAAGGAGCAGGATGGGCGAGCGTCCGAGGGAAGAGCGTGGGGCACCGGGGCACCAGGGCCCTGAAGGGTGCGCGGCACAGGCCCCATGGCTCCAGGACCACCCCTCCACCCCGCCGCCGCCTCCCTCGTCTGGGGGCTCCAGGAGCCTCAGGGCCCCCGTGGGGCCCACCTCCTGACCCCCGAGCGGGGCTCAGGCCTGCCTACTGCCCCTAACGCATCGTGAGACAACAGAAAGGTGTCCCCTCGTTTCCCTAGGAAATGGGGGACTCAGTGTCACCAAGACCCCTCCCAGCACTGATGTCCGGTCCTTTTCAGTGGTGCGTGAGCCCCAGAATCTCAGGAGCTGCGTGGGGCTGCCTGCTGGGGCCCTGTGCCCCCCACTGCCGACCACCAGGAGCCCCTCTGCACCCGCCGCCCGCAGCCCCACGAGGGCTGAGCCAGGTCAGCACAGGAGGAGGAGACAGGCAAACGAGGCCCCGCCCCGTCCTGCTGCTGGGGGCTGGGGGCGATTGAGGATGACACTGGAGACAACGTACGTTCAAAACCTGTGTTAAACAAAGATAAGGGAGGTTCTCTAATATGAGCAGTGTGATAACCACTTTGGACACACAGGGGAAGCAGGCTGGCCGCAGGTGACGAAACGCCAGCCACGGGCCCCTCGGGGTGGGGGGAGGGATGGTGCGCTTCTTCATTTTCCTTTTTTCACCTCAGAGTCGTCTTCAGTGTCTAACATGAATTTTGTTATCTTTGCGATAAGAAAGTAAAATGCTCAAGATCATAGGAAAGAAAGGGGCTCGGCCGAGGGGGGGATGTGAGGACGCAGGGCCGACCCCACCCTCGGCCTCTGAGAGCTGACCAGAGGACGGGCAGGGGAGCAGACACTTGACGGTGACCTTCGCAGCCGGCCCTCCTTTGCACCGCTACACTTTTCATCTGTGTCGTCACTGCCGCCAGCTCCGTGGTCCACTTTGAAGGCCTTGGTGACGGCTGAGAGGACAGGGAGCTGGATTATCCGAGGCCAGCGCCCAGGACAGACGGAGGTCACTCATTAAAGTCCCGGGAGGCTCGGGAATCACGTCATAATTTGGCGAGAGGGGTTTTACCTGCTCTGGTTTGGGTGTGTCTCTCTGACTCGTGTTCTAGAAAGCATTTGTTTTGGGGACTGGAAAATGAGGTCAGTCCCCATGGAAAAGCGGGGGGACCCAGGACACCACGAGAGGCTGGGGGACAGGACACTGGGGAGAGCCAACCCGCACGGCTAATTTCAGATCCTTGTCAAATTCCAAGTGTCATCCATCAGTGAGCAGCAGAGATACAGCCTGGGACGATGTTGGGTTCGGGGCTGAGTCTAAATATAAGACAAGCGGTTGCCCAGGAAGGGCCCGCGATCTGACCGAAGACGAGATGATGAAGTAATCTCGTCAGAAATAACCCACCGCCGAGTGCGGGACTCGCCCAGGGGGTGAGGATGTGACCTTGAAGGGGATGCAGCCAACTCCACCTGAGCGCAGCCCCTGAACCCCCTCCCACAGGTGACCCGCAGGTGCGCGCGCCAGTGCACAGCCCCAGAGGCAGCTTGCCCGGTGCAGAGGAGCCCGACTCCACAGAGCTCTTCCTGGAGCACGACATCGGCCCCCCCATTTCTCCCAAGGGGGCCCCTCCTTCCTCCCACGTCTGGAGCCACATGGAGTCACGGTGGCCCTTGCCAGGGACAGGCCTCGAGCCCAGATCTTCCCCAAGTGTGACGTGTACCTGGGTGGCATGTCGGCCAATTTTAGGCAGCACATGGACAAACATGGTTAATGGTTTTACTGACATCCTTTATCATGGCAAGCAGCACTCGTGATACTTCTGATTAAAAAAAAACTCCTTTCTAAGTGTTCATATAAGAAAAGCGAGTTGATGGAAGGAAACAGTATGCAGTGAACAGTATTGTACGTACATGGACGTGGCAAAAATGGTGACGGTGTTGGTTCCCCCTGGCTGGCGTCCCTTCCCTGAACCCTCAGCCTCTGTTCTCTGATCGTGGATTTCATGGAACCGTCACAGCTTCACCTGCACAGATCGTTTCTCAAACCCACGCCTTCAGCACCGACCCGCCGATGTCTCCAATCACCTTCACTGTCTCAGATGCCAAGGATTTCAGAATCACGGGGGGTTCGGGAGCAGAACATTTAAGTATTTCCCACTTAACGTGTTCACGTGCATTTCCCCTCGGTTCTTACGGAGTCTTGATAGGAAGGTATTATCTCCACTTTATAACCAAGGAGAAGGAGGCCTCTGAAGTTCCAGTGATTCGGCCAAGGTGCAGTCGGTGTGGAAGACCTAAAGTTTAAAACTCAGATTGGTCAGCATTAAGGAATCCTAGCTGGACACGGGCAGAAGGGTGGAGGACATCCGGGCAAACTCATATTTGGTGGATGGAGAAACCGCAGTCCAGAGCGAGGGTGATGTGGCCAACCTCTGCGTGGCATCCGACCCCATTCTGCCAGTCTGCCTGAAGTCTTGATGTCACGTTTGAAAGTCCCCTGTCCCCCACCTCCCTCCTACATCACCTGCCTCTGCCGTGGCCCCTTCTCTCCCGTGGCTCTGTCCCGCTCCGTTTCACACTCTCAGAGCCCCACTCCCGGCTGCTGCAGGGTCTCCGACTCCACTGCAGGGCTGGAGGAGAGAACCTCAGTGGGGTTAGACCGGCGGTTGGCTTGCAGCCTGTTTACAGCGTCCCCCACAGGTGCTGACAGGTGTGGCCAGGAGCTGGAGGAGAGTGCGGGGTCTGCTCTGTAGCCGCATGTCCACACGCCATCAGTGGGAAGTGGGGGCCCGGGGCCAGGCGGGTGCTACATGTCAAACCCTTGCAGAACGCCGCTGGCTTTCGACAAAAATCAGATGTTCAGTGTGGCCCCAGCCAAGCCCCAGTGCAGAGGTGACAGGTGAAGGGGTCCGTGCGTCCTGTCACCCCAAATACTGGGGAAAATGTGAGTCCCGGCTCCATGCTCCCTAGCTGCAGGGCATTGTAGAGGTTACCCAGCCTCTCCCACCAGCGTCCTCTTGTGCATAATGGAGAGAACATTCTTTATTCATCATGCGGTTACTGTTAAGATTAGAGTTGATGCATCCAGGCTCCGACTCGGCTGTTAATGGCAGCTGTGATGGAAGAGGAGGAGGAGACGGTGGTGGTGGTGACGGTAATGTGATGGTGGTGATGGTGGTGGAGGTGGTGGTGATGATGACAGAAGCACCGGCAGTGGAGATGGTGATGGTGACGATGGTGGAGGAGATGGTGGTGATGGTGATGGTGTTGGGGGTGGAGGAGATGGTGGTGATGGTGATGGTGGTGGAGGAGATGGTGGTGATGGTGACGATGGTGGAGGAGATGGTGGTGATGGTGATGGTGATGGGGGTGGAGGAGATGGTGGTGATGGTGTTGGGGGTGGAGGAGATGGTGGTGATGGTGATGGAGGTGGAGGAGATGGTGGTGATGGTGTTGGGGGTGGCGTGAGGAGGAAAAGAAAGTGGGGTGAGAGAAGTAGAGGAGAAGAAATTACCTGCCTTCCTGCTTCACGAAGTGGTCATGACACTCAACATAAAATAGAAGGCTCCTCGTAAACTATAATGTCCTACCCCTTGCGCTCTCGCTGTGGAACTTACCCCAGGTCCTCAACCCTCCTGAACCCACGCTCTCGCTCCCGAAGGACACTGCTTTCGTCGGTCACCTCGTCCAGGCCGCTGAAATACGTCACTTCAGGAGGCAAAGGGTTGTGGGGTTCCCAGAGCCTCCAGGGAAAGGCTCGTGGCTGGGGGTCTGGGGTCCCTTCGGCTGTGGATCCAGCGCTGGGGGTCGGGGCCAGGAGCATTCAGAAGGCATGGAACCTGGCAAACGGGCTCAGAGAAGTTTCTGGTTTGGTTGTGAAGTTGCGTCAATAATAGAAAACAGATGTGAGGCCTCGGGCTCCAGTTTGTGTTGAAGTCAGGAGGCTCAGAAGTAGCTCAAAAGTGGGTCATGCTACCTGCTGAGGGTCCTGGAGGCCCGTGTGTGCAGGAGGGAAGAGGGGACGGGCAGAGGGCTGGTGCTGTGGGCGCTGGAGAGCGGCCCAGGTGGGACCTCTGGGGACACACAGAGCTGCCTGGAGGGGGCGCGAGCCCCACAGACGCGTGCGGAACCCCCGCTGCACGTGCTGCAGAGCCGGGGGCGGAGCTGGGGTCCATGGTGGGTGCGGAGCCGGGGTCCATGGTGGGTGCGGAGCCGGGGTCCGTGCTGGGTGCGGAGCCGGGGTCCATGGTGGGCGCGGAGCCGGGGCCATGGTGGGCGCGGAGCCGGGGTCCACGGTGGACGCGGAGCCGGGGCCGTGCTGGGCGCGGAGCCGGGGCCGTGCTGGGCGCGGAGCCGGGGTCCGTGCTGGGCGCGGAGCCCGGGGTCCATGGTGGGTGCGGAGCCGGGGCCGTGCTGGGCGCGGAGCCGGGGTCCATGGTGGGCGCGGAGCCGGGGGCGGTGCTGGGCGCGGAGCCGGGGTCCGTGCTGGGCGCGGAGCCGGGGTCCATGCTGGGCGCGGAGCCGGGGTCCACGGTGGACGCGGAGCCGGGGGCCGTGCTGGGCGCGGAGCCGGGGCCGTGCTGGGCGCGGAGCCGGGGCCGTGCTCCGCGATGGCAGCTGAGCCATCCCAGAGCACACTGTGACTCCTAATCCCCAAGTCGCCGGAGTTGTGTAACTTCCCGCTTTCCTGGTGACAAGGCCACAGCTGGGAAGATTACGTGGCTCATCACGGGGAAACAGCTTGACTCCAAAGCCCTTTCCCTCTGTTATTTTGCCCTCCGATTAAAGACACCTCCTAACCAAGGTGACAAAGAGGCCTGCTTCCGCCCTGCAGGTCTCTGTCCCCAAGGGGAGGAGCTTGCAGAAAACACACACATTGTCGTAAGTGCTAGAATCGTGTCTGCAGAGGGCCCTGCGCCGGGCGGAGGGCCATGGGGGGCCGGGGAGGGGGAGACGTCCAGACCAGGGGAGAAGCAGGCCTTGCGGGTGGAGAAAGGCCGGCCTGGCAGGGCTGCCCTCACCACCCGTCTGGGCTGGGTGTGGTGAGCCTTCTGGTGTGGCGGGAGCACAGGGTGCTGGCCGATATGGGGCCACAGGGACGAGCGGGTTCCACTGGGACCTGGGAGCCAGGCCATGGAGGCGAGACTCCATCCCGGGCCCGGGGCGGGGGTGGCACGGGGGGGAGGTGGTTAGGCAGAGAATCAGCCTGGATGCCAATGAGGCCAGTCAGGAAGCTGCCTTAACACCCAAACGGTGATGGGGGCGGGAGGAGGACAAGCCGTGGGGACGGGCAGAAAAGGGGGTCTGTTCCCCTGTGCCGCGCTGGTCTGCTTCCTCGCAAGAAGGTGGGCATTTAGGAGAGAGCTTTGAGGCTGCTGCCGCATCCATTTGGGAAACCACACGCTAGCCACAGGTCATTAAGCAAGTGCCCCCTTGTCTCCAGAAGCACTTCAGCTCTGAGTGGGAATACCTGTCACCGCTCTGCTCCATTACCCAAAGCAAAGGTGATGTCCCGGAGCCAGTGACGTCCTGGGAGAGAGGGGACTGGCGGTGCCCTGGCAGCCTGTGCTGCCCGCTGGCAGGATGGCAGCTCTCGAGCCGCGGGGGAGGGGCACATGGCCACCCGTGAACTCCAAGGGGCGGCTCAGCAGCCCGTGACAACGGTGCAGGACACCACCGAGCACGCACGCAGGCCAGGTCTGCCCTGGGGGCTGACAGCTGAGAACCAGCCCAGGAAGGGGCCCCGGGGACGGACAGAGATGCCGTCTGGGGGACGGGCTGGCGAAGGGCAGGCCGGCACCTGGACAGCTGAGCCGCCCGCTTGACCCTCCTGGGGGGGGCAAGGCCAGCCTCCAGAGGAGACGTGAACTGAGGGTCTCACAAGTGGATGAGTCACGGCCACCTGGCGTCACGGGCGAGGGCAGAGCAAGTTCTGCGGGAGGAGAGCTTCCGGTTCTTTAGGCTGATCCCCTGTGAGACCAGTGACCTGGCAGAGTTTCAGCCTCCGGGGCCACCAGCCTCAACAAACAGGTGACTGTTTTTTTCCGAGGCTGCTTCACTCTTAGGTATCCTGTGGTTTGTCCGGCCCCTTCATGCTTTACAGGAGCCCTGGGTGTTAAGGCCAGACCGCCTGAACCACCATAAAGCCCTTGGGAAGGGCCTGCCTCGAAAAACTGTGAAGTTGAAGGCGTAGTCTTCAGCCGCCTCCCGCCTCCCCGCCCACCCCCTTGTCCCCCATCCCAGGGCCCCAGCCTTCCACCAGCTCTCTCGACAAACGGCTGTACTGGCGATTTCCTGACAAATGATCCCAGGGAGGGGGTACGTGTTACAGGTTCAACTGTGGCCTCAGGTAGCTTTAGATGAAGACCCCTGATGGTTAGAAAATCTTTAACATCCAAAGGAATGCTTCCTTTTTTTTCCTTTGTGAGAAAATAAATATAACAACATTTGCCATTCTAACCATTTTAAAGTGTACGCTTGAGTGGCATTAATTACACTCACAATGCTGTGAAGCCATCACCGCTGTTCCCACAGTTTTTCATTCCCCGAAGCGGTTCCCTCCTCCTCCATCCCTGGGAACCTCTAATCTACAGTTTCCATGAATTCGCCCGTTCTGGGTGTTTCACAGAAGTGGAATCATACGTCTCTGTCCTTTTAGGACTGGCTTCTCTCTCTTAGCACAGTGTTTTCAGGGCTCACCCATGTTGCAGCGCGTGTCAGAACTTTATTCCTTTTCAGGGCTGACTAGTATCCTTCTGTGCGTGTATTCGCCACATTCTGTGTAGTTCTTCAGCCGCTGATGGAAGGAAAGCTCTCTGAGTGTGAATTTCCACAGCTGGTCTGTTACAGAGCCAGATACATGCTGTTTAACACAGACAGTGGGCATCGCCCAGCTGCGCCACACGTGCGTGTGTGTGCACGTGTGCAGAAACATGCATACTTGAAGAGACGTGAGCATGCATACGTGAACAGACCTGGCAGGCGCTCCCCGATGGCCTGGTCCAGGGAGCTCTCCCCTGGCACCGGCTTCCCGTACCAGGAGGGAATGTTGTGTTCTCCTAAAGCACACACATTAATAGTCTCGTTAATGAAGGATTTTTCGTTATCAAACCTGTCTGTGTTTATAGGGATCCTCAGAACAGCAAGGACAGGAAGTCTTTGTTCCTCTCCACATTTGGGAATCTGACTGTGCCTCGTGCAGAGCTGCACACAGACCAGGGACGAGCTTGACAGAGAACTCTGGAGAGGCTTTGGAGTCTTCTACCACTTTGGAAGTGGTATTCCAAGTTCTAAGAAAACCAGGAAAAAAGAAAAAAAAAAAAAAGCACTCATTCCTCTTCTCAAATAAAATCTCAGGCAGAACCCAGAATATAAAGCCAACAAGAGTCACCCAGACTGGTCAGGAACAGACGGCTGCGTCTTTTTTGTGTGTGTTCTCTGTCCACACCCCATCCTGTGGGTTCCCCAGACTTGATTCAGCTGTGTAGGGTCCTCGGGTTAAAGTGGCCGCGCTCTGGTTCAAGGCGGGGGCAGGGCGGAAGCCCCACCTTGTCAGCCTCCCCCCGACCTGTACCCACTCCCAAAGCAGCCCTGGGGAGCCCGGGGCTCTCAGCAGCGTCGTGTTTTTGGGGTTTTTTTTTTTCATGCTTAACTAGCTTTTCTACAGATGAGAAACAGACCAGGGAGGTAACGTGATTTCCCAAAGACACAGGGCCATTCGGTGTCAGAATCAAGATTGTTACCACCCACAGATAACTGAGTCTGCCGTGAAGAGGCTTACAGTGCGGTTGAAGGGCAGGATGTGTGGACGTGAGGAGAGCGGAAAGCTCCGACGGCCTGTGCCCCCCAGGGCCTTACCAGCCCACAGGCATCCGGGAGACCTCGTGACCCCTGGGAACCGAGGCGCTCCCTCCTCTGAATCCCCTCAGTGGGTCAGACCTGGGAGTGGACGTGGGCCCGGGTGCCAGTAGTGGCCCTAAGGAGAGAGCAGGGAGAGGGGAGGGGTGGGGGCAGGGTGACGAGGAAAGGGCAGCACGGGGCGGGCGGGGTTGGGGAATAGCGTCGGCAGGGAAGGGGAGGTGCTGGGAAGGGGAAGAGATGGAGCCACTTGAGCGGCGAGGTCCCCACTCCAGCCGGCGGCGGCGGAGGGTCCTTGGGAGCCCTGGGCGTCCCCTCCGCCCCCCCGCAGCTGTGCGTGGCTGCGTCTGGCGCGTCCCAGCCTTGTCCTCGCGCCTCCTCCAGCCTTTTCAACCTCGACCCACAGTGGGGCCTGGAATCAGGCTGCCCCAGGGTGGCTTCCAGAGTTGCCGGGGTTCCCGAGATCACAGAAGCGGCGGGTCCCGTGCTGGACCTTGGTGCGTTCTCAGGGCTCTGTGACCCCCAGAACCAGGCCCGAGGAGGCCGTGAGGAGTGTGAACCCATGAGGCCAGAGGCACCCGGACGTCAGCTTCCACAGCTGCACTGTTCTCCACCCCCGGATGTTTCTATGGCAACACACAGTGTTTTGAAAGGATGACCAAGCTGTTTCACTTGTTTACGTTTTCTTGTTTGTTTTTTGGTTCTGAAGAGAGGGTTGGGATTAATTCTGTAAGGACGCTCGTGCCTCTAACATTCGAGTGGATACCGCGCTGCTCACGAGACCGGTGCTACTCACATGCACACACGCTCACCCACCTCACAGGTGACTGTGCCCCACACTTGGTGACGACAGGCCCTTGCTCCTTCCCTGCGTTCTTGTCCGGACCCTTCTTCCTGGCTACTGGCCCTCCTCGGTTCCGTCTCAGACCCTTAAACCTCGCACTGAGGAGTCTGACCCACGCGTCTCTTAGGGGGTAAGCGGGGCCCGGGGGGCAAAGAAACGAATGCACCTTGGGCATCGGGTCAGGAAGTCCCGCTCCTCCTGCGTCCTCCACGTGTACCTCCCCGGCCTTATCTCATCGGTGTCCTAGTCTTTCCGGCCGGGAGGTTACTTAGATAACCTCTGAGGTCCTTTTATCTCTCAGACCCCACGGCTTTAAGCAGGACCCTGTCACTTCTCCTGGGAGACAATTCCCAGGTTGCGGAAGCGCTCCCTTGGGCTGAGTCGTCCCGTAGGGGATGGACCCCAGCCTCAGCTCTCCTGCGGTCCACACGCTCTCCAGGGCCACCTCGTCCAGCCGCCCCTGCGAGGCCAGTTCTGTGCGAGCCCACCTCTGCGTCCAAGTCCAGGAGCTCCGCCTTGAGTACAGAACGAGGACCCCTCCTCTTCCTCAAGGCCCCACTGCAGCGAGGGGCTCTTCCACCCACAGTCGCTGGGTTAGAAACCCCGGGGGGGGCTGTGCCCTTCTTTCCCTGCCTCTTCTCCGACCCCCACGTGCAGCCAGAAAGCAAATCACACGCCTTCTGTGCCCCAGGTGCCCCTGCTTATCTCCAGTCCCCCGTCTTGGCCTCGGCTCAAGCCTCCACCATCTCTGCGTGGGCCACCCCCACCCGATCGCCCCGTCGTGACAGCGCCAGACGGCAGTGCACGCCACGGCAGGGCCGCCGTCTCCTCAGAACAGAAGCCAAGTGTCCAGGCCTGGGCCCAGAGCCCCCGGTCTCCTTGCTCCGGCCCACCTCTCCAGCCCGTCCCCTCCCGGCCTCTCTCCAGCCACGGCCTCCACACTTCCCCCCTTTACCTCTCTCTCCACCAGATGCCTGACCCACCCACTTCACCTGACAGCTCTCCATCCTCCGAGCCTTCCCTCCAGGGCACGGCTTGCCTGCTGTACTGGAATCTGTCCATCTGTCCCCACTGTCCCCAGAGCTCCTGGAGGTCAGTTTCTGAGCCCTTCTCTTGACTCTCCAGCACATAAACATGTCCATGAATGGTTGAGTGAAGGACTCACTGCCATGTCCGTGCCTCCTTCTGGTCCCCACCTGTGATGTCACATGGTGTGGATTAGGCAGTGGGCCTTATGGGGGAAACTTACAAATGCCGAGGGTCAACAAGAGAAGACACACGTCCCCAAGTCCTCCGTCTCACAGGAGGTGCTCCAGGTCTAGGACGCCGCCGGGGCTGCAGTGTGGGCCTGCACGGCAGTGGAGGGACCCGGGACCCCTCCTCCCCCATGCCTTTCTCTTTTCATAGAGGAATCAGGAAGGGAAGGCAGCCTCGCAGACGAGGGAATAAACACACTGCTTGGTGCCAGGCAGGTGGGGCTGGGAGTGCAGCTGTTTTAGCAGTTGTCTGAGATGCCGGCCCCCCAGCACACAGGACACTCGGAGCCCTGGGGTATGGCTGGCCTCCCTGCCGTGGGGAAGGGGTATTGCGAGCTGGGTCGCTACCTGTCCCAGAGAGCTCACTGTGCAGACAACGCACAGGGGTCTCCAGCATCACTGTGCAATGACTCAGCTGGTTGTGCCTCACCAGTAACGTGTGGCTGGATGCAGGGATGGTGGGATGAAGGCAGCTAGCACACAGGTGAACACATGAAAGCCCCTGACACAAATGGGTACCCGGCTTACGTTTGTTTCCCTTCTCATCCCTGCTCCAACTTTGTGAATTTCCGCAGCGGTTTCTGGGGGTGCAGAGGAGGTGGCCCTGTCATCTGGGCCTGAACGTGGACGCTCTGAATGGTCTTGGGGGCGGGGGCTGAGTGGCTGGACAGCTCACCTTCCACAGTCGTCCTCAGGTGTGTCGCGCCCTTTTGGAACACGCATTCCCTTTCAACACGGTCCTGATGTACATTTTTACCCAACATCACCTACTTTTTAAAGACCAGGGGTCCCACGCACTGTGGTTTGTTCCTGGGTCGCAGACCCCTGGGAAGCCACGTCCCAGACCGACGTCAAGGTGACAGAATGGGTAGGAGGTAAGGACAGGCCTGCCTCGGAGATGCTGGTAGAGTCCCGCCTCCATCCCCTTCCCATGGTTACCGCTTATCTGGGCCTTCCTCAGCACGTGGACCAGTGGTTCTTAAACTTCAGGTGCTTCAGAGACACCCGGGAATGGTCTGGAATGTGCACTTCCAGGCTCCATAGCCAGAAGATCTCCTCCAGTAGGTCTGGGTGGGGCCCGGGGTTCTTCCCTTTTTAACTTTGTGTCCCCAGACTTCATCCTGAGCTGGTCTGGGTGAGGCCAGCACGCGCTCAACGTCGCGGGGGTCGGGGAGGGTGGGCATAGCAGATGGGCAGAGCACGGGGGGCATTGGGACCAAGCTGACCTCCCTGCAGGGCTCCCCATCAGGGCCCCAGTGCCCCAGGCCTCGGAGCACGCCCTCCCAGCAGGGTGGGCGGCAGGCCGTAAGCCTTCTAGGGATACAGTGGGCGTGGGACCTGGGGTCTTCAGTGAGCCCCTCCTGACCTGTAGAGGGGGAAGCCGGGTCTGGGGTCTGAGGTGGGAGCTTCCTGGAGGCTCCCGCGGACACGAGCGCGAAGCATCGGTGTGTGAAGGCCACGGCCGCCTCTGCCTGCGGGACCTTGAAGGCTCTGCGCCGGGGACAGTGTGGGAGAGCAGCTGCTGGGGAGGGTGGGGAGCCGGTGAATCAGCCCTGAGTCGGCTCTAACCAGCCGGAGTCAGTCCTGCCAAGCGTGGGCTCCAGGGACAGGGCCACATCCCACAGCAGAGCCCTCTTGGAAAGGACAGAGTGGGGAGAGGGGAAGAGCACCGCCCCTCCCCCACCCAGTGCCCGCCCTCATCCTGGAAATGCTGGGGTCCCTGCTGACCTGGTCTCGCTCTTTGCACAGAGAGTTCTATTTTCTCAAGGAAGAGAGCTCTCCCAGGTCGGGGTCAGCGCACGTGGGCAGCTGCCTCTGTTTCAGCGGCTGGCGGAGGTTTCCATGCTCTGCTTCTTGGTGGCTGGGTATCAGAGACCCCAGCTGTAGCTTCAGGGTTTGTGACTCAGAACTGTGGCACTTTCCCTGCCCTTCTGTCTCAGCCCTTTCTCAGCACCAGCTCCCGTCCCGGCACCCTTGGGTCCCCTTTAGATAAGGCATCGTGAGTTCTCTTCTGAGAAGTACAAGGAACTGCTCACTGATTAACTAAGATGTTTCTCAAAGATGTGCGATTTTTCACCACCCTAATTTCTGCATTTTAACATTTGAAGACTAAAAACCCCCTTCCTGCCCAGTGGATCAGAGCTCTCCCGTGGGATGGACCGTGGGGCTCGGGATGTGGCCTGGGGGTCCCCCTGATCTGACCGTGGAGGGGCCCCCTTCTCCTCCACCACCTTGGGGGACCTGCTGGGTCAGAACTTTCCAAATCCCCAGTCTAATGACTTCTTCTCTCTCTTCTACTTGTGTTTCCTAGGAACGGGTGGAGTATCTCTTTCTCATCATTTTTACTGTGGAAGCATTTTTAAAAGTCATAGCCTATGGGCTCCTCTTTCACCCCAATGCTTACCTCCGCAACGGCTGGAACTTGCTGGATTTTATCATTGTGGTTGTCGGGTGAGTACAACCACCCCTGCCACCCTCCGCCACCGTCACCCAGTGCCGGCCCCTTCCCACCCGTTATCTGTGTCTCTGGTCACAAGGGCCCTGGGCTTCAGGCCAGACGAGAGGATCTATTAAAAATCACTTCGGATTCAGGCTGTCTCCAAAGGGAGAGGAGTTGTTACCTGGAACAGCCCCGGCCGCCGCTCCCACCTGCACACACGTGCACACGCACACATGCACACGCACACACGCACACACGTGCGCACAGGTGAATCCGAGGCCTTCTGGTGGAGCCCAGGGGCCTCCGTGCAGCCAAGGAGATGCCTCAGCTTTAGGTCTTTTACTCCATCTGGGCCTCCCCTGGCCCAGCAGCCCCTGGACGCCTCCCCTGCGGCGTGGCTAAGGGGGTCTGGTTGGGCTGGACGTGAGCCCGCAGCCACGGCGCCGGAAGGGCGGCTGGCACCCGGGAGCCGGGACACCCACCTGCACCTCTGCAGGGTCCTGGCTCAGTGGCTGCCGGGACCGGAAAATGGGACTAGGAAGGGCCGAGGGGATGGGGCCAGACGCACTTCCCCGGACACCCTGCTCTGCTATAGAGGCCAACTCAGCCTACGCTCAGAAACAAAGCGGCGTCAGGAAGCTTCAGGAAACCTTGGAAGTGACGATCTCCTTATCAAGGCATCGGTAACTTCAGGAAAAGATTCTCTGTGGAATGTTTGTACAAAGAGACCCGCACGCGCCACGAGAGACACAGCTGACCGGGCTCCAGTCACTCGTCCGTCTGCGGAGGGCAGGGTGCCCGAGCCTCGGGGCGGACCTGGCGCTACTTCAAGCCCACCTGCCGTTCACTCCCTCGCCGTCCCCCCAGCCTCTGGGGGCAGGTCAGCGTGGCATTAGGCTCCTACCCCAGGGGGCCCTTCCCAGCCGCCCCGGGAAGATGTTGCCCTGGTGGCTTCCCCAGAGCGCGCCCTGCTCAGAGCCTCGTGGGCGCCCGGCCTTTCCTGCAGGAAGTGCCGGCGCAAATCAGGGCCATTTGGGAGCGAGTCCCTGTGTCCGGGCGTCTGGAGCTGTTTCCGAGTTTTCGCCGCTGTCCTTTTTTGCCTGGCCGAGCATGACACGCTTTGCATTAACATCAGGGACACTTGGGAGGCGTGAGGGACACGGAAGTTACTGAAGTCTGCCACGTGCGGATGTCAGGGTGAGGCTGCAGCTCTGCGAGAGATTTGCTACTTCTGTTCACTCCAGGATAAACAGAGTGACTGACAAATGCCTTGAACTAACTCAGCAAAGTCCTTTAACGTGCTTCTTCCTGATGCATCTAAATCCTTTTAAATTCAGCGTCTCCCTCAAGGCCCGAGTCTCCTGGGAACCTTTCACACACTCACAGAAAGAGCCCAAGGAATGAGATCCAGTGCTTCTGGGGCCAACAGAGAGGAGAGGCGCCTCTTAGGGCAGAGAAGCTAAGTCTTCTCCCGTCTCTGGGCTGAGTTGGCGTTGGTCTATATGATGCTCTGCCCCAAACGTGGCCTCACCTCTGCGTGGGGTGGAAGCAGGAGACACGGGTGGACCTCAGACAGGGGCCCATCTCCCACTTGCATGGACCCTGCTCCTCCCGAGACTGCAGCAAGCGGACTGCTTGTGGGTCAGCCCAGATCCCAGCCACATCTCCCCGGGCCCGGGCCATCAGGCTGGGGAAGAGAGGGAGGCGCCCAGACTTGGCAGTCTCCCAAAGGTGCCTCCATCCACTGTTTACGACACGGAGGCTACGGTGCCAGCGCTGGCTCAGCTTGTGGTCCACCATGACCCTCTGGCTTTTTCCCGTTGATCTCGCACTCGGCCACATTCGGCACCTGGTTTCTCTTCTCCAAGGCGCTGGTCTTTGCGGCTCTCCATCCAGTCTAGACTCAGCCCATCCTTCTAACTCGGAAAACGACACACCCCCCCATGGAGGGTGTGGCCCAACCACCTCTCTTCAGCTGTGCCCTCCCGTCCGACCCCTTACATGGATGTGCCTTTGCTTCCTCGTGTCTCCTGGGAAATATCTGCTCCCCTCCGCCCCTCCTGGGCAGCCTCTGCCCTCCTGCAAACTAGAGGGAGTCTGCCTTGCTCCCGGGGAGGTGGACTTGCCCGCCTGAGTGCTGGGCTGAGGGCCCCTCTCCCTTCTTTGCCTTGCCACCCAGGAGGCCAGTGCCAAGGCATTGCCCTCCCCCCCCACGTGCCCCATTCCTTCCGGAAGTGGAGGAGTCTCCTCGGAACGGTGGGGACATGGGGCGCTGAATGGATGTGGGAGGACTTCAGAGCCTCTGTGAGCTACTCCCCTCCACCCTGCAAACAGGCACCCGGGAGCCCTCCCTCCACCCCCATCAGGCACCCGGGAGCCCTCAGCAGATGCACCTGCTCAGACCGTCTACTCCAGCCTAAAGGGCCTCACTATGTCTCCAGCTCCCTGCCAATATGGGGCCCTGCCTCTCGGCTCACAGGGCCTCTAGAGACCATCGTCCTCTCCGACAAGCTCTAACGTCCGGCTAAGGAACTGCCAGACACACCGCCTGGAGAAGGTCCCCGGCCCTTAGGCACCGGTGGGCACCAAGCAGTGGTTTCGCCTCTACAAAGTGTGACTGAGGAGAAACACGCCGGCCCCTGCACGCTGAGAACACCTCTGAGGCCCATTCCTGAAATTTCTGCCACTTCAGGGGTTAAAGGAGAGGATGGTTGTTCAATCTCTGTTCCCTTCCCTGAATAATATTTGTGAACATCTTGTACGTCGATAAGCATGTTCCTTTCTTCCAGGAAGTTCTAGGAACCAAATCTGGTTTGGATTTGGAATGTTGTTCAACAGACTTGCAAACTGGTGTCCATGTCCTGAGTTTCCGTGATCTAGGCTTCCACGGAAAAAACATTTCTCTGCAGAGAACGGACCCCGCTTCCCCCACCCTGGAGACCTCTGCCTGGGATGGGAGGTGTCACCAACTAACACATGGACCCATCAAACTGCCAAGCTGGGGTGAAGGAATCACAGAACAGGCGGGACATCAGACGTGGTCTGGCCACAGAACCCACTGTGCAGACACAGCCTACTCGGGGTCCCCGTGTGGAAAACAGACCGAAGGGAAGCCACTCATCCCTGGCCTCGCTGCCCAAGAAGTCCCCAAGGGTTCTCCGGAGCACGTTTTGCAAATCCCTGTTTAGACCAGCTCCCTCCCCTGGGCCCTGCCCGGGTCTAAGCTTCTGCTAAGCCCCCAGCAGCAGCTTCCCCGTTCCCAGACCCAGCCCCCTGGGGCAGGAGTCATAGGAGCCCCAGCCTGTTCCTCAAGACCAAGCTGCCCAGGTCTGGTCCCTGGGCGTCTTCCTTGGCCCCAGGCACGCCCCAGCGCGCTCTACTGACCATGAGTCAGTGGGACGTCTCTAGGTACAAAGACAAAGATGGTCCACGGGGCCCTTTACCATATTTTTCTCGGTTCCCACAAGTGGCCCAGGATCCCAGACTCCCATTCCCGTACCTTCTCTGCATGTTCTAATCTCTCCCGAAACCTTTCCAAGGTGCCCCGTGTTCCCCACAATCCCTCCCCATTTCTGATCTTAGCAAACATTTTCTGTAAAAGTCCAGATACCAGATTTCAGCTTTGCAAGCTTTGTCCCAACTACTCAGCTCTGTCGAGAAAACATCAATATGGAACGGGGTGTTGCTGGATCCTCATCAGATTTATTCCAGAGTAGGTAGCCCGGTGCTGCCCTAACCTCAGCACCAGTCCCTCCTTCTCTCTCTCATTCTCCCCGGGGGTCCTGCTGCCCTTGCCATCTCTCAAGATATGGCCCCTCCCCTCCAAATGCTCGCAGGCCAGGAGAGGGGCCCTGCTTCATCTTATTCTGCTTTCAGACCACCGCCCCCTCCTCCCTAAGCCCCTCCAATTCTTTTTTTTTTTAATTTATTTATTTTATTTATTTTATTTTTGGCTGCATTGGGTCTTCGTTGCTGCGCGCGGGCTTTCTCTAGTTGCAGCGAGCGGGGGCTACTCTTTGTTGCGGTGCAGTCTTCTCATTGCGGTGGCTTCTCTTGTTGCAGGGCACGGGCTCTAAGCGTGCAGGCTTCAGTAGTTGTGGCACGCGGGCTCAGTAGTTGTGGCTCCTGCGCTCTAGAGTGCAGGCTCAGTAGTTGTGGTGCATGGGCTTAGTTGCTCCGTGGCATGTGGGATCTTCCCGGACCAGGGCTTGAACCCGTGTCCCCTGCATTGGCAGGTGGATTCTTAACCACTGCACCACCAGGAAAGCCCAACCCCTCCAATTCTGATGCTTGTGTCCTCAGACCCTCTACCCCCTGCTTCTCCAAGTCGCGGTCCCCCCACACCTTTGAGTCTCTCCTTGGCTGTGGAGACGTGGGCTCTTGGCCAGCTCCTCCTCTCCATCACGCACTGTCCCGCCATCAGCCTCCCTAGCTTCTTGGTTCCTTGATGTCTTCTTCCCCAGGGATCCTGACTCTGTCCTGTCTCAGCTGCCCACTCCCAGGGTCGAAGTCAGGATCCCCACCATGACCTCGAGCCACATCCTCTCCATGATCTCAGACCAGCTTCCTACTCTCCAAAAAATACCACCCATCCTTCCTGCTCCCTCCCTCCAGCGCTGGACTCCGACAGTCCCCTCCTCCTGCCCTGCGGTCATCTCTCACCTGCGTCTGCACTCAGCTTTTACTTCTCTCTTCATTTCCTTGCTCACTTGCAAAAGCACCAACTCCAACCCAGTCTGACCAGCTGGTACCTGAGCTGTGCCCTTGGAGCGGGTAGAGAAACGCACAAGGCTGAGCTGACGTGTCACTTCCCCTCATGACCACCTCCTCGCAGAGGCCCTGGGTGCCCGGAAACCCTACTGCACGGCCTGGCTCCGTTCACCCCCCTACTTTCTTCCGCGACCCTTTTATGCCTTTGCCTCACCCTTCAAGCTTCCAGCACCCCCTCCCCTTTCACATTCCAGCTGATGGCTTGCTCCCTGATTCGCTGAGAAGAGAGGTGCAGTCGGAAGAGGACTTCTGTCTCTTCCCACACCTGCATCTGAACCCACAATGCACCTCCCTCCCTGGGACCGTGATGAACCGTCCTGGCTACTGGGCTCGTGCCCCTCTGCGGGCATCGTGCCCTCCTGCCCACCAGGGGTACAACCCTTCCGGCCACTGTCCCCTCACTTCTTTACTGCCCATCGTCTGTCACTATTAGATGATTTCATTTAAAAACAAGCAAAACGATTCCACGCCCTCTTGCAGGAACTACCTTTTCTCTTCTCCTACCTTTTTCCAGCAAAATTCCTCAGGAGGGGTTGTTTCTACGGGACCCTCCCCTCTAGCTACAGTGGCCCCTGAGCCCTCACTTGAGATGCACTGTATGTGTAGAACACACAGCAGGTTTCAAAGATGTAGTGCAAAACAGAGAGGGACAGAGATCTCACTAAAAACTCTTTATTACAGCTGAAGTGATCATATTTTGGTTATGTTGGATTAAATAAAATCTATCATCACCGTCCATTTCGCCTGTTCCTTTTTCACTTTTTTAGTGTGACTACTGGAAAATCTAAATTGCACACGCGGCCCACGTTTGTGCCTTGCACTGTTTCTGTTGGACAGAACCGTCTCGAACGCTCCTCTGTCCTCTCTTGAACATGTGTCTGTTACCTTTGTCCCCATCACTCCAACAAGACAGGTGTCGCCAGGGCCTGAGGCCGGTGGTCAGTTTCCTGTCCTTGTGCCTGCGGCACCACGTCAGTTTCTATGGGACCACTTGTTTGTGCCCAGGCTCAGATCAAAGCCAGGGGCTTGTCGGGAGGAGCTGGGATGTGGTGCCAGGGCACAGCAGCCAGGACGCTGGGGGGGCAGAGGAACGGGCCCTGGCGGCAGCCTCCGCCTGCCTGACGCCCTGCCTGGGCTGCTCGATGCCAGCACGGGGCAGGCGGGACCTGCCCTGAGGGACTGTCATCCGATGAGGGTCTCGGACCCGCCCGCACACCGGACTGATCCTGGCTGGAGGCGCCTGCACACTTAACCGCCCAGCGTCCCTCAGAGGAGTCGGAGCCCCGCCGGGCAAGCAGGACATCCTGACGTTCCCTCTCTCCTTCTTCTCTTGCAGGCTTTTCAGTGCCATCTTAGAGCAAGCGACCAAAGCCGACGGGGCCAACGCCCTGGGAGGGAAGGGGGCTGGATTCGACGTGAAGGCGCTCAGGGCGTTCCGCGTGCTGCGGCCCCTGCGGCTGGTGTCCGGGGTCCCGAGTAAGTAGCCTGGGCCTGTCGGCCATGTGACCTCCTCACCGCCCCCCGGTCTCCCCCCAACCTGAATTGCCAAGGAACCTGATTTCATATATGTGGAGTGTTTTCTTGAATGGGTTCCTCTGCCCTAAAGGTCCCAGCTCTCCTGTGAGTCCATTAAAACCCACTGTGGCCCCCGCTCCCGTGAGCACCTGGGGAATCCACAGGCTGATGGAGACAGCTGCACAGAGAACAGCCTCGCGGCCATCTGAGCAGCCCCCGTCCCGGCCGGGGCTGGGGGTTTAAACACATTTGCAGCAGAAGAGCAGTGAGCTACTCCCCAGGCCCCCAGGGCATGGGGAGCCGGTGGGATGATCTCTGCTGTCTGTATTTTTCCAAAGAACAATCAGAAAAGCATCAGTGGATGTTCAGGAAGTTCTGTTTTGCCACTTCTGCCAGCCCTCTCCCCCTTTCACGTCACGTGGGGCATCTCCGGCCGCAGAAGCCCTATTTTTGGGCTCGCCGCCTGTCAGAGTGAGAACTGCTTTTCCCTGAAGGGGGAGGGCGCTGGCCTGAGTGGGGCAGACGGGCGTGGGAGACAGGCCCGGGGACGGCGCCCCTTCTCCCTCTCCTGCAGCAGCCCCCCATTGCGGAGGGCCCCCCAGCCCTGGGCACAGCAGGTCGGGCTCCCAGTGTCCGCTCCAGCAGACCCCAGCCCAGCCAACTCCCGGGCTGAGTCCCCTTTCGGACCTCCCTCTGCTCCTGCTGTTCGGCTGGCGGTCACTGAGCCTAATTCTGGACGTGCCTGCTGGGACGTGCCACCGTCCCCTCAGCGTGACCAGGTCTGGGCCCTAACTCGAGGCGGAGGAGACCCCCGAAGCGGGCTGCAGCCTGACGAGCTTGGAGACGGGTCCGGGCCAGGAAGGTAGAGGGGGCCTCTGCACACCCACCTTTCCACCTGCACGGCCGCCAACCAGGTGACGTCATCCTGCTCAGTGGGTGAAACCTCTCAGGGTGTAGAACTGTGGGAACACGAGGGATCTTGTATCAACCTGCCCAGGGCTTTCCGCACCCACGCAGGATAGTGGAAAGACCCTCCCGGGGTAACTGAATTAACCACAGCAGAGCAGAGAGAACCAGGTCTCCTGAGTGAAACCAACTCTCCCCGGGGCACAGCACGACCTCCTGTAAAGAACTGCGTGCGTCTTGGACGTTTACCGCCTCTGCAGTTAACCTTAGAAGCCCCCTGAAGCCCAGAACTGTGCCCTGTATTGTCTCTGACTCCTGCATGATGCTGGCCTGCTCTCTGCTCAGGGCGGGAACTCCCTGGGTGGACAAAGGCGGGTGTGGGGGTCCCTGGGCAGTGGTGGCCTGTGTTAACTCCCAGCGAGTGTAGACCGTGGCCCCTCTGCTTGGCCTTAACCACTGGGCACTAAGGATGGAAACAGTGTACATGACGGCTGAGACCCAAGGCCCGTTTGCAAAGCCTAAGTTATTTGGGTTTTCGTGGTCAGTTAGGCATCACTCCGTAGGCCAAACTCAAGGAATGAGAAGGCAGGTGAGAATCAGTTGGAACAAGGCTTTAAGGGGTTTAGTGTGATGGTGCAGCGAACGTGCCAGTGGCAGGGACCGTGCACTGAGCCCACGCTTGGGCCCAACACGCTGCCACGGGCACGATGACGCTGACCTGCTGTGCGTGCGCTGTTTAGGGCCCACAGCCTCAGAGCACCGTGCAGGGCGTCACGACGCGTCATGAAAATAAGTACGGTCCCTCCCCTGGAGGAGTTTGAAAATCTAATGGGAGTACACCAGGCAGCTTTTGCTGCAGGAAGAAACCATCCCAAACTCTCGGTGACTGAAAACCAGAATCACGCATCCTTGGCTCGTGTTGCGTGAGGGCTCTGGGCCTGATCAGCTTCCGGGGTCACCTCATCCCAGAGCCCAGGTTGAGGGAGCGTCCAGCGTGCGTGCCTGCGGCCCTCACGGCACGGGGCGGCTCTCGCCAGGGGGCACACGGTCAAACCACACAGGCATATTCTAGGCTTTTGCTCAACCTGGTTTATATCATGGCTGCTCACATGCCAGTGGCCAAAGCAAGTCACCCGGCTGCCGTGGTCCCAAAGATGACGGGACACAGAAGTGTGCCGTCCATACAGAGAAGCACTGGTGAAGGGTTGTGATCAAACAGGCCACTATCCCTAAGAGACGGAAGGGGCGTTATTCACAGGACTGGTTACGGTGATGACTCTGGTACAGAGGTTCCTAATCAGAGACGCAGGGGAGCTGGGTCCCGCGGAGTAGCCGGGGCTCCTCCACGAGGAAGCTTCACGGACCGCGTGCCGTCCGTGTGCGGTACCGACGGCAGCTCTGCACTGCGGGGCTGGGATTCGTTCCATCGAGAGGGTGAAGGCGGGACTCTGCCTCTCAGATGTAAGGCCCTGCTGCCCCGCCGTGAATTCAGGGAGATGGTCTGTCAGTGAAGCTGGTGCTCTTGCAGCCATGGGGCCTGCAGGTAGCCCTGGCTTTCTCAGACAGCTAGCAGCTGGGTCTTGTTTTCTGTGGGTCACTGGTGAAGAGGGAAAAGCTCTTTTGGGGGCTTCAAGGCAGGGCTGATCCAGCCTTTCTCACTGGGATGGCGTCTCTGCGACCTTTTAAGTAGTGGCGTGTGTAGACCCAGGTGGCTAAGTGCCCCGGGCCGGTCTGGTTGATCTCGTCGAAGGCAATGTCACCGACATCTCCCGCTGCAGACCTGGACGGAGGCCTCCCTCCTCCGATGCCATAGCCTTTGGTTCTCCTCCCCGCCGCACCGCTCCCGTCTCCTCCTTCTCTCTGGACCTGCCGCTGCCCGGCTTTCTCCCCCATGGCAACGCAGAAGCATCTCTTATTGACACCACCAGGGATCTCCACGGTGCCGAATCCAGCGGCCTGTCTCGGGGCCGCTTACCTGACTCTCTGCAGGATTAGATTCAGCGGGTGGTCCCTTATCCTTGAGCCGTACCGTCACCGGGACGCTGTTCTTTCTCAGCTCTGCCCTCATTCCACTTGCTTTTCCTTGTGGGAGCCGCGGGCTGACTTCCCCTCGCCTTCTCCTCCTCTCACCGCTGGGAGCGCCAGCTCCGTCCTTGGGCCTCCTGTCTCTCTGCACCGGTCCCTGGTGGTCACGCCCAGTCTCCTGCGTGTCCTCTGATAACGCGAGCTGGTGCCGCCAGCACAGGCGTCTCCTCTGAGGCCGGACTTGCGCCGCCGCCTCCATCCCTTCACGGGCGGCCTGGTAGGCGGCGCCCTGAGCTCACCGCGTCCCCCAGAGCCTTTCCCGTTTGGTAAAGGTCAGCCTCATCCTTCCAGTGACTCAGGCACAAACCCTCGGCCTGTTTCTTTGTCCCACCCTTTGCTTCCGGTCCCTCAGCGCATCCTACGAGCCACGCCTTCCAGATGCTCAGTTTCCTGCCGCCTCCGCGTCCACTGCAGCGCCCGCCACCCTCACCTGGACCGTCACCGCCGCCTCCTGGCAGGAGTCTGTTTTGCCCTTTGCCCTCTGTCACAGCCGGGGCTCAACACAGCAGCCAGGTGGTCCTCTCAAAATACGTGTCACTGTTGCAATTAGAACCCTCCAGGCTCCCCACCTCCTGAGAGACAGAGCCCCTCCCCCCGCCGCCCTCCTCGGCCCCCCACCAGCCTCAGCGACCTCCAGCTGTGCCGCAGCTCACGTGGTGGGACGTCCGTCCGGACGCCCTTCGCTCGGCTGGCCTCACGGCTGGCCTCGCCGCCTCGGCGTCCGCGGAAACGGCACCTTCTCGGGGGCCTGTCCCGCTGCCCGTGTCCTCTGCCCCCTTCCCCCCTTTATTTCTCCCACATCTCTCTCCACCCTCTTGCCCTCGTTTATCTATTTTTCACCCCTGGCCTCATGAGAACATAACCTCCACGAGGACAACAGTTTTTTTGTTTTGCTCACTGCTGTATCCTCAGCCTCTACAATTATCTACAGAAACGCCAGGTCAATATTTGTGGGGTGACTGGGCCCCTCATGGGCTCCACGTGGCCGGGACGGAGCACCAGCCCACCCCTAAGGGACGCTGGTACTAATACCTTCCATTCACAGGCGCCTCCTTTAGTGTTTCCGAAGGGCTTTTTTCTTCTAACTTATTTGATCTTCATGACAACTGTGTGCTGTGTAGCTGTGCACATAGGTAGTACATAGTCAGGTGCTGTTTCTGTAACAAATAGGCTAACTGGGTGGTTTGCGGGACCAGGAGCTCCAAGCCCAAAGAGTTACTGTTATTTTTTGCGTCCAGATGTGTATTAAATGCCATTGAAATCTTAGGATCACAGATTATGGAGGGAGAGAGATGCTTGTGCGGGTACAAGCCCATGAGTCATTTATTAATTTTTTTCAACAAAACCCACTGAGTACCTACTTCATATAGGACTTTTCTAGCTGTCTCAGAAGATACAGAAATGAGTCAGACGCTAAGAGTGTTCTTAAAAAGACTGAATTGTCGAAGGAAATAATGTTCATAGAAATGATGGTAGAGAACAAAAATTAGAGATGTGCAAAAAAAAAAAAGGTTGAGCACGACGTGTTGAATTCTGTGACGGGTGTGCTTTGGGGGACTCTGCACTTTGGGGAGTGGGGATAGAGATCAGGACAGGCTTCTTGGAGGAGGAGGACAGACCTTGAAGGGCAAGTGAGGAGGGGCCGCCAGGAAATCAGGAAGGAGGAGAGAGGATGGCTGAGGCCCTAGAGTTGTACACGGGGAGGCTGAGGATCGGGGGGCGGGGTGGGTCTCACTGTGGGTGTAGAAACCAGCTGACGCTCTCAGTGAGACGCTCTCAGTGAGACGCTGTGTAACTAAGCTTTGATCACTTTGCTCCATCAAGAGTCCCACAGTAAAGGAAGTGAGTCCCCAGGGCTTGTGAGGCCCCACTGTCCCTCGGCAGAGGTGCAGACAAGCAGGCACGTTGCACCACAGAGAAGCCACAGGGACGGTCAACATTACACGTAACATCCGCGTCCGTGCAAGGCCGGGGCCAGGCTCGGCAGCCCATCCACCCCCATCCGCGTTTATTGATCACCTGCTGTGAGCCAGGTGCTGGGGACACAGACCAACAGGACACCACCTCCGTCTGCCAAGGTCCTGGATGCTGGAAAGCTCCCGAGGATGCGAATTGTTGTGAGATTAGCTCGTTCTCAAGGAACTGTTATTTCTGGAGGCACACAGGTTAGAAATCAGCTTCTTGTCAAGCAGGGTTCGCTTCCTCACCGGGAAGTGAGGGGACCACGTGAAGCGAGGTCAGGCTCTTTCCTCCTATTTTCCTTTGCTCAGATTAGACCTGTTTCTGGAAAACAGTCAGCACCAGTCAGTCGAGAAGTATCTGTTGATTGAATGCTACGTAGACAGCACTGGGAGAGACTTGAGCCATGGTGGTTTCAGGCAAGAGCTCTTGAGTCAGACTGTCTGGCTTCTGGCCCTGACTTCCTCTGTGACCCGGGGGAAGTTACTCAGCCTCGCTGTGCCTTAGTTTCCTCATCTGTAAAATGGGAATAATAATAGAACCTATTTCACATGTTACTAGGAAAACGAAGTGAGCTAATGCACACAAAGTGCCTCGCCTGTAGTGTGTGCTCAGTTAAATGGTAACCATTGTTACATCACATCACTTGACATGAGGCATGTAAAATAGAAATATCTGACAAGCACTGTCAAGACAAAGCAGATATACTTTATTTTTTTAACATCTTTATTGGAGTATAATTGCTTTACAATGTTGTGTTAGTTTCTGCTGTATAACAAAGTGAATCAGCTATACATATACATATGTCCCCATATCCCCTCCCTCTTGCGTCTCCCTCCCACCCTCCCTATCCCACCTCTCTAGGTGGTCACAAAGCACCGAGCTGATCTCCCTGTGCTATGCAGCTGCTTCCCACTAGCTAGCTATTTTACATTTGGTAGTGTGTATATGTCCATGCCACTCTCTCACTTCGTCCCAGCTTCCCCTTCCCCCTCCTTGTGTCCTCAAGTCCATTCTGTACGTCTGCATCTTTGTTCCTGTCCTGCCCCTAGGTTCATCAGAACCATTTTTTTTAGATTCCGTACAGATATACTTTAAACATAAAGAATATTCCAGAGTTAAATAGCAACGCTTACCAGAGGCTCATGTGCAAACAGTGAAATGGACTCGAGGGGCGAGTTTCCCAGGCACGGTGACGGGTCCAGACCTTTCCTACAAAGGAGGAGCATTTGAGCTGAGCCTTGAGGTTGATGCAGAACAGTCAGGGCTGGAGATGAAAGGACGTTTGGGGTGAAAACCTAGTTTTGGGGGCCACCGATGCAGGCCAGCCCAGTCCAGCATGAGGTTTTGCGTGGCCACGCCCATCACAGAGGAGGAGGCGGTGAGAACCAGGGTCAGCGGGGAGCAGACGGGGTCGGGGGCTGTCCGGATGCCACGCCAGTAAGGCATTTTCCCAAGCAGTGATGCTCTTTCCTCTCCGTTAGAAATATTCAAAAACTGCGCTGCAGAGAGACAGCTAAATGTCTGGGAAACCTAAAGAATATCAGAATGGATGGTGCACCTTGAATTCCAGGGGGCTCATCCATCCATCCTGGACACAGCCAGCTGGGCAGAGCCAGGAGCAGAGCCAGACCAAAGAACCTCCCCCCCCACACCTGCACAGCCCCCAGTGGAGGCCAGCCCGGGCGTCCTGCTCTCACTAACCTCCCGCTGCAGGACCCTGGCCCTCTTTTTATTGTTCTTGATACAGTGGATTCTTGACTGTAAAATTCCTGCTGCAAAATTTAAAACCTCGCCCGAGTGCCCAAGTACCCAGGTGAACCCTCCTCGTCCCGCGGGGCAGTTTCTCCCCAGAATGGGCTCCCCTCCTGGCGCTTAGTGGCTGTGAGATTGGCCGCCCTGATTAGAGAGGCTGTCAGTTAATCATACCCACTGGGAGCAGATTAGAGCTGCTGGAAGCAACTTTCCCGAGTGTTTCCACACTTTGATGGTTCAGAAGCGGTCCTGCTGTCCTGCCTGATACGTGCTCATTGGGAAGTTGGGCCACCGGGATTTGCAATCCTGCTCGGGGACAGTGGCCCGTGCCCGGTAGTGGGACCTGCAGTGGAGCAGGGCCCTGGCACCAGAGGTGGTCCCGGCAGGCAGCTCCTATCCGGGGACACCTCACCATTCCAGAGCTGACAAGGGAAAGTCCATCCAGAGCTGATACTTGCAAATCAAATGACTCAGCCCTGAAATGTACAGATTTTGGAAACCGAGTCCCAGGGAAGAGCCCTGTTCAGAGCAGAGGCCCGAATCCACCTTGCTTCCTGCCCACCAGCCGCTTTTCCTGCTGCCGTGTCACCATCTCCCCTCCTCCTGGTTCCTGTGATTTAACCCCGTCAAGAGCCCACGTGACGCAGGCGGGGCTGGTGCACAAGCCAGAGGTGCGCAGCCCATTGGACTGCAGCCCACCTTCACCCCTGCCCAGCCCGCTGCCCCGGGACAGGCCTGTCACCCCTCTGCCCCTCTGTTCCGCCTGCAACCTGGAGGGCCTGGGCTGCAGAGCCCTCAGATCTCCTTCCTGCCCCACGGCCTCACCCTCCGCCCGCCAGTACCCGCGCGGTGCCAGGCCGTCCTGCCTCCCCCTCCACCCCTCCTCCTCCCCCATCTCCTTGGACTTGGTCCTCTTCCCCCTCACTTTCTACTTTGCTTCCTCGGCCTTTTCATCCCTTTTGTCCGAAAGGGGTCTTTGATGTCATGGAACCTTATCCAAAATGAGGGACACTTACCAGGACGGGGCGTGTGCAGAAGGGCCACCCGCAGGTCCATCCCTCCCCCTGCTTCTCACGGGCCGAGGCTGCCCGCCACTGCCCACCCCGTTCAGGAACCTTCCTCCACCACTTCTTTCACAGAAAGAGGAAGTGATAAAACCTTATTCCTTCCATCATCTCACGGTGCAATTCCTGGTCAGGGTGTCTGAGTGGGAAGGGACTTCAGGCATCCGGTCCAACCAAGTGTCCACCCTGCAGACGGGGACGCTGCCTTGGACGAGCTGAGTGGCTTCCTCGCGGTCACACGGCCGCCTGGCACCCGGGACCCTGCACTGTCTGTAAGAAGGTGATGGCGGTCATCATGGACCCCTGCTTGGTGGTCTCGGAGCTTGCAGAGCCCCCTCACACACGTGACTCCCAGCCGCCCTGAGAGGGACGCAAAGCCAGGGGGTGTGGGTGCCCCCCACCTCCCAGCCCCGCAGCCCACAGAGCCCTCTGGGACGCCGTGCATAGCCTGGCCTCTTAACATCCCAAACAGGTTGGCATCTGCGGGAAGAGGAGTCTGAAGTTGGCTCCCCGGGGCCGGCCTGCCCTTCGGGAGCAGAGCAGAATTCAGGATGGGGTCCCGCACACCCCGCCCGGGCCCCAGCACCCCTCACGTGCATCCGGGAGGCTAGGAATCCACGCCCGCCCCTCCCGCGCGGGATTCCTGAGCCGCAGCCACGGCCCCTCCTCCCATCCGGCAGCTCTTGCTCCTCCCCCTCCCGGTGTCCCCCAGGGGCCCAGGCTCAGGGGGTGGGAGGGAACTGTCACAGTGCCGGCTCTTCTGTGACCTTTCTGCTCCCTGCTCTGCGCTTTGCCTCAGTTTCTCTACCTACCAAGTGGGATGAATGACAGGTATTCCATAGAAAGGGGGGAGATTTTACCTGTAAAGCCCCGTGAGCTCCTAGCAACAAAGAGTCTTGTAAACCCACCCCTCGACGAGAGGCTTTCTGGATGGTGATGAGCCACAGTGACCGGTCCTAAGAAAAGAAACACAGCAAAGCAAGTTCGTTTAAACAGGGAGCGCGTTCCAAAAGCTCCAGTCCTGCTGCCATGGAGTTTGATGGACAAGTTGTTGAGTATCAGTGACAGCACGTGACTACACCAGGAAAGACCCCATTGTTTGTGCTCTACCTGCAGCAGCTAAAAAATCACAGTGAGCAAGAAACTTCTCCTGTTTACTGACGTGCACAGACTCCCCCAGGAGGAAAATGTCCCGTTTTGATTTGAGAACAAAACGTAGGCGGTGATAAATGTCAGGGTTACCACCAGCTAAAGGCAATTTTGGACATCTGTGCCAGGCTCTCAGCTCCAAGAGCTTTATTGGCGGATTAAACGGCCCAGTGGTCCAGGAAAGCGGGGACAGGAGCCCTAATTTACAGACAGGCAGGTATGGCCCCGAGTGCTTCTCCCAGAGCTGTGAAGGGAGATGGGCTCAGGCTGTTTTCCAGGGCAGGGACACCCCCTGTAGGACACAGGCCACTGTCATTGGAGGAGACACAGCTTGACAGCAGGTGCCCGCCTGGCTCTCGAGACCAGAGACAGGCGATACTTCGGGTGTTGGTTTATTTATGTTTCAATGGTCCCTGAACCCTGGCCCTAGGGGCTGATGAGAAATGGTCCTGTTGCCCCTGCGGGCCTCGTGGTGAAGTGGGAGGTTTTCTGGGCCTGCAGTGAGGACACCAGGGATCCGAGTCTGGCCAGACATGTGACCTACCTTTTAACCTCCAACTCTCAGTTTTCGCATCTGGGAAAGGAGAGGGTTAAACTGTCTCAGCCCTTAAGTTCTCCTGAGCAGTATCGTTGTGTGCTTCAATGACAGAGAACAGCAGTAAGCTGAGAATTCCTTTGGAATCACTAATTCTAGCCTGAGTCCCGGGCAGGGTGTGACCCTCGGCAGCTCCCAGCATTCAGTCCAGAGGGGGCTCTTTCCCAGGCACTGACCTTGTGCCCAGGACTGTGGCCAGTGGTGTAGGTCCCACAGGAGACAGAGCTTCTTAAACTCAGGAAGCCCCATTGTTGATTCTCCTTAGTGGCTGGCCCTTCCCTGGAAATCCCAAACCTGAAATTACAACCAACAGCACGGTGACTGTCACCTAATTTAAAATAATGGTCATAATAAAGGCCACTTAGGCTTACACGTGACCCATGCTTTATAAACACTGGAAAGAAAAATGAGGGGAGAGGAAGTGAAGACACAGCAAGGTCAGTGTCCCATGAAGTGATTGATATGCAGGACGCGAACCCCAGCCACCTGTGACGCTTGGTCCGTCCCCTCCCGCTGGCTTGTGACAGTGAGTGGCTAAGGACACCAACAGTGAGGTCCCACTCCTTAGGTTCAAATCCCCAGAGCCACCACCTGTTAGCTGTGTGCCTCAGCGTCCTGATCTATAATGGGGGTTAAAATTGCACTTAACCTTGTGGTGTTGTTGTGAGGATTAAATACGTAAGTGCTTGCAGAGCATTTAGAACTATGCTCAGTGTGTAAGATGCATTCAGCAAATTTTAGCTACTGATATGTCTGGGTCCAACTCCCTGTCTGCCGACCTCAGGCTCCAAGTTGGGCTGGTTAGAGGAAGGGGAACTTCCACACTTGATTTTTTAAAATCCACTTTCTTAAAGCATAATTTATATTCACTAAAACTCACACATTTTAAGTGTACAGTCACAAAAGTAAGAGCCTTACAGTAGTATAATTTAACTTAACCCTCTACCCTATGTGAGCCTTACACATCTTCTACTTATACAACTCTTACAAACCCTGCTCTGTTAACATTTCTTGCTTTAAACAGTCAATTGTCTTTTAAGTAAATTATGAGAAAAAGTAAAACATAGCCTTTTATGCTTGCCTACTTATTTACCATTTCTGGGACTGTCTAATCCTTTCTGTAGATCCGAGTTTCCTCCTGGTGTCATTTCCCATCACCCTGAAGGACATCCCCTGGCATTTCTATAACACAGGTCTGCTGCTGCTGAATTATCTCAGCTTTCATTATCTGAAAATATCTTTATCCTCTTCTTGAAGAATATTTTTGCTGGATATAGAATTCTTGGCTGAGAGTTTTTTTTTTCAGAATATTAGAGAGGTTTTTCCACTTTCTCTTGGCCTCCATTGTCTCCGATGAGACGTCACCAGTATTCTCATCTTGGTTCCCTGTATATATGCTTCTTTTTTCTTGACTGTTTCTAGATTTTCTATCTTTGGTTTTCAGCACTTGACTATTATGTGCCTCGTTGTATATTTGTCCTGCTTAGAGTTTTCTGAGCTGCTCAGATTCATCCATAAATTGGAGATCGTCATCAAGTTTGGGAAGTTTTTGGCCATTATTTCTTCAAATATATTTTTCCAACTCCAGTCTCACGCTTCTCTGTCTGGGACCCCAATTACTCTTATGTTTGGCCATTTTCTATTATCTCATTGGTCCCCAGGGCTTTGTTCAGTTTTCTTCAGTCTTTTTTCCTCTGTGTCCACAGATAAATTTCTATCAATTATTCTTCCAGTTCATTACTTTTTCCTCTGCCATCTCCATCTTCATCAAACCTATTCAATGACTTTCTCATTTCAGTTACTTTTCAGTCATAGAATCTCCATTTGGCTCCTTTTTATAGTTTCCATCTATCTGTGGAATTCCCTATCTGTTCTCTCTTTAAGACCATATACTCCTTTCATTCTTTTAATATATTTTCCTTTAACTCTTTACACATTCTTTAAGCTGTTTTAAAATCCTTTTCTGCTAAGTCCAACATCTGAGCAATCTCATTTTCAGTCCCTTTTGACTGTTTATTCTTGGTTATGTGTCACATTTTCCTGTTTCTTTATGTATCTTGTGGTTTGTTCTGAATACTGGGATCATGAGTCATATGTTGTAGAGACCTGGATTCATTCACCTTCCTTGATCGAAGGGTTGACTCTTCAGCAGGCAGTTCAGTTACCTGCTGCCCCGCTATGAACTTGTGGTTCTACACTTGCTGGTGAAGACTGATCAAAAGCCCAGGCCCCTCACCTCCCAGCTCGTTTCCCTTTCAGATCTTGTCAGAGCTCAGTGTCGTCTTGTGAGGATGGGTCTAGAAGGCATCTTACTCCAGGGTAAGGTCCTGGCTCCTAAAATGTACCCTTTCTGGCATATTGGTTGTCTAGAGTCTTAATGAGATGTTAACTCGATCCCTCCACTCTGGCAGGGCCATGGACACACAGGGGACCCCTACACAAACTTCTGGGGCCCCGTATACCTAGCTGTCCCACCACAGCCATGCCAGATGCCCAGATTCTCAGACCAGTGGGACTGGAGTGGTCTGTCTGCTCTTTGCGCTGCTGTCAGGAAACCGTTTGCAGAGAACCAGGGTGATTATCGTGTTCATCTCTGAGGTTCAATTTTCTCAGAGATTACAGGCCTGAGCTACTTTATGTTCAGTTTTGGAAGACAGTTGCCGCTAATATTTTTGTCCAGTTTTTTAATGTTTATGGTGAAAGGGCTCATCTGATACCAGTTCCTCCTTTTGGAAATGGAAGTGTACTTGACTTTTAAATCACAAAATGAATGACTAGTATGTTAGCAGGTTTAAGTTACATATGTTACATAAGTTATACATGATATTATTTCTGAAGTAATATAATGCTAGATTATATTATACAAGTTATATATTAATTCATTTGTCACATATTTACTGAGGACTTATTGTGGATAAGGGACAGTAGTAGTTGGAGGAAGGAAAGATACTAGAATCTTTCTTAAGATATTTAGAAAATAACAACCCAGCAAATTTTAGAGCCAGAGTGGGCTTTCTCGTCCAATATCCTCATTTTCAAGATGTTGAAACCTAGACCCAAGAAGGTGACATGACTGCCAAGGTCACACAGCTATTAGTGGAGGAGAGGAAATAGCCTGGCATTTTTTCCAGTAAATCTGAAATCTCTTTAAAACACTAAGCATACGTTTGGAGATTTTCCCTAACAGAAAATTTGATCGGTGCCAAGGTCCCTATTGATCCCTTAGTGATTTGAGCCAAATTGGAAATAAGTCAGTCTGGAATCCTAAGAACATGCATAGAAAGGTTAATTCATGCTGTAGCATCACCATAAGTTGTCAGCAATAAACAAGCTTGGTTCTTTGTTGAACTCCACCTCAAGGACAGCCAGGAAGAGGAAGCTGTGAGTTGCCGGGTATAATGGTATTTGTCTGGGAAAGAGTTAAAGAGCTATCATCAGGGCTGTCTTAGGGACTCATCCTACCTGATAACTCATAGTGAATATATCTCACTTGCCACCAAAATCTCGGAGACACTTTCCAGTTTTCCTAAAAGCCGCACCTTCTACACCTTTCTGAGAGGCGTGAGACTCAGCAGCAACCATAACCAAACCATGACTCCCGCCTGTTTCATCCTCTTATCAGGCACTGCACACAGTGAGTTCCCAGGAACTTCACTCCAGGAAGTCCCGTCCAGGGTCTGACACTAAGAGAATTTGACTGGCAGAGATTTCCCAACCCTTTAAGAGATGTCCATCTATTCAAAGACCCAGTGACCTGGTTCTGGGGTGGGGCAGTAGGAACACATGAAATGAGGGGACTTCCCTAGGGAGTTTCTTCCTTAGGAAGCACAGGTCCCTTTTACTTTCTGAAAATGGCAGGTGAGGTAATTTGGATTAACTGTCCTGCTGAGGACAATTAGAAATCTCTGGGCAAAATATTCTAAACCTTCTGTTTTCTACAACTTAGAAAAGATGCCTAACAAAAACAAATATGAATCCTCTCTGGAGAAAGGTAACATCATCAAGTTCTCCAATTATTTTGAAAGACAATTTTGCAAAAATAGGGCCTAACCCGCAATACAAAATAACTAGGTACACAAAGAGACAAGATAACATGAATGAAAAGGAGCAGAAACTATAGACAATAGAAATAGACCCACAGGGAATCTAGATATTGGAATTATCAGACATAGACTTGAAAATAACCATATTTACTATATTCAAAGAGATCAAAGACAAGGTCGATAATTTTCCAGAGAACCAGAAGATGTGGAAAAGAACCAAATGTAAATTTTAGAAATGAAGAATACAATATCAAATATGAAAATGCAGTGTGAATTGGGAATTCCCTGGCAGCCCAGTGGATAGGATTCCAGGCTCTCATTTCCGTGGCCCGGGTTCAGTCCCTGGTTGGGAACTGAGATTCCACAAGTCGCAGGGCTGAAAAGAAAAAAAATGCAGTGAATTGATTGAAAGATTTTGCACAGCTGAAAACAGAATTATTGAGCTGTGGCAAGGTCAGGGGGAATATTGAGAATAAAGCACAGAGAATCAAAAGAATGGAAAATACAGAAAAGAATGTAAAAGATTGGGGAGTAAAGGCTGAATTTATGAAATGGGTTTTTTCTACATCTATTGATAGACTCGGGATTTTGTTTACTGATGTGGTGAATTACATTTTAGCTTTTATTGAAGTATAATACAGTGGTTAACTTGCTGTAGGAGGGGGTAGTACCTGGAGGGACATGAGTGGGCCTTCATAGAGCGGGTGATGTTCTATTTCTTGATCTGAGTGATGGATACATGGCTGTTTTGTGCTAAATCATACACCGTAACATTTTTATTTTTTACATTTTATTTTTTACACTTTTTTGGATGTATATTTCACAATTGTTTTCCCCAAAATGTCTAAGACAGAAGAAAAAGTGCAGACCCAGGCCTCTACGTCATTGGCAGGTGCCAAAAGAAGCCTGCATCCTAGTTTTCCTGTGGCAGAAAGAGACAGTTTGTCACCAGCGGGGAGGCAGCATATACACGGTGGCAGATCATGATCCAGTCACTTCCCGTGGGTCAGAGTTGCTGTGAGAGGCTTACTTTTGAGAAGGACTGGGAGGCCCCATCCTGGGCCAGAGGGAAGAGGCCATGATCAGTACCGGCATCTGGCTGGTGCAGGGTCAGAGAGTCTGCAGTGCATTTGCCGTTTCTGCTGGGACGGTGGCTGAGGGTGGAGGCCTTAGGGTCAGTTGGCTTGGTTTCTAACTCCAGCTCCTGGACAAGTCATCGGTCTTACCCAAGCCTCGGCCCGTTTATCTTTATCAGGATAGCTGGAGAATTAAATGAAATGATGTGTAGAGCACTTCGCCCGGTGCCCAGCTTATGCCGGGTCCTCAGGAAATGGGAGCCGGTGTTGCCATCACTCTTGTTCACTTTGGATCAGAATTTTTTAATATTTTTCCTTTGAGTTCTTTCCAACTCATATTGGTAATACAAACAATTAATTCAACATGAAGGTTGGTATTTTAATTACTCTTATAGTTGGTAATTTATTAGGCAGCAGAGTATCCACCATCCCCTTCCCAGGCCAAAACCCTCCTTTAGTGCTCACCAAAGCACTTGTGGGATGCAGAAATTTATTAAGATGGAAAGGTTAAATTAAAAATAAATGAAAAGCTCTAATGAATAAGGACATCTTAATAAGAACAGGCAAAAAAATAATGAAGCTTGAGACTGTAGGAGCCGTCCAGGCCAGAGCTCTTCTCCCTACATCAGGCACCCTTGAACCTCCATGTGACGAGCTTACTCCTTAACCCAGGAGAAAACTACTGCCTTCCTAGTTCTAAACCTATTTTCTCTTGAAAGCCATTAATACTGTGAGGCCATTAAAAGTGTCCATTGCTTCATTAGCCAAATGAAGCTTCAAAACGTGATCTGTGAGATTCATCATGCCTCCAATATCTAGCCAGTACGAACTGGTCATCTCAACCTGATGTTGATGGTGATGATGAGGATGTTGATGATGGTGATGGTGATGATGATGGTGATGATGGTGGTGATGATGTTAGTGATGCTGGTGATGATGATGGTGATGATGGTGGTGGTGATGATGGTGATGATGGTGGTGATGGTGATGGTGATGATGGTGGTGATGATGATGGTGGTGGTGATGATGGTGGTGATGATGATATTAAAGATGATGATGTTAGTGATGCTGGTGAGTTCAGGGTTGTGTTTCTTGAGTGTGAGGAGCTGGTAGGACAAGCCGGTAGAAGATCCAGTAAGTTTGTGGAGTAACGAGGCTTGAATTCAAAAGAGAGAGCAAAAGGGTGTGTAATTGCAAATTCAGACTCACCTAATGGTGGTGACTTGAGCCTTTAGGAGAGAGTGAAGTGAATGGATTTCCTGAGAGAGAGAATTTAGAGAGAAGGAGTTTAGAGAGAGAGACACAGAGGATAGAAGACAAACTGGAAAGGGGCAGAGAGCAGCTTCACCCTGGCGGCTCACACGCCCCCTCCTCGGGGAACCGTCTGCTGTTCTCCCAGCTCAAGGCCGCCTCTCCCTCCTCTGTGCATCCACGGCTCTTTGGGCTTCATTCTTAGGCCCGCTGTCACCCGCTTCTGCGATTAGCTGTCTCCACGTTTGCCTCCCCTCTAGCTGATGCCCCTCCTGGGCAGGGACTGCATCCTTTCCGTCTTTGTAATATTCCCCAGAGTAAAAGAGGTCCAGAGGGAGGGAGGGAAGACGGGAGACAAAAAACCAACTGTGGAGTGGGAAGAGCTGAAACTGTACAGCATCACAGAGACAAGGAGGAGAGAGTTTTGGAAAGAAGGGAGAAATCGGCGGTGTTGAGCCTGTCGAGGACAGTGATGATAGTGGCGAAGGCGTGGGTCGGCCAGCGGGTGACCGTGAGCACCTCTGAGGCTGCAAGCTCGGTCCGTCCGCGTGGTGACGACGGCCCGCCATCAAGGGGGAAGGTTGCCATTGAGCCGCCCCACTGGGCACGAGGTGGCAGGACTCCGCGGGGGGCGTTTCCTGCTGCTGGAAGGAGAGACGAGGGCTCCCCTTGGGGGCAGGCGCGGCCCTGCCTCGCTCTCTGCAGCGATGCCGTGTCCGGGAAAAAGCAGAGTCAGACCTTGGTAAAGAAAGCTGTAGTCCGTGTACCCGCGAGCGGGAGTGCTTTCTGTATCCGGGGCTGTACCGACTGCACCTGACAAAGAGGGATGTGACCCGGCTCCGGCGACGGCCCCATGACTGTCCAGGAGTGGCTGAGGCCTCCCAGGGCAGCAGGGGCGCTGGGCCCCCGAGAGCAGAGGGGCCGGTGGGGCTGCAGCTCCGTGGGAAAGCACTGCTGTGTCTGGCCCGGGGCCATCCCGTCTTGGAAGAGCTTTTCCGGGTGTGAGGTGGCAGGGACTTCCCGTCCATCCGGGCTTCCTGGGTCCGCGGCATCCTTCTCGACGCCAGGACCCTCCTCGTTTGGGTCCCGCGGCTCCTCTCTCGACCGTGCAGGAGGGGCTCAACCTCCACCTTACACTCGAGGACGGCCGTCGTCGGGAGCGCCTTCCTCTGTGCTGCCCGAGTCATTTTCTCTGAAAGTGACGTCGGCTTCCTCACAATTCACACAGAAGCGGTCGACTGGGTTCCCAAATCTTCCAGGTATTTCTTCTAAGAGGCAGAACAAAGCCCAGGGAAGCGTGAGGCAGACAGACGGTGGGGGGCCAGGTGTCCCTGCTCAGTCAGGCAGACGGCCTTCTCCGTGGGGAGGCAGAAGCCCCTCTGCTGGACCCACCCGCTGCCCACCCGGCCAGGTGGTGGCACTCACGTGTCACTGCCCCGAGGACACCTTGCTCCGCCCTCCGGCCGCAGGGGGGCCTTCATGACACCCTGTCTCTTCCTCGAAAGCACTCAAGTGGTTTGAGATTCTGTACCGATTGTGAGGTTCTTTGATTCATGTTTGGCCTCCTTTACAAGAAAGAGCAGGTGACCCTGGGGGTCAGGTGGCCCGTGGAACATAGCTCAACAAATGACTGTGTGTAAGTGAAAATGCACGCATCAAGGCCACTGGCCCCAGCGTCCTCCTCCTGTTCTGGCCAGCTTAGCCCCCATGGGTGAGAAGCTTGTACCCGCCACCATCCTGCCGAGCCCAGACTCACCCCGCTTCGGTGATTCTCAGTATCACTCCCTTGTGGAGCTGCGATCAGGCCTCCTCGGTCATCTCTCAATGCTTTCCTACCACTTGGCTGGAACCGTGGAGTCCGAATAATTGGGACGTGAAATGTGCCTTCGTAGCCGCCAGCCAAGAAGCTCTTAAGTCCATGCGGAATCTGAACAATGAAATCAAACAACGTCTGCAAAGACCTCTGATTTGGGGTCACCCTCCCCCTTTACACCAGGTGACTTGGAAGTTGAATGCAAGCCCGGCTCTGCCTCAGACACACCTGCACGCGCCGTTCAGCCCCACGAGTCTCACTGTCCTCTTTTCTCGGGGTCTGGCTCATGGAGTCATTGCCACCCTCCTTCTTGGTTCTTCTTCCAGGGGTAGCCCTGGGGCCCGAGCGGAGCAACCCATCACCAGAGCAGGGCTGGGCGAGATGCTCCTCGATGAGACAGAAGAGCCTGCCCTCAGCCAGGCATCCATCGTGGGCCAGCACCACCTGTAGCCAGCGTTGCCAGGCCAATCTCAACACTGTTGAAGGAAGATGCCAGGCCTGCTTTCCGTAACTGATGGTTCCTCTTGATCTTCTAAGGGAAAACACCATGACTTACATACGCAGACCCTCTAAGTCTTTCCTAACTTGGAATTCTCAGGTTGAGCGCAGCAGGACTGCAGACAGTGGTCCAGGCCTTACAGCAACGTGGAGGGAGAAGAGGAAGGGCCGTGCGTGCCAGCTCAGCTTTTTCTCCGTCCTTCTCTAATCCCAGCATCTAGCGAAGCCGCTCCCCAGAGCCCCCTCTCCCTGGAAGGCCTGGCAGCCGGGCTTCCCCGGGCGGGAGGGTGTTTCATCCCCTAAGAGGAGGTCACCTGCACAAACTGCAAATGAGAGACCAGATTTCCAGGACGACATCTTGCAGTGTCGTTCTCGCACGAAATACCCTGTCCTGTTGTCCCCGTAAGTCCACGTGTGTTTGCCTGGTCTCACGTCCTGATTTAGGGCCCGGAACACAGACTCACCGTGGGTGTGGCCCTTAGTGATCTCGTGTCCACGGGGCACCTTCCCACAGCTGCTCCGCCAGGCTGGCCTGGACCCAGGGCTCCCGCGGGGACCCCATCACCGGCCCGTCAGAGGAGAGCACTTGGGTGCAGAGAAGTCGCTGTGTTTTCTGAGTGGAACGAGAGCAGGAGAAACTGTTTCGGGGACAGCAGTGAGCCCGCCTGAGGAGAAGCTGTTGAGACTCAGGCCTTGAGCGCCAGTTACGTGCAGGGGGCTGGAGAGGGGGCTCTGGCAGCGCCTCCTCACCCCAGCCTGGCTGCTGGGGTGCCGACCCGAGCCGGCGGTGAGGACGGTGGGCGGGGCCTCGGAGGCCGCGGGGCACCCCCTGGCAGCAGGACGAGCCCCCCGCCTGCCCAGCGGATGTCGTGATCATGTGCCACTGCTTCACAGACGCGGATCATGGCGGCCGGGAGCCCCGGGCCAGGGCCCACAGGAGGCGTTTAGCCCAGTCGTGCAGCCCCGGGCCTGGAGTCGGGCCACATGGCACCGAGCCCTGTGCCCACCCCTGCCAGCAGCTGTGACGCCATGGGCAGGCCACTTAACCTCTCTAGAACTTGCGCTCCTCCTCTGTAAATATGGTTAATGACAGTACCTACTTCCCCAGGTTGTGCCGGGGGAATTGGGGTCATCCACCGGCCCCCAGTAAGTCTTCATTACACGTCGATGAGGGCTGAGGGCTTCGGTGCCCCGAGGCTATCCTTCACCCGCTGGCTGAATCCCCAGCAAGGCTCCTCCTCCAAGAGCTTGTTCAGTCGCTGCTCGCATCCCTCTGAGGATGGGGAGCTCACTACCTCTTGGACCACCCTGCTCCACCTTAGGTCTGTCTCTTGGACAGTCTTTGTGTTGAACCTGAATCTTCCTGATTGGCCCTGGCTCCATCCGCATAGTTATGCTGAATTCTGCCAGCTCTTCTTCCCCAGAACAGCAGGTTAAATCCTGCGAAGGTCGTTCACAGCCCCCTCCGTGCCTGTGCTCTTCCTACTCCGCGAGGCTATCTTTTCCCGACGACACACCTCGGTGTCTCCTGAAGATCCTTGAATGGAGTGGTTTCCTGGAGGCAACCTGCACGCGGAGTCCCTGCCGTGTGCCGCGGAGCACAGACGAGAGGACCTGAGGCCGGGGCTGTGCGTCAGGCAGGGAACAGCGTCCGCTGGGGGAACAGCCTGTGCTGACGCGGGGAGGCCTGTGGCCAAAGAAGCTCGGGGCGTGGTTGTGGCTGGAGAGTGAGGTGTGAGCCAGAGTCAGGGGCCATCAGGCTGGATGGGGAGGCGGGTGACAGGGCATCGGAGGAGGACTTTCGTCAAGGACATGACACTCCCTGCTTGAGCATCCCAACAGCAGCATGAACACCAGACGGCAGGGAGACCATCTAACCGAGTAGCCGACCCCAGGGGCCAAAGTGTCCAAAATATATCCCGAGAGGCTAACAGCGGTCCCCTCTGGGCGGTGGGACGACGGACGAGTTCTTTTTGTTCCTGCTTCCCTGTGTTTTCTAATTTCTCTATAATAAGCATTTCTCCTGTGTAATGAGCATGTATTATTTATATAGTAAACGTGATTTATACTTGTCTAAAACACTTCAAAAGCAAATTGGCAGGACTTGGTAACAGTGGGAGGGAGGAGCCCGGAGGCCCAGGTCTGGTCTTGGTGCTCAGGGGCGTGGTGAGACCACCGACCCCACAGGGATGGGAGGGAGCAGAGCATCCGTCGGCAATCCTGACGGCCCCCAACGGTGGACAGAAGCATGGGCTGCCTCGACTTCCTCTGGGCCTCTCTGCAGCCCGGCCTGCAGGCCCGGGAAACTCGCCTGTCTGTTTGCAGAGCTGCCTCAGCGATAAAACGGCCAGAAGAGCCCACAGTCCCCGTGTTCACAAAACTCAGCCTGACGTGGGAGACGGGTATAAATGTTCGAAAGCCACTTAATGAACATGTAATTCCCAAGGGAGACTCAAGCTCCAAAGCAAAGGAACTGATTCTAAGAAGACATGTAAGAAAGGAGACGTCTCTGCTCTGGGAGCTTGGGGAAGGGTCCCCGGAGGAGGGACGCTTGGGCTGAGAGCAGAAGGGAACGTTGGAGGGAATTACGGAAAAGCGTTCCAGGGCGAGGGAACAGCACCGACGATGGCCCCGCGTCAAAGGATGGCATGTTTGAGTGTAAAAGAAATGCTGTTTGACCAGGAGTCCAGAGAGCGAGGGCCCGGGGGGGCAGGGTGGACCCACGCCCAGGGCCTTGTAGGGCAGGAGGAGGACTCCCCATCCCGTGCCCCCCCCGTTCTCTGCCACGTGGCACTGAAGGCCTGGTCGCGTTCCCCGCGTGGTCTGGGCAGCCGGATCCGGGGACCTCCGTCCCCTCCCGTGAGCAGAACTTGGGGCGCTCGCCCCAGCAGACACCCCGGAAGTCGCTGTGTGGCTCGGCTGTCAGCTTCCCCCGTGGCCCCACACCCTTCACCAAATGTGTGTACAACCTGCTAATTAACGGAGTCATTTGGATCTGAAAGCATCTTGTTCTACTGGGAGGTGGCACAGCCCTCGCAGTAATTCACAGGTGAAATTATTCTAGCATTTCTCTTATTTGGTTTCCTCTCCCCGGCTCAGCTTAATGGCTGGGGCGAGTTCTCTGAATTAGAGTTGTGAACCCCACTTCTCCAGGTCACAAAGGCCCGGGGACCGCCTCGGGGCCTGGGGACAGGGTGCCCAGCCTTCACTCACCAGCGCCGAAGGCGGTGGGTGAGCAGGGGTGACGTCCCCCGTGCGGGAGAGGTGGAAGGGTGTCCGTGGCTGGTGGGTGAGTGAGAGACACAAAAGGTGCCCCGCGGGGGGTGACTCAGAGGAGGAGGTCCTGCTGTACTGTGTCTAAGGCGGCCCCCCGCTGTGGGGAGGGGAGCCCGACCCCCCCCCCACTTCTCTCCTGGGGCGTGGAGACAGCGCCCACCCGTTGACGGACGGCTTTCTGAGGCCTGGGGTAGACCTGGGGGCTGGGGAGTAACCACCATTTACAAATGACCGTGTGCAACATCTCGTTTAAACAAGGGACGTTCTGGGCTGATATTTATGGTTCAGCTTATGACTGGGGGTCCTTCTCCCCATAAGACAGTGGTGTAAGTCTGCAGACCCTTGGGGCGTGCAGACAAGACCCTCTGCGAAAGAATGTTTTTTATTTACTCTGTTTTTTCCCTGAAGGGATCTGGGTACTTGGAAAACAATTTATTGTGGTAATAGATGCAAACCAAAATGTCCCGTTTAACCACTTTTAAGTGCACACATTTCAGTGGCACTAAGCCAACATCACCGCCCTCCGTCTCTAGGACTGTTTCCATCTTCCCCAACTGAAGTGCCCTTAGGAGGACAGCATCTGCCTGTCCTTCTGTTTGGAGGTGGCTCCCGGGGAGGTTTGGAGTCAGGCCCACCTGGATCCAGCTCCCCCGGGGTGTCGCTCTGACCGTGTCACCTGGCGCCTCGGTCTCCTCACCTGAGACTGGGGTGTGAGGCCCGTCGGCGGGGAGAGGCTGAGCGGGCGGCGGGGGCTCTGCGCGGCGGCGGGTGCACAGAGCCAGCTTTGCCGTTGCAGGTCTCCAGGTGGTCCTGAACTCCATCATCAAGGCCATGGTGCCCCTCCTGCACATCGCCCTGCTCGTGCTCTTTGTTATAATCATCTACGCCATCATCGGGCTGGAGCTCTTCATGGGGAAGATGCACAAGACCTGCTACAACCAGGAGGGCGTCGCAGGTAAGGGGAGCGCCAGCCACCCACGGCCAGCTGGGGAGGCCCTGCCGTCGAGCGCCTGTGTGTCCACGGCCAGGAGAGGCAAAGATTGTATTTTTTTTTTCTCTCGGTTCTAATTTTTGTTTTTACTAGAATGAGTCTCTGTTAAAATAGCTAAACACAAGCTTTGTCCGGCACTGCTAAGCACTCTTTAAACGAGGCGCCTAGCCGACATGGAATATTTTAAGAATCGGAGCTCACCTGGGGACTGTATGTCTCTGCCCCCTTGTCCCCCGTGTGGCTTGTCACCAAAGTGCCCTCGGGGGGAGGCCTCGCCCTCAGCTGGTGGCTCTCCCGTCACAGCCCTGGGTCCTCCGTCTCGGTGTCTCTGCCTCCCGTCCGGGGCCCCCAGTCCAGGAGGGGAGGACGGCCAGCAGCAAAACTCCTTTTCCTCCAGGAGGTGTGTCTGTACCTCGGGCATCCGCCGGCCCGTCCTCTCTGAGACCCTCTCTCTGCGTCCCTTCCATAAATCGGCGCATTCAACGGGCTGTGCTGCTCACTGAGCTCTCCCCGGTAGGACTGGACTTTGGGCTTGACGGACATGCGACAAACTGCTGTCTTCAGCTACTGAAATCTCAGCTGGACCTTTAAGAAAACATTTAAACAGAGATCGACATGGCTTTTAAACAAAGTAGTTGAACACAAAAACTTGTTTAAAAAAAAATACCCCCCAAAGGGGTTAGCCATGTTCGATTTATGTGACTTTTTTTCAAACGACAAGATCTTTCATCTTAGTTTCTGGCACCTTAGGGCAGAAAGGGGAGCATCTGTCTGAAGCATTGAAAGACCTTCTTTCCCCTTCGCGTCCACTGCTTCACACTGTTGCTCAGCCCAGGCAGTAAATTAAACTTGACCCCCCCGCCCTGGGGGTGGGGGGAGCAACCATACAAGAGGGAGTGAAATGGATTAATCGTATTCAGAAACCAAAACGGATCCCCTGATCTGAGTGATCTGGACGAACTGGCCGGGTGTTTGCATGTGGCCACAGTCGAAACAAAAACCCAAACCTATAAACCTGTGGTCACAGACTCACACAATTGTTTTTACTGCTTTGATGGCAAGCCTAAGAGGAAACCAGTTTTTCACTGTAGGGAGAATTTCTTGGGTCAAATTCTATAAAATAAACTGTCACGTTAAAAGAAAAAGCTGTTTTTAAATTGAAGGAATTAGATCTTGACTTCAGTTAAAATTCTGAGATTTCCAGCCTTGCTTAAAGAAATACCCAATAATGCAATGAATAATATTCTCCCCTTTCATTCAGCTCCTTCCTTTTGTTGGGCTCAATCTGTAGCTGCCCTGAAACAATACATGTATGTTAATTGTGTGGCTTCCTTAGAGCTCTTTCTAAGACCTGCTTAAGAGCCACCAGAGAACGTCTAAAATTTATGCCGTTGTATTGAAATGGCCAACGGCCCGTTTGACCCAGACGCCTCAGGCCGGTGCGGGGATGCTGGGCCCGAAAGGCCCCATCAGCCGGGCGATGGGCGGTGCAGCGGCTCTCACCTGCGCACCAAGGTGTGGTGGGGAGATGCGGTGAGATTCTGCGTTGAGCAGCCACGCCTCCACGCGTCTGTCCTCGCTGAGCTGGGAGAGCTGCTCCCACACCACCCCTGGTTTCTGCCATCCGAAGGGGAAGCAGTCAAAGTGGCTTTTCCGCAGTCGGCAGGATCCTATGAGGGCTGTGCCCGCACCGCCTGGAAGTCTCTGACTTTGTGGTCCTGCCTTCAGTGGCCTCAGACAGCCAGAAAACGGTGGGCGTGATGGACAGGGTGATGGGCTCCTCTGTGCCGGACGGTGTGGCCGGAGGAAAGGCTGCCGCAGGCCTGCCAAGACCTTCCGCGGCCTCCGTGCTCTCAAGAAACAGAGCAGAACTGGCCTGGCCGAGTGGATGGCCAATCTGGGAACACACTACCGTCCATCCCTGAGGGTAAGCAGACCAGGAAACGCACCTGAGACACCGCCTGCTTCCTCTCAGAAAAAGCCCGGATTATTTACGTGATGGGTTTACCTCCCCCCGACCGCCCCCCACCAGGTTCGGAAGAGAATTGGCCCCCATCGTGGAAACACCATCAGCCCGGGGAGCCAGGGTGCCCGAGGACAGACCCCGGGGACGCGCTTCCGAGAGAGGAGCCCCGTCAGCCCCGCCAGGAAGGGACCTCTCTGTGCGTGGAGCCGGCCTCCCGCGGGAAGGACGCCCAGGACACTGGCTGCAGAGGCCATTCCGCCCAGCAGCCTGCACTCAGGCGCTCACCCACTGCCTGCACCTGAACCGCGTCTGATGGCCGTCCAGGGACCCTCTCCTGTCAAGGGGGCCCCTTCCATCTACACACTGGTCAACGCTGACAAAGAGGGACGCATTCAGCACAGCCAGAGAGTAGAGGGCCAGCAGTCTGCGATCTTTGAAACCACTCCCCATACGTTTTGGAGACGTTTGCATCACCTTTGGAATGGGTGTCTTTTTTTAATTTTAGACTTTGGAGTGAATTCCCATACTTTTCTGCAAACTTAGATTATGCAAAAGGGCTTGTGAGTCCTCGTCTTGGTTTTTCTATGGAATTTACATCAGATTCTTTTTAATCTCACTTTGAGATTATTTTGTGAACTTGTAGATTTTAGGATACCTTGGATTTTGAGCCATGCTTCCTATCAGATCCATACGAGAAAGCACTGGAGCTGCCGGTGTGCCATTGCTCTGCCTCCAGGCTGCCCCTTCCAGCCCCTGCAGACGTGGTCACAGGAGAGGAGACCTCCCCCGACCCCGGAGGCATCTGCAAGGCGCCTTCCTTGTTCCTCAACAGATACGTCACCATATGTCCGTCCTTTTGGTTTCTGGTCGTCCCATCTGTTTGGTCGCGGTCCGAGCCAGGTCACTCTGAGTAGCTCTCCCAAGCACGATAATTACCCCTGAGACTGGCAGAGAACTGTTTGACTGAAACCCAGAAATGAAATCACTTTCAGTCTATTCACTCCTTAAAGTTGGGGCCTAAAAAAGTAATTGGTTTTGTCTTTGGTGATTTCTTCTTGGAAGCCCTTGCTGGCGCTCTCTCAGATTTCGTGCTCTTGTTGGGTATTAACTGCACTTCCAAAATCTCTCCTCATCTGTGCCTCCATTCTTCTACCACAAACTTAATTTGGACTTTCCAGAATGACCCCACCTCTCTTCATTTCTGTTTTAAAACGGGGAGCCCGTATGGCTTTGGCTCTTTCTCCAACTTCGTGTTCCCATTTTCCTCTCTGGGAATTCATGCCTCTGCTGGGAATCCAACACATCTTCACGTTGAAGCTAATTTCCCCTCACCCTCAAGTGCATGTCGCCGGGACCCACTGATTTGTGTGTGCTCACATTTTTCAAGTGTTCCCTTTAGTGCTTTTTATAGATACCTATTTTTACCAGATAATTATTGCTCCTTAATTGTTCTCAAATCTTTTTTTTATTGTTGTTCAAGACAGATTTAAAATAGCAGAGTGGCGCTTGATCCTGTAGACCATCTTTCTGAATCTCATCCTCTCTCTTTTACTAATGAGATCACGTCCCCTGGACGCCGTTTTCTTTTCTACATACATTTGTAAAGCCCCCAAATATGTTTTCCTTCCTTGAGGACACTCAGAACTCCCTTTGGCAGCCTTCACCTTTCCCTCATTTCTGCCTGTTTTCAGGAATTGAGATGCAGGGAAAACTATCAGGTTAGCAGTCATAGTGCAAAGATTAGCAGCACCTTTATTGCACTAGAAAGCAAGACCGGAGAAGAAGAAACACAGGTTTCCCTCTATTTTGTTCACCTTCTCTTTTGTCTCATCTTTCATCATCCCAGCACTTTTGTCACAGTGACTGAACGCATCATTCTAGAAAGCGGGTCACTAGGCAAGTGAGACCCAGCAGAATTTATGATCTGCTTGGTTCCTGGCTTTCCACTCCACCTACTCTCAATTTTTAGGTGCTTGTTATCCACTTTCTTATGTATTCCTCAGGTCTGAGATTCACTTTTCAGGTTCCACCCTTTTATAGCCTCCCATTACTTAATCTCACATCCAAATCTCCAAAGATTTCAAAATGTCAAAAGTCACAAAAAACTATGACTGGAGTTCCATTACGTGAATGGAGGCCTCCTGGGGGTTAGACCCCAGAGTAGGAAATGATGGGGACACTGTTGTCCCCCGTACAGTTCAGGGACCAGGGAGTGCCTTGGTCATCACACAGGCACACAACCTAAAGCACCAGGCCAGGAACAAGCCAGAAGCCGAGCTGCTCACAACGGCCCCCGCCTGGAAGTAGGCCAGCTGTCCATCAGCGGGTGAGCAGATAAACGCACAGTAATATGTACGGCCGTGCAAAGGAACAGATCTCGAAACACGATGCTACGTGAAAAAAGCCACCTCGTGTGTGATTCTGTTGATATGAGATTCCTAGGCAGGCAGATCTGTAGACAGACAGCAGGTGTGGCTGCCAGGGCTGGATGGGAGAAGGGCTTCGGGAATCTGGGGCGACGGAAGCGTTTCCAAATGCGTTGTGGCAATGGCTGAAGAACTCTATAAATTTACTAAAAATAACTGAGCTGTTCGTGTTCACTGATGAACTGTATGGCATGTAAATTAGATTTCGGTGAAGCTGTTGAAAAGAGAGAGAGGGACTTCCCTGGTGGCGCAGTGGTTAGGAATCCGCCTGCCAGTGCAGGGGACACGGGTTCGAGCCCTGGTCCGGGAAGATCCCACATGCCGCGGAGCAGCTGAGCCTGTGCGCCACAACTACGGAGTCTGCGCTCTAGAGCCTGCGAGCCACAACTACTGAGCCCACGTGCCACAACTACTGATGCCCACGCGCCTAGAGCCCATGCTCCGCAACAAGAGAAGCCACTGCAATGAGAAGCCTGCGCACCGCAACGAAGAGTAGCCCCCGCTCACCACAACTAGAGAAAGCCCGCGTGCAGCAACAAAGACCCAATGCAGCCAAAAATAAATAAATAAAATAAATTTATTTTTTAAAAAAAGAGAGAGAAAGGGAAAAGCCAAGAGGACACAAGTCAGCATGTGTCTCCAACCACTCAGCTCAGTCCACCTCCCTAAGAGTCACCCCTTAGTTAAGGATTAATATTCCTCTGCTATCTTCCTCCTGAACAGCTGCGATTTGAAGCCACAAACTGAGAAACAGCCCAGCAACCCACAGTCTCCGTACAGAGGTCCTCGCCCCGTGATTGCTTGGGTACGTTTGAAGCCAGAGAGGATCCTGGTGGCCTGGAATCCCCAAACGAGGGATGACAAGCAAATTCTCTCTCTGGGGGCACATCTTCACTGAAGTCGGAGGCAGTCATCTGTTTGTTAGAACTAAGGTCCATTCTGTTTACTACTGTTTCTTCCTACAAGCATAAGACGATGTCCTTAATTTCACAAACTTCAGCGAATTCCACACTGTTACCTCCTGCAGCTGGGACCGAGTCTCTCAGTATTTTACCAAAATGGAAATTCTTAACTCAGCCAAGTCTTAGTTCAATTTACCAATGATCTCTGCACGACAAATATCTTAACTCACTAATTTCCTAGCAGCTATTCCTGCCCCGAGCACAGCCTGTGGCCGCGGGAGATGTTATGCTGTTTCCTGAAAAAGCCGAGAGTGCGCCACACCTGGGGAGCGTCCTCCCCATCACCCACGCCACTCTGTCCTGATTAGCGGTCAAGACAGGTCTTCTCTTCTGAAAGGTCCTAATGCTGGAGAAAAGGGCGGTCCACAAGTTTCCACGCAACACGCACAAAATACAGCAGTGGCCTTTGTGCTCAGGGGCTGGGATAAAGCTCTGCAGTAGGTACTTTTCCCGCCATCAGAATTTATTTTCCTTCCTTCATCAAGAAGGCGTCCACTGTGGACTTCCCTGGTGGCTCAGTGGTTAAGAATCTGCCTGCCAATGCAGGGGACACAGGTTCGAGCCCTGGTCCGGGAAGATCCCACATGCCATGGAACAACTAAGCCTGTGCGCCACAGCTACTGAGCCTGCACTCTAGAGCCCGCGAGCCACAACTACTGAGCCCACGCACCACAACTACTGAAGCCCACGTGCCTAAAGCCCGTGCTCCGCAACAAGAGAAGCCACTGCAATGAGAAGTCCGCACACCGCAACGAAGAGTAGCCCCGGCTCGCCGCAACTAGAGAAAGCCCGTGCGCAGCAACGAAGACCCAACGGAGCCAAAAAATAAATAAATAAATAAATAATTTATTAAAAAAAAGAAAAAGAACTAGGCTTTGAACCCCAGTCTGTCTGGCTTACTCCAAATCCATGCTCCTTAATAGGTCAACTTTTAACAAAAAAAAAAGAAGGCGTCCACTGTAAAGTGACTTGCATCCCTGGTAAAGCATCATGTAATATGTCACGGACCCATGTGGAGTCAGAAAATATCACTGGGCGGGATCTCTGGCCAATTACGTGAAAGAACCTTCCAATCAACAATGCCCTCGCCCTGAACTCTGGCATTCCAGCGGAAGTTTCTACAGATACTTAACCACCAAAAAAAGAAGACGAGGACTCACTACCATGTTCCAGGATGTTTTACACTCAGAGTGGTTGCATCATAGTTATTTTTTCATTGCCCATTTGACAGCCAACAGCCCTTCTGTCTTTGAAATCAATGACCGAGGTTAAAAAACAGTTTTACAACAATTAGCTGAAAGCACTGACCTTCTGAATTGATGACCACACAAAATGAATACCTAGTGCCTTGTGCCGTTCGCTTCGTGTTTGGGGCATTGATGTAACTGTGTTCTGCATTGTTGCCGCTGGGGTCGTTGGCTGTCCCACCAGCCTCGCCCATCACTTTTCTCTCTAACTTGTCTCTTCTTTCTCTGCCCGTCCCTCTCCCCCCACCCCCTGCTTCCTTCTCTTCTCCCCCGGCCATTTGAGATGTCCCAGCAGAAGACGACCCCTCCCCCTGTGCCCTGGAGACGGGCCACGGGCGGCAGTGCCAGAACGGCACGGTGTGCAAGCCGGGCTGGGATGGGCCCAAGCACGGCATCACCAACTTCGACAACTTTGCCTTCGCCATGCTGACCGTGTTCCAGTGCATCACCATGGAGGGCTGGACCGACGTCCTCTACTGGGTACGTGCTGGGAACGGGCGGGGGCAGGGAGCCCGCAGACTGCCGGCTTCTCCTCGACGTCCACCTTCTCCGTCTTCCCGTGATGTGGTCACACGCATACCGGGGTGGAACGGCCGAGGAGGGCCTTTGATTTCTTCTAGGTCTTGCCTGAGAAACAAAGCCTGAGACTCTCACCCTAACGAGTCTCTCTCTGCCCACCAGCCCAAGACAAGTGTCACCTTTCGTTCGTCCTCCATAGTGAGAAATGCTGGCACGCAGCCCCGTGGGGACACGGCCAATCCCGACCCAAGGGTCCTCTCAGCTCCTGTTCCCTTGTCGGGCTCCTTCTGTTCCCAGCCGTGTCCTGCCTCTGACCCCAAAAGAGAGCCGAAGGGCACAGAGTTCAATTTCTAGGGCTAAAGAGAAAGCTCAGGCCTGGTCTTCTAAGAAGAAACCATTTTTATTGAATCGTGTAGCATCACGGCATGCTATCATGTTTTTGTTTCCCGTGTTAATCTTACCTCGTTATATCAGAATACTCCATCAGACAAACGCATCGCCATCCTTTTCACTGCTGACAAAACGCTCCGCTGGTTATGCGGTGCTTATTCAGAAATGCCACTTCTCGAGTGCCAGCCAGTCAGCAGTAAATCTCCTTTCACCTTAAAGATGCTCTTTTTATTACCCAGCAGCCAACACTACTTTGCCAGACTTTGAAGTGCCAGATTTTCGTACAGCCTCCGCCCCGTAAGCAGACACATCATACTTGATCTTTGTCCATTCTGGCAGAGTCAAGTCCATTATTTGTAAAAACTCCAGAAAATGTAATTCTTTGTAGTATCTCCTGCTTCCACGTGAGAACTGACTTGCTGAAGCCCGGTGCTGTGCTCCAGCATTTGGGTGGAAAATGCTTGTTGCCAGGCTTGAAAATACCATCACACCCAGAGTTTTGCAAATAGTCAGATGGATTTGGCCGTCCTGAAAACGGTCTAAGAGGCTGCTTGGGAGGGAGAGGGGTGTGCATGCCTTCCCAGCAAGCCGAGCTGCCAGACTGGGAAGAACTAGTGCCAGGAGAGGTATGGACCGCCTCCCGGACCAGGAGGAGGAGTCCTGGCACGGCTCGGAGATGCTTTGCGCGTTCTGGGCATTGTAGCTTCTAAATTGTTTTTCAACAATTCAAAAGCCCTCTTCTCCCAGTTTCTGGGGTAGAGTCGGCAGGCTGAGACCCAGCACTGCCGTGAATTGTGTACGTCTCTGTGCGGGACCAGCTGAAACTTGCCCTCGTGCCTTGTACCCCGCAGACAGTATTGAGCATTCCTTGCTTACCGGGGGTGCCCAGGTCCTCAGGACTCAGACACGGTAACATCCAGCTCAGTGTAGGCAAGCTGACTAGACCTAAACTGAACAACGGCAGTGCCGCTAGAGCCCCATAGAGTGGCCATGCTGTGACACTTTCAAAAAAGGCAAAGTGTCTAATCACTCCTCCCTCAAACTGAGGTGCAATGCTGGAACCCATCTCCCAGGCTCATCCTCAATAAGAACTTGGTTTTGAATAATTTGTGAGACAAAGGGCGTTGAGCTTACTCTACCTGGGCAAATTTAATTTCGTTTAGTAAAGCAGATCGAATTCAAAAGTGGCCCTAATGGGTCCTTCTATCTTGGGTGGGTCCCTCTGGCCAGCCAAGGACAGAGACATCCTTCTGCAAATGGGCAGCGCAGAACACATGACTGCGTGGAACTGGGCTTTGGAGGCTCATCACATGAGCTTCAAGCCCGCGCCTCAAGTTGCTATGGAAACGCCTCCCATAGCATCCAATTGAGGGCAGGGTGGCAGTGGGTGGGTGGGTGTGGGGTTAGGGGAATAGGTATAATTTACTTTGCTGATGTCCCTGAGGTATTTTTGGGATCCTCCTTCATCCCTCCCTCCCTCTCCCCCCACCAGCCAGATGTGACAGCCAGCGTGGGGGTGAGAAGGAGCACGCATGGCAACCAGCAATTTTCAGCAGCTGTGTTGTGCTTTTCCCCCTGCGGGTGGTGGGTGGGTGACGAGCTTGGGCCGGGAGTAGGGAGTGTCTGAGGTGGGGGACAGTCCCAGGCCCCTGGGACAACCTCGCCCTGACCTTCCCTAAATGGCCAAGCCGTGTGCGTGTGTGTGTGTGTGTGTGGGCACACACGTGTTCACACGTGCGTACCTACACACACACACACACACACACCCTGACACCGAAACGGAGCGTCCTGGCAGGAGTTGTCAAGGAAAGCCCCTCCCAGCCCAAAGCGCCTGCCTGCATACTGTTCTGCTGGCTCTCACTTCTCTCGCCTCTCCTCCTCCTTCCTTCTTCCCTCCCCCTGTGCCTTCCTCGCCTTCAGGATTTCTCCTCCAAGCCCCCAGACTCTCACACCTCCATGTGCTTTCATGTAAAACACGAAACTTTCTAAGCAGGGAGGGGCCCACGCTCCCCCCGTCCCCAGCCGTGGGACCAGCCACTGAGAGTCCGGCCCCAGCACCTGCACCTGCAAAGGCTCCCGGGAGATTCCAGCTAGAGCTCGAGTCCCCTGCAGCCTAACGTACCCAATCGCACGGTGCTGCTTTGGCGCCACTGGCTTGAACCCAGCTAGGGAGATGGCTTCTGTGGAGGGTGGGCCCAGGGTCCTCCGCTCGGAGGAACGCGTCTCCCCCAGAGTCCCAGGAGCAGGTCTGCAGGACGTGGGGACGGGCAGCCACGGCTCCAGGTGTCGCAGAGACTGGACCCACCGGCTGGATAGACACCCCTGGGGAGCTGACAGGCCACTGGAGCACCGAAGCGCTGAAACTGGCTCGGGGTGGGGGGACCGTTGGCAGGCCCCCAGCTCCTCCTGGGGTGGCCTTGAGTCTGAATCCATCAGCCCATCCCACGCTCCCGGCTTGGAAGGGTTCGTGGACGGCCAGCACGAGCAAGCCTGGGCAGTAGTACTTGGACGATTCCTCAGCTGTTCACACCGCCCGTTGGGACGCGCTCCCGGGCAGCCCCTGCGCTTGCCTTCCCCGTGGCCCGTTCCAGGAGTCTGCGGGTGACGGGGCGGGGGCACACGGGGATTTGGAGACCAAGCCAGAGCTGGGCCTGGGGGGTGGGAGTTCCTTGGGAAATGGCTTCTTAAGACAAAGCCTCTCCGCTTACTATCAGAACGTCCACAGGTCTTAAAAATAGCGGGGAAAGCGATGGAGTGAAAGGTGTGGGCTGCCCCTGGGAGCAGTTGTGAGAGAGGGAAGCCCCGTCGGACCGTCCCCCGTGGATGCCACGTCTCCAGGTCTCCTCTCAGGTGTGTTTTGCCCCACCCAGTGGCGTGTCACTCCAGGCTGCTGTCCTGTGTGTTTGGGGCTCGGGTTTCCTGAACCGAGACAATCTGTAGGTTCTCAGACGCGGCCCAAGAGCTGGGGTCCGTGTGAAATCTGAGCACCCCCTCCACGTGTAGCCAGGTCAAGCATCATGCACTAGGGTCTGCTCATCGCTGACTTTCTCCCCGCCTCGGATGGCCCCTGCTCGTGGGGACAGCAGCGTGGCCCTGACCCGTGGGGAGGGCGGCCGGCGAGGGGGCTCCTAGCGGGGCTTCAGGCACCCAGGGCTTTAGGAATCTCGGTGCCTCAACAACTGTCCATCAGGAGGATTCTGTTGACCTCTGCCCATGATGCCCTCTGACCTGGGGCCCCGGGATGCTGCATTCTGTGTGGCACAGGACAGCCCTCTGGCCTGCGTCCTGGGGTCACCTCCTCCACTGGCACCCAGGCCCCCCTCTTTCTCACACCTCCCGTTTTCCCCAGTTGGTGTCTCCACGACCAGCTCTTCTGCTCATTTTTAAAAATTAGAAATTCAGCTTAAAACTAAGATTAGAAAGAATAGTTCATGAGAAATCATATAAAGGAAAGATGTGTCTTCTGTCGTACCTGCCTTAGTTTTGGTTCAGCAGGAGACCTTGGGAATGAAAGTCTAAGGTTTAAACTTCGCACAAGTCAGTCGTCAGCTCCACACTCACCTGTGTGGGAGGACATTCCTTGTAAACACACGCGTGCACACACACTCACACACACTCACACATACACACCATGGCCACTGATCTCTGGTCTCGGTGCTGCCGAAATATCCCTGGTTTATGACGAAGGTCTTTTGCATCCAAGCAGAAATTCAGGTGTTTTACCCTATTTTCTCCCATTCCATCTGCACCTCTTTTCACTACAAATACGGGAAATGAGCCTCTAAAGGCATCCAGCAAGCAGAGCTGGTGGGGCTGAGTTCTACTGATGACCTAATAGTCATTCGAAGTGAAAAGCTGAGGAAAAATCCTCCAATAACCCAAAGACAGCATCCTCGGCTCCTTAATGGGGATCAGGTAGAGAAGGTGTTAGGTCTCCTCAGGACCCTCTGGTCCTGAACCCTGAATCTGCCCGAGTTAGAGCGTTACCACTTAGCACCCACAGCGCTTTATGCAGAGGATCTGTTAACCTAAACAATAGACCCGTGGTTTATAAACATATGAAGAAGGGGAATTCACATCTCTCAAAGCTATTATTTATTTACTTATTAGGTTTTGTTTTATTCATTTCACTGGCATTAGGCAAGTCCTTATTCCTCAGTAATTCTACTGAACATTTAGTGAGCATTTACAAGGTCCCCAGGCCCGTGCTCAAGGAGTTTGGGTTTAATTGGAGAGATGGGGACACAGAGAAACATGGGTCCCACGCAGGGCTTGGCGAGAGCAGGGAGAGCTTGTCAGAGGAGATGGGGTGTCGCTGGACTTGAGCTGGGTGGGGAGCAGGAGAGAAGGAAAAGCCAGCTTTATACCAGTTTGGAGCCTGGAGAGAACTGTGCTTCGGGCTCCTAACAGACCCAAGAATCAGCCCGGCCACCCAGTGGTCTCACCAAGCGCCAGAGGCCCACCTGGGACAGCGGCGTCAGGGCACAGGCGTCCACGGGGCCTCCACTCCTTGCGGGGTCCCGGCCAAGTCCGGGAGGGGCTGGTTTGTTGGCCTCCTTGGTGGTGGGCCTGCTGGCGTCTCCCACAAGATCCGGTCCTTCCTGCTGCCGCGAGCAGGGGCAGGAGGTGTCGGGCGAGACTGTTTGCCAACCTGCTGCTTCCCCATGACCTGTGGGCGGACCCCGTGTCCCGCAGGCAAGGTGACAAAGGTCGGGGGTTCATTTGGCCATCGCCCAGGGCACTGGCTTTCCGGACGGAGCAGACCCTGCCCCCTGACCGCAGTCCCCGTAATGCGCTGTGACTTCTATGGGCCGCACCTCCTGCCTTTGACGGCAGGTGACAGCCTCCCGCGCCCCCCAAACTGCTCAGCCTTTGGGGACCCGCAGTGCCCAGACCTTAGAGGGGGAAGCGCCAGACATGAAAGCTCCCGGGAACCGGCTGAGATGGAGGGAGACCCCGAGGCAATGGGGCCGGAGCCATCGTTCCTCCTGAATTTTCTTCCCGGGGAAACGTGTGTTGGATTTGGAGGTTCGAGGCTGTGGTTCCCTCTAGGAATTAGATGTGGGGGGAGAGTAAGGCGTGTGTTCCAGCGAAGGCTGGGTCACCCTGTGAGGTCCCGGCCCGGGGGGCCGAGGGGCTGCAGGTGGCAGGCCCCGGGGTGCCTCTCCGCGCCCCTTCCCTGTAGGGGCCTGAGAAACGTCTGGCTTCAGTGCTCTGAGAAGACCTGTCCTTTTTCACCTCTAAATAATGGTGTCAGCAATCTGGGTCATTTTTTTAAAATATGGCTTTATTGATGCTTCTCTTCTTAATAGCTCCATTCGGGCTGATTGAAGCCATCCATCTCCCCTCTCTGGCGCTGCCCTACTTCAGAGCTGCCCGCACATGCGCTGGTGCCCAGGCTGCCTGGAGCAGGGGGCCCATAGCAAACAGGGTCGTGGAGGGAGGTACAAGGCCGGGGCCGGCAGGCCCAGAGGCCCCTCTGGCTGCTCACGGGCCACAGGGCAGGGGGCCTAGGACCCCCAGAGCTCATTCACCTCTCATCTGTCCTCCACCCACCACCCTGCACCTGCAGCCCCCCACGTTGACCCTCGGAGAGACCAGCCCACAGTCTCGGAGGAGACCAAAGAGTTGGACAAGGACAGGTGGAGGCCATGCGTCCCATGGACGTGACCCTGGCTCTTCATGGGGTGTCCGCAGGTCCTGAGGTTATCTAGGGGTCAGGAGGTGAACACGAGGCTGGCTGTGGGGTATCTAGGGATTGCAAGGTTACCATGAGGCTGGCTATGAGGTATCTAGGGGTCAGGAAGTTATCTAGGGGTCACAAGGTTACCATGAGGCTGGCTATGGGGTATCTAGGGATCACAAGGTTACCATGAGGCTGGCTATGAGGTATCTAGGGATCACAAGTTTACCATGAGGCTGGCTATGGGGTATCTAGGGATCACGAGGTTACCATGAGGCTGGCTATGGGGTATCTAGGGATCACGAGGTTACCATGAGGCTGGCTATGGGGTATCTAGGGATCACGAGGTTACCATGAGGCTGGCTATGGGGTATCTAGGGGTCACGAGGTTACCATGAGGCTGGCTATGGGGTATCTAGGGGTCACGAGGTTACCATGAGGCTGGCTATGGGGTATCTAGGGATCACGAGGTTACCATGAGGCTGGCTATGGGGTATCTAGGGATCACGAGGTTACCATGAGGCTGGCTATGAGGTATCTAGGGGTCAGGAAGTTATCTAGGGGTCACAAGGTTACCATGAGGCTGGCTATGGGGTATCTAGGGATCGTGAGGTTACCATGAGGCTGGCCATGGGGTATCTAGGGATCGCGAGGTTACCATGAGGCTGGCCATGGGGTATCTAGGGGTCGCGAGGTTACCATGAGGCTGGCCATGGGGTATCTAGGGGTCGCGAGGTTACCATGGGGCTGGCCATGGGGTATCTAGGGGGCGCGAGGTTACCATGAGGCTGGCCATGGGGTATCTAGGGGTCGCGAGGTTACCATGAGGCTGGCCATGGGGTATCTAGGGGTCGCGAGGTTACCATGAGGCTGGCCATGGGGTATCTAGGGGTCGCGAGGTTACCATGAGGCTGGCCATGGGGTATCTAGGGGTCGCGAGGTTACCATGAGGCTGGCCATGGGGTATCTAGGGGTCACGAGGTTACCATGAGGCTGGCCATGGGGTATCTAGGGGTCGCGAGGTTACCATGAGGCTGGCTATGGGGTATCTAGGGATCGCGAGGTTACCATGAGGCTGGCTATGAGGTATCTAGGGGTCAGGAAGTTACCTAGGGGTCACAAGGTTACCATGAGGCTAGCTATGGGGTATCTGGGGGTCAGAAAGTTATCTAGGGGTCACAAGGTTACCATGAGGCTGGCTATGGGGTATCTAGGGATCACGAGGTTACCATGAGGCTGGCTGTGGGGTGGGTATCTGGGAGTCAGGAGGTCTGTAGCTCCATCCATTTGAGGCCCTAGTGCTGCTGGACGCCTCACCCCTTGCCTGTGGCCCAGAGGAAAGGACACTCAAACTAAATAGGGGCCCAGGAAGCCTCCAAGGCTCATGGGTTCCTTGAGTCGTCAGAGGTGTGTGGCCTGGAGGACTGCATTTTCCATGAGCGTAAATGCTCACAAAATGTAGGGCACGAGGAACCAGCCAGGGGGGATCTCCCCCAAGGAGGCTGCTGAGGCGCCAGCCCTCCCTCCCCATCCCCGTCTGCCCGGCTCTGGGGGCAGTTTCGCAAGGGTGGCCCTTGGCACTGGGAGCGAGCCCGTCTCTGGAAGGCCCCGTGTGGGTTCCTCGGCAGCCTTGGATCAGGGAGGAGGCTCCCAGCTCCCGCGACAGGGCAGCCTCTGACTCCGCGGATCTCGGTGCCCTGCCCTCCTCTCGCCGTCGTGCTGGGTGCTTCACGCTGCCGGCACCGTCCCAACACTTGCCAGTTCCTGGAACCCCTTCCTGGGGCAGGACCACGCGGCCTCCAGGCGGCCTTACTTCCCCTGCCCTCCTTCCCCGAGTGGCACCCCTGGGCCGCCTGATCCGGCCTCACCGGCCTCTGCAGCCTCTCCTGGAGGCCCGTGGCTGTGCACACGCACCCCTGCAGCCGCGTTCGCCACCCGACGTCCACTGACCTGTCCCCCTACAGCAAGGGCCTCCCGTGGGTAGCGGGGCCGGCACAGAGGGGGCCCGTCCGTCCACCCGGCTGGCCTCACTGAGCACCCGCCTTATATGAGGCCCTCTTCTGGGCACTTGGGGGCACAGGCTGTACCCAACGCCCGTCCTCATGCCACTTGCACCCCGGCACGGAGGACAAACGATGCACAGTAGTGAGTCGATTATACACTTGGAAAGTGTGCTGCGTGGAAAACAGAGCGGCCGCGTGGCAGCGAGGATGTCCACAGACTCGCGTTACACTGGGTTGAATTGTGACCTGCGAAAGTCGCGTGTTGGGAACCTTTTCCTTACGTGGCTCAAACCGGCGACCCCGAGGGCGGGACAGAGCTGTGCTCTCTGCCCTGTGGTCACGTTGGGGAGCTGCCTCCAATGAGACACCGTAACCCCGGGTAGACGAGAGCAGATTTGGAAAGGACGCGCGGGGGCAGCACCGAAACCCGGCCAGTGCTTCTCAGAGCACACGAGCCGCCCCGTGGACCTGGGTGCAGGGAATCACAGCCTCAGTCGTGCCGTTGCCTCGGAGGCTGGGGGCCGTGGACCAGTGGTTCTCAAACCTTGGCTCGCATCAGACTCACCGCAGGGCTGGTGAGAATGTGGTCGCCGGGCGCCCCCAGTGTGGACGGAGGGCCCTGGGTGTGCAGTTCCAAACTCATTCCCAGGTGCCCCGGTGAGGCCAATGCTGCTGGTCCGGGGACAACACCTTGAGAACCACGGGTGTAGGTCATTCGGGGAGCCTGTGCACTTAGGAATTTGGAAACTCGGGGGCGTTGACCTCCCATGGGGATCCACGGTCCCGTGAGTTGCAGGCACAGGAGCTGTTCCCTGAGTCCAACCTGAACAACCGTCTTCCCCGGCCCGAGACCTGTGGTGCCGATAAGGCAGCGTGGTCCACCCTAAACTCCAGGCGCGGGGGTCACCCCCTGAGGCAGGCACCTCCCCACGTGTGCCCAAAGGTTCCAACCCCCAGCTAGTCCCTGAGAGCTGAGGCCAGGGTGGTGAGCGCAGTGGCCACATAAACCCAACTGAGCGAAAACCATCTCGTAGGAAGAACCACTTTAGAGGTGACCCAGCTTCTCAGACAACTGAGTAGATAACATCGGAGGAAAATTCTGTTCCAGAAAGTAAAGGGACAGAGAGAGCCAGGCGAGATTCCCCCTGAGGCAGAGCCTGCCGAGGCCCTTCTTGCTCAGGTCAAGGTCACGGGGTGTTTGGGTCAAGATGGTACCCGGTGACAGTGGTCTCCCACGCCAGCCTCTGCTCACATCCTCCCTGCCTCCCTGCCTACTTGCTTTGACTCACTTCTGCTTCTCTCTTTCCTAACTATCCTTCGTCTTTCCAGATGCAGGACGCTATGGGCTACGAGTTACCCTGGGTGTATTTTGTCAGTCTGGTCATCTTTGGATCCTTTTTCGTTCTAAATCTGGTTCTTGGTGTGTTGAGCGGGTAAGCTGACCGTTTCTGTGTCCTCTTTACGACGCAGCTGAGCAAGGCCCCAGGTTCCGCTGTATCCGTCACCAGGCCCAGGAGAAAGAGAAAACGTCTCCCTTCAGCCAGGCGTGCTGGCCGTCGGCTGGGCAGGCCATTTGGCCTCTGATGACCTAGAGGCCCCGGTCCCGGTGCTGCCTGGTCGGCATCGGGCCCGGGGTGGGCAGGGCCGTGCTCGGCTGCTCTCGGAGCTGTACTAACTGTGATTCCGTTCTTCCAGGTCAATGATGCCGTGGGAAGGGACTGGCCCTGGATCTATTTTGTTACACTAATCATCATAGGGTCATTTTTTGTACTTAACTTGGTTCTCGGTGTCCTTAGCGGGTAAGCAGGACCAAGGAAAAAGGTCTTGATTTTTCCATTTATTTCACTTACTCTTTCTGCTTTTCCTGGCTTTATTCTTTTTCTGACTCTGATGAACCTGGGACACGGGGCCACCCCAGGAGCCTTGAAGTGAATGTCCTTGGCCTGGCTGGGCAGAGGTCAGAGGCACGAGGCCGAGCCCACTGGTTTGGGCTGCAGTGAGAGGTACCCAGGCCCACCTGTCTCCTGCCACCCGTCCACCCCAGGCTGTCCAGGAGGGCAGCAGGCTTCTCCAGGAGCCTCGGAGCAGCTGAGCCCCTTGGGTGGGAAGGGCTGGGCAGAGGAATTGGAGGAAGATTCGTGGGCCGTGGGCTCCTGGCCCTGCATAGCAGACTCGCAGACGGGTACCCGCCCTACCTCTCCAGCCACAGTCCGGGGCAGGCTGGCAGTGAAGACCCAGGTCCCCTTTTCCCAGTGTTGACTGGGCCAGGGTACCAGGAGTCTGAGCTAAGATGCAAGTAAACAAAACAGACTGAAATGCTCGTTCTCTCTGGCTCTCACCACAGACTGGGCCGTCCCTCTCTGTAGCCCTTCTCTGGAAGGAAGGGCGCTCAGCTGTTTGAAGCCATAGATTACTGGGGCACAGAGGAGACAGAATCCACTTTCCTTTAGCTTTGTCTCTTGGCTCCAAGTGCAAGGCCCGCCTGATTCCAGCCTTTGCTCAGATGGAGTTAAAACGTGGCCGAGGCAGCCCGTGGCTGGGGCCCGAGGAGCCCTGGGCAGCCACCTCTGCACCTCGGTCCCACTGGACGCCTCCTGGGCCCACTCTCTTCTTCCCGAGCCCTCACCAGCCATGCAAGGCCATCGCCTGAAGGCTCCCAGGGACACTTTCTGCCTTCGCCACGTGGGGAGGGGCAGCTGCTTCGTAGCCTTTCCTCCGTCTCTGGGGACGTGATGTTGGGGAGAGTTGGGCGAGGGAGGAAGACTTCCCACCCCCTCGTGCCGCAGCCCAAGGCCTCGCAGGAGCGTCGGGGTCACTCCTGGAAGTGGGGGAGGGCAGAGTCCACCTCCATCCTCACCCCTCCCCGCGGGGGTGCCGGCAGGGGCTCCAGCACACCGGGCCTTTGCCGCGAGCAGCTGCACAGGGGCTGGCACCTTCCGTCAGGGCGACAGTGACACGCAGGCCGGCAGACGCCCCGGTCAGCTGCCTGGAGGGGGGAAGGGTTTCCATTTTTGTGTCCAACACAAGAAAATGCCCTGTTTATAAGGAGTCGTCAGGAAGAGCGTTGAAAAGTCAACCCACTCAAGGCAGAAACTTGGATGCTCCAGGCAGAAGGTTTTTAAACGTTACTCACCCATCTGACAACACGGAGCTCATCATCCCAACTCTTCGGTCGCTGGGATGGTCGAGCGAGGTACTTGACGTCGAGTCCTCAGCACACAGCCATGCTGTCCTCGCTGGGGTCGCTGGTTACTCGAAGGTGTCAGAGCTGAGATTACTGAACAGGGGCGTCGCAGGTTAGACCTGCTTCCAGACACGAGGGGAGTGAGCCTGAGATGCCGCGTGGCTCGTAGGGGGTCCCCTCGCTGGTCAGTGTCAGCACGAGGCGCAGCCAGCTCCCACCTTCCTGCCGCTGCCCCGTAGACGAACGCTGAATAAGCTGGACCTGTAACACGCCAGGGCTCGGAACCTTGAAAAAGGTGCTTCCACGTTCTCGCCGCAGAGACGAGGAGCCAGTCTGAGCAGTGAAGTCCCCCCAGGAGTCTGAGGTGGAGGCTGAGGCCTCGACCACGAAGCCCCCCCTCGAGCAGAGGGTCTGCCTGGTCCTCCTCGGCTCCTCCCAGGGGGTCAAAGTGGGGCCCGATGGCGGCAGTGCTGGGGGCGGGCAGAGTGGTCTTGAAGGCCCAGTCTTGGTTCAGGTGAGAGTGGGTGTGTGGAGCCTGCGGGATTCCAGAAACCCGGTCTCGTCTGGGCCTGTGCGCCCAGCCCTTGCTCCGTGTCCCCGGGCCCCTCCTCACACCCGCTCCTGTCCCGTTCCTCCCCACGTTGCTGGGGAACATCCCCCAAGGCTCCCCCGGCCCCGGGCACCCTCTGCCCGGCGTGAGCAGCTCCCCTTCCCGGCCTGTCCAGAGGGCTGGCCACGCAGTGAGAAGGCCCAGAAACAGGCTGCCGTCGGCTGAGCACGCGTGGTGCTCGCCCTGTCTCGACAAGTCAGGACAGCAGCGTGGTAGTTACCCTGGAGCACAGCCTATTCATCCGGCGGACAGCCTTCCAGAAGCATTTGGAAACCTCTCAGCGCTCACGGAAGGCCCGTCCCAGGGGTGGTGTCGGCGGTCAGGAGCTCGACGGCAGGCCCCGGGCTCGGCGCCTTCGGTGGATGCGCTCCTTTGCTGCCCACGACGCCCCCGCGAGCTGGGGCCAAGCGGGTGTCACCTCCACAGAGGAGAAGAGTGAAGGTTACGTGCGGGAACTCCCCCAGTTCTCACCGGTGGGGCCTGGAGGATCCGAGATTAAACCCACGCCATGTGGACCCACAGCCTCTGTCCCCGTCCCCCAAGCTCCACCGTCCCCAAGCCCATCGGCCTGGTTAATCCCGTGTCCTCAGATGACAGCCAAGACCTGGGAGGAGACGGGTGGGAACCGCAGTAAGGACGGGGGGACCGGCCCGGGGGGACCGGCCCAGGCGTCCCAGAGGAAGCTGGGGACCCCCAGCCCCGCAGGCTGCGGACAGGTCCTGAGCTGGGGGCCAGCGGCCCTGCAGACATAACAGCCCTCGAGGGAGAACAGAGCTCCCCCAGCAGCACTGCAGTCTTGGAGCATTTGGAGCTGGGGGCCGACACCCTGCATCCACCAGTTAAGGGTATTATCATCGTTTCAGAGCCCAGCACGGTAACTGTCCTCATGAACTCCACCCTGCTGTCACCGAGGAAGGGCTCAGGCGCGCTTGGGGTTGTCTGCTCAGGAAGGCAGGGAGAGCGACACCCTGCAAAGCCTCCGTTTTAAAGGCGGAATTCAGAGATTTGGGTCATCAGCGGGACGGCCGTCCTTTGTCTGGAAACCCACTCCTGCTGAGCCTGGAGGCGTCCGTGTAAATGTGCATCTCGTGGATTTTTTCCAAACGCTTCCACGGTCATCGTCTCTTGATCCTCACGTGTCGTAGGACTGATATTAGTCAGATAAGAACCAGGTTATATGACCTTCCCCTCCAGAGAGCTCAGCCTCTCAGCCATGAGAATTACAGTGACCGCAGCCACAAGATCCCGGAAGCTGCACTAGAAGGTGCCATCAGGTGAAAGTCCCTGGACCCTGGACTCTGGTTACTTTTTGGTTTTAAGTGGTTGCAGACAGAGAAGACGTGTGTCTTCAGGTGACAAGGGGCCCGGGACCTCTCAGAGGGTGGGTGCCCGGCTCTCATTCCCCCGGGGAGATGGGGCAGAGGGCCTGAGGGTGGGCATTTTACAACCTGAAAGCATCCCTGACCACGGGCCACAGTTAAGACGCTACATCCAGGTCCCGAGGAAGCAGACGTGCCCGGACACACTGCCTCGTGGCTGGAGCAGGGGAGACGCGCATGATTCCTGGAAGGCTTGTTCCACGAAGTGCCCACCAGCCCTGGATTCGTGAACAGCGGCCTCTGCCCTCAGGGGATGTGGGGTTAGGTTCCTGCGAGGCTCTGGACACGACACTGCCGTCAGTACACGAGCTGTCGTGTGTGCGCGTCTGTGTGAAGTCGCCTGGTTCAAGGCACGGTGTTGATCCGTTCGCACCGAGCTCTCAACCCACAGCCCGTAACTCAGGCCTGGATTCCGCTTGTCGGACACACGGACCTGCCCCGTGAGGCACCTCGCAGCCCTCGTGCCCTTGGGGGTCACAGACTGCACGGCGGCTCCATGCTCGGGGGCCGTTTTAATCAGAAAAACCACCAACAGAAAGCACAAAATGCGGAAATGGGCTGTAAAAAGGCTCTTATTCACAGAATGAGCTGCACCACCAAGGAGGCGGGCGGCCGCTCGTCCAACCTCATCCGGGAACGTGACCCCAGGTCCCGCCTTTCTGCGCGTGCGCAGTGACAGCGAGGGCTCGCGGTGTGTGTGGCGTGACGAAGAAGGCCTCGCGGGGAGGCGGGTCTGCAGACGCCGAGTCCGTGGGTGACGAGGACCAGCCACACCGGTCACCGTGGGGCCTGGAGCCCGGCCGACGGACCCCTCACGCGGCCGCCCTCTGCGAGCGGGGCAAGTGCGCACCGGGCCGGGGCTCTCCGCACATGCGCGTTTGTCCTGTCGGCCGTTGCGCGCACAGGACGTGCTCCTGCCTTCGCGCAGACCCGCCGCGACTGACCGGGCAGCCGGCGCCAGCCCCTGGGCCCAGGCCGCGTGGGACGCCCAGCGAGGAGACGAAGAGAGCGGGGCGCTGCCACCCTGCACGTCCCTGCTGCGTGGAGCCCGGAGAGGAAGCCCCTCACCCCCTCCCGGCCCGGACCAGGCTGTGCCCCACGCTCCGCGGGTTCCTGGCTCTGCTGCCTCTCGAAGCCCCTCGCACCCCAGGAAACCTCATTTCCTCTTCTCCCGGATGTCTGTCTGGGTTCCCAGAGGCCGTGGGTTACGGGTGGCGAGACTTCGTTCCGCGGAGCAGGTGCTGTGACGCATGGCTGGGTCAGCTTTCCCGGCTCTGGTCTGATCCCAGCTCCAGGAGAAGCACGGACCCTTAGCTACTCAGTCACCCTTCCACCCGAACCCGCTGCACAAGGCATGGAGCTCTCAAGTGTGTGGAGGCGGAAGGGCGGTTGGGGGGCGCCTGGAGCTGCAGTCTGGGGGCTGCAGGTGTGCCCCGCTCTGTGAAGGGACTCTCCGGGTGGCGAACCGCAGCCCCGGGAGGAGTGGCGGGTGCGGAGAGCTGGGGACTCCCTTCGGGCCCATCCGCCATGGAGGCAAGGCCTCCGTCCACACTGTCAGCTGTCAGTGCAGCCCCGTGTCCCTGGGAAGGAAGGGACGGTGCCGCCAGCTGCCAGGAAGCCCAAGAAAGAGCAAGGTCAGTCCGATTCGAACTGGAGTCAATCAAAGTGAAGAAGAACATTCCATCCCAACCAGAGCGTCGTCAAAGCAGCAAAGAGAACTCGTAGCTCGGGAGCCCACGGCTCCCGGTGAGAACGTCCCCCAGACCCCTCCCGGCCCGACCCTCACCATAAAGGGTCACGGCCGAGGTCTGTGCTCCTGCCACGGCTGCAGTGAATGCAGATCCTGGACGGCGGGCGCAGGGGCTCCAGGGCTGAGCCTTCCTGCCCCATGGCTTGTCGGTGTGTCCTTCCTTCCACGGGGCCCTCCCATGGAGTGTCTGTCTCATGCAAGGAATCCCTTTCAGGTGGACTCTGCGGCCTCCCACCCTGAACTAGGCCTCAACTGCTGAGGGAAGGAGGAGTCACGTCTCTAGGAAGAAACCAAGAGGCCCAGTGCATCCCCCCAACACACACACACACACACACACACACACACACCCCAGGAGCCCCATTTCCCAGAGACAGGAGGTCAGAGGCAGGCTGCTCCTATCTATTTCGGAAGAAAAGGCACAGACTTGCTTTGAGAGTGAGAACCGGCCTCCCTGACTCCCCTCTTGGCTGCCAGGTCCCTCCTGGCTCAGAAAGTGAATTCAAGGTCAGAGAGAAAATAAGGACAGAATCATAGAAAATAGGAAAGAAACAGACACTCTCCAAAATTTTTCAATAAGCTCTTCTTCCAGCAAATCCCAGCTTAATTTTAGTTTCTACTCATCATTGCTTTAGATTGAATGCCTCATTTAAGTTTTATATCATCTTGATTTTATGTATTTTTCCATTTTGATTAGATTTCTTTTTTAACCCGAAGGGCACCCCCCAGGACATTTTCCTGTGTCTGGAATCCTCTTCTGTCTCCCTCCATGTGGGAAAGGACATTCTCTAGATTAGAAACCCCTCCAGGCTTGCTGAACGGGGCAGAACGAACCCTAGAAATGAGAATGGGGGGGTGAGGAGGTGAGGTCTCCTGGATCTGACGTCAGTGGTGTCCTGGTAGACATTAACAACTGGCTCTCTGCGGGGAAAAGCCCTGGTTGGTAACATTTGACGATTTCCGTGGTGTACGTATCCCCACCGTGGCCGATTTTGAGCCACCGAGGAGGCATCAGGGTTGGCAGAGCCAGTGCGGGGAGTGGGCTTCAGCTCGACCCCAACTCCTCGTCTCCCGGGGCTATGGCGGGGCTCCCGCCGGGTTACTGCTCGGAAGGCCTTTCCAGGCATTGGAGAACGTTTGTCATGAAGAGGCAGAGCTTGCCATCATGGCCCAGGCGGAAGGGAAGTGGATTCGGTCCACGCCACGCTCGTGTCCCGAGTCAGGCAGCGCCCCGCCCCAGCGACTCCATCCTCTCTCGTGAGAGCAGTTCAGACCCGGGACAGGGGGCGCGGTCTGTGCAGCGCGGGTGCGGCCGGCGGCTTCCCACGCGAAGCAACTAACGCTTTGTTCTTCTTGCCCCTCCGCTCTCTCGCCAGAGAGTTTTCCAAAGAGAGGGAGAAGGCCAAGGCCCGGGGCGACTTCCAGAAGCTGCGGGAGAAGCAGCAGCTGGAGGAGGACCTGAAGGGCTACCTGGACTGGATCACGCAGGCGGAGGACATTGACCCTGAGAACGAGGACGAGGGCTTGGACGAGGAGAAACCCCGCAACAGTGAGCGGCCTCCCCGTCCGGGGCCGGGGTCTGGGCGAGGCGGGGGGCGCGGCGAGGCGCAGGGGCTTTCCCGCCCCGTGCTGACGGGTCTCATGGGTGGCCGTCCTCCTCTGCTCTCAGAAATCAGTCCCACGTGTGGAGCAAAGCCTCCTAGTCCTCCTAGAGCCTCTGGTCCTGGGACGGTGGAAACTTGGGTCAGCCGGGCTCTTTGTTTTAAATCCGACATCCTCCTCCCAGCTCTGGCTCCCTGGGTCGGGGGCGGGAGTCCTGCTCCAGGCTTATTCACAGGGGACCATCTCCCCCACCACCACCTGGAAAGCAGGCTCTCCCTTCCCCCTTCCAAGGACCACTGCGCTTTCTCAGGGAAAAGAGCCATAGGTTTCTCTCGAGGAGGTTAGACTCAAAGATCTGGGAAGGTGCTAAATGGGAAGGTTGGGGAAACCCGGAGGAAACTGGCAGAATAGCTTTAGGTTTTAAAAACAGCCCAATCCCTCCCCTGGGGTTTCACGGGGCAGATTGTTGCTGGGACGGTCATGAGAGTGATGGATGATATTGACTCTCAAGTGTCAGAAAGATGATGAATCGTGGCAGTTCAGGCTCATCGGATACACCCGGCAGTTCTGTCGTGTGGGCCCTGGACCAGCCCAGGGAACTGGGCACCAGGTGATGCACCAGCATCACCTGGGAACTTGCTGGAAACGCAAGGTCTTGGGCTCCTACTCGGATCTGGCAGCTCTGGGGTGGGACTCTGAGCGCTCACCAGCCCCCGGTGCCTGCGACGTGGGGTGAATGTGACTCTAAGTGCCCTGCACCGCCTCTACCCCCCGTCTCTGTGACCCCCACCACTCTCTCCTCCTCCTCCTGCGGGCCCCCTTCCTTGGGTTGCTCACATTTGAATCGGGACGTTTCTGACCAAGGGACCAATCAGGTTAAATAGCCGAGATGCTTGCTGAGCGGGGTCAGGCAGATAAGGGCGGGAAGCTAGAAAGGCTCCCAGGCCCAGAGGGAGGAGAGAGACCCGCTGAGGCTCCGGGGGCTGACGGGGAAGCAGGGTGTCCATCGCTGTGTCCTGACAGAGGCCAGGAGGGCGCAGGACGCGTGTGCGCACGTGTATCCCGACGCACGTGCGGACACAGTGGCCTTGTGCGTGGGCGTAGGTTCTGCCGGTTGTGTGCGTGCTCCCCGGCCGGGTTCTGTGCGTTCCTGCTCGTTGGTACCTGAGCTCTAAGTGGGAATCTAGGAGGGGGAGCAGGTGGAGAGAGAAGGAAGACGACTTGGATGTGAGCAGAGAGCAGGCCCGCCTCCATCGTCTCGGAGATGGATTGAATACAGCCTTCCACGACTTGCTTTCTGATAACTCTGCTCAAGGAATGGACACAAAATTAAAACACACACACAGCCAGGGACTGGTAACAAGGAGGCCTTCACGCTCTGCTGAGGAGTTTTTGCAAGTTGGACGACAAGGCCTTAGATGGGTTACAACAGTGAGTGGCGATGCTGCTGAAAGTCTTCCTGGAAAGATGCCGGCAGCGTCCATTCCGCTGCTGACGGATCGTGGATGGGGGATGGTCCGTGGCACCCAGCGGTGTGTGAATAGTGAGCTGGCCTGGGAGCCTCGTCGACACCTGCTGCGAAGCGCAGGAGCCGGCTCTGGGCTCCGGTCTGCACGCTGGTCACGGTGGAGCCCAGCTCACGACGGAGGGTGGGAGCGTGTTTCTCACATGTTCGTAGAAACTTGTGTGTCCACTGCCCGCGCAGCACTCGGTGGCCGTCCACAGAGACACAGCTATCCTGCTCTTTTCTGAGGCCAGGTGTGCTGCTTCCCTGTCCTGCCCTGATGGAGAATTCTTTGCTGCTGGAGCAGATCAGGTGGACGAGGCCCATCTACCCCCTCTTTCTGCCCGAGCTTTGGGAAGAGCACAGTGTACTGCCTGCCCCAATGGACAGAGTCTCCGCCAGGGTTCTCATGGGCCCTAATGTGGATGAAGTCAGTCTGAAGCCTGGCGTCCCTCCCCTGCTCTCGTTCCTGGTGGCTGGAGGAGCCTGGGGTCCGCTTCTCATCCTCAGCCTTGTCCTCAGAGGACAGAACGGAGCCTGCCGCCTTCCGTCGTGGACATGGTGGTGGGCCGGTTCTAGGGGGAGGGGGCCGGGGACTGGGCATCTGAAAAAACAAGACAGAGCGTAAAATAGAAGCACGTGAGGAACTGGATGAGAGACGCTTGGGTATGGAGCCAGGAGGCATGTCCAGAGGCCGGGGCTGCAGGGAAGTCCGGTCAAGAGCAGAGTGGACGAGACGGGCTTGTTAAGGGACTGGCCACCTAATAGATTCACAGAAAAGGTAGGCCTGTGGCTCAGAAACTATATTCTGATCTTCAGAACTTTGTAGTTTGCCCTTTGAAACAAATACAAGGGAAGAAATGCTGCTATTAATGATATGCATTTCTATCAAAGTAGTGTCTTTGCCTTTGAAATTGCTAAACGATTACAGTGTATTTGCCAGTTCTCTTCAGCTCAAAAATTAAGTCGTCTTTTGAGAAAAGAGGGAAAAGGGTATTATCACTCTTGACCAATGGCTCTGGCAACTCGTGCTTGTGCCCCGGGCAGGAGCCCCGTCGGCACTTAGGAAACGCCAGCTGTCGGGCGCTGGTGACACAGGGTGGCTCCAGTGCGGACACAGTTGAGTGACATGTCATGACGTGGTAGCTGAGCACACCCACGGGGAGCCCAGTTACTCATTTTTCGAGGAAGAGCTACAGATACCACTGAGGCCGTAGAAAGAACAGGGCCCGGAAAGGCAGCAGAGAGAGGGCATTGTTTGAGGTGTTTCTCTAAGTAATTAGAGTCAATGAGTTGGCCAGTAAATTATATAAAAAATACGTTAAAGTACACTCAGTTCATCATCCTTCCACCCACCCATCCATCCGTCAGCCAATTAAAGGTCTGCTCTGTGTCCGGCGCTGTTTCAGGCCCTGAGGATATAGCGATGCACAAGGTCCTCAAAAATCCCTGCCCTCGTGGAACAGGAATTTCTCCTTTCTTTCTCCTCCTCAAGATCAAAAAATGCATGGATTAAGTATCTGTGCATATGGGAATCTCTCTGTCATGTCGTTAAGACCATTTCAATGCAGCCCCAGTCCTCGAAGACAGACATTTGTGCAGATGAACCTGGAAAAGACAGACCGTGGAACCAAAACACTTGAGTTTCCACACAGATAAGCAGGTTAAGTACTTAGCCAGCGTATTCAGTTCTGTTCGCAGGAGCCCCTCTGCAATCACCGTTCGCCAGCAGAGCCGCGTGGCCACCGCCGCCCTGCGGCGTCTGGGGTTGCATGTGACTGACGCACGGAGATCTGAGGGCCTCCAAGAGCAGCAGGTCGCCCACGGAAGGGCCCTGTGGGGCTCGAGAGCGGCGATCTGAACGTCACTGGTCTACACCATGTATGCGTCAAGGGCACGTGCATTATTATTTGAGCTTTTTTTTTTTTTTACAATTTAATTAGTACAATCAGTTTTCCTTGGACTTACTCGTGGGCACGGCTGCCACACGCCTGGAGTCCTGAGACAGCGTCTGTCCCACCAGCACCCAGTCAGACGGCGTGAGAAGGACACTAGCAACGGTTTTTTTCCCGACTCCCTTCTTACTTTGGCCCCGAAGTTACCGTGTTAGAGGCCGTCCTAACCCCACACCCTGCGGGGAGGGCAGACGCCTCTCCTGCCCAGCCCATCACCTTTAGCTCGCCCTAAAACGTCAGCGCTGGAAATGCCGCAGAGATCAGGCGGGGAACGGCTCACCTGGGCTGGTGATGAGGTCCGTTGGGGCTCAGACCCAGCGCAGAGGTGAGCGGCCTGGGGGCCCTGCAGCGAGGCTGTTTCCTGGATTCTTCTGGGCCGGTGGGAATAACTCCCCTGGGCAGGTCCCAGGCACCCATGTTGTGCGCAGACCCTCACTCGGGAATCGGGTCAGAACAAGGCCCCCGGGGGGGTACCCCACAGACAGCCCACCCCCCGTGGAGCAGTCTGGCTGTTCTGCTGTCGGGCCCGTGACTTTGTAGACACCAGCGTCCCAGGCTGGGCGCAGTGGAGGGGCCCCCGAGGGCCACGTCGAGCGTACGGTGAGAAGCAGCTGTCCCGACCCAGCCGAGGCAAGCCGTCCTACACTTCTTAAAGCAAGACCAGCTCTGGGGGAGCTTGCCAGCCGGCTGTAGAGACCACAGCCATCTTCCTTGGATGGTGGAGTAGCTTCTGGAAGGAAGCAGGGTGTGAAAGCCACACAGTAGAAGGGGAAGCTGGCAGCCAGTGGAGCAAGGGCGAGACCTTCTCACTCACGTGCGCTTCTCGAGGGCGCCGTTCTTCCGCAGCTGGTCTGGAGCTGCTGTTTGGATCCCGAGGTTGGACAGTGGGCAAGGGTTGGCATCTGCGGTCTCTCCTGGGCTAGAGTGCTGGGGCGGACGGGGCGGGGGCACGAGAGGGGACAGGACAGGGACGGTCTCGTTTCATCCTCCCCGGGATTATCTCCCGTGGGCGCTGACACCCCCTTTGTAGATGGGGAACTGGGCTCAGAGACAGTAACGTGTCCTGTCCCACAGCCTGTACACTGCCCCCGACCTCGGGGATGTGGGCCTGAGTCCAGCGCTGCCCGGACCCCTCCTCGGCCCCGCCCTTGGTGGTGCAGGGACCCCCCCCTGCCTCTCCGGCCAGAAGCGGCTGGGAGAGGTCCCTCTAACCCCTTCGTCGTAGCACCTGTAACACCCTCAGTCTAACGCGCAGAGCGGGGTGGACGGAGGGAAGGAGGGCGGGGCGGGGGGTGGAAAATCTGATCTTAAACATTACCCTAAAGGGCCCTGAGTGTGATTTTAAAAGCAGGGAGAGATGAGCTTTACGATTGTAAGGACTGTGTTTGGAGCGTGAAAGGGGGTCGTGGCAACATCTTGCTCAGGCAGAAGAAAGTTCGCTGAGGTCAGAAGCCGCCCGCCTGGAGTGGTCTGAGGGCAGCTGTGCTTGGAAAGGGGGCACATCGATGGCACCACCCGTCGGAGTTTCCTTCGGTTCGGGACTCCTTGAACTTGGTTAGAGGAGGGTGTTGGTCGGCCAGGAGGCTGCAGGGAGGGGTGCCCCAGGGCAGCGACCAGCCCCTGTCCTGCCCTGGCGTGTGCACCTGGAGGAATGTGATGTAACCACCTTCAGCGCTGCGGGATCGTGTGGCCGCAGGGTCACCTCGGCGGAACCTCTGACGGTCTCAGGATCCTGGCCCACGGGGGCGGGTCTCCAACCAGCAACGGCCTCACCATGGGGGCTCACGTCGCCTCCCTGAGGCCACCAAACCCACTGGCAAGTGAATCCGCCCACTCAGCCCGCCCAGGTAGCCACCCAATAAAGCGCTGCTGTGATTTTCTTGTAAAGCTTTGCAAGCAGATGGACACGCCTGGGGGCCGAAGGCTGTCTCTATCCGTGACTTTACCCCGAAGGCGCCCTGCGTAGAATCCCAGTGGCTCCCCCTCATCTGATCCCTGCCCTTATGACTCAGTGGCTGATGGAAAAATAAGAGTAACAGCCCCAAACGCAGGGCTGTGAGGGCTCCGTCCTTCTGGGTCACTTCATCAGATGGACGTGCCCGGGCCTCTGTGGCAGCTGCAGTGCTGCCAGGAGAGCTCTGTGCTTCTGTGGAACAGGAAGGACCCCATCGTCTTAAGCAGCGATCGTGCCTGCTGTGACCCTGGGCTGGTGGTCACTTTGTGTTTGGGCCTCGCGGTTCGAGGGGCAGGGCTGGGGCCGGGTCGGGAGCAGCAGAGCACTGCCCCCTGGGAGCTGCCCCGAGGAGGGTGGTCCCGCAGGGGGTGGTCCCGCAGCGGGTGGATGGACTCTCACACAGCAGGCGAGTGACAGAGTGAGGCTGGGCAGAGGCGGGGGGAGAGGGACAGCTGGCGGCGGGGGCCACGTTAGGTGTCACTCCTGCCCTCACGGGGCTGCTGTGACACATCTCCACAGACGGGGGCTTAGACAGCAGACATCGGCTTCCACGGCTCTGCAGGCTGGACGTCCACGATCGGGGCCCAGCATGGCCACGTCCTCGGGAGGCCCTCTGCCCGGCTCACAGACGGCCCGCTTCCTCCACTGCTAGTGCTCTGGCCTCTTCTTCTAAGGCACGAATCCCACTCAGAAGGGCTCCACCCTCATACCCTAATCGCCTCCCAAAGTCCCCACTTCCAAGTACCATCGCACTGGGATTAGGGTTTCAACACGTGAACTTGGGGGGACACACACGTTCAGTCCATCGCAATGATCCTTCTGTACCCCCGTGCGAGGCCCCGGATTCCTGCTGTAGCCAAGTGCGCGGCTCCGTCGGAATCAGAAACCACAGAATCCGGCCGCCGTGGGGTGACCGAGTCTGTGGCCCAGCCTCCGTGGGGAAACGCGTGGCCCCCTGTGAGTGCGGGGACGTGCGGGTGGGCACTGGTTGTCATGGGTCTGCTTCCTGCAAGCCTGGCTCATTTCTGAAGACAGACAAGGGCAGGTTTTCCTCCTGCTTATGGTGCTTACAGGTCCACTTCCTCTAAACAGACACGTAGGTTTCAACACTGTCTCAGGACAGGTCACGCAACGTGCTCAGAGGTAGCCCAGCCGGAACCTGGCAGGCCCTCCCGGAACAGAGCAAGCAGTTTTGCTTGTGTCCAGACCCCCTGACGTTAAGCCTGTACTTGGGCTTCACTGCAAAGACCGTAAACTTCCCTCCTCCTGCCCCTGGTCTGGATCCACACCAGGGTGACGGTCAGCACACCCCTCCTCCAAGGAGAGGGTGAGCAAGAAAACTGTGTCTGCCCTTAAGACCCTGTTCTCAGAATGCGGTCGCCGAGTGGACGGTGTCCTGTAGAAGTCATCAAGGAAGGCGGGGGGTCAGTAGAATGTCCTGCTCCCAGTGACGTCCAGATAGTAGGCTAGGACAAGAAAGAAAGCCGTTTACTCAGCTTCATGAAAATATACACTTTCTGCAATTTAGACTTAATTCACATGAGTTCATCAGACTGACCAAACTTACCCCTGCAAAGAGGTCTGCAGGGGAAACTCACTAGACAGAGCTGTGATGAAAGTTTTATCCTCTCCAAAAATATACATTTGAATTTCAATAAGGTTCTTCAGTGTTAGGTTTTTTTTTTTTTTTTTTTTTTTACAAAAAAGTAAGGATATTAAGATATTTTTAAACGTCCAGACAGAGGAGCTTTTGATGGTTCCTAAATACATGTTCTAAAAATGACTTGCCAAGCACAATGCTGGTTTTGACTAACAGACCCTAAGTCCTATTCAGAGGGCTTCAGAATGTGCCCAATGCAGGCACACAAGCCCTCCGAGACTAGAGGTCAAGAGAAAACAAAAATACAGGCCAAAAGCTATTAAAGAATGATTACAGCTGCCCTGGAACTTGTCTGTCCCTCTGCTCCTGGGGTGAGATAATAGATCTGTTCTCAACAACTTGCTGATGAGGTGAAAAGCCCTAATTAGATGCTTGACAGGCTGGCTTTAAGGGGAAAAGCCTTTGTTTACCTTCCCAATTCGAAGCTTCAAATCAGCTGGCCCAACCCTTATATCTCATTTCAGTGACTCATGAGATAGGATAATGGTATCCAGTATCAGGCCAGTCACTATGCTAACAAAATTCTCTGAAAATAGCACATGCACCCACACCAGGCACCTACACTCACACATGGGCAGGAAGAAATTGAGGACCCCTTTCCTGACAGGAGCGTTCAGAATTAGTCTCATTGTGTTTACTAATACTTGCTCCAGCCAGCGGGTCCAGCTAGGACAAGAAGCTTGGTGTGATGTCTGCTATGTGCAGTAGAGACAGAGGAAAAGATCGGTGCTATCACCTGGGGGGGGCGAGCATCTTCTTCGTGCGAGAAGTACGGCCAGCGGTAGGGGGTCCCAGCCCCCTTGCCCGCGGCTCCTTCCACGACTGTGCAGTGACTGGGAAGCTGAGCTGGTTGGTCGCTGACCGTCAGGCAGAGCATCCTAGGTTTTCACCAGGAAGGCCCCAAGCTTCAGTGAGACTTGTAGAGCTGCTTCTTTTTTTTTTTTTTTAATTTTACTATAGTTAAGTTTTTTCTTCTTGTTGTTGTTGTTTTTAATTAATTAATTAATTTATTTAGGGCTGTGTTGGGTCTTCGTTTCTGTGCGAGGGCTTTCTCTAGTTGCAGCAAGCGGGGGCTGCTCTTCATCGCGGCGCGCGGGCCTCTCTCTATCGCGGCCTCTCTTCTTGCGGAGCACAGACTCCAGACGCGCAGGCTCAGTAGTTGTGGCTCACGGGCCTAGTTGCTCTGTGGCATGTGGGATCTTCCCATACCAGGGCTCGACGCCATGTCCCCTGCATTGGCAGGCAGATTCTCAACCACTGCGCCACCAGGGAAGCCCCTAGAGCTTCTTCTTGAGCCTCTTAGACGGTATAAAATCATTTCCCTGAATTATAATTTCCATAATCCCTTAATGGATGGATTCTATCAATTCGTTAAGTCACCCCTTGATTAGAAGAGTTGTGAGCACAGCAGTAGGAGGTGAATGGCCCTCATCCTTCTCTCCTACCTGGAGGCCAGGGTTTCCGGTCTGCACAATCGTGCTGTGTTTTTGTAGACAGAGTAGGGGCCTGAGAAGGACAGGCCACCTGACTTCCAGGCCCTGCCCAGTAGCCGATGGGCAGTTCGCCTCTCTCGGTTTCCCTGTTTGTAAAAGGAGGGGTCGGATCAGACAGCTGCAGAAACCCCTTCCAGCTCTGGCTTTTATGTCTATAGTTGGAAGTTGACCCACATTAGCTTTTGCTCTGGGTCTCCTGCAGGATCCCCGGAAGCGAGCTACTCCTTCTGAAGACCCTCCCAGCACCTGGTCCACCCTGCGCTCCTGCCTGGAGAGCCCAGCTCCACCATCTGCCTTAGGACCCGCCCTGCTCCCAGCCCTCCTCGGGCACCCCTCCCCTTCTTCCCTCCCGCACCCACGCCCCTCCTTTTTGCTCCCACAATTCCTATCCCACACCTGTGTCACGGCACTGATGTACGTGACCTGTTGTACCTGTTCATCCATTTTATCCCCTGCTGGGTTGGGTTGTGCACCTGGGAAGGGAGGGAAGCTTCGCATCCCCACCACTATCCGGAGCCTGGCAGATAGGCCGTCAGTGAATACTGGTAGGAAAAGGGTGGAAATTAATGGAGAAAAGTGGGGTCCTGGCCTGGAAGTCTTTGAAATTCTGCCATTGGGAACAGATGACCTGGACCTGCCTTGTGACCATGTCAGGCTAAAACCAGACAGGACCAGACCTGGTCCCGCAGAGGCTACATAATGAATCAGACACACAAATTAATTTTTCATCTTCCGTTTCTTGGCTGTCAACACTCCTCTCTGACTTCTGGGAGAAAACGGACCATTCCTCGATTTTCTTCTTCACGTACCCACCTCTTCTCCCCGTTCTTCTTCAAATACATCCAGAGACTTGCCAGAAGTATCCTTATTTTATCTTTCTCTCAGGGAGGTCAGCTAGCCAGCTACGCATGGCAGTCGGGAAAGGGTTAAGAGAGGACCCAGAATAACTTCCCAGCTGCTGCTTTAGGACCGGAAAGCTGAATACATTTAAGGCTTGAAAAGGTCAACTCCCTTCCAAGGGACAGGGGTTTGATTTCATCCATTATGTGGTCTTCGGCAGAACGCTCATTTCATTCACCGGCAGAGATGGAGATTTATGGGCTAAATGTTATCACCAGCTGAGACTTAACGAGATCTCAACTGTAGCTCCTGGATGGAGTGGAAAGCGGCCATTTTGGTAATAAATAGAGGACAGCATCTAATTTGTAAATTCCTCTTTCTGTTGCTAAGGTTAATCAGATCAGTGAAACTGAAGGGAATTGTTGATGACCAAAAGTTATTTTCCATGCCTTAATCTGGCCAGGAAGCATTACTCCTAATGGAAGTGGCGTGCTTCTCTGGCAGTGGTAGGGGATGACATTTGTCATTAGACTAACCCAATTGTTGCATATTAAAAAATATGTTTGGCCCCAAATCTATTTAAAACCAAACTGGAACTGAGGCCGCATATCACTCTGCTACTAGTGTCACTGGTTCAGAGAAGAAAAATTCTTTCCAAATGAGCTACAGACCTCTGTAGCAGTGCCATCCCCAAAGGGTCCACGGCCCATGAGATTTCATCCTGACCAAACAGAAGCATCCAGCGTAAGGCTCGGTGGACCACCATGGTGGCCAGGTGTGGTCACAGCCTCTCTGGCATGGCAGAGAACAGGTGGAGAGGACAGAACACAGTCTCTGGCGGGTCCTGGCTTCAGTTTAGGGTTAAAAAGGAGAATTAAAGGGGCACCAAAGGGGGGGTTAGTGCAGCTCTCTTTTGTCCAGTCCTGCTTAAATCTTTTTTTCATGAGTAATCACAGTTTTTACAAATTGCCTTCTCACAAGCTGTTAAGCCTTTCCAGGGCAGGGACCCTGTCAGGGTAGGTAACTGTTAACACACAGTAGGGACATCATGAATATTCATGAAGGACTGACAGCCTTGGAGGTGATGCCCCAAAGGGAACGTGGTAACTGCAGCCCACCTTGGGGAGCGGCCGGGAACACATGCACATCACCAATCAGCGCTCAGACTGCACGTGACCTTTTAGATGCAAAACAAGTGGTCCTGAGGTCCTTCTCTTGGGCCCGCGTTTTGCTTTTTGATCCCCAGTAAATCCATCCAGCGTCTGGACGTTGCACACACAGAGAATTATTACCGATGAAGCACCTCCTCTGACCTGTGTTACCTTTAGTCCTCACTTAACCCTCCAAGATCGGTACTATGGTCTCGGTTTTTTAGATGAGGAAGATGGGGTTCAGATGATTTTCCCAAGACGAGACAGCCAGTAGGAGGCTTAGCCTGGTCCCACACCGAAGCCTGTCTGGCTGTGAAGACCACCCACTTCCTCTTTTGCCAGGCAGCCCCTATCGCCCGAAACACCTGGTGACAGGAAGGGGGTGGGGGGACGGGGGACCTGGTTCCTGGGCTCAGCTCTCCTACTCAGAGCTCCGTGACCTTGCACAAACCCTTCCTTCCCCGGGCCTTAGTTCCCTAATGTGTGAAAGCGGTGCTGACATAACCCCGGCTTTCTATAGATCCTTGAGCTCCCGCTGGCCCTGCCTTTCTTCGAGTGCTGTGCTCCGGCATCATGGGGGCTGGGCCAGGGAGAGAGTGTCCTCGTTTTGCAGACTCTGGTTCTCTCCCTCTCGGCCGGGCAGCCGGCGGCCAAAGGGGAAGGTGCCCACCATGTGAGGACTTCGCACGGCCTCTCCCCACCCCCGGCAGCTGACCTCTCCGCGCTGGTCTCTGCTCTTCTTTCCCAGAGCCAGCATCCTGATAAACGTCGTCTTTGCCTTGAAGGCGTCCAGCGGTAGAATCTCAGCCTTCCAGCGGTAGAATCTCAGCGCTGGAAGGCATCCCAGAGGCTCTCTCTGCTCACATCCTCATCCTGTCCCCGCCCCCGCCCGTCTCCTGTCTCTTCCCACACCCGGCCGGCCCTGCAGTCCCTCTGCCCTCACCCTGCTGACCTCCCATCTGCCGGGGGCTCGGTCTCCCGCAGTATCGTGGGAATAAAAAATAGGCCTCATCTCCTTTCTGCTTCCCCAGATCAGGCAAATGCCCTATCTTCACACCTCTTTTGCGAACCATCAGTAAAGGATTTCTCCTGCAATGCGATCAGCAGAGGTAATAGAGCCGCTTGAATCTGCCCAAGTCCCCCCGCCAGCCCCCTGGCCCTGCTCACCTCGTGGACCACACACGCCCCTTCTCGCATGATAAGCCTGTTCCGCATCCCACTCTGCCCCCGCCCCCTGGTGCCCCGTGACACCGTTTGAAAACCGGAACTTCTGTGTCCTTTTCTCCCCTCTGGGTTTCCTGGGCCACTGAGCCCACAGCGTGAGCCTCATAGGAGCCAGGACCCTGAGGGGAGTGGTGTCGGGGCGGCAAGGCCCAGGCGACCCAGGTTGGCCCCCATTGAAATCATTTCTTTTTTTTTTTTTTAAGCACTTGCTTTTATTTATTTATTTATTTATTTTTATATTTATTCTTGGCTGTGTTGGGTCTTCGTTTCTGTGCGAGGGCTTTCTCTAGTTGCGGCAAGCGGGGGCCGCTCTTCATTGCAGTGCGCGGGCCTCTCACTATCGCGGCCTCTCTTGTTGCGGAGCACAGGCTCCAGACGCGCAGGCTCAGTAGTTGTGGCTCACGGGCCTAGTTGCTCCGTGGCATGTGGGATCTTCCCATACCAGGGCCCGAACCCGTGTCCCCTGCATTAGCAGGCAGATTCTCAACCACTGCGCCACCAGGGAAGCCCCCCTGAAGTCATTTCTGACGTGGACATCCCGTGTCCTGCCAGCGCCTCCGGGCCTGCGGCTGTGGAGACGGTGGTCCCTGGTCCCTGGGTTTCAAACCATCTCTCTCTTCTAAAGAAGAGCAGTCAGCCTCTCCAGCAAGCCCAGGTCTCCTGAGAAACTCCGGAAGAGTTCTAAGGTTAAGACTTAGATGACGCCTTTGATGGGGTTCAGGCCTCAGAGGGCGGATCTGGAGGGCAGGGCGGCTCAGTGGAAGGAGCGGAGACATCGTCCCGTGTGAGCCCGTCCGCTGTCCTCGCTTGTGTGCTGTGGGGCAGGGTCCCCTCTGGCCCTCGTGGGTCACCCGGCCGCGGGCCTTCCCAAGTCGGCACAGGAGAAGGAGGGCCTCGAGCAGGGCTGGATCCGGGAGGAAGCGAGTGGACGGGGCGAGTGGGCATCTCCTGGTCCCTGAAGGCAGCCAGGCCGCCGTGGGGACGTTTCCAACGCGCAGGCAGACTCTTCGCCCTCCACCCCTTTCCTTGGTCCTTGTAGAACCAACCTGCTGAGCAGGCAGAAAAGACTTCCTGTGTTTGGAGACGGAGACCAGGACCCCTCACCACCTCATCTAAACCAAACCTTCCCGGTGTCTTCATAGAACGAGGGCGCAGCCCTTCCCCGTCCCAGAACTTTACCTCGGCCGCCCCGGTGGACGTGGTCCTGACGGGGAGGGCAGCATGGCCCCCAGGGCTTTGCCCAGAGCAGGGTTCTAGTGGGTCCTGCCATGCCGCTGAGACCGTCTCGAAGGAGCCGTGGACCACTAAAGTGGCGGGAGAACCGGGGCCTGCGTCCTCCCCAGGGCGCAGAGTCACCTGACAGCCGCCAGCGCCCGACAGGCAGAGCCGGGAGATCAGTTACAGTAAAGGACCTCCTGCCGAAGGGGCAAGTCGGGGGTGTTCTGACCGCTGCCGTGAGCTCCTCCAGGGATGTGGGACCTGGGAGGCACTGCGGGATCGGGAGCTGAAGGGAAAACGCCATTCCCAGAGGCAGCCTGGAAGCTAGGCAACAATTTGCTCTCCTGCGGGGGGAGAGGCAAGGCCGAGGCCTCCCGAAGAAGTGCTGCCCTCATCAGGACGGCACTGCTCGCTCGCCCTGTAGGGCCTCCTTGGGAAATCTGACCCGAGCCAAATTTATCCTGAGCAGCAGAAAACAGGGAAGGAGAAGACAGAGCCCAAGAAGAAGGAGAAAGTGAGAGAGGATCCTAAGCCCCGTAGGCCCTTGTGAGCAGCACAGACAGGGCACAAGTGTGACACATGGACCTTTGGGGCGGGGGCTGGGATGACCCCGTGCTCGGCTGGGATGACCAAGGGTAGGCTTTCAGCTGGTGGAAAGGGGACCCGACCTCCAGCACCAGCTAGCTGTGTGACCCTGGGCAAGTCACTGACCCTCTCTGGACCTTCACGGTCTCCACTGTAAAAAGGAAGGGCTGGCCTGCTCTCTCTAGCCCTGCAACACATGTAGGCCTCAGTGGGGAAACTGAGCCGCTGAGGAGGGAGATAACAGGCCCCAGGTCACAGAGCTCCACAGTGGCAGAGCCAGGATCCAAACTCGGGCCCCCTGACTCCAGAGCCCAGGCTCCTACCCAGCTGCGCCCTGGGCAGGATTATAAAGTGTGTGGCTTCTCCCAGGACCCTCGCCGCAGTCTCTGCCCTCCTCCCCCTCCCAGTGATCCCAGCACATCCACAGGCCCCGTCCTCTCTCCTGATTGGGAAAGGGCTTTATGGATTCATCCAATATAGCTGGGGTCTGAATCCCGGATCTCATGAGATGCTCTTCTCACTTTGAATAGGTGGCTTCATTCTCTAAGCCTCAGTTTCCTGATCTATGAAATGGGAACATGTAACGGGGACATATAATCTCTCACAGGGCTGTTCTGAGGCTTGAGTCAGATGATACGTGTCAAGTGAGTCAGATGATACGTGTCAAGTGTGCGGCAAGCAGCGAGTGGTGGGAAACCGAGCTGTTATTACGATCCTGCAGGTAGAAATGACTGGCGTTCCTCTCATGCGTCCGGGACGAGAGAATTCAAGGCCCTAAAATGAAGGGGTGACTGGCAGACACCACTGGGCTGGGCCGGAGGGGGATTGAGGACACAGCCATTCTCTGTCCCTTGCATGTGACACCGCACGGGTGACCCTCCGCTAAACCTGGCCTTGTGATCTAGAACAATGCCATCTCCAACCTAAAAGTAGTTTTGTGCCTAAAACAGTTGGGTTTCCAGAGGAATCCTGCACGGAAGGGCCACCGTCACCCAGGTCTGGAAGATCCTGTCTCAGCCCCAGTGGTGGCAGAGAGCTGTTTCCCTCGGGGGTGTCCAGCCCCTCCCGTTTCCCCAGAGTCCCAGGGGCCTGAGGATGCTCCACGCAGCCCCGTCATCCCCAACGAAGGTGGGCCAGGTGGGGAAGGAAGGGGGCACGTGTGCCAAGTGCAGACCTTTGCCTGGTGCAGCTGCAGCCCTTCCCTGGCACCCCCATCGTAGCTGAGGTGGCCCAGCTCGTTGGCGCCGTGATGGTGGAGAGCGGTTTTCTGCTTGGGGGCGCTGGATGCTTACGGCCTGCTGGGAGCACAGCGGCCTGGCTTCCTCCTCCGGATGGTGGCCGCAGACCAGGGGCGGGCGTTTCTGCCTCCTCTGGTTTATGGCAATAAAATAATAATTACTACGATGGCACATTGAGCTTATACTGTGCCTTTTCAATAAGGCCACTTTGTTAGGCTTCTTAATATTTAATCCTGTTTTTTTTTTGTTTTTTTTTTTATTTATTTATGGCTGCGTTGGGTCTTCGTTTCTGTGCGAGGGCTTTCTCTAGTTGCGGCGAGCGGGAGCCACTCTTCATCGCGGTGCGCGGGCCTCTCATTATCGCGGCCTCTCTTGTTGTGGAGCACAGGCTCCAGATGCGCAGGCTCAGCAGTTGTGGCTCACGGGCCTAGTCGCTCCGCGGCATGTGGGATCTTCCCAGACCAGGGCTCGAGCCCGTGTGCCCTGCATTGGCAGGCAGATTCTCAACCACTGCGCCACCAGGGAAGCCCCTTAATCCTGTTTTAGATTTACTTTCCGACGGCTTAAAATCAACCAGGTTTTAATTGCTTCTGTGGAGGCAGCCCTGCCGGGCCCCGGGCAGGCAGGACTCTGCAGAGGAGGCTCTGGGGGCGACGTGACCTTCAACCCAGACGGGCCCCGCGGCTGGGCACTATCTCGCTTTCTCTCTCCCCACCTCTTTCCGCTTTTCTCTACGATCTGCTTTTCCTCCCCTGCTCCATCTCTTTCTTTCCCTTAGGAGAGACCTTCAGCTCATCCTGTAGTTCAGTTTATTCATGAGAGAGATGAAGAAAATGAGGCCCCCAAACCATCACGTGCCTTGCCGAGGGTTTGGAGGTACCCCGTGGCGAGGCCAAGGCTAGGACTAGTGTTGGCGTTTCCTAGACCTGGGTGCCAGGGAGGTTCCTGAGAGCCTGAGTCGGGCAGAGACACATGGCGAGAGCTCCTTCACCCAGCAGCCTCAGACCACCAGCGGCCGTGGGCTGGATCTCCCCAACTGCAGAGAAGACTCCAAGTTACTCTTTCTGCAGGAGAAAAGGAAACCAGAGGAAATGTGACACAGTTCCTCCCAAGAGTCTCCTGGGGCAGCAACCACACCCAGAATGTCCCCCGTCCTGCCACGGGGCTCAAGCCATTCCTGTGGCGATGTCCTTCCTCACCGGTGCTCCCAGGAGCTCAGCCTGCAGGGTTATTTGAGCAAAGCTGTTCCAGAGGCTGCCTGATGGAGCCGGGAAGGCCCTGAGCTCGAGGCCAGCTGGTCTCTGCTCCACCAGCTCTCACCTGGGCAACGAACTTCAGCTCTGGGGATGACCTCTCCCTGTCAATGGGTTCATCCTGTTCACCTTGCCTGCACCCAGAGATGTGTGGGTCACGTCCTGACAGCAAACAGAGGCTTGAGAACTGGGCGATTTAAGGAGAGGCTCATAGAGATGCAGGCACCAAGGGCGACAGCCCCAAACGGGCCTTGACGACACTGTCCTGCTGGCGCCTCCCACAGGCCCTTTGCAAAGGTCAGCCTCCCGGGCACCGGGTGAAGGAGCAGCTGAAGGGCAAACCCCAAAGCCACCCAGCACGTCGGAGCAGCCCTGAAGCCCCACGAAGACGCCAAGTGTCTACCGTAATTCCACAGCCAGTACCACTAGGACCTGGAAAGGAGTCCGGAGAGTTCTAATGTAAAGTCTCGGGCCTCGAGAAAGCTATAATTGTGTGAGGGAGACACATGTGAAATACATGTGAAGTAAGAGCAAACTAGAAGAAAAACAAATGAAAATTCGTTGGTAATATTAGCAAATATTTATAGCACTTTCCATTTTGCAGAGTTACTTCACAAATATTATTTCATTTAACCCTTCTCAGAAGCCCTTGACATAAATAGTACCGTTGCCTTCTGTTTTGCAGATGAGGAAACCTGGGCTCAGGAGGGTTAAACGACTCACCCAGACATACCGGCTGGGGGGGCTGGGACTAGGGCTCGCATCCAGGTTGCTACTGAAAATTCCCACAGACCCCAGAGTTCTGGGGGGCTCAGAGAGGGGACTCGGGGGCAGCAGGTCCTGGAGGCCCCCCTACTGGAATGGGGGAAATGTGAACGGGTCAGGCGGGGTCGGCACCCACGCCGTCCAAAAGGCTCGCGGGCCGAGGGAAGGCAGCCGTAGGTGACACCCGCCAGCGACACAGTCCTGCTCCAGCGAAATGTCATTTACAAAAGTAGCGGCCGTCTGGGTCTGGCCTGAGGGCCGCAGTTCCCCGACCCCTGGGATAGGTGAAGGGGAGATGGACGGGGCCTCGTAGCAAAGCCCAGAGGCTGGGATGAAGGTGGCCCATTCCAGGGCCGTGAGGTGGGCAGCCCCACCTGGGCGGGAGTTCTGCAGAAATCATGGGCACAGGGATGCGGGGGGATAGTGTGTGCATCAGCGAGGGCCGCCGTAACCAAGTACCACGGACCGGGTGGCGTGAACAGCAGACATTTCATTTTCTCACGGCTCTGGAGGCTGGAAGCCTGAGATCGAGGTGTCGGCAGGGCTGGTTCCTTCTGAGGCCCTGAGGGGAGACGGCTCTGGACCCCTGTCCTTGGCGTGTAGACGGCCTCTTCCCCACCCCACCCCCGGGTGTATCCTCACCATCTTCCCGCCGTGCATGCCTGTGTCCAGATTTCTTCTTCTGATAAGGACACCAGTCATAAGGGATTAGGGCCCACCCTTGTGATGGCGTTTTAATTCAATCACCTCTTTAAAGTCCCTCCCAGCTCCAAACACAGCCACACTCTGGGGTTCCAGGGGTCAGGATTTCAACCTGTGAATTTTGAGGGGACACATGTGGCCCTAACAGACAGGATGGAGCCCGATTACGGGGGTTTGGGATTCCAGGTTGGGGTCAGCAAGGCAGGAAATTAGGACTCCTTTTGCTTGTTAACCATAACTTGGATTAGTACTTTCGGAAGAAGAATGCTAATCAGACCACTTGTATGCAAAAAAGATGATAAAACGGGTGTCTGGCCAAGTAAGTGGCAAAGTCAGTTCTCTAGCTCCATCTGTGAGTTCGTAGGAGGCTGGCGACTATATCCTGCCGTCGGGCCCGCCCAGGATTGACAGTTGGGCCGGCCCTGGAGAAATGCAAGTTCAGGTTGGCGGAGAAATGCCCTCAGCTCCTCCGGCTCCTGACACCCCCGGGATGCCTGGCCCTGAGCCCCCAGGCCTCTTCCACCAAGAGTTGAGCCGCCCGGAGGATTCCTCCACCCGATGGTGCGGCTCCCAGCTCAGTGCTGGGCTCTGCTCTCAGCCAGTCCCAGGAGGGGCCGGCCGCTCCTGCCGCCCCGGCCCACGGACAAAGTCAGGCTGGCACGGTGATGGAAGGCTCCAGACGCACAGGCCTGCCCACCTCCGCCCACGTCCGCCCCTCGATCTCTCACCTGGAGCTTTGCCCTGAGGCCGTCCTGTCAGTCCCGATGCACAGAAAGGTCTGAGGCAGAGGGTAGGGCGGCAGCTGGTGTGACAGGGGGCCCCCAGATGTAGTGAGTAAACCCGCGGGGGGCTCGCGAACCCCAGTGCTCCTGAGGACACCGGTCTCCACGACCACTTGGGTCCCGTGCACTCCCAGCATGGTTCACGCAGTTTCCAGTCTGAGATTATCCTGTGGTGGAAGTAGCTTATGAAAACCAACCCCCCCCCAGGACCCACACAACTGCTGTCATCTTCCTTCCCTCTCCCCACCTCCCTCGAGATGCAGAAACGTGGTCCTACTAAGCGCCGTTCAAGCAAGTTGCCCCCAAGAGTGGAAGTTTGGGGAGAGAATCCGTTCTTGGCAAGATGGAGTTTGTACAGCTCACTGATGTTCCTAAAAATGTAATTATGTTTCCACCACCTGCAGTGGCAGCTGTTAATTACTCTTTCACGAAAATCTCATTTTCTTTCGGAATCTGCTCAGCAGAAGCCGAGGGACAGGACAGCCCAGAGACCCACATTTGATCCACAATCCCTGGTAACGGTGAAGTTAGAAAGTCAGGAAACTAGCCTCCCCTCAGCATCCTTCCTGAGTCCACTCAACAGCACATTTCATTCCTCAGAGGCCGTTCTTTACAGGAAAGGTGTGCCCTGGCCCCTGGATTCTCTGCCGTCTTTCTGCCTCAGTCTCCAACCCACAGGTCATCTGAGTGGCCAGTGGGAGACTCAGGCTTGCCGCCTCCCCGAGACTAGGGCCCAGCATTAGCAATCCCAGCCTCAGCTGGCCTGGACTCTCGGTTTCCAAGATGAACCCAAGGCGATCTCTAGGGTAACCAGTCCCTAAACGAGTCGGCTGTGGCCTCTGTCTAACCCCTTAGAAATAGAAACACGGACCATCTTCGCCCTGTCAGGTGCTTGTGGGATAAACTGTCACAAATTAATAGGAACTAATATGTGGATGTAAACCGTGATTTAAAGCAAGGAACCTTTAAATCCACACCTTGACCCCAAAGAGCAGCTCCCCAGAGACTCCTGCCCACCATCAAGGGCATGATTGGAGGCTCTTCCGACCACGTTCCACGCGGGCGGCTGCCACCTGTGCCCACGTGACTCACCAGGCCTGGTCAAGTTCAGTTATAGAGGGAAAGGCCGTGTTTTTATCAGGCTCTTTCTATTATTTTTAAAGTGATCGCATAGCTATTTCTGAAGTCAAACAAGATGGGACAGTATCGATGCCAAAGCCAAAAGGTGGATGAGCTTCTGTGTAGCAGGTCAATGACCTGGGCCCCCGCCGGCCAGGGCTGTCCCCTCAGGCGTCTGTGTGGACAGACAGACTTGGAGGCTGGCAGCCCGTTACCCCTCCCACCGCCAAATAAAAGACCCCTCACAATGAGACGCTGACCTGAGTGACCCTTGTCATTCTAAACTGACATGTATCTTTTTCTAGAAGGGAAATTTGCTAAGTCATCCATTTCAACTCTTTAACTCTCAGCACTGTTTTTGTATAGGAATTTTGAGAAGTGAACAAATAATGCTACTGGTTGTAAAGTTTCTGTTTATTCCAAGCTTTGTGTTGGTTGTTTTTGTTTTTGTTTTTGTTTTGGTGTGCGAAGCATTGTTTTAAACTTTTCTTTTTTTATTAAAGTATAGTTGCTTTACAATATCATATTAGTTTCAGGTGTACAATATAGAGATTCAATATTTGTATAGACTATATTCCATTTAAAGTTATTATAAAGTACTGGCTATATTCCCTGTGCTGTACAATATATCCTTATAGCTTATTTATTTTATACATAGTAGTTTGTACCTATTAACCCCCTACCCCTATCTCCCCTCTCCTCCCTTCCCTCTCCCCACTGGTAACTACTAGTTTGTTCTCTATATCTGTGAGTCTGCTTCTTTTTCTGTCAGAGTCACTAGTTTGCTCTATTTTTTAGATTTCACATATAGGTGATGTCATATGGTATTTGTCTTTCTCTGACTTATTTCACTGAGCATAATACCCTCCAGGTCCATCCATGTTGTTTCAAACTTTGTATTGTGAAGACACGTGTGTTTCGGAGATGGCTCTTTACATGGGGTAAAAACAAGCCTGACCCTTTCCTCTCATGACCAAATCTTCGGGATTCCCACTAACAAGTAGGGATGAGTTGGGACCCTCCTGGGTATCCGTCTCCTCAAAATCAGTACCCACCTGCCAGTGTAGACGCTTCTGCGGGAGTGACCCCTTCTCCCCAGGATCCATTGTTTGTCTTGTGTTGTTAACTCATGTGATTTGGGGTTTGGGTCCTATTTTGTTCTGTGTTCTTACCTGTTTTATCAATTTTTACTATCTCTTAGTTTGTTTTTGGAGGTTAGCGGGACGTCCTGTGTGGTCGCCAAGTCCCCTGTTTCTTTCTTTGCCTGAGGCTGACCCTGAGCTCTGTCCACGTCTTACCCCTGGTTTTCGACTCTGAGACGTCTTGTCTGTGAAAGGAAGCGCCCGGCGGGCTTGTTTGATCAGGAGGAAGGGGAGTTTGCTTGGTCTAATCGCCCCCCAGAAACCCATTGTGACGTCCCCCACGCCCCCGTGCGTGTAAATTATGTGCGGGTGCCCACGGGGCAGGGCGGGAGCGCGCTTCTAGTGTGCGTGCGCGTGCGTGCGTGTGCATGTGTGCGAGGGGAGGATAGCCTGTCCCACCCGGAGCCACCACCTCGTTGTCCCTTCAAATGTATAAAGTCAGCAGGCGTGATGACCAGCAGCGGCTGAGCCCCGTTGGGGCCTTTCCTTTGAAGAGCGCCGGCCAAGGTTAAGGTCGCTGAAGGTGCCAGCTGTGAACGCTGTGAAATCCAGCACCACTGGCTGCTCCCCGTGCACCTGTGATGCCCCCAGAGCCTGCTCGGCCGTAGGAATCCCATCTCGTCTGGGGTGTCGCCCGGGGGCCATCAAGGTGAGCACGGGGCGGGGGCCCGAGACACCTGTGATCCAGTCCGAGCCCCCAGCCACTGTGTGACCCGGGCACCTGGCCCTTCCCTGGACCTCACTTCCCTGTCCTGTGACGAGAAAGCTGGGCGATGTCCAAAGTCCATCCAGCGCCAAGCTTCCTTGAAATGATGTCTGGATTTGTTTTCACCCAAGTTTATGGAAAAGGAGTCGAGGGTGGACACAGGACAGTCAGGCGTGTGGGAAGTCGTGCGCTTTCCGGCTGTGTCTCCCACCTTCTCAGAATGAGTCTCTCACACCTGCCCGACTTGACTTCATCCAAAAGAAAAGAAACCGGGGACGTCCCACATCCAGCAGCATCCGTACAGCCAGTAGAATTATCCGTACAGCGTGATCAGTTCCTGGGCTGTGGCAGCCCCGGGGGCACTTGTCACTGGTCCCACGTCACCGGATGCCACACCCTCACTCATGCAGGTCCTGTGGCCACTAAGGGCTCCTGACCTGCCCGCCAGATGAGGGTTGCTGCCCTGCAAGCAGGGCTGAGCCATGACCGAGGATGGGGCAGCCATTCTAAAGGACAAGGGCGGGAAAAATAAGGAACTCCTTGTGTGTCGTGTTAAAAGGGCCATAGAAGATGAAAAAGGAGGAGAAGAATTCTTTTGAGATAAACTTTTATTTGGGATAAAAGATAATAATAAAAGAAATGGCTTCTTCTAAGCCACCAAACTGGGCTCCAAGCTAGAAAGCTCCGGCTGCCCTGGAAATCCAGCCCCGGCCAGCTCAGGAAGAGCCTGGGGATGGGCTGGGCGGGTCGGCCATAGTGGACTTGGACGGTTCGTGTCCCAGCTTGGCCTGTGGAGCTGGGAACATCTGGATGCCGTGGGGAGGTGGTGTTCTTGCCGTCTGTCTTCAGGCCACACACATCTCATCTCAGTAGTTTGGTGGGTCCCACACGGAGGCGCCTCATTCCTGTGTCTGCAGTGCTGACCTGAGTCCTGCGTGCGATGCTGGAAATGGCTGTTCCCTTTAAGCTCAACTTCAGGCTCTGTCCTAGACGGAATCGCCTCAGGACCCAGCATGCAGGACTCAGGACAAGGGACAGACCCTCCTCCAAATCCATCAAGTGGCTCACCCCCTAGAGAAGCCCTTTCCACAGACAGGCTGGGCCCTAAGTGTGAGGATGAGGCCCCCTTAGAATGGGGAGGGGGGTTGGAAAGAAATAAGAAAAATAAAATACTGTCATGAGAGCTTTTCTTTTTACGGCAAGGAGCAGACGCAAGTGGGAAAGCACGCGCAGCTTGTCCGAGGGCACAGGGTCGAGGGCAGAGGAGGGACTCGGGTCGGTGTTCCCAGGCGTCTCCTCCCACTGTCCCACTTACAGTGTCCTGGGTGGCAGGGGTCACCCTAGACGAGCAGCGGGCGTGTCCGTCGAGGACATGGGACCCGGCCGGGCGCTGCCAGGGCCTCCCCTCCCGGCCGGGGGGCTGCAGACTAACCCTTCTCTCCCCTCTTCCCTCCACGCCTCGCTCTGCATCCCTTCGACCCGACCCTGCAGTGAGCATGCCCACCAGTGAGACCGAGTCTGTCAACACCGAAAACGTGGCTGGAGGTGACATCGAGGGAGAGAGCTGCGGGGCCAGGCTGGCGTGAGTGGGCACGGGGGGCAGGAGCGGGCAGGGAAACCGAGTCCTGGCTGGGGAGGGGAGCCCTGCGGGCAGAGTGGCCCTGGCTGGGAGCTGCTCTGCAATCCTGCGCTTCCCGGGCAGGGGTCTGACTTTTGGATTTTGAGCCCCTTTCCATCCCATCAGAGAAATGTGTGTGTGTGTGTGTGTGTGTGTGTGTGTGTGTGTGTGTGTGTGTGTGTGTGTGTGTGTGTGTGTGTGTGTGTGTGTGTGTTGGGGGACTTTGAAGTCTGTTTCTTCCCAGCCCCTCACTCCCTTTCACCAGAGCAGCTTTGTTAGGTTCCCTGGGTCCTGCTAAGCGCCCTTTCATGTCTGATAAATGTGACCTGGAAGAAAAGCAGACAGGCAGGAAAATACACTGGGAGACGTGGGTCCTACCTGCAGCTCTGAGTTATCCACCCAGTGAAGGGAGCACAGGTGTCTGAAGTGCAGACTCGGCTAATAAAAGTGCACCTGTGCCGGCCCAGCGAGCCTCCCCAACGCAAGCCCCAGCCCCTGGCTTCCTGAGCTGACTGGAGCCCAGGGCTGGGCCAGGTGTGCGGAGGGACAGCCCACGCGGCTTATCACCATCATCCATCCGTCTTAGCTCCGTCTTAAAAACAGACACCAGCGGTCCCTGGGAGATGCCCCCCCACCAAGAAATGAAGGGAAAATGGTTTAACTGCTAAAAATGAGCAAACTGCTGGCTTCATTCCCAGTGTCTCAAAAAGCAGAGTCCACAGATTGAAGCCACGTTCCTTTAGGGGTCAGGCTGCCCTTGAGCGTGAGGCCTCCGGCAGCTTCCAGACTCCACTGTGGGAAGTGGGAGCTGCTCGTCCTGGTGCCTGGGAGATGCAAGTCTCACCCCAGAAGCTAAAAGGGACGGCGGACAGAGGGCTCGGAGGAGGACCGGCCCCGAGGTGGCTGGGTGTCTGAGTCGCTCCATCGGCGGAACGGCTCCTAGCTCACCTCTCCCCGCCGAAATGCCTCCGTATCTGGGCCTTTTGAGAAGGTTTGGGTGCATCTAACCTGAGCCGGGCCAGCCTCCGAGCGAGGGGGCGGGTGGGCAGGAGCAGACCGTTTCCAGGGCACATGGACCTCACCATCCCTCCCCCTGACAGTGGCACCGGGGAGTCTGCACTGCTGATTCCCAGCATTGTTGGGAAGCTGTTATTGTCAAAATGTTGCTAAAATACAGCGCTAATTACATTCTGAAGCAACGGGCTGAGCCTTTCCCTCTTCCCTCCTACTGGAACCATACAAGCAAACGCTCGGGATTCTGGACATTGGCCCCGGGCAGCTACGCTAGCGAAGGTGGATGGCAGGTCCCCAAAGGGTGGGAGGGAAGGTGACGAGGACTCCGCCCTCTGGCTCTGGGCCCACATGACAGACCCAGAGAGGCCGGGGCGCTGGCGCTCACAGTCACTGGAGAGGGTGTGTTTTGGGAGCTCGAGGCCCTGTTGGAAGGACAAGCCTGTTCCCACAGAGGGAGGGAGCATCTGGAGGACGTGCTCTGCAGGCATCCAGGGCTCCGTGGAAATGGGCCGCACTCCCCACGAATATCCGAATTTATGCACCTACTCTGTGCGGATAAAGTGCCTTGTCGCAGTGCCGGGATGGCAGTATGTCCTTAACAAACTACCGTCTTTCCCCGCCCCGCCCCAGACAACGGTGGGAGAAGACCGCCAGCGTTCCTGGTGGGGAAGCAGCGTGAACGGGCGGGGGCTGAGGCTCAGGCTGTGACAACCAGGGAGAGGCTGGCGTTTCTGAGGCGGAGAGCGAACGGCCCATGCAGCGGGATGAGGCCTGGCTGAAGGTGGTTCCGAGGGGGCAGGGCAGACAGACAGGGACCGCAAAGCGATGTTTTGCTGGGGAGGGGGCAGGCGGGCAGGGGAGGTGGTGAGAGGAAGGAGCTATCCTTCAAGTCTGAAGACAGAAGCAGTACAGACTGAAGTCACCAGCGGGGCTGCAGGGTGTGGAGGCCGGGACTCTGCTCTGGACCACATGCTGGAGACACCAGCTTAGAAACAATGAATGCGGTTACGTGGCACCGGGGTTGTTCACGGGGGCAGAAGGCCAGGGCTGAAGGCTGGGAAACTGACACGCAGAAGGAAAAGAACAAGGCACAGATGAAAAGGTGCCAGGGGAACAGACAAGCACAAGCCCGGAGGCCACCGGAAGAGGAACATCAAGCCCGAGCTCTCCGTTCACACCCTCATCAGGCAGCAAGCCCGCTCGGTGCTGGGCCGAGGTGACACAGAGCCCGAGAGCAAGGTGACACCGTCTCCCTGGAGCTCACAATCTGGTGTGAAAGTGACACTGAGCCGTCACTGTAAGTTGGGAAAAGCGTTGAGAAGGCGGAGTGACTGTAACGCAGGGTTAGTAATGGAGAGACGCGTTAGACTGGCAGGTTAGGAAAAGCTTCTTTGAAGAAGGAAAGTTTGAGCTGAGAACTGGAGGGGGACGGAGGAAGGAAGGATCTTCCAGTCAGAGGCAACAGTGGGTTCCGAGGCCGCTGGGGGGATGAGGGAGAGAAGGCAGACGCGTCCGGGGCAGGCCTGAGTGGGAAGGGGCGGGGCTGGAGACGGAGCAGGGCCAGGTAAACCCTTGATGGCCTTGGTCTTTGTCACGAGACCATGAGAGATCATTGAACATAGCTGGTTGGTTTGGTGAGCTTTCCATCCTTGAGGATCCTCGGACATTAGGAAGAGTCTGTGTGGGAGCGAGAGGCCCCGAGCGGCGGCACTCGAGCGAAGCGGCTGCCACAGCAGCTCTGGGGGTGGTGCTGGTGCGGCTCAGGCCAGGGTCACGTGCGGAGGTGGAAAAGGGACGCGTCCTCTGTGTGTCCTAATTGCAGGAGCTGGAGCCTGGGGGCAGGCGGGGCGGGAACGGGCCGCAGGGGACCCTCCCTCCACACGTGAGGACGTGGACGGGGAAATGGCAGTGGCCCCGGAGCTGCTGGGCCTCGCCTTTCCTCAGAGCGGAGGCAGGACCGTCTTCAAGACGAGAAGCCCATGAAGGAGACCAGCACTTACGGGACAGCCTTGCCTGAGACTAGGGCACAGCTGGCATCAGAGAGGGAGACGCGGACTTCCACAGAAAGAAGTGCCCGGTACTCTGGGACGGACCGAAGGAGGGGAGAGAGCCAGCCGTGCACCAGGAGTCCCAGATCTGGGCCCGGGCGGCAACCTCAGGCTCGCCCCCTGGGACGTGCGGGGCGCCTGCCCGTTGGCTCCTGTGCTCTTGGCTCCTAGAGGGGCCTGGGAACCGCCTGCGGGGACCCCCTGCACCTCTTCTGCGTCTGCGGCTTCCGCAGGAGAGGCCCCGTGAGTGAGGCAGGCTGCACCTTGTAAAATGGCAGACCCCAATCCAGCCGGTGTGTGCGAGGTCCCTTTAGTCTCGGAGCGCACAGTTCTATAAAGAAGGTAGAGTCAGAAACAGGATCCGACGCAGAGGGTCGATGATACCGATGGACGTGCATCTCGTCACAGAAGTGAGCTGGGGGTGCCCGGATAGCACAGGAGATTCAAGCTAGTGGGTCCCCAAGAGGTGCCCTGTGACGGGGTCCAGGGTCCGGCCCCTCTGGCCGCACCAGCCGTGCATGGAGTCGAGGACGTCGCCTCAGACGTGCGTCAGCCTAAATGATGCCTGCAGCACCATCTGACCGACGTTAGGGCGAATCGGGAGGATTCGGGGAATCGCTGTGTCACACGGCAGGGAGCAAACATACGGGCTTACGACTCTAAGAAGCGGAAAGGCTAAACATACAAGTAGCTCCCAAGGAGTTCAAATATTTGTCCAATGATGACAACTGCAAACTGGGTAACTGAGTGAAGCAGAGGGAGTTCCAGGCGTGTCTCCCGTTTTAAACCTTCACACCAGCAAAGACAACCGCGGTTTCCTGGGAGGTTTGTTGTGGAGGCCTGAGGGAAAGAGGCAGCTGGGCTGGACAAGCGTCAGGTCCACCCAGCAGGGCTGCACTCGTGGCCTTACATGCGAGTTACCCACTTTCTGCAGCTGCTGCTCTTCAGGAATCCACGGAAAACACGGGGAGGAAATCCTACCTTGTAGAGCAGTAACTAGGGGAGCCCGGACGCCTTCTGAGCAGGCTGGTCCCCAGCGGGGTCTGGAGCAGCCGGGCCCCCTGGTGTCTGTGGACTCGCTGGGATCCAGGGGGCAGCACCCGCCACCCGGCCGGAACGCAGGGCTGGGGGGCGGACACGGCGCCCGCAGGCTCCCGGCTCCCCTGCCCACCGGCGGCGTGACCAGCTCTCCAAACCCCGAGCTGGTGGTCACCTCCCAGGACACGAAGCCTGCGGAGACCGGGTGCCTCTGGTTCCACGAAGTGCACTGACCCCTCCTACATGGGGAGTGTGAGGCCCTCCGCTCTCCCATACCTGGGCTTTCCTTTGTCTCCAGACACGTGCCCCCCGAGGACCCCCCTTCTTACCTGGGGTGCTCCAGTAATACAGAGCTTGGAGGGGGTGAGTGCTGCGGCCCCAGCAAGCCTGGAATGGTGCCCCCGACCTGAGAGCAGCAACAGCAATCAGGCTTCAGTGTGGCGTCCAGGCTCGCACATCAGGACGCGTAACCACGGGGGAGAGAAAGTCCCACTCCATTTCCTCCGCCTCAGAACGTTCCAGAACACCCAGGAAGGAGCCGCAGCCAGTGACCACGCTTACCCAGGACGTCATCCCCAACAGGAGCCCTGGTCCTCCTGCGCCGCGTCCCAGAGTCGCTGCCTGGGAGACGTGGACACTCAGACCTCAGTGCCCCACACGGGACTTCTTAAGAACCCACTTTTGGGTTTCCCTGGTGGCGCAGTGGTTGAGAGTCCGCCTGCCAGTGCAGGGGACACTGGTTCGAGCCCTGGTCTGGGAGGATCCCACATGCCGTGGAGCGACTGGGCCCGTGAGCCACAACTGCTGAGCCGGCGCGTCTGGAGCCCGTGCTCCGCAACAAGAGAGGCCGCGATGGTGAGAGGCCCGCGCACCGCGATGAAGAGTGGCCCCCACTTGCCACAACTAGAGAAAGCCCTCGCACGGAAGCAAAGACCCAACACAGCCAAAAATTAATTAATTAATTAATTTAAAAAAAATATGTACTTAAAAAAAAAAAGAACCCACTTTTGCTGACGACCCACCGGACTGAGAGGCAGACTTACAGGGAGGGCGTGTGGCCTGCACTGAAGGGCCCCCGAGAGGCCTCTGGAACTCTCCGAGAGAAGACGGGGCCGGGCCAGGCCCTGTGGCAGAGCTGCCAGGCTGGTGACCGGCCATGCTAGCTCACGTCCCTCAGCGAGGGGTCATCTGTCCAGCAGGCCTGCTAGCCCCCGGCTCCCCACCGTCCAAGCGTAGCCGGAAGGCATTTGTTTTTCCACTAAACTGTGGCCCTAAGTAAGATGCCACCCGTGACCCCGGCCTCTGCCCACGTGCCGTGTAACGTGTGATTAAAACCCTGCAGCCGTCGCCGGCGTCTTTGGGTGGGAAAGGTTATCAGCTGGCGGTTCGGAGCAGTAAAGGCTCTTGGCTCTGGTTCTCAGTGCCCCAGAGACATAATTATCTCACGCACGATGACTCTGCCACTTGTCACATCTTCTGGTTTATTTTTTTTAATAAAAAATAGCAAGAGGGGCTGTTTTCTTGCTTCGCAGCAGAGCTCACTCTGTGCTGAGCTGGGACAGGCGGATTTTGTCCCCTCTTCATCTCTGACCGGCGCTCCGCACCTGCCTGCCCATCCGAGCACGGTCTCCCACCCGCGGCCCTGCCAGCGCTCACTCCCCAGACACCAGGGCCTCCCCGACATGTGGCCTTCCGCAGGGCCGTCTCAAGTGCCTGCATGATCTCTGCCCCCAGCCCGGCTCCATCCAGCCTCCCACGGGCCGCAGGGCCTCCTGGAAGTTTCCACCTTTCAGTGCCCCCCACTCACCCCGAGATGCCTCTCAAGTCAGCCACCAGCCCACCCACCGGTGCTTCTGTCCACAAGTCCCAGGTCTTCAGGGCTGCACAGCACTGCCAGCATCCAGGGTTGTGCTCAGCCCCGGGCTGTTTCCTTGGGCCCAGGCTCCACACTCAGGCCACGTCGTGATGGGGCCGGGCTCCTGTTCAGACAGCGCTGGGCCTCTGCCAGCCTGTTGCCGCCTGCAATGTCCGAGGGCCGCGTCTGCAGGAGGGGCTCCTGTCCTCCACGACTGTTCTCAGGGCGTGGCCCCCGACCCCAGCTGACGGTCTGAGAACACGGCACCCGCTCCAGGGGCCACGTCTCCACTTAGAAGATGCTAGATTCGTAGGTTTGTGGGCTGGGCCAGCCCTCGGTCTCCCCTTCAAACACACAGACACCACGACGTGCTGACCGCAGGGCTGTCTCTCCGAAGCTGCTCCGTCCAGCGCCCGTGTGGTCACCCGGGGACGTCTGAGAAAAGAGGGAAACGTGTGTGTCATTTGGTAACGTCTCCTCTTTCCCTTTCAGCCACAGGATCTCCAAGTCGAAGTTCAGGTGAGTGAGATGCTCCTTTCCTGCTGGGCTGGGGACACCCCCGGCTGGGGGCTGAGGGAGGGCCTGCGGAGGGTCTGCTTTCCTTCTGCACGGCTCTCGGGAAGAGGCTCGTGGATCAGACCCGGCGAGCGGCTCCGGGCTTGGGGTTTGGCGAGTTAGTGATGTTGGTGGCACTGGCCCTAGGAGGTTGTGAGATGCTGTGTCCCCCTCCCTTATAAGATGAAGTCCGGTTGAAATAAGTGCCACGTGGCCACTTGCTGCTGTTCTCGGCCGTGCTTATGGAAGGTGAGGGCACGCGGGTTCTGACGGTGCTGCTTCAGAACCTTCCTCGGGGCCCCGTCCTCGCCCTGTCTGCCCCTCCAGCCTCGCCGCCTGCACATCCCGCGGTTCCCGAACGTCCCCCGTCCTCTCGCACGTCTAGGCTTTTGCGTGGAACCCTCCTGCCACCCGAATCGCCGTGTCCCCGAGCCTCCCCTGGAGAGCTCGGGCTCCTGTTAAGAACCTCGCTGGTCCCGCATCTCCACACCTTCTGCAGACTCCCCTCCCTCCCCCCGGCGCTTTGCTCAGACCTCTGTCACCGCCCTCCCCACGTGGGCTCCCGTGTCTCCAATAGGCTCCGTGAGCCTCCGAGGTGCTATTTGCAGGGAGCCGAGCCGGGCGCCCGGCGGGTAGCAGGCTGTCCACCGTGTGCGCTGGATGGACAGATATGTGAGTAGGGGTGGGAATTCACTCCCACAAAGCCTGTACGAGCCAAAAACTACTGTGTTTAAGTTTCATTATTGATCTAACCCTGCTTCCCCAGCCTCACCTCCTGTGTAGCAGGAGCATAAATAACATTAAATTTTAGTCCAGCCGAGCAGTGTAGCCCAAGGCTGCATTTTAAACTGTCCCTTAAGCTAAATGTTCAGTTCTCTTCTTTCCTCTGCCCAGCTCCTCTCCAGGGTGGAGAAGCAGGGCCGGGACTTCAAGACCCCGGAAGTACCCAGGCCTCAGTGAGGACTGGTCCTGGGGTCCACCCCGAGACCCCTGCTTGTCCCCCTGAACCGGGCCTGCCGAGGGGCCACAGGTCCACCTGGTTGGGCCTCCACCCACGGTGTCCGTGGGCCCCATGTTTGCCTCTGGTCTTGAAATCGTTGCCTCTGGTCTCCGGCCCCCAGGCTCTTTGAGCCCATGGACACCTCCAGGCCCTCCGTGGACGGGCTGCGGGAACCGGGCGCTCACCTACGCGCCGGCCGCCCGTCCCGCTCTGTGCCTGCCTGGGTAGAGCTCTAGGCCGAAGGCTGGCGTCCCCCAGGGCCCCGCAGACCCCGTGCTACACCCAGGAGAGGCACCTTCAGCCCTGATGTCCTGGCCTCCCCGTGACTATCTGGCTGTTTGTAGAGCTTGGCGCTCGGCCAGAGAATTGAACGAGGATGCCGGTGTGGGACCCTCTCCTCTCCTGCTGTCACCTGCTCCCATGTTCCGCTGGGGCTGGAAAATGCAGGCTTTCTCCCCTTGCACTTCCTCTGAAGCCAAGACCTCCTTCACATAAAAAACCGAGGGTCAAGTCTCCCAGGTCCAGCTCTTGTTACGGGAGAGAGAGCTCAAGAAATGTAGAAAATCCTTTGTCTCCGTAACGCTCGGATCTTACTGCTTTCTCTCCAGCACCTGGAGAAGCGGCTGGCACTTAGTGGGGACTTAATAAATACTAAGTGAAGGGACGAATGGACTGTCCTGCCCCCGGATGACATTAGGCTTGACGCAGACTGAAATGAAAGTTCTGTTTTACAGCCAAAGCTGAGAAAGCACGTTGTGCTTCTGGCAGTTCCAAAGCCCCCATGCAGGGACAGAGTAAAGGGCTATAAAAATACATTTGAAAATATTTCCAAAACATCATTCTCATTACATGAAGATGGGTGACTCATAAATGAACAAATGAATGCGTGAGTGAATGAATGAACCAACGTGCTCTGGGGGGTGGAAGAGAAATCACAGACTTGCCTGGACTCGCTCCAGCATGAGATGACCCAGGAGACGGGGGGCGTTCTGTATCCAGTGCTCTAGGGTGTAAGCTGTGCTCTCGAAGAAGAGGGGGCACGGGGGTCCACGTGGACCCCTGGACTCTGCTCGGTTTTGAGACGTGGCTCAACCTGCTGGTACCAGATCCCCCTCTGGGAAGAAGGGCTCTTCCCCCTGCAGATACTACTCAAGATACAACAGAAACACACAGAGAAGGTTCTGTATTCATTCCCGAAAGGCTTATTACTAGTCAGTTGGCACCATCAGTAAACCCATGTTCAGAGGAGGAAACTGAGGCTGAAAGAGGCCCGGGGCCACGTGGCTCTCGCTTGGACAAGTCAGGACCCACGCCCAGGACCCAGGCTCTGCACCCTGTGGTGAAGTCCTGCCCAGGGATCCGAAGCTGTTTCTGCCCAGCTGTGTGTCTAGGGGCGGCAGCGAGGGGTCGGGGGCCGCTCCGGGGCACAGCTGTTGAGTAGAAGCACAATGCCGGACACGTACACCCTTTGTAAAACTTTCTAGTAGCCATGTTAAAAAAGTGAAAAGGAACAGGTGAAATTCATCTTAATATAGTTTATTTAAGCCAGTGCGTCTAAAACATCATTTCAATATGTAATTAATATAAAAAAATGAATGACATATTTTATATTAATTTTTCTATGAAATCTTTGAAATCCCGTGTGTCGTTTACACTCACTGCACGCCCAGTTTGGACTGGCCACGTTTCATGTGTGCAGTAGCCACGGGTGGCCAGCGGCTACCACACTGGACAGCGCGACCCCACAGGGTCAGATGGCAGCTGCCTCATCTACACCCGACAGTCCAGTGGTGGTGTCTGTTTAGGGAATAACAAAGGCTGGCAATGGACTGAAAACACCATCGAAATCACCAAGGTCGACCCTGAGCAACCTCTGTCCGCTGCAGACGCAGGAACAGTGTCCGGACCCCTTCTGTCTGTCTGATTGCGGCAGCTGACACGGGTGTGGGAGGCGCAGGAGAAAAACACAGTAACACAGGGGAAACGGAGAGAGGATTTCTGCAACTCAGAAGTAACCTCGTGAACAGTGAAGAGCCTCTTTTACTCCAGAAAAGAATCTAAAATTTGAGTTAAAACAAACCACACACACAAAGTATTCTCGATCATTTTCTCAGCTTAACAATGACAAATAACAGAATTTGAGCCTCAAACTGGCCTATTCCATTTGCAAGACAGTGATACAAAGTCACAGGGTCTTTAAAGGAAATATTAGAGCAGAGGTTTTAGGGAAATTCTGGCAAATTAAGGGACTTTTATAATATTAGGGCAATATTAGGGTATTCCCTTGGTAAGCCAAGTCTCTACTTTGAGGAATAAGGAACTTTGCAACATTTGGGGCTCAGAATAGGACTTAAAACAGTTACGGAACAAACGATTCTGAACGCCTTCTGCAGCTTGAAGGGATTAGTCAGATGACACGTTGGGGCTTGGATCTGGACGTCACAACGGTCTGAAGTGAACCCCTCGGGGGTCTGAGGTTGGGAGCCCTGTCTCGCCCGTCTTCAGAGAAATGTGCCTCCGAGGTCCCTTTACCTCTGCCATCCCGTAAGCAGTAAGGCACATGCCCAAATTTGCCCCAGTCGCTCATAGCCGATTTTTTGGTTACTTTTGTATAAAATAGTTAAATGTAAGGATTTTCTGGGTTGCTTGTTCTCAGCTCTGGCCACTGGAAAGAGCCCCAAGTGTCCACCATTTGGGTGCTGTCTCCTGTTCTAGATGCTTGTCCAAAACTCTGTGCCAAGCAAACTCCTTCAGGAACACTACCCCCTCCTCACCCCGACCCCATCCGCGGGGTCCTAAGCCTCGTCCACAACGCGGAGTGAGTTAAGTGTGTGTAAAGTTTGTCTCTGCTGCCCTACCTGCCTGCCGGCCCGGTGGTCCTACTGTGTAGGACCACAGTGGTGGGCTGTGGGCCCATCACAAAGGATAGTATGCAACCCCTTCCCCTCAGGACCCTGCGATCTCAGTGGAGAAGCCGGAGTCACACAGTAAAGATACTGACCTACAGGAAACAGAGCATCGTGTCCTCTGGGGAGGCTGGCTGGCACCCCACGGTGGGCTGGGATGCCCTTCTACGTGCCCCTGGGGCACTTCTACTAAGCCCACGTGGCACGCGGCACCCTCGGGGTCCGTATCACCGACCCGAGTTTCCCGTCTGCGTGTTAAGCTGAATATCTAGTATTTGGCTCGGGGAAGATGTTTCAATAAATGTTTCTTGAACGTGTAGCTAAGTCAGCAGCACGGACAGTAAGCGTGACTGGAACTTGGCAGCTGGGACGTCTAGAAAAGTGTGCCGCCGGGAAGCTGGGGCCCCCGCTGAGCCCTAAAGCAAGAGGGGACCCAGAAGGGGAGGATTGGTGGGGCGACAGCCGTGTCGATAGAAAGGCAGGAGCCGGGCCGGTGCTGGGAAGGGGTCAGGCGGGTCCAGGCGAGCGAGCAGAGCTGTCGGGTGGGAACGCAGCGACGCGCGGGTTTGAAGACGTGCGAGAGACGTGTCCGTGCCCGCCGTCACCACCAGGTCTGTGTCCGGGAAGTTCCACTTCTAGAGGGAACAACTTTCCCAGTGAGAGTGACGGGAACGTGAATAGCAGGCAAACTCCTCCTCCCTGTTTTATCGTTTAATTTCTATATCCTCCGTGCATACGTAAACACACAAATACATTTACACATTCTAATGAACCACTGCATTTATTGTACAGTAGGAAGCGTTGCCAGGAAACCAGTTGTCAAGCAAAGCTATATTTTGAAGGGTGGGAGGTGTGTGATTATCTTTAAATACTTTCTCTGGATGGTAATTACTCCACCCCCGCCCCGGCCCGAGCCCACGTGACTCTCCTGAGCGGCTGTCTCGGGAGCGCACGAGTCCACGGGTGCCGCCCCGTCCGTCACAGCCGCAGCTGCGGGGCCTCCAGCAGAGCAGCTCCAGACCCCGGGCCAGGCCCAGGCATGTGGCACCCGCTTTCACCCGCCCCAAACTTGGGGAAGAGCGCAGTCAAGTTCTGGGTGTGAGACGGAGTTGGAGTCTGTTCCTCCAAACTGTGGAAGAGCAACCGTGATTCCTTTGGCCTCCAAATCACAATTATTGGTGATTTTTGTAAATGAGGTTGTCTCTATTCAAAACATTCTTTGCAACTACGGTGTAACCTATTGCCGACTTAAAATCATGCACGGTGTGAGGGTTGTGAGTTAAGTCTTATTCGGGGCAAAATGAGGACTATAGCCCGGGAGACAGCATCTCGGATAACTCTGAGAAACTGCTCCAAAGAGGCAGGGGGAACGTCAGTACGTATGTGATTTTGGTGAAGGGGGAGTACACGCAATGAAGCACATATTTTCTGCAGGAGGTTTCTGCTCGTCTCGTGAAGGTTACTGCTGGTCACGAGGAGCAGACGTCACCATGAAGGATCTTAGTGCTCTTCTAGATATGAGGAGATGCAAGAATTGGGCTCATAAAATCTGCTCCTGAAAACACCTAACTATCTGAAGACCTGCTCTGCCAGTTTTTCCCAGAGCACAGTGCCTCATTTCAGCTCTCCACCCTGAACTCCTTTCAGGGGGTGTTGAAGGTCAGAAGCTGCAGCGGCTCATGATTTAATCCTTGTAGAGGTAGATGGCAAGTGCCAATTTGTAGTTGACGCTATTTAAGATTGGATGTGAGTTTGTCCTGAAAACTCGTTTTTCGGGGGGGGGAAAAGTCTTACCAACTTTGTCTACAATATCACTGAGCTCGATCGCAGGAGAGAAGCAGAGTCCCACCCCGGTGAGAGCAGGCACCTGAGCGCCGTGGTCCAGCACCGCCGGAGGCCGCCCCCCGCTAGGGACCACCTGGGCCCCTGTCCCATTGCCTTGTACCCCCTGCGCCCTCCGCCAACCCTGTTGTCACCGGTGGTGTGTCTGGAGCATGGAAGCCTCCACAGTGCATTGGGAACCATCGTTTTCTGACCCCCAGGCCTTTCTTCTCCATGTAGTGACTCTCCTCCGCCCCAGTAGCAGCAAACGTCCCTGCCAAGGTTTGGTGCTCCCTGAAGGTGGCGTCCCCGCCCCCTCAGTGACGGGGGTGAGGTCAGGTCAGAACACTACCCCGTGAATCCTTTCTTCCCTCCCTGCCCTGTAAGCCAATACCAGGTCCTCCTGCAGCTCCCAGGCAGCAAGGCCCTCCTTAAATGTGCCCCTTGCTTTCTAATCTCAGAATAGATTTCAACAAAGGTGTGGCAGCAGGACTTTCCACCGTAGATAACAGAAATAACAGAGTAGAAATATAAATAAAGTCAAGCTCTTCAGAAGGCCGTCTGGGGCGTGTGGAGGGTCCTAACAACAGAGTCTTGAGCCTGGGGACCTGGGGACCTGTGACTTCGTGCAGATATGAGTGCAGGTGTCCAGGACGACAGCCATCCCCCACCCCGGTTTCTGTCCCTAAGCGGGGGCTCTGTCCTCAGCCACCCAGTGGGTGTCCCTACGGACACGACCTGCGAGTACCTCGAGGCGTTTCCTGGCCGAGCCCCGCTCCGCAGGGCGCCCATGCTGGTGACAGGGCCTCCTCCAGACGCCCCTCCACCCTTTCTCTCTCCCCTGCACTCGCGGTCAGGGTCAAAGGCCTGCTGACTCCGCCTCCAAAGCCCATGCCACCTCACTGTCCGCCTTCCGCAAGTAAAGCTGTTGCCTCCATCCCCTCCAGCCCGACGGCTGGCCACGGCACCCCTCTTACCGTCCCCCAGCTGGACGTTGGCCTTGTGGCTGCTCTCGTTGTGTTTGGTTTTCTGGAATCAGATCCCCTCTCGACGCAGGGCCCCCGCAGTCTCCCGGGCACCCTGTTCTTCCCTCCTCACATGGTGTTAAGTTGGTAAATGTTTGGTCAACGGAATTACCAAATATATCTGCATATTCTCTCGGTATCATGAGGATAAAATTGGGGACAAGCTATAAACCCGTCCACCACTGAACTCTAAAATGTGAGCGTTTCCTTGGGATCATCCGGCTTCATGGTTGTCAACCATGGTTACACATGAGAACCATCTGGGGAACCTTAACAGACAGCAACGGTATTTGGGGGTTATTTAAAAATTACTCAACTCCAAACCATCAGATTTTATTGGGTTGGGGCCCGGGGCCTGGTGGGTTTTTGTTGTTTTTTTTAAACTTTCCCCAGGTGGTTCTATGCACAGCCAGGTTTGATGAAAGTCGCTAACCAGAGGCCATGGGGGCAACTGTCCCGCAGCCCATGCATGAGCTTTCAGGGCCCACGTGTGGCGTGAACTTGTGTGTAAGGTGGGGGCAGTCTGCCCGTTGTTCTGAACACAGGGTGTAACCTCAAAGGACTCCACGGCCTCCCCTTCAAGGCAAGCATCTCTGGTCCAGATTCACCTCCCACTCTTCACGGACGAGGCAGCTAGGGGAGCGCCGGCGCCTGGGCTGCAGGCGGGGGGAGGGGACGCCGCTGGCTCTGCCCTCATCCGGTGTCAGTCCAGACGCCCAACTCCAGGGTCCTTGGTTTTCTCCTGAAAATCAGGACAACGCCTGCTTTGCAGACTTGTTTAAAGGGTCTGGGAGAAGGCATGAGAAGTGCCGATACGGTACCAGGCAGACATGGGGTTCGCTAATGGTAACCATTACTAGTCCTAGTAATACTAGTCTTAAGACTTGCAATACTACTTCTATTGATGCCGTTACTATGAAGTTAAATAACCTCCCTTCAGCTTTAGGCCAGACCCTCACACGAGGCTGGCCCTGATCGGGGTCACAGGCCAGGGGGCCACGGTCCCAGAGAACCAGGGACCCCCCCCCACAAAGGCCACACCACCAGCCACAAGCTGGTGACCTTGGTGGGACGCTCGTCTCTTCGGCCCTGGTGAGGTTGGGCCGGTTCAGGGGAGGAAGGTGGCCACCGGGGGGCACGTTGGCCGGGGACCTGAATTCACAGCCGCCTCCCGCCCCGCCCTCCTTCTCTGCCCCTTTGCAGCCGCTACTGGCGCCGGTGGAATCGGTTCTGCAGGAGGAAGTGCCGCGCGGCCGTGAAGTCGAGCATCTTCTACTGGCTTGTCATCTTCCTGGTTTTCCTCAACACGCTCACCATCGCCTCTGAGCACTACAACCAACCCCACTGGCTCACGGAAGTCCAAGGTGAGAGCCGCCCGGCCGGCCCGCAGTACTCGGGCCGACTTGGCCCTGTCCCGGGGCGGGCAGGCGGGCCACGCCGGGCACACCTGGGCCTGGCAGCTCGTGAGCCGTTAAAACACACTAGCTCACTCTACACAGACGGGGCTCCCCTGGCCAGGCGATGCCCCCCCGCCTGCCCCGGCCGTCACCGTTGGGTCCAGGAGACACGGTCACGAGCTCTGGCTTGTTGGGCTACGTCAGACCTTTGGCTGCCGCCCCTCCGCCCCCAGTGGGTCTTCAGTACCTGGGGCCTCAGCATGGCCTCCAGGTGTGCCGGCCGAAACCTGTGAGGGGCGGTGAGCACAAAGCCAGGGAGAGGACGAGCGTGGCCTGAGCACCGGGAATGTCCTCGGTGGCAGCGGGTCCCACCACCCCTACTGGGCCCCGGAAGGGTCTCCCCGGCCAGAGCCCCGGCGCCCACCCAGGGGTCAGGCGGACACGGCCTGGACCCGGGGTGTCGCCCGGAACCTAGCTGGGGCTCGTCTCCCGGTGACAAGGGCAGACGAGGACCCCGGCTCCCGCTCTCGGCTGGTCAGTCTGGGCCCATGGCTCCCCGTCGAGCCTCACTGCTCGTCTCTGGAAAACGGGCGTGGCAGCAGCCCTGCTGCCTGGCAGAGCCGCTGCGAGGAGCAGAGGGTGGGGCGGGGCGGGGGCCGTGCTGGAGGTCTGCTGTGGTTGTGACTGGACCCCTTCCCACCACGTCCACGCGGGGCGGGGCGTGTGGCGGGATCGAGCTTCGGGGCTTCCCCGCAGTGACCCGCCACGCTCACCTCCTCTCCCCCTCCGCTCCCCCGTGCGGGTCCCTCCAGACACGGCCAACAAGGCCCTGCTGGCCCTGTTCACCGCGGAGATGCTGCTCAAGATGTACAGCCTGGGGCTGCAGGCCTACTTCGTGTCCCTCTTCAACCGCTTCGACTGCTTCATCGTGTGCGGTGGCATCCTGGAGACCATCCTGGTGGAGACCAAGATCATGTCGCCCCTGGGCATCTCCGTGCTGAGATGCGTTCGCCTCCTGAGGATATTTAAAATCACGAGGTGCGTGGCCCGTCACGCCCCCCGGGGACCCAGGGGAGGGGAGCCGCTGGGTCCTGGAGGGTCTGTCCTGGGCTCGTGTATTCGCCAGACGGAGCGTCCTTTACAGGGTCCTTTGGCTGCTCATACAGGCAGTGCAGGGGTGGCAGCCGCGGGGCCTCCAGGGGCATCGGGGACCCAGGCTCCTCTGTCCCTGCTTCACCAGCCCCGGGCCTGCCTTCCAGCGAGGTCAAAGGCGGCTTCCGGAGGCCGAGCCCTCACCTGTGGGCTCGAGGCAGGAGGAGGGGCTGCCGGCTCCTTCCCGGGCTCCCCCGGAATCTCACCTATAACTCAGTTCTTGGGGCCGCCCGGCAGCTAGAGAGGGAACCTGCTCTTGTAGCTGGGCCTGTGCTGAGCGTGTGTGGCATGAAAGGCAGGCACGGGGCCTTGACACGCCCCCTCCACCCGCTGCCCGCCACCCACCTGAAGGCCGCGGTCCCCTAATTCCCCCGGGACAGGCGGGGCGGGGACGGGCAGCCACTCCAGGACAGCAAGTTTCCACCGTGTGGTGACCCATTCTGGGTGGTGAGATCAGCTTATTGGATCACGACCATCATTTTTATTGAAAGATAATCCACGTACTATGTAATTCACTCTTTAAAGTGTACAGTTCAGGGTTTTTTATGTATTTGCAGTTTCACAGCCAACACCACAGTCCCGTTTTAGTGCGTTTCCATCCCCCAAAAGCAGACCCCATGCCCGCTCTTCCCTCCCCCACCCTCCCCTCCAGCGCCCATCACCACCTTGCCTCCGTCTCTACAGACCTGCCCTCTCTGGACGGTTCATGTCCATATGATCTGTGCTGTTTTGTGACCAGCCTCTTCCGCCTGGCCTGATGGTTTCAGGTCTCCCCCATGTTGTCCAGGGATCAGCGCTTCATTCCTTTTCATGGCTGAGCTGTATTCCATTATACGGATATACATCGCGGTTTGTTTATTCGTTCATCTGCTGGTGGACGTCTGGTTTATTTCTGCCTTTTGGTTCCTGTGAATAATCCGCTAGGAAGCATCGTGCTCAGGTTTTCGTGTGGACGTGTTTTCACGTCTCTTGGATACAAGGAGCAGAATTTCTAGGTCACGTGATAAGTCTATAGTTAAGGTTTTCAGGAAGTGCCAAACTGTTTCCCAAAGAGACTGGACCATTTTACATTCCCACTGGTGATGTATAAGGGTTCCAATTTCTCCTCATTCTCATTTTTAATGAAAGAATGAAATAGGGTGGAAAACATCGGAGTGCCTCACGTGAATGTAAACACGTTTCATAAAAATCCCCGAGATCGTGTCTGGGTTGCAGTATAATATGCATTTCTCACCGTGGGTTGCGGTCTTCCTTGGAGGGGCACGTCAGAAGCACCTGAAGGGGAGGGGTTCCAACTGTGCCCCCAGGACAAGCCTCCCATCCTAGAGTCTGATGGGGGGAGACTGGGTGTCAGTGAGATCCTGCTGGGAAGAGTGGGGTTGGTATCGTCCGTGCCAGGCCCTGGACTTAACCGTCTCTGCTCAGAGTGCTCTGAGCTTGTGGCGGGGGGCGGGGGGCTGCAGGGCACCTGGGTGTGACCGTTCTCTTCCCAGTTCCCTCAGCAGCACCCCTGCCCCAAACACACCTGCTCCCGTGGGTTCGTTGAGGGTAGGGTGAGAAGAGGCATTTGAAGAGTTGAGTTCAGTGCCAGGCACAGAAGGTTCTTGGCAACCGAGCGTTCACTGTGACTCTAATTGTAACTGTTGTCGTTATCAGGAGAAGGAGGAGGGAGGAGAGAGCTAATCGTGATACACACACACACGCTGTGGCCGTATTTGTTGGTCTGCCGTGTACACACTGTCCAGCTCTGAGAGGCAGGAAGCGGGTTGCATGGTGTGGGCTGGACCCGGGAGGAGCGGACAGTCCAGCTGGGGAGGCGGAGTCCGCTCCTGGCGGGAGACAATGAATGGGCTGGCAAAATGGGCAGGGGGGACATCTGCTCTGGGAGGTTGGGGACAGGAGAGCATCCCTGGGGAAGCTTCAAGGTCAGAAGACAGACTCAAAGTACACGCAGGAGTTAAATCCCCAAGTTGGATACTCCTGGGCAACACTTGCCTCGCCCCTGCCCCCGGAAGGAGCTCTTCCTGAACGTCTGAATATCTTGGCACCGCAGAAAATCCTCGGTTCAAAATGAAAGTAGTAGAAACATCGGGACAATCCTGGTGAATGTACATCAGCTCTTGCTCTGTGCCAGATAGCCTGACGCCAGTGCTTGCCTGCGTCTGCCCTGTAAATCTTCACCATCACCTATTAGAGAGGGTGCTGTTATCATTATTCCCATTTTCCAGATGAGAAGACTGAGGGAGTTCAGTCGCTTGCCCAGGGTCGCAAAGCTGCTCAGGGGTGAAGCTGGGATCACAAGGCTCTGTGCCCCGACCATGACCGTGGGCTGCAGGGCTGATGGCTAAACTCTCTTTGTCTGTCTCCAGAGACAAGACGTAAAGGATTTTGAGTGATTCTGCTTGCTCCTCCTGGGTCTGCTAAAAGCTATTTTTAACTTGGAGTTTCAGGTGCCTCTTAAGTAATTCTCAGAAGTCCACATGCCTGGGGCTTTGTCTTTGTTTTTTAAATTCCTATAGAAAAGAATTTTGCTCCCAGATATTGTCATAGCATCTTGAAGAGACTTAATATTCATTCTGTTTCTAATCAACAATTTATCTATTTCTAATCTGAAAGTATTGCCAGGAAGTCATTTTTAAGTCTATCTTTGTCAGTGAGCTTCCTGAAGCCCCTCCACAAGAAGGATTAGTGGTATTTTCAGATCTCCATAAAGTCCATAAACAGAATAATTTCATGGTCTAATTGGAAGTTACTTTGGCAAAGGCCATCATCTTCCTGTTTTCCAGTCTCCAAACTGTCTGGGGGCTTTTGGAAGACAACAAGGAGTCCAGGTGTGGGAGGGTCCCATGCCCCCTTCTAAACCTCCTCTCCAATACACTCCAGTGGCCAGGAAGTGCCTAAAATAGGGGCTTGGGGGTGGGCGTGCTGGTCCCCTGAGACGGGTCAGCCTGGCCCCGCCATGGAACAAGTCTGTTTCTCCCTCTTCTCTTAACATCGCTTGGAGGAAACTTTGCAACATTCCACTACTATTTTTAACAATGTTTTCTGGACCAGTGATTGTGATTTTCAAACCTAGATGACCTCCTCAAGGGAGCTCATTAAGAACCCATCACTCTAGAGATTTCAGCCAGCAACTCCTGGGGAGCTCCAAGCCGGTGGCCCAGTGACCTCACTTTGAGAAACTCTGGCCTGATTTTCTGCAGCTGCCCTTTGTCCTCTTTCTTGTCTAAAAATAGGAAGCTTTGTGTATAATTGGAAACTTGATTCTTCCCTCTCCACTCTCTCCGCTAGACAGTAGCCCTGACCCCGTTAAGACGGTGCTTCTGATGGCTCTCGACTGAGAAAACTCATAAAGACCTAATAGGAATCCAGCGAAGTTTTAAAATTGATTTTAATTTTATTAATTTCTACACACCTGAACACGTTTGAGGCTCTTTATTTAGAGTGCTAGGATCCTTGGATCCACGGATCCCCTCCTGTAGTTCCAGGCTGCCCTCCCCCCACCCAGGGCCTGTGGTCTGAGAGCCGGGAACACCGATCTAGACCATGGTTCTCAGCCGTGACCTCATGACCCTTCAGTATGTCCAGAGCCACTCAACAGTGTGTGGCAGGCCATTTGCTATTACTAAGAGCTAAAATACCAAAATCTATGAATGGTTTCTTTTTTACATACCAAATACAAGTACATTCCGTATTGCTCTTGTAACACCCTCCTCACTCTTGGTCACTTGCGTTCCTGAAGGCTTTAATGAACGAGCAAGAACCAGGTGGGTTTACAAGTGATCCGTGGCCCCTGCGGGAAGAGAAGCCTTTGGTTTATGATGACAATGAGTTGCTAGCCTGCTTACATTTTTTTGGCGCTTTGTCAGAATCTGAGCATGCCTTAGGAAGTATACAGCCTGTAGGCATATCATCCATCCTATGGGTCTCATTTTTTTATAAAAAGACCGGGAACCCTGCACCAGGCTGTCAGTTGATCACTGGGTATTCACAGTGCTATGGGTGGGGAACGGCAGGGTAAGAAAGTCTGGGTACCTCTGGGAGAACAGAGAGGCACGCACGCGGCCAAGATCTTTGTCATCTTTGGGTAAATGACCATGGGCCTTCCAGCCGCGTGATGGATGGGGCTCTTTCTCCTGCTTTGGGGCTCTCTGGGGCTCTAAATGTTGCCCGGTTTCAACATCTAGTTTGTCTGCTGTTTGTCAGCCCAGCTTGACCTTCACTCTATGAGGAGGAAGAAGAGCTTCAGTTTGGTTAGATCTGGGTGTGGCTCCAATGTACTCATTACGTCTCATTTTTTATACAGTTGGTCTTCACGTGCGCCACAGTCCGTCCAGCCCTTGCTGTTTTCCCTCTTAAACCCTAAATGCTTCTCTTTCTTCTGCTACTCCTCCCCCGCGGCCCCTTCCCCGTCCCTGAGATGTGAGCTCAAACTGACGCAGCACAGACTCACTGGTGAGTCGTGACCGCACAGAGGCCCGCAGCCCCAAGGTGCGAGCCTTTTGCAAATCCTCCAGACTCTGAGCGCCTCCATGTAACAGCCGGTCTGGCCACGAGCATCAGACCCTCCCGGCCCCCTTCTCAGGGCCCCAGGGAGGCTCTGAGCTTCTCACGGGCCACTATTATAAAGGTAACTGCGGCGTCCGCCCAGTTGCCGGGCGGGGGTCTATGGAGAAGGCAGCTCAGACGCTAGAGCCCGCGGGCCGGCCGTCAGTGAGGAAGGTGCTTGTTCTCGGGGGTTAAGGAGACGGGAGGACGACGTCTGGCTCCCTGTCTCACCCCGACACAACCACAGGGCCGACTGGGGACTCTGAGAGGCTCACAGGAGCACCGCCTAAATCCCACGGTCAAGGCCAGGACACCGTGCCGGTCGTGATCAGCTCGCATCCCCCAGGGGGTTCTGCTCCCTGTGTGACCGAGGCCTCTCTGGTGCAAACAGGGAAGACAAGGACTTTGGGTTTGTTGCCCAGGTGGGGTTTGGCTCGGGAGTGACGGACATAAACTGTGCATCTGGCCCCGGGGCGGAGGGCGGGGTGGGGACAGCAGGAGCTCAGCCGGCAGGTGTGGCCTCGTCCCAGACTCTGACCGCTGGGGTCTGGAGTTCTGTCCTCATCCTCCCGGCCGAGCAGATGCCTGTTCAGCCTCTAGCGTCCGTCCAGGCTCCGGTGCGTCTTAGGGGACCAGGGCCCAACTTCCCTGAGGTGGTCCTTGGGCACCACCGTGTCCCGCGGCTGCACGGGGAGGGGCTGAGCTTCTCCCTGAATGGACCCCTCCTGCTTCCCCACGTTCTCCCCCGAGACCGTGTCCCTCGCCCACTCCTGCCCTCGGGACGGGGGTCAGCAGGCCCTACCACAGACTCAGCGCGGGGCGTTTGCTTTGAAACACTCCACCACAATAGATCAGTGCCGCCAGCACTGAGAGGCTTTGTTTTTGCTCCTCAGGACAAGGACGGTTGGGACGGGTGTAAATTTAGTGATGACCAGAGAGGCAGGTGGGAGAGGGGCATTTGCAGAGCTCCAGAGCTGTGGGTACCGTTATCAGGAACATCTTTTCTCTATAGCAGGCTCGGGGCTCCGCTCTGTACCCAGAGCGCAGAGGGTGGCCCTGAGCTCTTTGAAGCAAAGGTTCATGAGATAAAAGTTCCGGTTCACGCAAGGCCTGGGCTTTTTCCATCGTCAGGAGACGGGAGCGTTCCACGGGCACCAAAGCCAAGGCCGACGGAACAGGGAACAGGATGCACGTAAAGTTCCCTGAGCAGGTAGCACTTAGACCAGGAGGCAGAGGGGAGGGGACGAAAGTGAGCCAAGCGAGGGAGTTTCAGTCACAACGAAAGCAACGGGGGAAAGCCCTCACTGGCGCCTGCTGTGGGTGGGCGGGGCCGGGTGGGCAGGACACGCCTCTGGGGAGAATGATTCCGGGCCACAGGAGGGATGACGAGAGACCATGACCCCAAGGGTGACCCGGCAGGGGAGGCGAGTCTCTCGAGCGGCCTGTGCTTCAGGGGCTGAGACCCCCAGTGCTGGAGGGTTCTTCTGTGCACATGGACGCACGCGGGTGTCATTCTGAAGAGGCGGGGCTTGGTTTTTCTCAGTTTCTCTACAAGGTTCAAGACCTTGAGTCCTTTGTTCTGCTGGTGCCCACTTTTCTCCGAAGCGCCTTCTTTTTTGGCGTGAGTGTGTGTATTTCAGTCTTAATCAATTAGCATGAAAGCCCCCTTCGACGGTGAATATGCCGTCAACCCTCCAGTTTACCACCCGCCAACCTTCCTGGAGGGAGAGGGATCCTGGGACACGGGGCCACAGCGGTCACAGACATCAGGACCAGACTGACTTCGAGAAGGACAGAGGTGCAGGATCTGCAGGGCCTTCTCATCGCCCCGCCCGGAGGCTGTACCTGGCACCTACAGTCCTCTTTGGTATCAGTGTTGAGGAGAACCCACCCTATTCCCTGCCACCTGCCATGGCGAGCCAGGCCCCAGATGCCAGCCGTCTCCTCTGAGCTCCGCGGTATCCCACGGCGATCCCCGTGTCGGTCTTCCAGGGAGTGCACGTAGGGATGGACGGCCTTCCGTCCAGCGAGCGGGGTCCCTCGTGACGCCAGGCCACTGGCGCCAGCTCTGCTCGGTTAGTGCTGCTCCAGAGGCACAGAGCACAGGTGGCAGGCCACACGCGGGGACCTCCACCCCGTCCTGCTGGACGGGAAGCCACAGGGGGGCTGAACGCAAGCAGCGCCCACAACCACGACCTGGTGCAAGGGCAGCATCTCCTCAGCCCAGGTGTGTCCGTGAGCAGGTGGGCTGGGTCAGGTCCTTGGGCGCAGTCTGCCTCGTGAACCAAGGCTGGCAGGTGCCCTCAGACCTGCGGCCACTTGTTCTGAGCCCCCGGGGGGGACGCTCTCCCCAGGGGAGACTCGTGTTCACACTGCTCTCTGGAATCCTACCCAAGCGTCTAGAAGCCACGGCGACCCTACTTTCTACGTAGCAAATTGATGCATCATAGACTTTTTTTCTTTTTTCCTTTTTTTTGAATCAAGGCATACAGTTGATCCTTGAACAACAGGGGTTTGCACTGCAAGGGTTCACTTCCATGCAGATTTTTTCACACTGCAGGTCTGCACAGTCCGAGGTTGGTTGTATTCAAGGACACCGACTGTCAAGGTATTCTCGGGTTTTCAACCGCTGAGGGTCGGTGCCCTCACCCCTGTGTTGTTCAGGGGTCCACTGTAATTGACATGTAACATGATATTTGTTTCAGGTGAACAACATAATGTTTCCGTATTTGTATACGTTAGGGAATGATCACCACAACAAGTCGAGTTAATCTCCGTCACCACACACAGTTTTTCCTTTCTCATGATGAGAACATTTTAAGCTCTATTCTCTTAGCAACATTCCAGTGTAAAATATAGTATTGTTAACTGTAGTCACCATGCCGTACATCACATCCCCAGGACTTATTTGTTTTATAACTGGAGGTTTGTAGCTTTTGATCCCCTCACCCAGTTCGCCCACCTCCCCCCACCCCACGCCTCTCGGGACCAGTCTGTCCTCCTGACACATAATAGTGTGACGAGGGGTCTGGTGGTGGAAGCTCAGGAACCCCCGGATCTAGGGAAGCCACAGGATCAGAAGTGACGTTGAGGGGAGGGCGAGAGCCATTCCTCACCTTTGAGCAAAGTGGGTTTGACTCGGGTGAGTGTGAGACCCGCCCCCCAGCCCTGCTCCACACATGCGGGGTCTGTGTCCCCTTGCCTTCCCTCCATTAAGTACAAAGGTGTCATGTTGAAGATCTGCTCCTTCATCCAGCAAAACACTCCCAGGGCACCTCCCTTGGCTGTGCTCCCAGCACAAGCCCTGCTCTCTGGACCGTCCCCCCGGAGGCGAGGAACGTGTAAACTGCAGGCTGGGGACCGGGTGGCTCAGGAGGGCGCTGAGCAGGACCCGGGGCACTGCAGGAGTGAGCCCTGCAGACCCCGGGGCCGGGCCGGCCAGCGGTGGGGATGCAGGCGGGACAGTGGGGGGCCGGGCTGCAGCCTCGCAGGGGGTAGCAGGGGAGGTGCCGTCCACAGGGTCTGTGGGGCCTCGGGCGGGGCCTTGGAGAGCGTCCTGCTGCCCGGCCGAGGAGGGGTCGGGGGTCACAGGGCGCCAGGAGTTGTCCCGTTGTTGGGGATCCTGAGAGTCGGAACGTGGCAAGGGGTGTCCGCCGGGTTTCTCACTGTTAATGTGCCCTTTCCCTCTGTGATTACGGAGTAATCCATGGAGAGATATCGGGGCCTGTGAACGCCCTGCTCCCCAGAGACCTTCCACCCATGACGGTCTGTACCAGAGTCACTGACTCGTTCTGTCCTTCGTTCGTTCATTCATGCATTCATTCATTCCTGCTGTCCGTTTGATACCGTCTGTAAAGCAGACCCCTCTCTCCTTGCTTTAACGTCAGTGGCTTCGATTTTTTTCGGTGTGTCATAACTTATTACTGTCGCTGAGAGCGCCGGCTGCAGTGCGTTCGCGGCTTCTCCCCTGGGTGGTGGGGTGAGCAGCTGCAGGGGGCGGGGGCAGGACACTGGAGACGCTGGCCTGGGTGGCAGGTGCCGGAGGGGCTGTGGCCTGGCCCCGAGGACGGAGTTGCGGCTGCGGGTGTGAGGGCACCTGGAGGGCGACCCCAAGGGTCTGGGCTCGAGCCAGAGACGGCGGCTGTGCTTCACTGCGATGGCGTGATGGCGGGGTGGGCCACGGGGGTCGGTCAGGCCAGCGGCTCGTGCTGGGAACCCCCCATCGGCTGAGAGACGGCCGCGCACCCCTCGGGACATGGGAGCAGGAGAAGAGCCTTCCGACCAGAGGCTCGGCCCCCGTAGGTGGCTCAGTAGGCCTCCTCCACCCAGCGTCCCCAGAGGGTCTCCACCACCCCCATGACGGGCGACACAGCCATGCTCCATCACAGCCTTGTCTCCCACAGCCCAGGCCCGCGGGCCCCTCCCGCTCGCCCTGGGCCACACCCCACCCCGGCCAGACCTCCTCCCGCACGGTGACTTTCTCCTTCGGGTCTGGGGCCTCCTTGGCCGGCGGTCCTGGCCCGTGGCCGGCAGACAGCCTGAACCTCAGCTCTAGGCTGGTCTATTTCCCTCACGTCCACGGGCCACGGGAAAACTAAGGCACCAACTTTTATGGCCATGAAGACTTTCCCAGAATATTCTGTGCAGTTTAGGGGCTGTGTGACCTTAACCCCCAGGCAGACACTGTCCACCCCCCCAGTACAGCGGGATGTTCTCGTTACAAATACGCTCCGGAGTTTCGGTTCCTAAATAGCGGCTTGTGACGGGGGCTGGGTGCTCGCACAGCAGTGATTCATGGTTCCGAGCGGGGCCTGGGAATCGGCATTTAGAAAATGGTTTCCCACCCCCTACCCCCGGCATGTCATCTCCAGACAGGTTTGGGAGCTTTCAGTGTAAGAGGGGAGGGCGTCCTAGCCCCACAGAGGTTCTCTAACTCCTTGCTTAAACAGAACAATTAGTACAATCTCTAGCCAACTGGGGCCAGGCAGCCCGTCACACATGCCAGGTCGCACAGACTCTATTTGAGGACAGAGATGCAGGGGATGGAAGGAGAACCTCTGGCCTCTGCCCTCAAGAACTCAAGCCTATTTGGGTGAGACAAGGCTGTCACAAATGTGGAACAGGTAAGAGCCTTTCTAGAGCAGATACAAATCAATGTATGTATTAACATTCCGCGAACAGAGGGCGTGTGGCTGGCAGGCAGGGTAGAGGCGGAGCAAGGCTGAGTCTGAAGGAGAAAGAGCGTGAGAGACTCCAGGTTGGGGAGACGCTCATGTTTACACCCAAACTGTTGGCCCATCTGCTCCTGTCGCTTACGGAGCCGTTCTCCGGAGAGAGGTGCCCGGGCTGGGGTGCCGCTGCCAGGCTGCAGCGGGGGGTGGTTTGCAAGGCACTGTCTCGAGCAGCAGAAACAGCTCCCTGTCTGCCTTGGTGAAAAGCCGGGAACATCTAAATGGAGGAGGTCAAGGTTGTGACCTGGAAGGCAGCTGGGTCGGGCTAGCGCGCAGGGAAGTGAGACGCACTTGGCCAGATGGGCGCGTGTCCCTTTTGCTGCAGTGCGTGCCTCACCCTGAACAGACCCTGTCTCGGGTACCCAAGCCCCTTCCAGGTCCATTCGTGTCCCCCCACTTCCCCAAGAGAGGGCTTTTCCCCACATGTCCCCGCGGTGAAGGGCGTCCGCGCTCACGGCAGAGAGATGCAGGGCCCCGCCAGCCACAGGCCGTCCTTGTGAACTGGGTGCGTTTGCTGCAATCCAGGGTCTCCCAAGCTGGCCTGCTTACCAGAATCCTCTGCAACCCTTGTTCAAAACAGATTTCTGGGCCCCAAACGACAGCTATTGAATCAGACTCTCCAGAAGAGAGGCTTTTTAAACAAACCAACTCTGTGGACCGGGTGAATTTGGGAAGCCTCAGTAAACCACACACCCCCTCTTACCCACGGGTGACCCAGGCCACCCTCACACATGGGCGGCCCCATTCATGATTGGGCTGGGCTGAGGGCCGCATTCTGGAAAAAAAATTTTTTAATGTGTTTTTCTGTCTAAAGATCAGTAGTGATAACAATAATTACTAACCTTTATCACCTGTGTGCCAGGCACTATACTGGGGTCTTTTTTTCAAATGAAGAGCTGGAATTATATTTTTTCTAGTTTTACTGAGAAATAATTGACATACATCAGTATCTACACTTAAGGTGTAGAGCATGATGGTTTGTTTTATATACATTGTGGAATGATTGTGACAGTAGGTTTAGTTAACATCTGTCATCTCATAGAGACAGTGTGAAAAAAGAAAAAAATTATCCTTGTGATGAGAACGCTTAGGGTTTACTGTCCTAACAACTGTCACATATAGCACACAGCAGTGGTGGCCACAGTCATCGTGCTGTACACTACGTTACTAGTATTTATTTATCTATAACTGGAAGTTTGTACCTTTTGACGCCCTCCCTCCTGTTCCCCCTCCCACCATCCCCGGCCTCTAGTAACCACAAATCTGATCTCTTTTTCTGTGAGTTTGGTGGGGGGTTTTGTTTGTTTGTGTCTGTTTTTGGATATTTAGATTCCACGTATCAAGGAGGTCATATGGTATGTGTCTTTCTCTGTCTGACTTATTTCACTAAGCATAATGCCCTCCAAGTCCATCCATGCTGTTGCAAATGGCAAGATTTTCTTCCTCTTTACAGCTAAATAATATCCCATTGTAGATAACGTACACCACATTTTTCTTTCTCCACTTCTCCGTTCATGGACACTTAGGTTGTTTCCATGTCTTGGTTATTATGAATAATGCTATAGTGAACGTATCCTTTGGATATGTTCCCAGAAGTAGAATTGCTGGAGCGTATGGTAGCTCTATCTTTAATTATCTTGAGGAAGCTTCATTCTGTTTTCCACAGCGGCTGCACCAACTTACATTCCCACCAACAACGCACAAGGGTTCCCTTTTCTCCACATTCTCACCAACACTTGTTATCTCTTGTCTTTCTGATGATGGGCATTCTAACAGGTGTGAGGTGATACCTCGTGGTTTTGATTAGCATTTCCCTAATGATTAGCGATGTTGAGCATCTTTTCACGTGTCTGTTGGCCGTTTGTACGTCTTCTTTGGAGAAATGTCTATTCAGATCTTCTGTCTGGTTTTTTTAAATATTTATTTATTTTTATTTGGTTGCGCTGGGTCTTAGATACGGCATGCGAACTCTTAGTTGTGGCATGCGTGTGGGACCTAGTTCCCTGACCAGGGCTCGAACCCGGGCCCCCTGCATTGGGAGCATGGAGTCTTAACCACAGCGCCGCCAGGGAAGTCCCTGTCTGTTTTTTAATAGGATTATTTGGGGTGTTTTTTGTTTGTTTGTTTGTTTCGCTATTGAGTTGCATGAGTTCTTTGTATATTTTGGATATTAATCTCTTATCAGATATATGGTTTGCAAGTGTTTTTTGCCCATTTTGTAGGTCGTCTTTTCACTTTTTTGATGGTTTCCTTTGCTGTGCAGAAGCTTTTTAGTTTGACGTAGTCCCACTTATTTTTCATTTTGTTGCCGTTGGCGGGAGTGGCTTTTTAAAAATTGTTATCGCATGTAATCCTCCCAATAACATAATGAAGCGTGTGCTGCCGCTGCCCCTATTTTTTCAGACGGGGGGGTGGGGGTGCGCAGAAAGAAGGGAGGTTAAGCAACTCGCCCAAGGGCACGTGCAGAGCTGGGTCGGAACCAGACTCCTGACCCGGGTCTCCTGAATTAACTCACTCACGCTCTAATTGTGAGCTGGCCAGCCAGGTCCCACCACCACGCTGCCCCAAGGACAGGGCCGAGAGGAGGGCGTTGCAGCCGGTCCCGAAGCCCCTGGTGGGTGGGGCAGTGGGACGAGAGGTGCTGGAGGCTAACCCCGCCCCCCCGTCCCCAGGTACTGGAACTCCCTGAGCAACCTGGTGGCGTCCCTGCTGAACTCTGTGCGCTCCATCGCCTCCCTGCTGCTGCTACTCTTCCTCTTCATCATCATCTTCTCCCTCCTGGGCATGCAGCTCTTTGGGGGGAAGTTCAACTTTGATGAGATGCAGACCCGGAGGAGCACATTCGATAACTTCCCCCAGTCCCTCCTCACCGTCTTTCAGGTATGGACTCTTCTCTGCTGGGATTGTGCTCTGGGGGGAGGGCCAGGAGCTGGGGTGGGGGGGGCGGGGGAGGCAGAAGCTTCCCGCCCACTCCCACGGGGCAGCCAGAGCCAGAACAGGTCGGCCACAGGAGCCCAGGACAGTCTGTAGCTCTCCTACCCCGACCCCCAGGAAATTCCGCTGTTGGATGGACCACTGGGGAAAAAAAAAGATCCAATTAAGCGGCTTAAAACATGTTTCTTAGCTGTGGAAACCTTTATGCAAATACATTCTACATGGAAGCCCAAAATATCAACAAAAGAAAGTGGACGGCCCTTGCTGGGGAGGGGAGGGGGACGGGTGTCTTTCCGACCCTTCACGCTTGCCCCCAGGAAAATACGACTACCATCGAATTTGTGACTTCACGGATATGTTGGCTTAGGGCCAAGCTAAAGTAGCACTTAAGTTTAAAAGTAGATCGATTTACAGATTAAACTGGGTAATACGTGGATGTTGCCCAAATCTTAAAGATGGTACCCAAAGTCCTCACGTTTGGAGGAAACCGGGGGACCTGGGGCCCCTTAGTGGACACGCTCACCTTGATGACTTAACTCGAGGGTCAGCCACTGAGCACTGTACCTGGGGGTAGGAGGTGTTTTGCCCAGGAAGCTCTTTTAGTCAATCAGGTAATTTGTGCCTGTGGCCACGCACTCTGTCTAAGGAGAGGGCTAGACTTGAGGGGGTCACAGCTCAGAGCCCTGGGAGGAGAACGGGGGGCAGGAGGCGGGGGAGGAAGAGAGAGATGTCAGACGTTTCTGTCTCGCAGGGGGCTGGGCAGGGGAGTTTCGGGTTTGCTGCTGGTCTAACGCTGTGTCCCTTATTGGTGGGACTGTGTCATTCAGATCCTGACCGGGGAGGACTGGAATTCGGTGATGTATGATGGGATCATGGCTTATGGCGGCCCCTCTTTTCCAGGGATGTTAGTCTGTATTTACTTCATCATCCTCTTCATCTGTGGAAATTGTATCCTTTGCTCCTGCCTCCCCCCACCCCGCCCCCACTGCCCCAGCTCTCAGTCTGCAGCTCGATGCCAATAGGTGTGCCCCGCAGGTCCTGACTTTGGGGGGGGACCCAGGGCCCTCCCCCCAGGGGAAGCAGGCTTGGGAGAATATGTCCAGCCCAGACCACCTCAGCGGTGCAGGTGTCTGGGTGGGAGCCCGGAGCCTGGGCCCAGGGGGGGATGCGAGTCGTCCCCCAGCCTCCGATTCCAGGAGTGCATCCTCGCCGCGGTCCAGACGAGCAGCCCCCCGCCCGGTGTTGTGCTTGCAGCCACTCACTCGGACTCCGATGTGCGCACTGGCTGCGCCAGCCCAGGGCCCCTGCCCGGGGAGGACAGAGCCTCCGCCCCGGAAGTGACGTTCGCCTGTCGCCCTGCTCTCGGGCCAGGGTCCCTCCCTCTGAAGCCACTCTGCGGGATGTTAGCCGCAGGCAGAGTGGACAGGCCACAGGCAGGTTCCCGGGTCCTGGGCTGCTGGCACCCCTCTTCCCATCCTGTCCCTACGGGTTGTGTGCAGAGGGGCTCGGAAAGTAAATCACAGAAGATCTGGACACAGAGGCCAGCGGGCGGCCTCGGGCACACCCAGGGCTGCCCACCTAGCGTCCTGGGAACGGGGTGGAAATAGCAGTGCCTCCGACCTAACGGGCCGGGCGAGGCTGAACAGGATAGCGCACGCCCAGCCCCTGTCCTTGCGGGGCCGCGGCCCTCGCTCCCCGTGTGAGCCGGAGCCTCCCGGGGCCTGGGGTGGAAGATGGGCCTGACCAGCGTTAACCTCTCGGCTGGATGGGCTCTGATCCGGCTCTCTGACCCACGGTGCCTGCGTCCGAGTCTGGGGTGGGGGGAGAAGAAAGGGCCAACTCCGCTCCAGTTAGGAGCTCGGTGGACCCTCCCAGGGCCTCTGTCTGAACAGGGTCGCAGCAGGAGGGGCAGGGTGAGCGGGCACCTCCTGGCGGCGGTAAGGACCACTCTGCACCCCGTCCCGCTGCAGCGCTGCTTACGGTGTCAGTCACAGGCTGTCATCTCGAAACCGGCAGTTAAAGAGTGAGGCTCGGCTGCCGGCCGCGCCGCCCCCGGCCCCAGCCTGCCAGCGGGCCTGCGCTCGACCCCTCGGAAAACCCCGGGAAGCTAGTGGGGTGATGGGGCTCGGAGCCCCTCCCCGGGGGGAGCTCTGCCCCCGCGTGTCCTGCCCCCTTCCGCCCCTGTGCCCATCCACAACCCCAAGTCCAAGGGTCATTTTCTTTAAGAATGGGCACAAACAGATATTCTACTGAATGTGTTCTTGGCCATTGCCGTGGACAACCTGGCTGACGCCGAGAGCCTCACCTCTGCCCAGAAGGAGGAGGAAGAAGAGAAGGAGAGGAAGAAGCTGGCCAGGTAACCGCCGGCTTCCGCGGCCCAGCCTGGGGTGCCGCTCCCCTCGGCGCTCAGGAGATGCTCCGCCCTGCCTGGCCATCCCTCCTGGAAGGGGGCTGGCTGGGGGCTCTCTGTGTGAGTCGAGCCTCTCCCCTAATTCCTGGGCATTGCTCTAAGCGGGGACCACCGTGAATTACAGCTCTGGGAAGGTGTGTGGCCCCACCTGTCCAGGAAGGTGGCGGGTTCTCTATTAAGAAGGGAGGTCATGAGAGGTGGTGGGAGTAGAGGGGAGGGCGGGGGGCGGCAGCCGCTCAGGGGAGAGGTCCAGCTCCAGCTGAGGAGCGATGAGAAGACAAGCCAGGGCCCCACTCTGTCTTCGTCCTTGTCTACGTGGACTGTCACAGGCCACACCTCTGCTGAGTACTGAGCAGGGTTCTCCAGGAACCTTTCTCTGGGTTAGACGGGGACTGAGCCGCTGAGAAGCTGGACTCTTCGACTGAATGCTGGACAGAGCCGGGTGGGGACAGAGCCGGGATGGGACAGAGCCGGGATGGGACAGAGCCGGGTGGGGACAGAGCCGGGCTGGGACAGAGCCGGGATGGGACAGAGCCGGGATGGGACAGAGCCAGGCAGGCGCAGAGCCGGGCAAGGACAGAGCCGGGATGGGACAGAGCCAGGCAGGGACAGAGCCGGGATGGGACAGAGCTGGGATGGGACAGAGCCGGGCTAGGACAGAGCCAGGATGGGACAGAGCCAGGCGAGGACAGAGCCGGGATGGGACAGAGCTGGGATGGGACAGAGCCGGGTGGGGACAGAGCTGGGCAGGGACAGAGCCAGGATGGGACAGAGCCAGGCGAGGACAGAGCCGGGATGGGACAGAGCCGGGATGGGACAGAGCTGGGATGGGACAGAGCCGGGCTAGGACAGAGCCGGGCGAGGACAGAGCTGGGATGGGACAGAGCTGGGATGGGACAGAGCCGGGATGGGACAGAGCCGGGCTAGGACAGAACCAGGATGGGACAGAGCCGGGCTAGGACAGAGCCAGGATGGGACAGAGCCGGGATGGGACAGAGCCAGGATGGGACAGAGCCGGGCGAGGCCCAGCGCCCCTGTGATTGAGCCGCATGGCATGGGCCCCAACAGAGCACAGGGCAGCTCCCTGTCAATCTGGCCAACATCCCTTTCTTTTCCCTCCTGCTGACCGGCCAGGACTGCCAGCCCAGAGAAGAAACAAGAGGTGGTGGAGAAGCCGGCCGTGGAGGAGACCAAGGAGGAGAAAATTGAGCTGAAATCCATCACTGCGGATGGAGAGTCCCCCCCTGCCACCAAGGTGAGGGGCCGAGGCCCAGGGGAGGAGGGCACGGTCCTCCTGGGCCAGACACCAGGGGAGGAGGGGTAAGAAGGGGCTGGGGAGGGTGGACAGCAGAGCTGGGTGCAGAGAGAAGGAAGGCCAGCCCTCTGCTGGTGTCCTGAGGGATGTGTGCAAAGGAAAAGGGGTGTGTTTCTGAGTCGACAGCTCAGCCTAGACTAAGGGGCAATTTCAAGGCTACCCGAAGCCTCTAAAGCTGTGGACGTTGTCTGACTGGACCCTCCTTCTCTCCTTGGCTGCCTAGATCAACATGGACGACCTCCAGCCCAACGAGAATGAGGACAAGAGTTCCTACCCCAACCCGGAAACCACAGGTACCAGCCCGCAGCCTGGCCTGGGGGTGGGGGGGGTCTGGGGGTGGACACCCAACTGTAAAGCCACGTGCTGGCCCCAGTTCCCCCACAAGCAGGGGCCCTGCCAGATCCCCCCGACTCGGCTGCAGCACTGCCGGTTATCCTCTGGAGGGCAGGGTACTTTGCTCCTTGTTTCCTCATAATAACAACAGAAGGTTGAATGCGTCGTGTTTGAGCGATGCCTTTGGGTCTTTTGGAAGCTGGATTCCATATACGTTTAAGGTTTATTAGAGCCTATGTTGTAAAATCATTATTAAGTTACATAACTTGTTAGGATAGCATATGTCACGGCATCTTGCTCACTTAATAATAAATCCCAAATCTGTCCTGTCCTCACCCGGAAGGCGGTGCTGAGAACAGCGTGGCCACCACTGCTCGCTGCTCTGCAGGATGCGTTCAGAGCTCTGCCGTCTGGTCCGTAAACTGGCAGGCAGGCCCCCTGGAGAGGGTTTCACGTCAGGAGCCCCTCAGCCCCCCTCAGGAGCCACTTCCCTGCGTCAGGAAACCACACCCTGTGTGAGCCCTGACCTGCCCTCCTTCTACAGAGAATTGCAGATGTTATCACGAGCTTCAAGCTCAAAGTCACGACACACCGTCAAGGCACCGTGGGTCTCGCTGACACCCCTCCCTGCACAGGTTGGGCTGTGTCAGGTCACAGCCCCTTCGGGAGCCTGAGAACCTTCTGCATTCGTGACCGCGCCCGGCCTCCTTTTCCCTTTCCCTCCGCAGTCTGTCTGCTGGGAAAGAGGATTTGGCTTCCTGGGGCTCGGACAGAAAGGAGGGCGGAAGGGTGTCCGTGTGCCGGACACCAAACCTTTTGAAGCCTTAAAGCCCTTCTGGGCGGAAACTATTACAGAATTTCAAAGACAGACCAGAAATATCTACCGAATGCAGCGGGCGGGTCTTGCCTTGATCCTAAATGAGCAAATAAACTTTTAGGTGACATTTTGAGGTAATGGGGGGAAATTGAATATGGACGGGGAGCTAACTGATCTTAGGTAGGTTTTGTTAATCGCGGGACCCCCTGCAGGAGGCGCCTGTCCCTAGTCCCCACAAAGCAGCCCCGCGGCCCAGCAGTGGCCTTTCAGGCCTCCCCTCCTGGTTCAATCTGCAAAGCTCGCCGGTTGGTTGGAGCCTCCCAGCTTTGTATACACCTACATTTTAGAAACATCACCTCACCCAGGAAGGAAAGCTTTGTGCCAAGATGGTGCTTTTATCTAATTGATTCATTTATTTGAGTGAACATACAGATGTGCTTAAGAGTCACTAAGGGCTGAAAATTAATAAGTACACGTGAAAAGGAAGTGAGATGACACCAGAGAATGTGTGGCTCAGTCCAGACGCTGTGGGAGAGGCCTGGGCTGCTGCAGGGGCTCCAGGAGAGAGCAGTGCGGGGAGGTGGGGCGGCGGGGGGGTCGCAGAGCAGGTGGTCCCTACTGGGTCTGCAGTCGGGGAGCTGGAGAGGGAAGAAGTTACTTCCGGACCATCCTGTTTTCATGGACACAGAGCTGGACAAAACCAGGGGGACGTCCATTCATTGATTTAATAACTGCTTATAAAGCACCTACTGTGTGCCGGGCCCTGGACCATGGGGGACAGAGAAGGCCACTGTTCTCGGGGGCCCCCATTGTAGTGGGAGGCAGACAAGGAGCAAGAAAGCAAACCAACCAGAAAGGAAACACCAGGAAGAGCATAAAACCAAGGGCCGTATTAGGGGTACCAAGTGGGCGGGGCTGCCCTGGCTGTGTGGTCACTAGGGCCCCTTTGAGGATGTGACCTCTGGGCTGAACCCTGAGTCAGAGGAGCCAGGTGTGTGGAGATGATTGAGGGAAGAGCTTTCTAGGTGGAGGAACCAGCAAGCACAGAATCTCGGGCAGTCGCACCCGTCTGCAGTGGGACCAGAGCAGGCACAGGGCCGGGGGTGGGGCAGGAGACGGGGCAGGAGCAGGTGGGACAGCCCCCAAGGCCACGCAGAGGGATGGGTCCCGGCTGATGCTGGGGGGACCACAGGAGGTTCTCAGCCCACGTCTGACTTACCTTGCAAAAGACTCGCTCTGGCTGTGGTGTAAAAACAGAGTAGGCTGGGGCAGTGGGGATGCTCATGCAGCAGTCCAGGCAGGATGATGGCAGCAGGGCAGGGGACCAGCTGGAGACGTAGAGGGGGCGGCCCTTGGGGGTGTTTGGAGGCAAGGCCGGCTGGACAGAGAAGCTGGAGAGGCGGGAGGGTGAAGGCGGCTCTGAGGGCCGAGTTGAGCCAGTTGAGAGAAGGTGTCAGCGCGGGGAGTGCGTCCCAGCCTTGCTCTGCAGGTTGGCCTTTTAGGGCGGCTGGACTCTGGGGCTGCACGGAGGCCTGGATGCTCCTTGAGGGCAAGGCCATGGCTTTGCGTCCAGTGCGCTGTGCGCCCGCGGTGTCAGAAACAGTATTTTGACTTGAACCGGCCGTGAGCAGAATCACAGCGGTGAGCATGGGGCCCGGGGCGGCAAGGCCCGAGGGTGGGCATTTAGCTCTGCCCGCCACGTTTTTCCTGCTGAGTTCTGGAAGCGCCATCTGGAAAGCGGCCGGGCCTTGCTTTCCCCGCTTCTCCAAGCCTCTGAGAGCTGCGATGAGATAACAGCAGCGAGGGGTTCCACGGGCCTCGGGCGTCTGGGCGGTTGGCTGCCCACCCCAGAAGGAGCTCTACCTGACTTCCCCTAACCCGTCACCTCTCTCCTCACGCGTCGTACGTGCAAAGCATCATGTGCCGGCAACGTTGTGACCCTTTACAAGTTTGGTTTGTCCTTCCTCAGTAGTTTCCTCTTAAACATCGCTCGCAGGACAAAAGAGTACACACGATTCTCCACAAGGACCTTAGAGGCGCACAAACCTGGCAAACGTGTTTTTCTATAAACACAGATGATTAAATAAGCATTCAATTACCTGTTCTCAGATATTCCTGAATAAGAAAGTGTTGGGTCATTTAGAGCAAAACTGGAAAGAGGACAGAGCCAGGCGGGACCTGAGATCCTCCAGTTAAATTCCACGTATAGATGCCATGATGTAAGCCCACTCTGGCTTCACTGATTTTGCTTTAATAGGAGACCTTGCCAAGGTTAGTTAGGAAGCTTCAAGCCTCTCCTGGACACCATCCTCCATTGTGTGCCACTCTTCTGCTGAAAATATTCATTGCCTGCCGGTCAGCTCTAATTACTCGAGGGAGGGAATCTGATCTGTGCCTGTGATCTGCTGGTCCTCCAGAGAAGGCATGGGTCGTTGGTTGCCTCTTGCTTGATAAAGAACCGCTTTCTGTGCCAGGCTCTTTTGCTCCGCCCCACCTGGCTCCGTGGTAACCGGGAGGGAGCACAGACCTGTGGCTGGTCCACGAGGTCCACTGCCCAGAGCCGTCTCTCCACCGGACCTTCTGCACAGTCCCCTTCCTCGTAAAGCCAGTGTTGTTAAATCATCAGCAGGAAATGAGGCTTCCACGTGCCGGGGGGGTTCTCTCTGCAGGGCTTTCAGCACATGCCAGGGGGTTTCTCTCTGCAGGGCTTTCAGCACGTGCCAGGGGGGTTCTCTCTGCAGGGCTTTCAGCACGTGCCAGGGGGGTTCTCTCTGCAGGGCTTTCAGCACGTGCCAGGGGGTTCTCTCTGCAGGGCTTTCAGCACATGAAGAGACGGAGCCAGGTACATTTAAAGTCACGCATCCGAGGCGTTTTTGTCCCAAGTGCCAGGTGGGTGTGGGAGGCCGGAGGTGCTGCTGGGATTCACGGGAAGGTCCTTCCTGGGTGCAGGGACTCAGGAAGGCCGGTGAAGGCGCTGTCTGAGCCGGGGGTGCCCACAGCTCTGCGGAGGGGCTGACGGGCAGGTCAAGCAAGGAGAGAGCTGAGCCGCCTTCATGGGGCCCCCGGACACGGGCTTCAACAACAGAACTTCATCCTCTCACAGCTCTGGAGCCTGGAAGCCAGACATCGAGATGCCGGCAGGGCTGAGCTCCCTCCAGCGGCTCTGGGGAGAGTCCCCACCCTGCCGGCCAATGCAGTCCCTTCGAGCTCCTCGGTTGTTGCAGCCTCACCCCCATCTCTGCCTCTGTCCTTCTTCCCCGTGTCTCCTTACAAGGACAACAGTCCCCGGAACGAGGGCCCACCCTCGTCCACTGTGACAGCATCGTAGCTAATGACATCTGCAAAGATGCATTTTCCAAAATAAGGTCACATCCTGTGGCTCCGGGTGGGCATGGATTTGGGGGGACGCTATTCAGCCCACTACAGTGAGTGTTCAGAGGATAGTTTGATGTGAGTGGAAGGTCTTCTGGGAAATAACAGGCAAAGAGCAGACAGACTGAGGAAGATGCTAGACACTAATTTGCAGTCTTGGAGTGTCTACCATGGGCGGAGATTGTAATAGCGCCATTCTGAGGTACATACGTGCTATTATCCCATCTCACGGATGGGGAAACTGAGGCACAGAGACACTAACTTAAACAGCCAGAAAGAAACAGAGCCAAGATTTGGATCAAGGCATGCTCCTAACTTCCATCCCCTTCTAAACATTTTTAAGTACCTTGGACAAGAACCGGGTATGCAGTTTCCTTCCATGGCCAGTGAGCTTGTCTGCCTGTGGTCCACATTCAGTGTGGCCGCTGGCCTGGAGAACAAAGTGCTTCTGTAACTGGTGTCAGCGTCTAGACCTTTGGACGGAGGGCCTGTTAGGGCAGGATTACGGCCCGACTGCCCTGCAGCACAGTGTTTTCTTGTGTTTTCAGGCATAGGGAGAATGTTGACTTGAAGCTCCTGGAACATTCAAGGATGGGGTTGTTTGCCGGGGTGTCAGGTCAGCTGAGCCACGCCCTTTCCCCTGCCTGCAGTCCAGAAGGGCGAGGACACTTGGCAGTGCCCCAGTCTCACCTGGTCACCTGTCGCTAGTGCCTGACCACTAGGATGACCAACCACCCCGATTTGCAGGGGACTGAGGGTTTCCTGGGATGTGGGAATTTCCATTTAAAAACAAGGACAGGTTTTGAGTTGGTCACCCTACTCTCAGCCTCCTGTCGTGTGCTGCCGGAGAGTCTTCCTCTAGCAGAGATGAGCTCCAGCCGTGCCCACGGGGAGAGAGCTGGGTGTCTTGGTTGGTCCCCTTCGTTTCCAGAGATGTGGATGATGTCTGATTCCTGTCCATAGGAAGGCATCTGGAAGTAAGCAGCATGGTGGTAAAAATAAGCTGGAGCCGTGGAGCTATTTAGAGCGGTGCTTTTTTCTTGCAGGAGAAGAGGATGAGGAGGAGCCTGAGATGCCCGTGGGCCCCCGCCCACGCCCCCTCTCTGAGCTGCACCTGAAGGAGAAGGCGGTGCCCATGCCAGAAGCCAGCGCTTTCTTCATCTTCAGCCCAAACAACAGGTGTGTGGACGGGGCTTCGCGCTCTCTGTGACGCAAGCCCAGCAGGTGTCAGCACCCTCCAGCCTCTGGGTGGGCCTGGGACTCTCTCAGCTCCCCGCAGCTTGCGTAAACAGGCGTGGATTTAGGGAAGAGGGTCCTGGATTCTGAATCAGAAGACCTGGGTTTGTTTTTCTCTCCATTTTGTGGAATGTGTAAACTCTATTTCTATTCTGTTGGTGATTACATTTAACTTAACAGAGCCTAAAGTTGAACAAGGTCCTAAACCTTCTCCTGCAAAATAGAAGGAGTTAAAATAGTTACACTACTTTAACTCCTCGCAGCCCTCCTTCCTTAACGTGTTATGGTGGATGAGTATTTTGGTCCCGATCTTTATTTCCAACACGACAAGTCAGACATGAGTACCTGTGTAGACAGCGTATGTTTGGATTTACATACCACTTACTGTTTTATCTGTTCACCATTTTTTATGCATCTCAAGCCATCCTTCGGCAATCATGTTCTTTCCTCCTTAAAGTACATTCCTCAGAAGTTCTTTTATGGAAAATTCACTTGGCCTCTGTTTATCTGTAATCCTTTTCATTTCTTGTGCTTGAAAGGTAGTTTGGCTGTGTACACACTTTCAGGCTGATGGGTTTTAGCCTTCAGCGTGTTAGATGTGTTATTCCACTGTGAAGTCGGAATTCCTACGATTGTTCCTTTGTCAGAATCTGCCCCTTGTCTCCAGTGGTGTTTAACATCATCTGCTGTCTCTGGGGTTGTGCACTTTTACCACCATGGATTTCTTTCCATTTATCCTGCTTGGAATATGTTATGCTTCTTAAGTCTATGGATTTATATTTTTGTCAGTTCTTGAGCGACATTAAAGATTAGGAAAAGAATAGCTAATTCTTGGAAAGTTGCAGGATAGTCTCTTTACACACTGCCTCATCTTCCTTCTCTCCAGCTGGTCCAAGTAGACACAAGTTATACCTTCCCATTCTGTCCTTCCCAGATCACACATTCACATCTTCATATCATTCATCTCTTAGTCTCTCGGTTGGAATTCTAGGTCGGTCATTTCTTCAGATACATCTTACAATTTCTCAATTCTCTCTTCATCTCTGTGTTACTGTGTAAACCAGTTTTCACATCAGCTTATATCTTTTCACTTCAGACAGTTCCAGGTCTTGCTTGGTTTTCCAGCTCCATCTGTCTATGTCTGAGTTTCTTGTTGATTCATCATCTTTGTGGTCGAGTCCTTTATTCCATTAAACATTTCAAATATAGCTGTTCTATAACGCGTATCTGATGTTTCCAGTATACACAGTCTTTGGGGAGGGGCCGTCTAAGTCAATTATTTGTAGTTTCTTCGATTCCCATCTTAGTGGCTTATCTTCTTGAGTGTTTAATGATCTTTGATTGTGACCTCAATACTTCATCTTAATCAGCAAGATTCCCACGGACCTAAATTAGGACTGGGAAGCTTTCTTCCAGATGCTCCTTGAGGACACTGGCTCCGCCTAGGGGTCCCGGGCTCCTCTGCCCCACCTCCGACTGGCTCGAAGTTTCCTGACAGCAGTGCTGCCACTGGCCTCCTCAGGCGCCTCTGCCCATCCTGGCTGCATGCCACACAGACCCCAGCTCAGTGGATCGGCTTGTTTGTTTGGGGAGGATCGCTGCAGACCTTTCCTAACTCTCGTGAAACCAGAATTGTCTGAGAAAGCTTGGTCTCTCAGAGCATTTAGTCAGCCATACGCCAGGAGCAGAAGCCTGAAGGCCAGGTTCAAGCCCTGGACACACACACACACACACACACACACACACACACACACACTGTGTCTGGGCAGGCCTGTCCTTCCTGGGCAGTGGTTTTTATCGATAAAATGAAGATGATAATCACACCCTTCTCCCCTCCTACTGTCGAGATGAGACGGTATAAATGACACCCTCGGCGTCCGAGGATCTACCGTGAGCGCTCGGGGGTCAGGTGTGTCGTTCTTCGTCATTGTGCCGAGGCGCGGGATTGACTTACTGCCACGGAAGCAAGTCTCCTCGGAGTCTGGGCTTCACCAGTCTTGCGGTGCCCACGCTTCTGGGGGGCTCTGTTGCTCCCTGTACGTAAACATGTGAAGCGGATCTCACAAAGCCGTTATTTTTAATGATGGGAAAGACGTCCCCAAACGAAAGCCGGTGGATGATGTCACGGCAGTGTGCGAAATGTAGGGGTTGCCGAAGGTCTCAGGCGCTGCCCCGAGGCCCTGTGGGTGGGCACACGGTGTGGCGGGCGGTGAGGCTGTCGCTTCCCTGCAGCAGGACGACTCGGGGCCGAAGGAGCGGAGGCCCCGGCCCCGTGTGACCGCCCCCCACCCCCGCTCCCCTGCAGGTTCCGTCTCCAGTGCCATCGCATCGTCAACGACTCCATCTTCACCAACCTGATCCTCTTCTTCATCCTGCTCAGCAGCATCTCCCTGGCTGCCGAGGACCCCGTCCAGCACACCTCCTTCCGGAACCACGTAGGCACCTCGGCCCTGCGCCCCGCCCCCGCCGCGTGGCCCCCGGCTTCTGGGGCTGCCCAGCCCCCCCTTTCGGTCCAGAGCCCAGCCCACATCTCGGGGTCAGAGGCACAGCAGACATTTCCTTAGGAGGTGAGAGCTGGGTGGAAACCCGGCTTAGGACCGTTAGCAGCAGGAGACCATGAGCCCAGCGCCTCAGGCCAGCCTGACGGGCCACAGCAGACTTCACGGCCCGCGGATGTGCCCTGGGGGCCCACCTCCCTGGAACTGAGCGGTTTACACTTTGCCCCGAGGTGCACTGGCCTGTCCTGGCCCCCGGGGGGCAGTGGCAGACAGGTGCTCTGATGAGGCCGCCCTCGTATAGGAGGGCCTCAGTGACCCTCTGCAAAGTCTAAACTAAATGTGGAGACCACCCCAGGCTCTGGTGACCTACATCAAAGGCCAGAGTAAGACCTGCCATATGTCGAAGCCTCGAAACTTTATCAAATCCCAACCAGGTGGGCACGAAGGGAGGAGTCCACCACCTGCCAAGCCAGCCGGTGGTCCTGCAGCCTGCGTGGTCCAGAGCTTTCTTACTGGGAAAGGCGCTGGCCCTCACTCTGATCCGTCACCTGAGACGTAGTAAAGCATGAACCCCGGAGCCTGCCCCTAGCCTGGGGTGCACCCTTCCGCACCCTGAAGGGCACAGCGGCAGTGTAGAGTCCCACGAACGTGAGAGGCTAGCTCGTCACGCCAATGCGAATTAAGCGTTTTGCATCTTCACGCAAAGAAAAGCAAACCCCACGCTGTCCTTTTGACAAGCATCCCAGGGGTCTGATTTGGGTTTGTAAGTAAACTGAATTCATGAGAAAAGCGCCCAACCAGACCCAGGACCAGTTGGGTCTGCCCTGGAAGCTCCCCTCACAGATCTGGGGACTTCAGGACCCAGTGCTGTGCCAGAGCCTCTGGTCCTCTAACCCGTTCCACTGTGTCCCCATGGAAAGGCTCCCTGCTTTGGGCGTGTGACTCCGCTGCTGGTGACCCCTCCTCCCGTCCTGCTTCTCCCGTCCCTGCCCCATCCCCACCCTGTGTCTCTTTGTTTTACAGATTCTGTTTTATTTTGACATTGTTTTCACTACCATTTTCACCATTGAAATTGCTCTGAAGGTAATGCGTGCCCCCTGCTCCTGCCCTGTCCTGCCCTGTCCTGTCCAGCTGTCGCTGCTCTGCTGCTAACACACGCTCTGTTGTCCGGTCACTCGGAGCCACTAATCTGGTTGTGCTTATCTTTCAGATCCTAGGCAACGCAGACTATGTCTTCACTAGTATCTTTACGTTAGAAATTATCCTCAAGGTAACGCACGCAGCAAAGCCTCCTCTCTCTGTGCTCTGCCCCTTTCCTCTTGTTTCTTTCACGCGTTTTTACTCTCAAGTCTGAGACTGGAGGAATCTGTGCCCCTCACTCTGTGCCTTGTGCACAGTGTCGGACTGATGCTGGCCGGGCGCCCCCCGCCCCCCACCGCCTCTGGAAACCACGCCTGCCCCGGCCTGGAACCGTCCTTTCCTCCTCCTGCCCAGAGGAGGTGCCACAAAAACAACCAAAGGGGGAAAGCTCAGGGGCCTCCAGGAGCCACCCTGCCCGTGCCCTCGGGATGCCTGTTGTCAGCACAGGCCTGTGTGGCGGTGATCACGGGGCCAAGGCCAGTGTCCCAACCGAGGGCTTTGGACAGACCCTGTAGACACCTCTGAGCCCTGGGTTACCCGCAAGGCTCTGCTGACTCGCGCCTTGCCCCGGGCCTGGAGGAGGGAGCCATGTCCTCCAGGGCTCAGTGTGGCGCCCAGAGCCCAGGGCTGAGGGGCTGGACCCCCAGGCCCGGACCCACTCCAGCCCTGTGACCCCAGCACGGTAGAGCCCACGTCTGAGCAGCTTCGGATGACAGGCGTTTGCCCCGAGCTTTATTTTGTTATTTCTATTAATATACAATTAATATATTACTTACATCTACTCTGTTAGGGTTTCCAAGTTTCCCAGGCCACCCAAGCTTCGGGGGCGAGTTCCGAGTCGAGGGAGTGTGTGTGACTACCGTTCCCTCCCAGGGCCTGGAGGTCACCCTCACCACGGTCGGCGGGGCTGCTCCACTCGGTGCCTCCCCCGGGTCCGGGCTCCTCCCACCCTGCACGTGTGGCAGCCCCAGACCCTCCCTCCCGGCCTCCTTCAGGCGGGGACGGCCTGTCACGTCCACATACAACCTGAGTGGTCACTTTCGCATGCCTTCTTTTTTTTTTGTCCAGACCCCCTGGTTCCAGCTAACCAGACGTTAACCAAGAGGAAACCAGGAGTGTTCCTCGGGTTTTCTCTCTGACCCCGGGGGTGGGGGAGGGAACCAGGGCCGCCCGGCTGCGTGGACGCCCTTCCTTGGACTCCAGACTCAGGGAGGCACACAAACACCACACTCTTTCCCGGCCTCAGACCCTCCCCGGAGCTCCCGGGTGGGCCTCAACGGTGCTCCTTCTCCTCCAAGGCTGCCGTCTCCTTACAAGCACGGTCCTGGCGAGACCCTCTCTTCCGCCCACCCTCTCCCTCTGCTTCCCGCTTTTATGCTGACTGACTGTGCTTCTAGGTGGAGCCCAGCCCCAGGACACTGCCTGCGCCTCTTCCCCCGGGTCCCTCTGCCCCACCTGTGGGCCCGGCATGCTGCCCGGCGGAGGTGACTGTCAGGCAGGAGGGGTGTCCAGTGTCAGGGACAGTTGCAAGTCCTGGGCACGTTTAGCCTTGTGGGACCAGGACAGTTGGCCTGAATGATGCCAAGGGCTGTCACCTAGAGGAGGAGGGAGGTGGGACCAGAACCGGCGAGTAGAGATCACAGGAGGTAAGATGCGTTCAATGAGCAGCGTCACTGCCCGGAGAGGAGCTGGCTGGACGGGGGGGCGTCCTGCCCTCCCAGCCCAGAGTTCAACCCTTTTCTCTCCCCAGCGAGGCTCTTCCTGGGCAAAGGTTAGGACTTTAGGAGCAGGAGCGGGGTGGGTGGCAGTCAGCAGACAGGGTAAAAGGGGGATCCTACACTGGGTCCCTGACTCCCTGGATGTCACAGGGAACTTTCAAATAAATGCCCCGTTTTCCCAGCGTCCACCTGCCCTTTCTCCTACGGCCACCCTTCCTCTGGCCCTGCCTGGGCGGATGGCCTGCATACACGCACACACACACACACACACACACACACACACACTCGCCAGCCTTCGGGGCTCAGGGCCTCTCAGGTAACACAAACCATGGAAGCACCCAGGCCCGCACTCGGGGGCCCAGACCTCCACTAAGAGACAGGGCAGCAGCCCCTCCAGATGGCAGGCCTTTGGGACAGATCTCCAACTGTATTCCCCTGCCACCCTTCACATAATCCACCCACTTCTGGAAGCTCTTGCAGGGCACAGGTGCCTGAGTCCCCTGTGACCCCCTCCTGCAGGAGATAAGTGGGAAGAATTAGGTTCCAAGAGCTATTTTTGCCAATTTCCCCTGTGTTTGCTTTTGAATCGCTCCGCGGACAGGCTGCCTTGTGCACGCTCTGTTTCCAAAGAGATAGATTGGGCCCCAGGCGACCAGGGAGCTGCTCCCAAGCTCTAAGCCGTCAGCTCCAAGTTTCCCCCTCTGGCTGTCGCTTCACGGCTGTGACCCTTCAGCCCTTCACCTGGAAATCCACTGGCCCTTAGTTCACGTCAAGGAAATCGGACCGGTGTTTGTGGGGCCTCAACAGCGGCTCTAGGCTGAGCTCCGAGGGGGGTGGTGACAGCAAACCCGAGACAGTCCTCACCCCTGACGTGGTCCCTTCTCAGTCTCCGAGGGGCGTTCACGTGGTTCTCCAGCAGGCGCCTCACAACGGCAGGGAAGGGGACGCGACTTTACAGAGGGGACCACTGAGCGTCGTGCCCCGTCACAGGAGGGACCCGGAATCCAAGGCCTGGCGCTCCGGCCGAGTCCAGTCCTCTGTAGAGAAGCTCGCCTGGCATGGCGCTTGCCATCTGCAGGACAGTGACATAAGGGCTTTACATGTAATTCCCGAGGGCGCTCACAACCCTCCAGGGTAGAGGATGTCGTTGCCCCATTTCTCAGATGAGACTCAGGGAAGTTGAGTAACTTGCCCCGGGCACTCAAAGTGCAGAGGGTGGGCTTCCAGCTCAGGTGGCCTGGCTCCAGAGCAGTGCTCTTACTGTGGTGCCCACGGCCCCTCTGAACACACGGCTCCAGAACCAGACAGTGGAATGGAGCTCAGAGTACTAGGCGTAGGTCATCAGCACTGCCTGAGGCTGGGGACGGATGCGGGTTGCCAGCGGCCTTGGTGGAACTTCGGGCGTTAGGGTCTGCCCGAGACTGAGGGATCGCCTGGGACTAAACCGGGAAAGTCCTGGGAAGCCAGGTGGCTGGTCCCCACTGGGGGTCCCCCCCAGAGGACCGTGTCCTAGGCGAGCCCTGAGGTGGAGAGAGCTTGGGGCGGGGGGGGAACCTGAGCGTACAGGGGCGCAAGGGCTGCAGATGCAGGACCGAAGGGCCGCTGACAGTCCTGGGCGGGGAGCCTTCAGGGGCTGCAGCAGCAGAAGCTCCCGGCACCGTGTCTCCTCCTGTCCTGCCTGCCTCCCAGCCCTCCGTCACCTCCCTGCTCTTCACCTGGGCCCGGCCGGAGATGCCGCGTGGGGAGGGGTGGGGTGAGGGGTCTCTGGAGCCCAGGGGGCTGCTCATGCCGTGCCTCCCCATGTCCCCCCAGATGACCGCCTACGGGGCCTTCCTGCACAAGGGCTCCTTCTGCCGGAACTACTTCAACATCCTGGACCTGCTGGTGGTCAGCGTGTCCCTCATCTCCTTCGGCATCCAGTGAGTGGGGCCCCTTGGCCCCCAAGGGAGGTGTGGATGGGGGACAGTGTCGGAGAGGACAGCCGGGAGCCAGGGGTGGGGGGAGAGGACAGCTGGTGGCGGGGAGGCCTCCCTGTGGCCACGGTGGAACTAGGCTGGGAGCGGGACGGGGCCTCGCCGGCGGCTGTGGCTTTTGGCGTCTGGGTCCTCAGTGGTGGGACCCTTGGGGTACATTGACCGAAGCGAGGATCTGTTTCCATGTCTGGATCTCGCCCAGCAGGCGGGCCCGGCCCAGTTACGAGAGAGGAAGGTCTCCAGGGCCCTCCCACCGGCTCCGTGGGCACCCTCAGCCCAGGCCTGCCATGGCCACGGCCAGCCCTGACTCCCCCCCAGCCCCTTCCTCTCCGGTCTCCAGTCAGAGCCCCTGATGAGGGAGGGAGAGGGAGGGAGAGGGAAGAAGGACTGGTCCTCACTCCTGGCTGCACAGGGGAATCACCCACCGGAGCAGCTTTAAAACAAGACCTTTGCCCGGACCCCTCCCACCCCCCAAGCTTTGCTTTAATTGGTCTGGGCTACAGCCAGGGCCTGAGGGAATTTAAACGCTCTCCGGACAATTCCACCTGCAACCAAGGCTGTGACCGTGCTCAGGTTTAAAAGGATCTGATTTGTAGTTTCTCCCGAATTCTACCACCTGATAGTGCTGACCCTGTACTTTAACTTCCAAAACACTTTCCCAACACATTCCTCTCTGACCCTCACGGGACCCATGAGGCAGGCAGGGCCAGTGATGTTATCACTGTTTTATAGACAGAGAAACTGAGGTCAGGACCTGAGACTTGGCCCGGGTCACCCCAGTGGCAGAGCAGAGGCATCTGGGGCTCCATCCAGAGGCTGTCCCCGTGGTCGGCCTAGAGGGAGCGGAGTTGGGGGCATTCAGAGTGAGACCCTTTGCTGGGATCATCGTTATTTTACCCCAGGCTGTCTGCCTGTGAGCCTGTGGGTCTAATCCCATCACTGCCACTAAATCACTCTTAACCTTGAGCCAAGAACTCCCCCCTCTGTCTGGCCTTTCCATCCCTCCCATTGTCCCTGAGATGCTGGGGTGGATCCGGCAGCCCTTTGAGTCCTTTGTGATCAGAGAGTTGTGAACCAGAGACATAGGACTTGCCCCACCCCACTCTCGAGCAGACGGCGTCCTGACACGGGAGGAGTGAGGTCAGCCCTTGCTGATGGGACCGCGTGTTTTAGGTCCCAGGGAGGGTAAAGGCTCTCCAAAGGCGGCTAGTGGGTGAGGGTGAGGGACACCTCAGAGAGCCCGTCAACCTGCCGGGGTGAGGGGCCTGCGTGCCCCTGGAGGGCAGCAGTGGCCTGTGCTCCCAGGGGAGCCGGCTGGGCCCTGGCGTCCCAGGTGCACGGAGTCTGCGGTGTCGGAGCTGTTGCGTCTAGGCCTGGGTGTGCTGTGCACAGAGTGAGCGTGATGGGCAGCTACCTGGGACTTGGGTTTGCAGCTGAGCACCAGGTATCTCCTCCACCCAAAGTCAGTATTCTCCTCCACGCATTCGTACAGTATTTCTTCAAGTTCCTGATGATAAAAGCCACCATGGAGTCACATCACAACATGTGCCAGTTAGGCTGCTAGATGGTCCGTGTGCGTTTTCTCATTTAATCCCTGCAACAAGCTCGTGAGGTGATCACTGCCCCGTTTTACAGATGAAGAAGCTAGGACTCAACAAAGTTAGGAAGTGTATCCTCAGTGGCCGGGGTTTGGTGGAGCCTTGCCTCACCCTACATGTCCTGGGCACGGTAAACACCCCCGGCGTAGCACGTTATACTGCTAATGGCTCATGGTAAATGCTTTTCCCATGATTTGCTCACCAGCAAGAAAGTCCCTGGCTCCCCGGCCGGCTCTGGGTCCCTGCAGTGGGAGAAGAGAGTAGGAAATGGTGCTTGGGCGAGAAAGTCCCCAGCAGACCCCCCAGTTTCTCCATCTGGGCTGGGACTTCCTGCCAGGAAGCGGCTCACCCTCCTCTGCTGCTGGACCAGGAGCAGGAGAGGCTCACCCCCGCCCGTCCTCTCTCCCAGGTCCAGCGCCATCAACGTGGTGAAGATCTTGCGAGTCCTGAGGGTGCTCAGGCCCCTGAGGGCCATCAACAGGGCCAAGGGGCTGAAGGTGAGCTGGGCGGGCCTGGGCGGGCGCCCCCAACCCAGCAAGCCTCAGCCCGGGGGTCCGCGTGAGGTGACGGGCAGGCAGGAGACAGGGACAACAGGCTCCCAGGTCGGAGCCGGGACCCTCCTGCCAGCACCTCAGCCCCACTTCCCATCCCGGATCCGTGATACACGGAGCCACAGCAGAGGCCCCGTTCACGATCCCAACTTCTCAGCAAAGCTTTTGCAAAAGGAGACACACACACTACCCCGAGCCCCAGGTGGTGATGAGGCCCCTGAATTGCTGCCCCCGGAACATGGGAAGTTAGCGGGGCTTTGGTCCCTGTGGTCACCTAGAGCCCAGTGGGACGTGGGTTTCACCAGGCTCCATCACCCTGTGACCTAGGAGGGCGCTTTGCCCCTTTGGGTCTGATTCCCCCGCTCGTGGCAAAGGGCTGCCCGCACCTCCTCTGAGAGGCTCGTGGCAAAGGGGACTCAGCCAAGGTCCCGGGCCCGACCCCCTCTGTCCACCTGCAGCACGTGGTGCAGTGCGTGTTCGTGGCCATCCGCACCATCGGGAACATCGTGATCGTCACCACGCTGCTCCAGTTCATGTTCGCCTGCATCGGGGTCCAGCTCTTCAAGGTGGGGTCTCGGCCGGATCTGTGGCCCTGCATCCTTCCCGCCCACCAGCTTCTGGGACCTGGACGGGAGCTGGCAGAGGGGACACGGAGGGGACGGTGCTGGGTCACACTGGGGATGGATGCGGCCTCCCCACAGCCCCTCCCAGCGTCCAGACCCGAGGAGGACTAGTTCCCAGACCAGAGGAGGACTGACTAGTTCCCAGACCCAAGGAGGGCTAGTTCCCAGACCGGAGGAAGACTAACTAGTTCCCAGACCAGAGGAGGACTAGTTCCCTAACCAGAGGAGGACTAGTTACCTGACCAGACGAGGACTAACTAGTTCCCAGACCAGAGGTAAACTAGTTCCCTAACCAGAGGAGGACTCGTTACCTGACCAGATGAGGACTAACTAGTTCCCAGACCAGAGGAAGACTAGTTCCCAGACCAGGGGAGGACTAACTAGTTCCAAGACCAGAGGAGGACTAGTTCCCAGACCAGAGGAGGACTAGTTCCCAGATCAGAGGAAGACTAACTAGTTCCCAGACCAGGGGAGGACTAACTAGTTCCCAGAACGGGGGAGGACTAGTTCCCAGACCCGAGGAGGGCTAGTCCCCAGCCTGGGGAGACCAGCGCGGAGGCAGGTGCTGCTCCATCACCACCTGGCCCTCTCAGCCCCGGCCCTTCCTTGTAGAGAATGGCAGAGGGACTGCTATCCCCTGACCCCTCCGTGTGAGTCCCCCACCTAAGCCCGCGGGGCTCCCTGTGACCACAGCACCGAGTCCCCCCAGGTCGCTGCAGAGCCCCGGTTTGTCTGGGTCCTGGCCCTGCTCCTGGCGGGCCCTCGGCGACGGGGAGGCCGGGTCCCCGGTTCCTGCCCTTCTCTGCCTCAGCCCTTTCCGCTCTTCTCCACCTGAAGCTCTCCCCGCACCGTGTCGTCGTGCCCTGACTTCCACCACCGAACTCAGCCCCTAGCCCTGCCCGTCCCCTCTCCCTCACCAGACCTGCCTTGTGGGCCCAGCTTCGTCGTCTGGGCTTCCCTTCGGTCGGGTGCCTGCGGCCCAGGGCGTGTTTGTGCACCGACTGCTCTGAATCCTGACTTCCCGTCTGGGCCCTGCTCTCCTTACACTTTTGTCCCGAGACCCCAGCGCAGAGCTGGCTACGGAGATGATCACTAACCAGTTCTTGTCTGGTCCCTCGATTAAGGCGCGTTTCCAGTCACTTTGCTCTTCCACCTTCCAGGGCAAGCTGTACACCTGTTCAGACAGTTCCAAACAGACGGAGGCCGAATGCAAGTGAGTGCGGCCGGGGGCAACCAGGCTGGTTGACTCCAGGCGGTTGGTGACTTGCCCTGAGAGGAGGGGTGGCCCGTTCTTCCTCTGACAGCAGTGGTGGCTGCACTTTTACCCACGGGTTGTCTGGTCCTATTGACGTAACACATAAGATCATCCGTTCCTGAATATTCTACCCCTGACATATTCCCAGTGGCTAGAACTATGGGTTTAAGCTTAGCCAGTTTCATCCCACCCCCAAGCCAGGAGTCACTGGTGGGTAGGTTGAGGGGAGATGGGAGACCCCAGAATGAGCCCTTTCTCCCTTCCTCAGGGGGAACTACATCACATACAAGGACGGGGAGGTGGACCACCCCATCATCCAGCCCCGCAGCTGGGAGAACAGCAAGTTTGACTTTGACAATGTCCTGGCAGCTATGATGGCCCTGTTCACCGTCTCCACCTTTGAGGGGTGGCCAGAGTGAGTATGCGGGTCCAGGCCAGTTTCAACTGCTGTCCCACACCCTTCCCAGAGACCGTACTTCCCCGCCTCCCCATAGGCCACGGTTGCCGCCGGAACACTGCTCTTCTTTTTCTGGATTTCAGAGCTTCAACCCAAAACGAGCTTCTTTTAGCTCCCCTCCCCAACCTAGACTGAGCTGCAGTGAAGTCTGTCATCACCCTCATGGCATCTGGGAGTGGAGGGGCCCCTGGGTCACCGTAGGACTGGAGGCCACCGCCCCCGGCAGGCACGGACGTGGGTAGAGATGGCGGAGGTGCCCGCTGGTTAGACCCTGCCCCAGTCTCCTTGGAGGGAGCTGTGTCTGATTTACAGAGGAAAGTTCCTGCAGAGGCGGTGCTGGCAGGCCTGGACCAGCCTGGTGGCCCGTAAGCTGCGTCCCCTCTACCAGGCCTGTCCATGAGGGGCTCCGTGTATCTCTGTACAGACGCCTGCTTCCCTCACGCCCCCATGTGTATTCCGGTGACATGATCATCTGAAAGTCAGGAAATTCTAGATATTTCTAAGTCAACAACAGCGCGTGATCTTAGGTGAGAGGCACCATCATTAAATGGTAAAATACCAGTACTACCTGGAGGACAGCCAAGTGCTGTGTGGAGTAACAGAGGCGGGAGAGGAAGGAAGCCCGTCCGCGAAGAGAAGCAGCCTGACGGGCACGTAGCCCTGGCCCAGGTGGGCGGCAGACACAGGCTACCTGAGTGTAAACCAGACCATTGCTGGTGATCTGAGTGAGCCTGGGGCATTTCTTTATCAAGTGTTTCTATCTAAATGGATACTCGTTCTCAGACTTATTTTATGTTCACTGTAACACCCTCTGAGTTTCTGCCCGAGAAGCAGCAAAGCTGTTTCAATATTTACCAATACCTCCAGCATTTGAAATCAATGGCCATGAGTCGTGTCTCACTTAGACAGTTCCTGCCAGTTTCAAAACACCTTCACATACGTTATATCAACTACCCTGCCTGGTAGGAAAGTCCGGAATTATTGTCTCCACTTGGCAGGTAAGGAATCTGAGGCTCAGAGAGGTTGAGTGATTTGCCCAAGTCACACAGCCAGTAAGAGGCGGAGCTGGGGCTTGAACCCAGGCCTCCCGACTCGCAGCCTGGAGCTGTTTCCAGCTCCCCGGCCCCAGGGGTGCTAGGAGCAGCGGCGTCATCGCCACCGCCCTCCGCGGGCTGTCCCCCCCCCAGGCTGCTGTACCGCTCCATCGACTCCCACACGGAGGACAAGGGCCCCATTTACAACTACCGCGTGGAGATCTCCGTCTTCTTCATCATCTACATCATCATCATCGCCTTCTTCATGATGAACATCTTCGTGGGCTTCGTCATCGTCACCTTCCAGGAGCAGGGGGAGCAGGAGTACAAGAACTGCGAGCTGGACAAGAATCAGGTACCCCCGGGGGGGCCAGGGACCAGGAGGTGGGCGGGCTGCAGCTTGGGCCCCCTGGGAGGGCCAGGAGGTGGGGGGCTGCAGCTTGGGCCCCCCATGAGGGCCAGGGGCCAGGAGGTGGGTGGGCTGCAGCTTGGGTCCCTCAGGGGGGCCAGGGGCCAGGAGGTGGGCGGGCTGCAGCTTGGGTCCCCCGGGAGGCCAGGAGGTGGGGGGCTGCAGCTTGGGCCCCCGGGGGAGGTTGTGGTCAGGAGAGAGCCCAGGCCCCCCCACCCAGTGTCTCCTGGAGGCCCAAGGGCAGAAGGAACGCAGACCCTGCAGATCCAGCTTGCAGCCGCGCTCAGCCAACAGGGTCTGTTCACAGCTCCTCAGGGAGACTCGGTGGTGGGTCTGGGGGGTTCTGTGAAAGAGCCTCTCGCCCGCACCTAGAAGCCGATGAGTCAGGAGGTGCCCAGGGTGGGGCGGCGCCGTTGATAAAGGGGAAAGAAACCAGAACAGTGAGAGTGGGAGGTTTGGGGCGGGGAGAGGACGGCTTAGAAACCACTGTTAGATGGTTTCTTGTAGAACAGAGAGGCCGTGCGCGCAGAGGGTGGGAAGGGCTCCAGCAGGAGGGACGCGGCCACGCCGGCCCTGGGCTGAGCTCCGCGGCCGGGAGGGCAGGCTGGGTGTGCAGTCAGGAGGCCGGGAAGCGTCCACGGGAAATGCGTCCCGTCCGTGGGGAACTCGAGCTCTGCTAGGGAAGGAGCACCCCCTGTCAGGCCCGCTGCACCCCTTGCAGCTCCGATGTCCGCACCTTGGGTCTAGACTCAGCCTTCTGGCCGCTGTGTGGACTTTGGATTGTAAGGAAGCCAGGAGAGAGGGAGGCCAATTAGCAAGTGTAGGGGAGAGGTGACGGTAGAGATGGAGAGAACAGAACTGGTCGGGCTTGGAGGCTGGGATGAGAGAAGGGCCTGGGTGACCCTGGTCCTGACCTGGGCTCCGGGCACAGCGCAGAGATGGCCGGAGTGTAGTCAGCCCAGGATCCCATCCCCTGGCCGTGAGCTGTGACTTCTGTTCTGCGGACCCTGGCAGATAAGGAAGATGGACTTAGGACAGGAAAGGAACATTGCAGAGAGATGGGCCCCCAGGAGAGCCTGTGGCTGGGAAACCATCAGTGAGAAGACAGACTATCAGTCAGTCAGCAAGTATTTACCAAATGCCACCGAGCATCTGCGGTGTACAGCAGGCATCACCGAGATGGAAAGAAGAAGACACGGACCCCCTGACTACGTCCTGATGGGGACTAACTAGAGAGGGTCTCTCCTCGGTTGAGGGAGGGATAGAAAATCAAAGAACGTCCAAGTAGCAGCTCAACCTATAAACGAGCTAGAGCAGTAGATGGTCTCTCTCTCTGCCAGAGCACCCCACCCCTGGGGTGTGCAGCTTCCTCTGCACCCGCCCACCCCCGCCACCCCCCTTCACCCGGGCTTCTCACCCCCGTCTCCCCGGCCCAGCGGCAGTGCGTGGAGTACGCTCTCAAGGCCCGGCCCCTGCGGAGGTACATCCCCAAGAACCGGCACCAGTACAAGGTGTGGTACGTGGTCAACTCCACCTCCTTCGAGTACCTGATGTTCGTCCTCATCCTGCTCAACACCATCTGCCTGGCCATGCAGGTCGGTCCGGCGGGCCGGCCGTGCTGTCCACCGGTGGGCGCGTGGGAGGCGCGTCACCGTCGCGCTGGCCAAGGGGGCGGGGGGGCAGCTGGAGAAACACACGTGTCCCTTCTCGAGGGCGGAGGACCCCAGGATCCTGGGTTGATGAGATGGAGGGAGGGAAGTGGAGCACAGGTGACCTCGAAGGGGCCGTGACCGTCAGTGGGCCAAGCTGGGTGGAGCCCCCTGAGGACCAGGGGGCCGGCAGAACTGTCCCCCGATCGGGCAGGAGCGCAGGCGTCTGCGCAGCTGTGCCGGCAGTGACGGCAGAGACGGGAGGGACCTGCAGGGCTTCCTGAGTCCGCCTGGCCCCCGCGGGGGTGGTCGGCCCCCGGGCTGGGTGCAGGAGGGTCCCTGTTGAGGGGCGGCTGGGAGCAGGGAGCCCTGGGCTCGTTTCACGGTGCCCCCGCCCCTCCAGCACTACGGTCAGAGCTGCCTGTTCAAAATCGCCATGAACGTTCTCAACATGCTGTTCACCGGCCTCTTCACGGTGGAGATGATTCTGAAGCTCATCGCCTTCAAGCCCAAGGTAGGCCTCTGAGACGGGCCTCTGGTCCACGGTGCCAGGGGGACAGGGTGGGGGACAGTGGGTGCAGAGTCTCAGCGAAGGACCGTATCCTCCCGACGCTAAACGCTCCGGCTCCAGAGCCTGCAGGCCTTGAGCCAGGCCAGCTCCTCGAAGCAGAATCTCAGCCCGCGGTCTGGGCCGTGGTCTGGACACAGGGAGCAGGGACATGCCTGAGCAAACCTCCTTGCGGGGTAGGCAGAATGGTCCTCGTCCCCCCACCGTGGCCCCGGCCCCCGGCACGTCACCCAGAAGAGACTGGAAACCAAACCTCTCGAGGCCCAGCCCCCCAGACCCACCCGGGCTCTGCTCTCTCCCCGTTTCGCCCGCCGCGCAGCCTAAGAGCCTGGCTGTAAGAGCTGAGCCGGGGCTGCGTTTGCTCAGGGCTGGGTGTCTGGTTCCCCACCTCAGGGCTGCATCACTGCCCCCGTACCTTCCAGGACGGGACGGACCTGCAAATGTCTCTGCTTTGCTACTTGTAAGAAGCTTCTAGAAAAAAGGCTGGGAGAGAACATTAGAGCCATTGGCTGAGCGAGGCAAGGCAGGGCAGGTTGTCTCCCTGTCACTTGGATTATCTGTGCCCTCCCCAACCGACCTGCCCCTGGGCCTCAAGGACGGAGGGCGACCCCGTTCAAGCAGGCCCTCCGTCTCCGGCCCTGTAGACAGGTCAGCACCGCCGGCGTCCACTGACCTAGGCTTCACAGGGGGCGGCTGCCCCGGAGGGGGTATCCCAGTGGCTTGGAGGCTCCCGGCTGCTGCACAGCTTTGGGGGGCGATGAGAGGGAACGCATTGTTTCTAAGAGGATCGTGCAGGGCAGCTTTCCAAACCTTCTCTTCCCCACTGTTACTAGTTTTTCCAGATGCAACACAGGTCAACGGGGGGTGAAAAGCAGGAGTCCCTGGCCCTATATTCCATTTCCATTCAGATGTTCACCTGCCCCAGCACTAGCCGGGCCAGGAGGGGGTGCCCCTTGGCTGTCGGATCCCTATTCAGCGCCAGGATCTGCGTCGTCTTCTCTGAATTAACATTCCACCAACAATTCTCAGTAACCTGCAGTGCTACACACACCTCGTTGCGTGGAATCCTCAAGACGCCTCTCCAAGATAGGTATTAGCTCCTCGTCTTAGGGAAGAGGGGAGTGCAGCTCAGAGCAATTAAGCATCGTATTAATTACACCATTATTAAGCGGCAGAACTGGGAATAGAAGCCAGTGTGTCTGACTTTGTAGTCAATGTAATTTCCGCCACACAGGGCTGTTAGCAAGCATCTTCCCACACCGGGTGTTCTGCTGGGAACTTTCCAGAAAGAGGGAAGCCACCTTTGAGGGGCTTCAAAGACAAGACAGACCGTATTCTTACCATGCCGAGTCTTCCTCTCTCCTTGAGAATGCCTGGGATGCTGGCTGATTTTCAGAGAATAAGACTCCTAATGAATGTCATTTGGTGATAACAGTGGTGTTTTCCTGTCTCCTCCAGAGCAGCAAGTAAACTCTGTCTCACTTTCCCTTCCAAGCCCTGTCCCATTTAGGAGCAGAGGAGACCATGGAATGTCCCTGGCCACCTTCTGTGGGGTCCCCTGCGGTCCTATTCCCAGCCATGCGGCGCGGGAGCCGGCGGGCTTACAGCCCGCAGCAGCGTGCCCTGGGGAGGCTGGGAGGCCGGGCCGCGCTGGGGCTGAGCTTCCGACTCAGACAACAGCCTCCAGGAGGGAAACTGGCATCATTTTCACCCAGTTTGGTGAGACATGCCGTTTAAATATTTCAAAGCCTTGAGTCATTCCACGTTGACTCAGACGTGTTTCTGATGATGCCTGATGCCGGCGGCGGGGCCCTGCACGGGACCTCCTGAGTCAGGCTCCTGAGCTCAGGAGATGCACTGCGCAAACCTGCCCTGAGGAGCACGTGGCAGTGACACCTGCAGGGGCCTCTGCCTGGAAAACACTCTCCCTGAATCCTGCACACCCAGGAGCAAGCCCGTTCCCCGGGAAGCAGCCAGGTAGGGTGCTGTAAACCATAAAGCACCCAACTTCCTCCATCTCTAGTTTTCTGTGGTGAGGAGATGGGGTGAAATGAGAGAAACTTTTCCAAAGAAGTAAGAGAGCCATCCTGGGGCCATCTGCATTTCACACATGCCAGGGTCTGTCTGTGGTATAAAGAAAAAGGGAAATGGACCTTTTCTGGGAATACCCTGCAGGGGTTTCTGGCAGCAGAGGGGGAAAACAAGCCTGTCCAGTTGGGAGGAGAGTGGGGTTCCTGGATTCTCGTTAAGGAGCAGACTCCGAGAAAAGCATCCCCAAAATTTCCAGGAAGAAAACCAAACCAGAAAGTACTTGAGGGGACTTCCCTGGTGGCACAGTGGTTAAGAAACTGCCTGCCAATGCAGGGGGCACGGATTCAAGCCCCGGTCCAGGAAGATCCCACATGCCGTGGAGCACCTAAGCCCATGCGCCACAACTACTGAGCCTGCGCGTCTGGAGCCTGTGCTCCGCAACAAGAGAAGCCACCGCAAGGAGAAGCCCGCGCACCACAATGAAGAGTAGCCCCCGCTCGCCGCAACTAGAGAAAAGCCCGTGAGCAGCAATGAAGACCCAGCGCAGCCAAAAATAGATAAATAAATAAATTTTTTAAAAAAGAAAGTACTTGAAGCTCTGGTGGAAATATCTAGCTGGATCTGGCCCTAGAACCGGTGCTCCTAACGTGATCGTGTGTTTGTGCCGCAAGTGAGTTTGCACCTGCGAGCGTCAGCTGAGGAAGGACAGTTAGGCAGCAAGGACGCAGGAGGTGACATCAGTCCTAACATCAGGTGTCTGAGGTTGGCCCGCTGGGCTTCCTCCTCTGTCCCTCGGTCTCTGTGGTTGGTTGGCTGGTCGGTCGGTCGGTTTGTAGTTTGGCCTCGTTCTTTCGTTGTCCTCATGGTAATTGATGTTCTTGGTCTTCATTTGCATCTGTTCTGCTCGCCACCTTATGGAAAATAAATTGACTCAAGTAAATCCCTGCTCTGCTCCTAAAATTCACATTCTGTCTGAAGAATGGGGCAGGTGACAGGAGTATCTTGAACACCTAATGGCCAGAGGGAATTTCTCCCCGAGCGGGAGGACTGCCCTGGACATTCCCAATGGTCCCTGGGCCCTACGAGACTGTGCAGGACCAAGCTGGTCAGCATGAAAAGGTTTTGGATAGAATCGTCTGAAGTTAACTAAATAGCTGGACTGTCCTCCTATCGTGAACAGAAATTTATCAGCAAAGACAGGAAAAAGCTTCTAAGATACACTTTATGATAAGCATTGAAAAATATCCAATGCCTAAGAATAAATCTAACCAAAAACCTCTAAGATCTTTACAGAAGATCTGTGAAATTTCACACAGAGGAATTAAAGAAAACTCAGTAAATGGAGAAATATGTCATGTTCATGAATTGGGAAAGTCAGTGTTACAAAGATGTCATTTCTCTTCAGTACAATCCCAGTTAAAACTCCAGATTGAACTTTAACCCAAGTCCTTCAGGGTCAATAGGATGACCCTGGGGGTTCCAAGGCTTCGGTCCCTTTGGGCAGCTCTGCCATGACTGTGGAGGTTCCAGGGCAGGGCCAGCCCCAGATGCTCCACGGTCAGCTTTGGGGGCTGGGGTGATCATGTGCCTGGAACTTGCTGTTGACCATGACCCAGCGGGTGATGAAGGGAGAAGGGGCCCCAGGCTCCCGCTCAGAGAAGCAGGTCTGCCCAGGGAGGTGGGAAGATTCCCGACTAACCCTGCTCCGCCCGGGGACTCACCTGGGCCTTGGCAGGTGAGGAAGCAGGGACAGCTGTTTCTGAGACTTTCCCATCCCCTTGATGCTGCCCACTCAGGGAGCGGCCACGTCTCTGCCCCTGGAGGGCCTGACCCCACAGCTCTCTGTGATCAAAACGCTCTTCCACTCCCTCCCCGCCGAGAACAGTCCAGAAGGCGAGTGGAACCAAAGTGGAAACACTCATCGACCCCCTGGCCCCCGGCTCTTGGGCATAAGAGCAACTGAAGCCTCGGGAGCACTCCTGTTGCAGGAGAAACTGGGGCCCAAAGGCGTTTCAACCCAAGGGATGCATGAGGTCTCCAGACCAGCGCCAGGATTGTCTGCAGGAATAAAGACGCTCCGTGCCCACCATCTGTCTGTAAACAGCCACCCGCCTCCTGGGCACCTTGGCTCATGCAGCAGAGGCATGGATTCTTAATTTTATTTAAATTAATTCAAATCTGTGTGGCCACGTGGCCGGCGGCTGCCATATTGGGCCACGGGGCTCTAGACACCGCTTCTCCGCAGGCCGTTCGCGGGGTCTGCATCCCTCCATCCGCCCGCCTCACCCCAACTGCTCTGACTCCATGGACCCAGGTGGGTGATCTCAGGTGTGGGAGCCCTGTGGGAAGAGTAAGACGGGCTCCTGGCCCGGCGTCCCCCGTGTGGGTCCCCTCCTGGCCCCCCAGTCGTCCCCGGACCTCCCGGGTCCAGTAGCTGCAGATGCCGAGGCAGGCGGTTCAGTGGTCAGCACCAAGCTGTGAGGCCGGGCCAGGCTGATGTGCTCTGCCAGAAAGTCTGAGCTGAGAGTATGGGTGGCCTTGGCCTTGCCAAGCACGAAGACAGCCTTCCCCTCATTTCTGACTATGCTTATGTGTGAGGGTCCCGGCCCCTGGTGCCCCCAGAATAAAGTCTCCTCTGCCTTCCTTAGGAGGGTTTTCTGTCTTGGGAAGGACTGTTGCCCGAGACACGGTGCAGATTTCTGGGGTGAACGGTCAAGGTAGGAAGAGTCATCACCAGCTGACTCCTTCCCTGGGCTGTGGTAGAGGGACAGATGAGGGCTGGACTGACAGAGGGGGCCAGTATGGGGAGGGGGGGGTCAGGGAGCCTTCAGGGAGGCTGTCTCCAGCCAGGAAACTGCAGCCGATTCTTCTGTCTGTCCTCAGCTTTGTCCACGTCCAGAACCTTCTTTCCTTAAAGACCCAGCGTCTGCTTCCACTTTAGTAACAGCCTTTCTCACATGAGCACAACCTCCAGCCAGCTTGGGGCTCCCCAGGGGCACCCCTGCCCCAGCAGATGGGGAGGGGGCTTCCGAGGCTGGACCTGATGCCTCTGGTGTTTCCTTGTCCCCGGTGAGCGAGCCGCTCCCTCTCTGGGAGAGGGGCCAGGCGGGTGGAGAAGCAGGGCGAGCCCCCAGCAGGTGACCGTCTGACAAGAGAAGGGACCCATCTGCACAGCTGAGCCCTGCCTGCCTTCCCGCTCACACGGGGCTCAAGTTTAGGCTATGATTTTCCTTAACGTCCAAAATCAGCTCTGCCCTCTGTCCCCCTAAAGAAGGCCAGCGGGGGCCACACCAAAGGGTAGGTTCCGTCGGGGCAGCCTGGGCAGATGGGGCGAGAGGAACCAGGGCCGGGCTCTTCCAAGTGCCGGGAAGACCCCGCAGGCAGGAGCCATTGGGCTGGGGTCCTGGGAGGGAGTCCTCCCTGAGCTACTGAGAGAACGTCAGGACCCTTTCCTTAGAGCCAGTAAAGGACCAGGAGATGGAGGAGAAAGTGGGGTGACCGGCAGGAAAGGATGCCAGCCAGGGCCATTCCGTCTCCTGTCTGGAAAGCTGAAACTACTAGAAACTGGCTTTGTCTTCACCAGATACTACATTGCAGCTAAAATCTGCTTTCTCTCCAGCTTCACCTCCGGATCCAGCCGTACCACTCGCCCTAATTCCCCTCCTAACAGTTTTAAGTCAGGCGGACGTTTCTGCAAGGGGCAAAGATTTTTGTGAGGCTTTATTTCTTACAAAACAAAGTTTACTTTATTTCTTGCTTGATTATCCCCGGCCCCCAGATCCCACCGACAGAGGAAATTCAGGAGACAGAGCAGGAAGCCCACCTCCCCCCTCAGCATCACCTCGAACGAGCCGGGAGGGCAGGTAGGGCTGTGGTCCAGACACAGCCCTGTTCTTTCCGCGTCTGTTCCTCGGTAAGGTGGGGAGGCTGGCTTAGCTGGGCCTGAGTGGGGTCATGGCCATCTCAGTCTGCCCAGGCTGCTAGGACAAACACTGCAGAAATCTACTTCTCACGGTCTGGAGGCTGGGGGTCCCAGATAGGAGCACCAGCAGGGCCACGTTCAATGAAAGGGGCCCCATCCGGCTCACAGCTGTGTCCTCACAGGTGGAAGGGGCGAGGGAGCTCTGTGGGGTCCCCTGTTCAAGGACCCCAGTCCCGTTCCTGAGGGCTCCACCCTCATGGCCTAATCACCTCCCAGAGGCCCACAGTACCATTCCACTGGGCGTTTGGGAAATCTGCAGGGGGCAAACCCCACCGTGTGCGGGCCGGGTCTGCCCTGGGGAGAGCAGCCCTGCTTGTCCTGAAAGCATTTACGGATCGTTTACTTGAGGAGCAAATAGGTAACGTGTAGCAGAAACTGGGACTCGGTGGCCGGCTAATGGCCAAGGTTCAGTGCAGCTCAAACTACCACTAGAAATATGAACGTCTCCTTCTATTTCCTTCCGACATGGAAAGTTCAACTCTAAAAACACCAAGAGCCAGCAAGAATATTTCCTTTTCGGAAATTGCACGGAAACTTAGACATTCTTTTAGGCTGGTGGGCTTCAATCCCTTTAGAACCAAAGCTCCCTTTTGGCAATAAATACTTAGTACTACTTCTTTAATTTTCCTTAAATAAAATTCAGAGGAAATCTAAATCTTTATGTATAGGAAACTCACACCTATACACATAATGTAAATATATATATGTCTATAATTCCTAAGTTATAATGGGAAAAGTCTGTGTTTAGTTCCCCGCACCCCCTTTACTGGCGGTCTGCAGGTACTCAATGCCAGATGGGCAGGGGGCGTTGAAGTCAGTATGATCAAAAATAATCCCAGCACTCGTGGAAAGGCCCCGTGTGGGGAGGGCAGGGCAGCTGTTGCGTTTCATTATTTAATGTGGAGATGATTCACGCTGGGTGACACGGCCACGTGAGAGTCACTGGGAGGGGACGGGGCCCCTGTGCCTGTGAGCAGTGGTGTCCAGACCCGCCAGCCTGGACCTGTGGGAGGGGAGGGGGAGGGCCGCTAGCAGGGCTGAGACCCAGACGACGGTGGCAGGAACAGTCCCGGCAAGGCTGCGTGAGCTGGGCCCACCTCCCCTCCCCTGGAGGCTGGCAGTCACTCTGTTTGACACAGGAGGGGCCAGGCCTGGTGACGCATCTCTGGAGCTGAGGGCGGGCGCTCTTGTTCACTCAGGGTTCTCTAAAGTGGGCGCAGGTGGAGGCCGCAGGGGTGTGGTGGGCCACACCTCCTGGAGCTAAGGAGGGGCCGGCCCGTTAGGTGGCTTGCGTCGGGAAGGGCGGGGGGCGAAGATGGGACCGTCAGGTTGGGTTTGGGGGGCTCCCCCCGGGGCGTAGTCTGCGGGATGGGCCGGGAGAGGATTCCAGGTGGGCAGATGGTGCCTCGCTCCCACCAAGGCTGCTGTCCTCTGCATCCCCTTCCCTCCTCCAGGGGGCCCCCGATGTCCCTTTGAAGCGGGGTGCCTGCGGACATTGCCATGTGTCAGACAGCCTTGCCCGCACTCGAGGCGTATCCCCTTGAACCCTCGTCCTGGACGATCCTGCAGCAGGGTCCTGCCGTGGACCCAGGTGCCAACTGGGGCGGAGGAAACCCTCCCCAGGCCCCAAAGGAGCCCAGCCGACCCCCTGTCCCCTCACCCCCGTGGGAGGCGGCAGGTCAGGTCGGGCTCACGCTCTACCCACAGCTTTGCACTTCCAGGCACCCAGAAGCACCCGTTACATCTCGGTGAGATAAATGAATGAGGGCCTTTGAAACCTTCCTGGGGAGAAAAAAGCTTAATTCCAAAGAAGAAACCAGAGCAGATGTCCACTTCGAAGTGTGCACTCCTCTAACTACTGGGGGTGCGGCCCCCATCACCACCACCCGCCCGGGGTCTCCCTGACCCCGGCCCCTGTCCGCTGCTGCCCTTTGCCCCGCCCACCCCTGTCCCAGCTGTCTATGCTGGGGGGGCTCCAGGGCCTCTGAAGGGGCGCGTCACAGGGTGGGAGCTGCCGGGGGCCGGGAGCAGCCGTGCACCAGCCATGCCGCCCCACTAGACGCCAGTAATTTCCTTGATTACCGTTACGTCTGAATGACATCCTAACGTCATACAGTTCATGTTATCTCTGTGTGGCGGCAGTTACCAGTGTGACAGTCAGCTGCCGGCTGCACCCACCACCTCCCATCTCCCCGTGCCACGACCCGGAACCAGGCTCAGCCTCCCAGCTCACGCCAGCAGGGCCCTTACTCGGCTGGGCCCCCTTCCGTGGCCAAGCACCCGCCGTCTGCCCACTCCATTTTAGGCCCCGCCTCCCCCAGGTGGCCCTTTCTGCTTCCAGCAGCTCCACATCCAGCCTCCACCCAGCGTCCCTCCCCCCCCGCCACGTCGATCTCTGGGGCCCCATGTGTCCCTGGAAGGGAACAGTCTTGGGGCAGAGACCCGGACAAAGTCCAGTCAGCCTCCCCACCAGGAAGAGCGTCCGGTCACCTCTGTGTTCCTTGCCTTCTCTCTGCTGGACCCGTCAGAGGTAGATAAGGAAGCCGCGCAGGAGGGGATGGAGAAGAGAAGAAAGCCAGCAATGGCAGTCCCAGGTGTGTAGACTCCTGTGGACCCCTCTCACCACCATCCTGTTGTAAAGCTTGTGTTGACTCTGCTCTGGGCGGGGAAGGGGCTGAGAGTCCAGAATTCAGGGGCCAGGGCATGTGCCTGGACCTCCCAGCAGCAGCCCTGCTCTCGGGACCGGAGACAGGATGTGGGCCCACCTGGCAGCCCACTCCTCTCCTCGCAGCCCTCCAGCCGGAGCAAAAGGGGCCTGGGTCTCCCTGGGAGGAATAGTGGTTTCTAGGAACCTGGCAGTTAACTATCTGTGTGAACCTGAGTTTGACAGAATCTAGCCAGGACAGCTTGCTTACGGTCACCAATCTCAAAGTGATGCTGGATTTCATCCGAGAATCTCAGGACAGGGAGTCCTCACTAGGATTCAAGATGAGACCCACTGAAGGGAGCGTGGGATTCTGGAATCTTCACTTTCCCCCTCCTCCTTCCACATTCCTGGGCCTTGCCTTCCCCGCTGCTCAGTCCCACCCCCAAAGCTGACCCTGTGCGTCCGGCCTCCCTAGGAGGGGACGGACCAGCTCCAGCAACCGTGACAGTCGCTGGGACTCACTGGGCTTCTTACAGATGCAGGCACTTCACTTGTGTCATTCCTATCATAACCCACAGGTCACCGTGTCATAGGGGGAAACTGAGGCACAGAGAGGTGCGGTTATCTGCTCGAGGTCACCCAGCCAGTAAGTGCCAGAGGGAGGACTCGAACCCAGACACCCTGCCTCTGCGGGTCACACCCTTAACCACTACATCGCCTCTTCCAACTCGGAACAGCTCCAGGGTTGGAGTGAATCAGGGCACAGATAATCCAAGAGAGGAAAATCCAAAATTCTCATGCAGGTGAAATGCATCGTGGATGCTGGGGCAGCAGCGTCCTTTCCTAATCACGTTGTGCTGAACCTAGGATCGATTTGGTCCACGTCTCTTCTGCCGTGGCAGCCAACGAGTGGAGGGTCGGCGCCCTCCAGAGAAGGGATTATTCCCAGCGGGCGCTTGCCTTTCAGCCCAGAGGGACACGCATGAGACCTCCTGAGGTTGGGGACCCACTCACCCTACAGGGTTAGAGATGGCGAGAGAAAGTCTTCCCCCAAAACGCCGTCCGCCCCTGGGTGGGCAGCCCTGCCTGGCCCTGAGGAGCTGGACATTGAGAGGTTTGGTTCACCACTTCAGGGAGAGCCCAAAACCCCTTTCGCTAACCCTGACTTATACCAGAGAGAGAACGAGTGACAGTATGACCTGGAGGTCAGCCTGATTTCGAGAAAACAAGTCTATGATTTTTTTCCCATTCTATCTCCTCCATCATACTCCCCAAACCCATGTCACCCATGGTTTCCAGCAGTCGAGGAGACGGGTGAAAACAGGTGTGTGTGCGAGTGTGTGTGTGTGTGTGTGTGTGTGTGTGTGTGACAGAGAGGACACAGCTCTTGCACTGGGCACAGGGAGCAACCTTCCTTCCGGGCCCTGCCCACTTGGGGAATTGGCCAGGTGTGTCCCTTGGCAACCTGTCGAGCCCCCCTGGAGGGTGTCAGCGTGTTTCTGGGATGGGTGTGGACGCCTGGGAGGAGGCGCTGACAGCTGGACCTGAAACTGTGTTCATGGTCCAGCTTGGAGGGTTGACGGGGCAGGAAGGGGGTGGACAGGGCAGAGGGAAGCTGCCTCTTAAAGGGACCCTGTCACCCCCCACGTGGGCCGTGTGTCAACCTCCTCCGGGCGGGACTTGGTGGGGCTCTGCGGCCAGTGGAGGCCTTGGCCCCGGGCCCACAGGACAGAGGGGCCAACCAAACGCTCCAGCAGCACAGCCTGTGGAGGGCAAGGGGGCAGGTGAGGCCAGGCAACCCAGCGGAAGCCGCCGGCCGCAGAGCGCTGGGGCGGGCCTGTCCTGTGCACGAACACAGAGGAGCCCAAGAGTGGGGATGACAGGCGACGCATGGGGTGGGTGAGGGTTGCAGGGTCCCTGGGGGCCAGGCTCCTCGCGGCGCTTGCCAGCTGTTAACCCCTCGTCCGCCTCGCCTCTGCCTGCCTTCTCCCTTTCCGTCTCTCCCCTCGTCCACGCCGTGGCCCGAGGCCAACTCACCCATCTGTTCCAGGTCCCTCTGCTGAACGAACAGACTGCAGCCCCTCCCCCCTCCTTGAGCGCCGAGACGCCCACCGACCTCTCTCCTCCTCTCGCCCCCAGACCCGAATAACGATTTGCCACTGCGTTTCCTAGGCTGGATGCTGGGCGTCCCGGACTGTCCTCTGGTTCCTGCTTACCTCCTTTCTCTTCCTGGACCCCCCCTCCCCTTCCCTCCCGAAACAGCTCTGCCCACAAAGATGGTTTTCCTCTCTAGAGGTAGTCCCCCAGTGTTTTCCAAAACCTGATGTTAAAGCACATGCATATTTGTCGTTCGCTCGGGGTCTTCACTCTTTGCCCTTAAAACCAGTGCTCTCCACGTGCCCTGGGATGTCATGGGAGGACCCTGGGGGGGGGGCCGGTTCTTTCCCGCTCACAGCACGTGACTCGAATGGCAGAGAGAAGCCTCTAGGTACCCCCAAAGTCTCCAGGATATTCAGAAAAATACCCTGGGAAGCCAGCAAGGGTTTCAAGTGACCCTCACCTCACCCACGCCCTGGCCAACCTCTGCTCCCCGCCGGGCTGTCCAGAGTTTCCACGGTGGCATTTCTGCTTTTTTTTTGGCAGAAAAACCTGGGAACCAAGAGGTCCCTTTCCCTGTGACCTGACCTCCACACTAAGAATAACAGCCCTGGGACAGAATGTCTTGTGATCCATCTGAGAGCGGGCACGGCTGGGAAGGGGGGGTGGAGGGGTCAGGGAGCTGGAGGGAGTTGGGAAGAAATGGGAGAGCACAGACTCCTGAGACTCAGAAATAGAGAGGGAGAGTTGGCCGCCCCAGGAGGGCCAGGGAGAGGGACCGGGGAGACTCTTAAGAGGCCAGCCTGATGCTTTCTTACCGCCTCACCAACCTCAGAAGCGCATCTCCTGGAAGCCCCAGCTCGTGGCTCAGAGGCTGGGTCATCCCTTGAAGAACCAAAGGGGCAGGTGTCCTTTCTTACGGAAAGACAAATGCCCTCGGTGCTGGGCCCTCCCCACTCCACCCCTGGGGAGGACGGCTGTGTGGTTCCCAGGGCTCCTGGACAGCGTGTACATCCGTGCGTCACAGAGCATTGCTCCCTTTCCCCTGCACTCTGAGAGGCAGTGGTCCAGACCCAAGAACCCGCCCTCTCTTTGCAGAGAGCCTGCCTGCCCAGGACTCCAAGAACCCTCACAGGAAGGGGACAGCCCTTGGTTGACCAGTTGTCCATGAACTTTGACAAAGTCTTTCAGAAACATTCATCCGTTCCCTTCCCCAAATATGGTGTAAAACAAAAAATCCATGTGTGCAGGACAAAGGACTGGAGTCAGCATCCTGATTGCTCCGACACGACACGACAGCCCCCAGACCCCCACCCAGCCTGCAGGAAGGGCTGTGAGAACTTCATTCTCGCGGGGGGCGCTTCAGCAGGATCCCGAGTCAGAATGATGGTGCTGGGCACGGCAGTGCTTCAGAGACACCCCCACCCCGAGAGCCGGTCTAGGGTCACCTCCCACGTTACCAAACCTTGGGACTGACCTGGCCTCCGTCCCCTTTCAGGGAGGAAAGCCTCTGTCCCGAGGCACCAGGCCCGTCCAGGGCTGGATGCCCATCCAGGGCTGCCACGAGGGTGACCTTGTCGTAGATGCTGCTCTGATGCCACGGTCCGCTCGTTATCACGAGCATCACACGGCTCACGCCTGAGCCCAGAGGGCCTGGCTGCGCCTGGACCGCACCAATGGCCGCTTGCTAATTCCCAGACCACCTCTCGAGGGCCCCCCCCCCGTTCCCTCCCTCCCTGCAGGCAGGCCTCCGAGGAGGCACTGGAGGCCTGGGGGGGGCTGGGGAAGTAGGACGGGCAGCAAGGGGGCTGGGTCTGGAAGGGGAGGACCCCCGCCCCGCTCGGACTCAGCAGCGACGGTGCGGCCCCACGGCGGTGCTCTGTTCTTGTCTGTCTGACCTTCCTTTTCACTCCCGTCCTGCCGCCCCGTGTAGGGCTACTTTAGTGACCCCTGGAATGTCTTTGACTGCCTCATCGTAATTGGCAGCGTAATTGACGTCATTCTCAGTGAGACGAATGTGAGTATGATTCTGCCCAGGACGCCTCCATGTCCCTCCCTCTTTACCTCCTTCGGTTTATTTTTTGGTTTCCTGTTTTACCCCCCGCCAGTCATGCTTTCTCTTGCACCTGCCGCCGTCCTGGGGGACGTGAGCCCCTGCACTGTCCCCACTCTGCCGGGCCGGGCAAGGGGCGGCCGGGGCTCCTCCTCCTCCAGGACCCCCGCCCGGCCCCCCCCCCCGACTAACCCGGCTTTTGTCAGGCTCTGAGAGCACCAGGTGCCAGGTGTGCACCTCCAGAAGCGTGGAGTGGTAAGAGGGTCCAGTATGCCCACATAACCTCTTTCTTTTCTCATTTTTTTCTCTTCTCTCCTTTCTTTCATGCTTTTTTTTTTTCATTTTCCTCTTCCTTTTGTTTTGTTCTTCTTTGTTGTTGGTTTTTTTCTCCTCTCTCCCTCCCTCGGCCCCTCTGCCCCATGCAGCACTATTTCTGTGATGCATGGAACACATTTGACGCCTTGATTGTTGTGGGTAGCATTGTTGATATAGCCATCACCGAGGTAAACGTAAGTACCGGCGTCCCGCCCTGTGACGCCGTGCCTGCCCCACGCTCACCCCATTGCTCTCCTCCTCCTCCTCGCTTCCTCCCAACTCCTTATTTCCACTAAGTTACTCTTGTTTGTTTGTTTAAATTGGTTTAAAGGATTTTCTTTCTCGTTGCTTTACTTTGAAATTTTTTTATTCTTTTTTTTTTTTAACGTTTGGAACGAGCTAGGCCCCCTTTCCTTCTGAGTTTTGATTGCTGCATCCTTTCCTTCCCCCTTTGCAATTGGCCTAGCATGACACACACTGTCTGGGAGGATGCAGCCCTGGGATCCCGGAGTGAGACGGTGGAAGGGTGTTTACAACCACTGGGCAGCTGCCGGGGCAGCCCCTTCCCACCCCCAGCATCCGGGAAATGAGCTCTCCCGAGGACCACGGGTGAAGGCTCGCAGTTGGCCGGCACTGTCAGCCCATCGTGTTCACGCTAAAACGGCCCCTCCACTGAGAGGCAGGGGAGAACAGCCTGCACCTCTCTTTTCTGGAGAGGGCTCCTCCACCCGCCCCCCGCAACTTGCTGTGGGAGCACCTGGCCCCAGGTGAACCTGCCCCAGAGGACCAGCCTTGCCCCTGCCTGGCTCTCCCCCTCACCACCCCCCGCCCTGGCTCCAAGACCTCCTGCACCTGCTCCCGGGAGCTGCCCCCTCCTAGACAGTCCCTCCAGCCCCTGCACACGTCCCTCCGCTCCCCAGCATGTTCAACCTTCTCTCTTTATCTATAGGCAAGCCCTCTTGCGGTTGGTCTTTAACATGTGTGGTTTAGTTTTTTGTCAGGATTTTTCCTTGGTTAAGAGACTTGGTAATGTTTGCACAAACGTTGATGCACTGAACCATTGAACAACAGCACGGAGCAGATGCTCTAGAGTTCTGATCTAAGGTGTCAGAAACACCCCGTGACCGCCACCGTCCCCCCTGCCTGTCCTTACCCACCCCCTCCACCCCGTAGTTGGCTGCCAGTCGGTTGAACTGATGTTATTTATGTGCTGATTCCGCTGGTCAGAAGCCCTGTCCGCCCCCTTCGAATGGGTGGGCGTTGGGAGGAGGCTCTTCTGCTGTCCCTGTGCCCCCCCCGTCAGCCTGCCCCCCCCCGCTCGCCCCGCAGCATAGATGCGACTGCCCCTCTGTCTCGGGGATCCCCCAGGGTCGTCTTTGTCTTGTGGTGTGTGTGTGTGTGTGTGTGTGTGTGTGTACGTGTGTACGCTCCCTTGACCTCTGCCAGTGAATCATTGGGGCACAAGGAAACCAAGCTCCCCACTCAGGGTCCATGCCTCCCCTCCCTTGGCACTGCCCCCCCAAGTGGCTGGATGGACCCCAAGTTGTATCCCAGGAGCTGTCACATCCCTACCTACACGTATCCACTGGCCGGGGCCTGTGCTGGGACCGAGGGGCCCTCGGAGGAGGCCAGGGAAGGGCAGGACGAGCCTGCGTCTGGGGGGTGGGTCCCTGTGGGGAGCCATGCCAGGGGACTTGAGGCCGACGGCAGGAACCCGCAGGAAGGTGACAGCAGGCAGCTCTCTGGGTGCAGAGGACCCACCTCAGTCCCAGGGTCCTCTGGGGCGCTCACTGTCAGCCAGGCCCACGCCATCGCTCAGCCTGCCGTTTTCTTTCAAGCTACTGCTATTTTTAAAGAAAAACAAAGACAAAGGAAAAAAATTCTAGAGTATAAAATTTCTACCCCAGAAAGTGACTGTTGGAATTGGGGGTGGTGCAGGACCCCAGGAACAGCACGTGCAGTCACACGCAGACCCTCCATTTGTACAACAGTTTCCGTTTACAATTCGCCTCGGCACGTGGCTTGTGCGCCGTGAGCCTGAGCTTGACGGACGAGAATGACCATCCCCGCTTGCCGACGCGCAGGTGAGGATGGAGCGTGCCGGTGCCCTTGCTGCCCCTCGGCTGGAGCCCAGGCCTCCCGGGGCGGGGGGGCCAGCGTTCCTGCCTGTTCAGTCCATGACGCCCTTTGATGAACTCGTACATCTCATAGCCTCCTCTCGCGGACTCCCGCCGGCCAAGATGTGTTCAGCCCTTAGGCTCCATAGTCCGTATCTTTGAATAACCACAGGGGGCTTTTTATTTTCTAAACAAGAAGTTATTGGCCCAGCCCCGCTTCCAGGTGGGAAGCCCCTCCGATTCCTCCCAGTATCCTTCGCCCACATGGAGATGCCCTTCACTGTTCAGATTGAGGAGTTTGTGAAAAGTCACATGAAGGGTTGTGTCTGGAGATAAAAACGGGGACCGCGTGTGTGATGCAGAGCAGAGGAGGTGTCCAGAGACCCACCGCTCGGCCCCGACTGTTTGCCACTCTCTCCCACACATCCAGAAAGGACACCCGCGTCATCATGCCAGGCAGGGGCCCGAGGAGAAGGCTGGACCAGGGTCAGATCAAGTGCTTGAGTCCTGCTTCTCCCCCGCCACCCACCGATCCGAGGAGCATGATGATTCACGGTGCTGGGTTTTGAAGCTCAACTAAGAGCATTCATTTAAAAACCGGCTGTAAACTGTACATCACTGTTGGGACTTCCCTGGTGGCACAGTGGTTGAGAATCCGCCTGCCGATGCAGGGGACACGGGTTCGAGCCCTGGTCCGGGAAGATCCCACGTGCTGCGGAGCAACTAAGCCCGTGCGCCACAACTACTGAGCCCGCGTGCCACAACTACTGAAGCCCGCGCGCCTAGAGCCCATGCTCCGCAACAAGAGAAGCCACTGCAATGAGAAGCCCGCACACGGCAACGAAGGGTAGCCCCCGCTCGCCGAAACTAGAGAAAACCCACGTGCAGAAGAAGACCCAATGCAGACAAAAATAAATAAATAAATAAATTTATTTTTAAAAAAACCAACTGTACAGCGCTGTTAAAGGGGAGAGACCGTGGCACCCAAGCAAAGGACGATCTTGCCGACCCCCCTGCTGACACACCAGCCAAGCACAGATGTCACAGCCCTCGTTCCCGGATACACTCGAACTCTTGGTCGACGGGTCCAGCCAGATCAAAGCAAGCTCACTGACCACTGCCCACGACTCAAGCCAAGATGGGCCTGTCCCGCGAGCACGGACATGGCCCTGCACCCCGACGGTAGCCAGGACTGTGGGACAAGTTATGGGGACGAAGACGCTTCTTCTCAGAGGCGGGACCCTCCACCGTATGGTTCTGCCTTCGGGCCATAGGCAGATTTTGGGTCTGGACTCTCGCTGGGCCAAGAGCTCAGCTCCAGGCCTCCCCGAATTTTCTAGTCTTACTGTTGTCACAAGACCTCCTTTTGCAGACAAATGTTCCATTCCAGCCTCAGAGGGATCCCTGAGGCTCTCCACCTGTAACTCCTCATCTTTGACAATTAACCTACACAGACCAGCTCTCGTTTCCCTCCCCAACTGCTGTATGCCTCCCAGCCGCCCTCCAGATATTCCCCACGTTCAAAGTCATCTCCCCTCAAACAGCTCCGTCCTGCCTCTGCCAGACTCTGGTGCCCCGCCTTGGGAAGTGGATTCCCCAGCGACCCCAGGAACAACTGTCCATTCCTTCCACCGTGGCTGGAGCCTCTCCTTCTGGTGCCGGGCACCTGGGATCCATTATGGACCAAACAAAAGCCCGTCCTTGGGAGCCGGGGTCCTAAGGCTGGGAGATGTTCGGACACAGAAAATCAGGAAATGGTGCAGTACGTGGAGAGCCGAGAAGTGCCAGGGGAGGGGTTGGAGGAGCAGGGAGCCGGGGAGGCTGGTGCCGTTCTCTGTAAGACGAGCTGCACTGAGGAGGGGAATCTGAAGAAAGCAAAGACCTGAAGGAAGCGAGGCGATGCCCTTGCGGATCCCGGGAGAGGAGCTTTCAGGCAGGACGAGCAGGGTGGGGGGGTCCGGGAGGGGAGCAGGTTTGGGCCTTCGCCTGAGCACGAAGCGGAGACCCTGGCACCTTTGAGAAGAGGTGTCCGTGGTCCAGGGACCCCTTTGCTGTCTGCGGGAGTCAAGGGCAAAGCCCTTCCACCATTTGGAAGGTGGACGCAGCCATCCAGGTGGGAGGGGACGGAGTTGCAGCAGACGTGGTGGAAACGGTCAGATTCTCAGTCTGCTCTGCGAGCGGGACCCACGGCCTCTCCTGACAGACTGGATGTGGGCGCTAGAGAAGGAGGGCTCCCAGGAAGCCGTGGGGTACCGGCCGAGCAGGGGAGGATGGAGCTGGTGTCGGCAGGAGGGTGGGAGGCGAGGCCCGTTTGCGCGAGGAGGACGAGGCTTGGGGGCTGTGTACTCGACTGCCCAGCAGTGACGTCAGGCGGACAGGCAGACGCCCGGTGCGCGGTCAGGCATGGAATCAGCAGCACAGCGATGGTGTTCAAGGCCGGGACAGGCGAACAGCTGAGGGAAGAGGGGGAATGGGGAGCTGAGCTGGCGCCTCCGTGCTCAGGGCCGCCTTGACCTCCGGCTCACTCTGGGAGATGCCCTTTATCCTCCGATGTGACCGGGGAGACGCGGGGCCCCGCGGTCACGCTGGATTCTGCGTCCGTGGCCGTGGCCCGGCCACCCCGTCCCCTCTGGACGCGCTACCTTCTCCTCCGTCTGGGCAGTCAGCGTCATGTCCCCTAGGAAGCCCCCTGCTCCTCCTTTATCCCTTGAGTCTGAAATTCTGTTTTCCAGAAGGAAAGCCTAGTGACGTAACCCTGTGATGTCAGTGGAAGCTCCTGGGGTGTCAGAAGTGGCCCCCCTCAGCCCCCAGTTACCCCTCCACCCCCCAGTTACCCCTCCACCCCCCTGCACGACAGGAAGTGCTGGGAGGCCCGGAGCCTTCATCACGGACACACGTGTCCCCAGTCGTGGACGAGGAGGCCACGGGACTGACAGCGGCGACCCGCCTTGGGGCTGGACGTCCTTGAGTGCAGTGGCGGGGGGCTGAGGTGGTCCCAGAGCGCCCCCCACCGGCTCTGCACTGGGCACCTTCTGACAGTAACGCCCTCGCCGCCTGGCAGGTCCACGTGTGGAGCGCCCGAGAGCCGTGGCGTCAAAATTGTCACCTAGAAACTCTCCAGAGAGAAGGCCCCAGGGACCCTCAGGTGGGAGCAGGACGGGCTGTGTGAGGGACAGGACGCGGCCGAGGGCCTCCGGGCAGGTTCAGCGGGAGGAGGGCTGGGGACTTGCATGGACACAGAGACAGCACTAGTGCAGGGCGGCCAGCGCGGCCGAGCAGGACGGTGGGGTGGAGTGGCGCGGTCCTGGCTGGGGTCTCGGTAGGAGCTCGGCGGGGGTGGGGGGCAGCGTGCTGCCCTTGGGGATGCCAGGCCAGGGCCACCGCACGTCACATCCCTGGGAGGGGCCGAGCTTGCTCAGGGTTTGCCAAGGCCGTGCAGCTAACAGGTGGCGAGAGCGGGATTCGAGTCCATCCCTGTGGGAGAACTGACTCCTGCATTTCCGTGAGCCCTTCGGCCAAACCGCGGGCAGGCTGGCAGGGGCCCTGCACTCACAGGCCCCGCTCAGGGCGCTCCCAGCCTCGGGACCCCAGGCAGGGCGGCTCAGCCGAACGTCTCCGGGCCTGAGGACACCAGGCGATGCTTGGGCGCCTGGGCCCTGGGTCAGTGGGGCTCGGAGGACAAGAGCGCAGGCGGTGCGGAGCAGCCCCTTCCCCTGCCCTCTGCACAGGCGGGGGGAGCGGGCGGAGGGGAGAACGGGTGGCGGCAAGGTGACACGACTGGGGCGTGGTTCAGCCTGGAGCATCTGGGACGCTGTCGGGGCCTCGGGTGCTGCCCCACGCGCTGCTCACCTGGCTCCTGGGGCCGGTGGTCCTTTGACCACAGACCCACGGGCATGACTTCTAACGACCGCCCTCACTGGCTCCCCGTAAAAATAACGCAGCAGGTTTGGCTCCCACGCCGGCCTCGGGGCCTGGAGTGACTGGAAGGGAGACAGCATGCTGAGTCAGAGCATCTGACTCAGGGCTGAGTCAGAGCCTCCCGCCACCCCGAGCCCGCGTGGGCCCACGCCTGGCTCCCCGCCTCCAGCACGGCAGAGAGGGGCCGGAACGGGCATCAGTGTCTAGATGACGGTGGTCCGTGTGGCCTGGGCTGCTTCTGAGGTCTATGAAGTCGACACTGGTGGTGTCAGGCCAAGCCAGGTGGAGCCGCTGTGGCCCTTGCCGCCTTCCTGTGCCCCCATCCCACCCACCTGCCACCTCTGCTGGCCCCTCCCCCGCTGCTCCGGGAGCCCCTTCCGGTCCCTCCCCTTCTCAGCACCACCTCCAGTCCCACGCCCCCAACAAACGAAGCCACCAAGGTGCCTTGTTCACACGAGGGCAGTACTGACTCAGCACTGCCCGCCCCAAAAGAAACGCTGCCTTTAAAGGGACGAAGGTAAGGCTCGACCTAGAGATGGTATCTGGAGCGTGGATGTGAGCGAGGAGGGGGCCCAGCCCCCAGTTGTCCTGAAGGGTAGTTTCTCCTCCGCTTGGAAAGGAAGTTGGCCCTGAGAGGTTGAGCAGAGCCCTGCTCGCCCGGCAGTGAGCCGGGCCCCCGACCAGCCGCCGTCCAGCAGGACGCGGGGAGCCATCTCCAGAGCCCGGGCTCTGCCTGCAGAATAAGGCCCACGCGCTGGAGAGCAGGCTGCCGGGCGCAGGGTGTCCCAGAGCAGCGGCCTGGAGGAGGGTCCTGCAGGCCTGACCCGAAAGGCCCCTGGAACCTGCTTCTAATGGTTCTCACCCGGCTGAGTTAGGCTGTCCGGTGTCCCGACAGGCAGGACCCGATGGGGCCCCTCTTGCCCTCTGCCTTCTGACTGAGACCCCTCCACCTTCCGTCCTCTAATTTTCTTTCCTTTCCTCCCTCATTCTCATCTTTTCTGTCCTCATACAACCCTCTCCTTTCCCCTAAATCGGAGGACTGGACTGAAGGATGCTGTCAGGACACAACCCTGGCTCAGCCAGACGGCCATCCATCCAGGCAGCGGGTGTCACTTGTCCCCAGCTGAGCCAGCTGCCGGGGTGTTTGCCAGAGAGCGTCTAAAGCAGAGGGACCTCGAATATTCCCTGAGCTCGTGGAGGAAGTGAGGGAGCTAATTTCACCAGGCCCCAGAATGCTGGCAGGTGCTCCCAAGAGCACTCACTCTGTCTAATGCCGCTTCCTGAGAACCGGCTGCTCTTGCTGGTTTGTTTCCTTGAGTCTGTCTCTCTTTTTCTTCTACATCCTTCAGGCTCACTGTGTCCATCCATGTGTGTGTCTCTCTCTCTCTGTGTCCCTGTCTCTGTCTCTCTGTCTCTCCCCTCTGCCCCCACATATGGGATTTTTGTGAGCGCTCCTGACAAGCTGATTTTATTCATTTATTTTTCATGAGTCGCTTTTGTTGGTTATCTGCTTGAGTGACTGTCCCTCCCAAGGAAGATAAGACAACCCTGGCGATTTTGTAATCAGTCCCGTGTAGCGTGAGTTCTGGCAGGTAACAGCACCTGAGGAGCCGTCGGGCTGCAGGTGAATAACGAGCAGCTCCTGAGGCTTCAGCCACTCCCCAGCACGACGAACAGCACAGGCCGGTCACCACAGTTCAGCACACACAGCCCCTGCTCTGCACCTCTCCTCCAGCCCCCTTGGGGCCTAAGACCCCTCAAGGGATGGTCAGAAGGGCATTTCAACTGAGTGCCTATGACCACAAAGCTTCTCCTTTCTGGCTAGAATCTCCTTCCCCTTCTGGGTGGAATTTTCCTTTGGAGAGACAGATGCAAGCCCACGGGGGAGGGGGCTGCCTTTCCACCCTCCGCCCTCCCATCTTTGGGGTGACCTTCACTTGCTCCCTGCCCTTTTCTGTCCTTGTCTCCGCCTCCCTCATAACCCCCATCTTCCTCTTCCCAGCTCTTCTCTTCCTCAAACCCAATTCCATTCCTCCATTCGTGCCAGACCGAAATGGAAATTGGGCTTAAGAATTGCTTTTGACCATCGGTATTTCCTTCATTTGCCCTCAAATCTGTGGCACTGACCCTCTGCTGTGTGTCTCCCAGTTGACACGTGCTTACTTAGACCTTGCGTCTCCCTCCCAAGAAAGCACTTCATTCAACCTTAGAGAGCTAGCAGTTTACAACAGATACTACTTTGACCTTAAAATTCCTTCCCTGCAGCCACCCCTGGCGGCTCTGACCGTCAGCACCTCCCAACCCCTCCACGTCCACAGGGCCACACCTCAGTTCCCGGGATGTGCGTTTCTCCCGGTTGGAGGAGGGGCTAGAAGGGTAATGAGGACCTCCACCCCTGAACCTATGCCGGCTGGCTCCTGGCCACGAAAGCGGCGTCAGATGTCTCTAGAAGCCCTTGACTCCCGTATCCCCAGCTCTCTGTGTGTACCAGCCTCATATATATCCTCCCACCCTAGGCTAACTGGGGTCTCGCCAACAAAGCCCCAACCTCCCAGACCCCCCGCTACGACACCGTGACATGCTCACAGTTGAACTACCGTCTTGTCTTGCAGATCAAATCGAGATGAGATTAGAGACAGTTGAAGTAGAGAAGCAGAGCCGGTGGGGGGGATGGCAGGCGGAGGGGGGATGCCAGCTGGACCCAGATCTTCAGGTGGTTTGGGATGGAATTGATATCAGATCCACTCCCTGAGTTCTGGACGAGAGTTTTTTGTTTTTTGTTTTTTGTTTTCTAAAGCAAGGCTTCTGTAGGAGGGTAGCCAGTAAAAGATTCACACACTCCTGTGCTGTTGCTTTCGACTCGGTTCAGAGGGATGTGGAATTTCAGTGACCAGATACATAACCGTTGTCTCAGCGGCAGCCTCTGGGATTGGGCCCTTGTCTTGAGGGCCTGTTTGGACTCAGCCTTCCCTGCAGGGAGGCAGGTCATCTGCACCTTTCCAAGCCAGCCTGGCCAGGAGACGCAGCCACGGCGCACAGCTGCTCCAAAGTGTCCTCGAACCGCCGATCACAGAGAACGTCCTGGAAGATAATCAGGATATCGAAATCTACCACCTGGCCCTACCTCCCCGCTAACCCTCGCCTCCCAGCTACGCAAAGAAGGAGGGCCGAGAAAGAGGAGAAGAAGGGAGGGGAAGCAGTCCCTTTTTTATGTGGTCAAGAGCGATTTCCAACAACCTCTCCGTTCTCCAGAGAGACAATGGGATGTAAACTGGGAAACGCCCCACCGATTCTGGCGTCCGTCCGTCCCGGAGAACCCTCTTTGCAGCCTCTGGTGCCCCTCAGTCCCCTCGGCTCCCACGGGTGGTCTAGAGAGAGCACCCCAGTGAGGAGGAACAAGGAGGACATTCCGGAAGCAAAGGCTTCATCCACTGAGGTGCTGCTTCTCATCTGGTCCTGAACTTGGGTCGGAAAGGCAGTTTTCCAGAGCCACCCCAGGTCTTGGGCCGGTTGAACCATGCAAGGTGACCCACATACATGTGCCCATGTGAGGGCAGGGTCTGTCCCCGCTGCTGGCCCAGGGCCTCTCTGACAGTGTCCCACCTCTGCCCCACATGGGGAGGAATAATCTCATTTCATTCCTACCAATTGCAAGAGCAAATTAAGTTAATTGCCCTGATACCCTAACCCCTTGAAAATGACCAGGTCATTAGAAAACAAAGATCAGAATGGGCGGCTGAGGAACAGGCTGCACGCCCCCCGCTCGTGGACACGAGCTGGTGGCAGGCAGGGTGCAGGGCAGGTGACCCCCACTCCCCCGCACCGAAAAGGTAACTCAGGGTCACCGGGAGCGAGTCTGGGGAAGCACCCGAGGGGGGCGGCTCACGCTCTCCGGGCTCCCCATTAATCCTGCACTTGCTCAGAAGGTAGAAGTGATGCTCGGTGGTCCCTCAGGACGTTCTGGGGGATCACAGCGATCGGCAGACACGCTCGCCCGTCTCCTGGCCGCCCGGGCATCTGGGGGTGACCTTGGGCAGCAGTGCGTCCGCCAGCGGTTCTCTGTGGGCAGGGCTGTGCGACGGGCCCCTTCCTGCACTCTCCTGTAGGGATCGCTCTGGGTTGCCTTCTGGCTTTGTTACGACGCGTAGTTACTTTCCAGCCCGTGGACCTTGTAAGCACAGCTCCTGACATGAGGACAGGCGCACGCGAGCGGCTGACAGGTGACCCTGCCCTGGCAAGTCAGAAGCAGCCTCTGAAGTGCAAGGCTCAAGGCTCAAGAAAAAACGAACCCGTGAGTCTCCACATTCTCCCCAAGTGAGGCTCTTTGGACGCTGGGTTCCCAGAGGCCCGTCCTTCCTCTCTACACGGCCCGTCTTGTCTCCTGTCATAGGGATGGATCATGAGGTTACTGGGGACTTCCCTGGCGGCCCAGTGGTTAGGACTCAGCACTTTCACTGCCGAGGGCCCAGGTTCGATCCCTGGTCGGGAAACTAAGATCCCACAAGCTGCGCAGCGCGGCCAAAAAAAAAAAGCTTTACTGAATTAATACATAGTGTTAAAATAATACGATATGCTCAAGGTGATTAGAACAGACCTAAAGGTAAATCTTGGAGTAAAATATGACTTATATAGATGAGGTCTGAAATGGAAGCATAAAAGGCTAAAAACAAGAAAACGACAGTTAAGACATTTAAAAAGCCCAAATGAAGGATTCTGAATGTTTAAGCAGTAAAATAAGTGGTAGTAATTTTTTCACGGTTGGGGGTTAATTCGGTCAGGCCAGGTGACCCAGGCAGGTCCTCTAAAGCACCCCCATTCTGGTCCCATTCAGGATGGGGTTGACCCAGAAGACCTTCAATCATCTGCCCAGGGCTCTTGGAAGTAATGGGCAGTTTGGTGGTTTTCAGGGTGCATCCAAGAAGGGAGCAAGGCTAGAGCCTGCTGGGCACTCGGCCTACAGCCCAGCACTAAGTGCCTGTGGCCTCACCTCCGTGCGGCCCTCACACCCCTCCACCACTGAAGCCCGGGAAACATGGGGCTCCTGACAGGTTAACACTGGGGCGCAAGCCCCTACCAGCCTGGAGCTTCCTCCATGCGTGCGTGTGCGTGTGCGTGGGCGTGTGCGTGTCTGTCTCCGTGTTCTCTCTCAGCCTGCTGGCCGAATCCTAGACACCCCACCCCGTCCAGCCACGTGGGTGGACCTGGCAGCTGCAGACCCTCGTGAAGCACAGGCAGATCCAGACCGTGTTCCGTAAACGACCAGAGAGGCGTCCTGTCCCTTCTCCTCCCTCCCCTCACCCCGTGTCTCCCCCGGTCCCCGAAAAGGACACCTCCCAACTTGCAATGGGAAAAAAAGGAATTTGCTGAGAAATCTGTTACCAAAGAAGTATTTTTCAGTCTGCAAGCAAATGTCTGGTTGTGCACATTTCCGTCCTTCAGAAACCCCATTACATGTTCTCCTTGTTTGTACCTTGAAAACAGAAACACAGGAGCAACTCTCTGAAAGTGGAGGGTAAGAGTGAAGTCGTGACCTTCTAGAAGGAGTTGGCAGCTCAGGCGGCGGGGACCAGTCCAGGCTGTGCTCTGTGTGCGGGGCTAAAGGGCAGGGCACCTTCCCGGATGCAGCTCAGGGCTGCTGTGGGATGCTCCCCTGAGGCCAGGCCCCTAATGAGCCCAGAGTCAGACCCCTGAGAACAGCTTCTCGGGGGGTTAACAATGATGTCCTAAATTGTGTGCAGGGCTTTCCAATTTAATAAACAGATCCGCACTCGGTATCTCAGGCTGGTGTCCAAGGTCCACACCCGGGGATCAGGAGCCTAGCAGGCCCTTCTCCCTCCTGAGCCTCAGCTTGAGGGCTAGCCCCACCGCAGAGGGGGTAACTGAACCTCAGTCTTCCCCTGGACCTGGGGGGCCACTGCCCCTGGGCTCCTTTGCTCAAATACACGTGGGCAAAGAGCAGCCTTGGGCACAGGCAAGGTATCTCGCCTTCAGCTGGCAGTGCTGGGTAAGCGTGTGCAGTGCCAGCCCCTGGAGGCTACCTTAGGACACACGGCTGATTAAAAACAAACAAAACCTCCATCCTCAAAATCCAGAACACCTCCGTGATAACAGGTGTGAATTAGTACTTAATGTGTAGCCAGAGATGGTTCTGGGCAGGAGAACACCCAGAGTCCTCGCTGGGTGGGAGTCCATTCTGGCGGCGCCCGGACCCTGCCAGGCCTGTGCCGTGTACCCTCCACTTGGCCCTCTTGCCCTCTCCTGCCACTGCGTTGCTCCTGTGTTACCGAGACCTAGAATGTCGGGCGTCTTCGTTGGAGACTCATTACAGCTTATCTCTGTCTGCCTTTCTTTAAAGCCAGCTGAACATACCCAATGCTCTCCCTTTATGGTAAGACCGAGCCTCCAGACCACGCTCTCAGCTTCTGTGACCCCCTCTAACATACCCACTTCCCCCACCCGACCCCCAGCATCTTGGAACCCAGCCCCCGATGCATGTTGCCTGTGTCTGCCATGCGCCTTGCCTGCCTGGTCTGTGAGCTGTCGAGTGCTGTTGGTGCGACATTTCCGTCCTTGAGCTTTCCTGTGGGTGGCAGCTCACCGTGACCTTGACTGTCTAATGAGCCACTGGGAGAGAATCGGACCCGAAGGCCATTTCCTGTTAAACGTCCTGAGGACTCTGCTGGCCGATGTCCCCACCCTGAATCTGACGTGGGGTTTGCACGGGGCATCCATGAGCGCCATGGCGAGGCCTCTGGGAGAGAGGAAGGAGAGGTGACATAGCCAGAGACGGGGAGGTCCTCCTAGTCACCAGGCCGCCCTCCAGCTCTGAGTCAAGGCCCCAGTAAGAGGTTAAGCTGGGTTCATTACCCAGAGAGTGGTTGGATTTCCTATCACCCCGACAGTGTTACCTGTGAGGGGCATTAAAACTAGGCCACGCCCGCTTCACTGCAGCAGACCGTCTGGTGGGAGCCGCTTCTGCTCTAGGAATCTTTGGCTAAAGTGAGAGAGAGGCTGACCGGTGTGACCTTGAAGTCTCCTTGGAACAGCTGTCTCCAAGAGGCTGCCGTCACAGGCTTCAAACGTGGGCCAAGCGTGAGTTTTTAGCAGGGCCGGTGAGTGGGTTGATTCCCCGAGCCCCAGAAGTCAGCAGACAGAGGCAAGATCGGTGGGGATGTTTCCTGACGAAGCCCACGACCATAGCCGGAAGGGCTGAGCCTGGACGTGTTGCCCGTATGTCACCGGTCAGTAGAGCATAAGGCACCTGCAGCGTCGGGAGGGCTCTGAGCCCAGGACGAGCTCAGACTGGAGGCTTGAGTTTTGCTTTTTAACGAGTCAGATGCAGATGCCTCTGCGGCGCCAACCTCCCAGACTCTTGATGCCCAGCTGAGGTTCCGTGTAAGCTGGCGCTCTCTTCTTCTTTCTCCCTTCCCAAGCACAGTGGGGCTGATGGCTGAGTTCCAAAGCCCTGAGCCTCCTCTACCGCTTCCTCTGGGGGAACACCACCTCCTTTTAAGGAGAGAAAGTAGAATTTCAAGTAGGTACACGGGTGACAGAAATGCAGAGATGAAGGGCATCAAAGACTTCAGAATGCAGACAGGTAGGGCCCGGGGTCCAGACGGCCTGCTGCCAGGGCCCTCCCAGCCCCTGTGGCCCCCCAGCCACCAGCCCGCCCCAGGGGAGCAGCTCTGGTTCAGAAGGAGAAGGATAGATGCCTCCTGCCCCGGGAGGAGCAGGGTGTGCTGGCGCGTGTAAAACCTGCCCCCCTCGTGGGGCTCCTGTTCTGACCGGGGTGAGGGGAGAGGCCCCTGGAGCCCTGGCCACAGGGCTAGAACCAGGAGCCGCGAGGGCTCCAGCGCTGGTGGGATTTTCGTGGGCGTGGCCAGGCCGGATCTGACCTGGAGACGGTCAGAAATGAAGCCAGAGGAGTGGGCGTTGAGAATCGGGGCCCACGTGGGGCCCAGCAACCACCCAGAGATGCCTGCGAGCAGGGGGCCTGCAGCGGGAGCAGTAACAGGAAGCCCAGAGGTCCGTTCTCTCCTGGTGCCCACGGGGTGGGGGCTGCACTCGCTCTGGGGAACCGGCCGGCTCCCGGGGCCACCACCCCAGCCCTCTGGCCGGTGTGGGCAGGAGGAGGGCCGGGCGTCAGTGTGTGCTCATTGTCCTCGGGTCTGGAGGAGAGGGTGGCAGGGCTGCGTGTCCGGCCCCTGAGCCCCGGCTGCCCCAGGCCCAGCAGCCCCGGCCCACTCCAGGACGCCCCTGGGGAGCCACCCGCCCTGAGCAGGACCCCTCGGTCCTCTCACCGCAGGGATCCCGTCCAGGGCTCACGCTCCACTGCCCGGGCCCCCACCCCTCCCAGGCCTGCGCAGCCGGCGGGCCCAGGGCAGAGGGGGGCGGAGGGGCAGCAGGGGCCGCGGCCCGGGCTCTGTCGCCGCGCCCACAGCCCAGGCCCACCCGCAGCCATGGGGGGAGGTGGCACACAGAGTGCTGAGGCTGGGCAGCCCCCGCCCCCCAGGTCCTCCAGAGCGCCGGTCCCTCTCGGGACGCCGGACCCTCGGCTGAGCCAAGCAGGGGGGCGGCAGGAGCACCGGGGCGGCTCTCGGCCTAGATTTCAGAGCAGATGCAATTTCTAGGGACTCGCCTGCTGCCCCCACCCCCGCCCCCGCCCCCACCCCGGGGGCTTAAGACCAGGGATGCTGGGGCAGAGGCTCGGGGCCTGGGCACGGCCGGGCGCCGCAGAGGCCTGGGGCTGGGCCTACCCGTGGGCGCCGGGAGAGTCGAGCGCAGCCGGCCCCCGCCGCCCGCCTGCGTGTTAACTGCTGTGTTAACGGCCCCAGAACGCGGAAGAGAACTCCCGCATCTCCATCACCTTCTTCCGCCTCTTCCGGGTCATGCGCCTGGTCAAGCTGCTGAGCCGTGGGGAGGGCATCCGGACGCTGCTGTGGACGTTCATCAAGTCCTTCCAGGTACCCCCCGGCGCCCCCCCAGGCCCCACCTGGGGCGGTGCTCCCAGCGGAGGGGCGGCTGCAAGCGCTCTGCTTTCTTCTCTCCTGTGGATTTGCCCCGAGAATTGACGGCACAGAGGGGTTCTGGGGTGGAAGAGGTTTGAAAGCCGTGGGCAGAGGTGACCCGATGACCCCTACGGCCGCTCCCAATTCGGGTGTTGGCACCCTCGTCCCGGCAGTGGTTCAGCAGGGTCTGCTGTCCGCACCTGCTTAGGGACTTAGCCGGACTCCCCGGGACCCTGGTGTGCCCCGTGTGGACCCAGGGCTGCCAACTGCGGGGCCAGTTCTCTGCCCCCAGCACTCGTTTCCTTCTGTGAAAGCAGAATGACGGTGGCCCCGGCCTCAGCCGTGGGTGACTGTACCGGCCCCACGTGCTCACCCACCCCCGACGTTTCCTGGGCGCCACTGAAGGTGGAGCCCGCGCCCCCCCAGGCCAGACGGCCCGTAGTCCTGCGGTGCCCCCTAGTGGTGTGTGGGCTCCGTCCACCCCGTGAGCCGCGCGGCCTCCTCCCCGGGAGGAGGTGGGGAGCACGCCGCGTGAGTAAAGCGCAGAGACCGGCCGCGGGCCAGGCACTGCCCAAGCATCTCGTGAGCCTTAAATCAGCCAGGCCCCAAAACCCCCTGAGGTCATTACTTTTCTTCCCATTTTTCAGATGAGGACACTGAGGCCCACAGAGGTTAAGCCCAGCCCAGCTCCCACAGCCACAGTGGCGGAAGTGGGCTTGAGCCCAGGGTCTCGCTTTTGTCTAGTGCCCCTTTGTCCTGCCTTTCCTACACCTGGCGGAACAGCTTACAGCTGTGAGGGGGGGAGGGGCTGCTGGGTGTCCCCCACGGCCCTCCGGCTGCACGAGGACAGGTGGGTGGCGGGAGGGTGTTTTGCTCTTTCTAAATTGTACCAACGGAGCATCATGCCAGGTCCCGAGCTCAGAGCCCATCTTTCTGGGCAGACCTCCCCAGGTCTCAGGTGCTTGAAACCCAGGTGAGGGGAGGGGTCGGCACCAGGCTCAGGCTGCTCCCATTTAGTGCCCAGAACGTCTGCGGGGCTCCTGGAAGTGCCCCCCAAGCCAGGCAGCAGCTGGCGACTGAAGAGACGCCGCCCGGGGAGGGGTCCAGCCACCGGTCCCCCGCCGACTTCACGGCATCTGTGTGCCCCTGCCAGGCCCTGCCCTACGTTGCTCTCCTGATTGTGATGCTGTTCTTCATCTACACCGTGATCGGGATGCAGGTAGGACAGGCTCCCCGCTGTCTCCTCGGGCCCGGCCCCCAGCCCACATCCCCTGACACCCGCCCCTCCTTCTGAGGCTGGAAAGGTCACCGGAATTGGAACTTTCCCCCCACCCCCGTGGTGTCCTGGGGGTGCACAGCTCTGAGACCCTCTCTCCCCGTTGCCCCTGGCTCAGGTTCCACTCTCTATAGGGAAAAACTCCCCCAAGTTATGTGAAGGGCCTATTTGTTAATTATTCCTCAGTAAAGTATTTTTTAAAGAGGAAAGAAAAATAGTCTCAAGAACCTGCAGCCAAGAAAAAGAAAAAAGAAAGAGGAAGGCCAGTGAGCCTTGTCCCTGCACAGACGCAGGGTCGAGGTCTCAGCCTCCGCCCGCTCTCAGCCCCCCTCCCGCGGGGCCCAGGGCCCCTCCCGAGGGCCGAGGGCACTTTTCTTGGATGCTTGTCCGGAGTGGGGGGCTGGGATCAGGGGCTGGACAGGGCAGCAGGTACCTGCCCCCGCGAGGCCTTCCAGGTCGCAGAGGGGACTCTGTTCAGCTTATGGGCCAGCCCGTCCAGGGTCAGCTGTGACCCCTGAAGAGACCATTGAACGATGGGTGGGAACCAGGACCCCTCTGTCCACAGCTCACGGACCACATCCTCTCCCCCTGCCAGGTGTTCGGGAAAATCGCCCTGAATGACACGACAGAGATCAACAGGAACAACAACTTCCAGACCTTCCCCCAGGCCGTGCTGCTCCTCTTCAGGTGAGTGTGCAGACAGGTGCGGACAGGTGCACACGGGGACTCCTGCTCGGTGCGGCCCTGGCCTGGGTGCACGACGAGAACTGGGGCTGGGGGGCTGGGAAGCCCCCTGACCGGGAAGCCTTCCTTTCACTGTCATTTATAATGACTGGACACGGCCCCTGCCGCTGACTCTGGAAGCCAGTAGGGGATCAAAATCAAACTCCAAGAGCACCCTGGTTCGAAGCTGAGCCAGGCCTGCAGCACACTCGCTATGTGACCTTGAGTGACCTTGAGCAAGACAGCAGATGACTCCGAGCCTCAGTTTCCTCCTAAGACAAGCCCAGCTGCTGGAGTTGGTGCCACTGTCTGTGTCAGTGGTTCCGTCCACGGCACTTAGTTCCCCCCTTGGCTGAGCCAGCGCCAGCCCTCACCCTCTGGGGAGGCCGCGGCCACAGGTATAGCTGGGGGAGGGGTGTGTCCCGCCCGACCCCGAGGGAAGGATTCCGTGCGGCAGCCCCACGTCCTTCCTCCTCTGGATCCCAGTGACCCCCTGGGCTACCCCTCCTCTGGCTCTTCTCACCATCCTGCTCATCACAGCCTGGGCTCTGGGACCCCTCACCTGGTCCAGGGCTGGTGGTGATGAGAACTGTTTACTCAGTCCCTGGGCCAGATGATGCCTAGAGTCCATTCCAGCACCTGTACTCTCCATGCTAAGGTGCTGGGAGAGGCATTGAGCCCTTACCATCCCCTGGGGTTCTCTCCGAAGATCCAGGGATCCTCCCCATCAAATAACCCCACCTTCACTATGCTCTGTGGAATCCTTTTCCCACATCCAAGCCCACAAATCCTTACTGCTCAAAATGTGTTCAATCAGAATGGCAGTCCCCTTAAATATCAGTCCGACATCACCCTCCCTCAGATGGTAGCCGTGAGAACACAGGGCCATCATCAACCACAGCCTCACAGCAACATTTACGCCTGAGCCGCATTTTAATATGGGATTTGGACACATGTGAGCCGGGGCACATGGGTCTCCCCTCTCCTTTCCTAAAGTCCTTGGCGACAGGAGATAGTTTGTAAAAGAACAAGGAAGGATAAAAGCCAAGAAAGAGTGCCATTTTGAGCCAGCAGTGCTGAGGAAGTCTTCAACGGAGGCAAGCAGATGGGATTCAATGGACAAAGGACCAGGTTCGGAGGAAAACACATCCCAAAGCCGGTGAGCCTGTGAAGGAGCGAGAGCGTCCAGGGCCTCCCCAAGCTCAGGGTCCACAGGGGCCAGGCACCAGGACAGCTGGGGCCACAACCACACTGCCTCCTTGGGGAGCCGCGTTTGGAGAGCGTTTGCTGATGCCCACAAGCTGAAAGCAGAGCCCTGCCGCCACAGCCTGGGCTTTGGGGTCTAAGAAGTAGAGCAGGGCCCCAAGGGAACCCACCCTTTCAGAGAAGCTACCTGTCCACCCCACCTGGCAGCACGTCTCGTCTTGTCTTCCATGGTCCCCAGAGATGCTCCTGCAACGAGAACTTGGTCCACAGAGTTGTGTACTGGGCTCTCAATCACAAAGAGCAGTAACAGTCACCCCAAAGTACTGGGGGCAAACCAATGTCAAAAAAGAAGTCACCACACTCACCTAACAGATGAATGAACACATCGGGAGGAAGAGAATAGGGAGAGGAAAAATATTTGAAAATAAGCACAATTTGTGTCTTTAGAGAGATTATAGAACCTGGCACATCTGTCAAATTAGAAAGGAGTGGGAGGAGGAGGAGAAGTCATTATTAATGAGAACAAATTAACGAGAGAATTAATTAAATTTAATTAAAGAGAGAACTCAGAAAATATACAATTGTTAAAATATTTATTTGTTTATTTATTTATTTGGGGCTGCACTGGGTCTTCACTGCTGCGCACGGGCTTCCTCTAGCTACAGCGAGCGGGGGCTACTCTTCATTGTGGTGCACGAGGTCTAGGCACACAGGCTTCAGTAGTTGTGGCGCACGGGCTTAGTTGCTCCATGGCATGTGGGATCTTCCCGGACCAGGGCTCGAACCCGTGTCCCCTGCATTGGCAGGCGGATTCTTAACCACTGTGCCACCAGGGAAGTCCTAGTTGTTGGAATATTTTTTAAATGGACATAGCTTAAGAAGGAATTAATGATCTGAAAGACCAAGCCAGGAATTGTCTCAGTGTACAGCCAGAAGGACAAAGAGATCGACATAAAAGTTAACACATGGAGGATAGAGCCAGAAAATCCCATCTTTATGATACAAATTGAGACAAAAAAGAACTGAAGGAATGGAGACAAGGAAATACAGGAATGAGCAAAGAAAATTTCAAATGAAGATACATGCCTTCAGATTGAAAGGCCTAGTAAGTGCAGAACAGGTTAATCCAAAAGACCCGTAGCTAGACGCATGATGAAGTTTCAGAAAACCAAGAGTAAAGAAAATATCCTAAAAGTTTCCAAAGAGGAAAAGTCAATTACTTTCAACAGTATCAATTGTCATTAGAATTCTCATCATCATCTACTGTATAACAGAAGACAAATGAGTAATATATTTAGGATTAGGAGGGAAATATATTACTGAACCTAGACTCCTATAATGCAGCCTAATCAGCATTCAACTAACAAAGCAAAATAAAGATGTTTCCAGAAGTGTAAGAACCCAGGAAGTTTACCACATAAACCTTCTCTGAAACGATTACACAAGGATGTATTTCCACACAATGAAAGATTAATCTAAGAAGTCGAGTGGGCAGAGAAATGCTATGAGTAAAGAACCACTGAAGTTCATAGTTCTGAGCTTTCAGCAAAGAAATTATAAAGCTCATGTTAATTCTAAATAATTGTTGAGGGAAAATATCTAAAACCTTGAATGCAATTTGGAAGTAAAATCCCATATTATCTCAACAAGGCAGGAATGATGAGAAACATGAAAGTGTGTGAAGATTCTTCTCCTGTTTGGGGAGAAGAAATAGATACTGTTCAGCTCTATGCATGGGGAGGGGGATGTGCGTATAAACAGATGTTAAATATTTAAAAGTCAACCGTTAGAAAAACAGAAATGGGATAGTACATTCTAGACCACTAGAAGAAAAAAAAAAAGAAAACCTTAGCAATTTAGCAAAAGGAAGGAAAGACGAAAGAAGGCAGGAAAGAAAGAAAATTAAAACATAAAGTGACAGGAAAGAAAACAAAGATATTAATAATCACTAAAAATTAAAATCTTCTATTAAAAGATACTCTAAGCTTGGCTTTAAGAAATCTAGCCGTAGCCTGTTTATAATAGACGGAGTAAAATAAAATGACCTAAAGAGGACAAAAATAAAGAAACAGAAAAAGAATACCAGACAATGCTTACCTAAGTAGGTATAGTAATAGCGACATCAGAAGAAATAAAATTCCAGGTGAAAGGCATTAAACAGGACAAAGAAGGATATTTGATATTGATAAAAGATATAATCCATTGAGAATATATAACAATCATTAAAGCACATAAGCCTAACAATATAGTTTGGAAATATGTCAGTCAGACCCGGATAGAACAATAAGGAGAAAATTCACACACACACACTCACACAAAGTGGGAGACTTTGATACAGTGTGTAGAAAATGACAGATCATACCTGTGTACATATAACTGAATCACCGTGCTGTACACCTGAAACTAACACAACATTGTTCATCAACTATACCCCAATATAAAATAAAAAGTTAAAAAAAAATCTAAACTATAGGAAACTACCAAAAAAAGAAAAAGAAAAAGGAAATGACAGGTTAGAATAAAATAGAAGAAAGGGCAAAGAACATCTAAATAACACAATTAACAAACTTCATCTAATAAGTTTATACTCAATAAATGGCAAAAAACAAAGTTCTTTTTAAGCCCCAGAAACATTCATAAAAATTAGGCAAGATTTAAGTCACAAAGAAGAATTCAATAAATTCTAAAACTTCTCTGACTTCAATACATAAAAAATTAGGAATTAACCATAAAACCAGTAGTCCCTCCAAAATCTGTTCACTTAAATGTTTAGAGCCACTCTTCTAAATAACTCACAGCTGGGGCTTCCCTGGTGGCGCAGTGGTTGAGAATCTGCCTGCCAATGCAGGGGACACGGGTTCGAGCCCCGGTCTGGGAAGATCCCATATGCCGCGGAGCAACTAGGCTCATGCACCACAACTACTGAGCCTGCGCGTCTGGAGCCTGTGCTCCGCAACAAGACAGGCCGCGATAATGAGAGGCCCGCGCACCGCGATGAAGAGTGGCTCCCACTCGCTGCAACTAGAGAAAGCCCTCGCACAGAAACGAAGACCCAACACAACCATAAATAATAAATAAATTAATTAAAAAAAAAAATCAACTGGAAGACCCAGTAAATGGTTTAAATAACTCACAGCTGAGGCTACAAACTACTCAGAAATGAGAATGTGAACACACTATATCTTCCTTTTTTTTTTTTTTAATGAGACTGCCTCACCTAAGCCTGAGATTGTTTGGTTTATTTTTTTTTTAAGATTTATTTATTATTTTTATTTATTTATTTATTTATTTTTGGCTGCTTTGAGTCTTATTTGCAGCATGCGGGATCTTTCGTTGTGGCACACGGGCTTCTCTCTAGTTGTGGCGTGCAGGTTTCTCTTCTCCATTTGTAGCGTGCAGGCTCCTGGGCGCGTGGGCTCTGTAGTTGTGACACGGGTTCCAGAGCATGTGGGCTCTGTAGTTTGCGGCACGTGGGCTCTAGTTGAGGCGTGCGAGCTCAGTAGTCATGGTGCATGGGCTTAGTTGCCCTGCAGCATGTGGGATCTTAGTTCCCTGACCAGGGATCGAACCCATGTGCCCTGCATTGCAAGGCAGATTTTTTACCACTGGACCACCAGGGAAGTCCCACGCTATATCTTAAATTTATGAGATGCACCAGTAAGCCAAAGGACAATTCAGAGCCAAAATTAACTTTTTTTTTTAATTTACAGTAAGTAAATGAATAAATGGAAAAAGAATAGGAAAATAACCCCAAAGTGTGAAGGAATGCATTTATTAAAATAAAAGCAGAAATTAATAAAATATGAAACAAAAACATTCATCAATAAACCCTAAATCTGATTCTTTGAAAAGACCAATAAATAGACAAACTTTCATCCAATTCAATTTTTTTAAAAAGACGCAACAGCAGGAATAAGAAAAGCAACATAATTATAGATGTGGAGTGATTTTTAGAATGATGAGAATATTATGAACAAATGAATGCCAATATATTTGAGTATCTAGATGAACTAGATGCTTTTGTATAGGAAAAGAGAAATCACAAAAATTGTCTTGAGAAGAATATTTTTTTAATTAACCACAACAGAAATTGGAAAGGTAGTCAAAATTTTAGTCCTCTAAAAGGCTAGATCCAATATATTTATGTTTACTATTTGCCAAAATATCAAAGAATAAATCATTCCTATGTTACATAAACTTTCCAGGAGTAAAAATGGGTAGGAAACCTCTTTCTGTAAGACTAACATACGGCTGATACCAATAAGAAAGGGAAGAAAGTAAGAAATATAGATATAAAAATGTGTAGACATAACTATCTTTGTTTACAAACAACAGGCTAATCCAACTAGAAAACCCAAGCAAAGCAACTCAAAAGCCTTTATAACAATTAAAAGGATCAGGAAGGTGACAATTAACAAAGGAAAACAATCACTTTCATGTACTGATAATGTACTAGTCTGGGCAGCCTACTGTAACACCATAAATGGAGTGGCTCAAACAGCAGACATTTCTTTCTCACATTTCTGGAGGCTGGAAGTCCAAGATCAAGGTTTCATGATTCTGTTCCTGGTGGGAGCCTCTTCCTGGCCTGCAGACGGTGGCCTTATCGCCGTGTCCCCGCTTGGTGGAGAGAGAGGAGAGCGCCAGTCTCCCTTCCTGTTCTTATAAAGATGCTAATCTCATCACGAGGCCCCAGCCCCATGACCTGATCTAAACTTAAGTGCCTGCCAATGCTGTCACATTGAGGTTTGGGGCCGCAACATACAAATTCTGAGGGGACTCACACATTCAGTCCGTAACAGGTAATAGCTGATCCATAAATATAATAAATGAGCTCATAAGCTGTCACTTTTTCAACATGATACTGCAAGTTTTATCCAATGCAATAAGACGAGAAAAATAAACCAAAGGGTAAGAATTGGAGAAGAGGGGGCTTCCCTGGTGGCGCAGTGGTTGAGAATCTGCCTGCTAATGCAGGGGACACGGGTTCGCACCCTGGTCTGGGAAGATCCCACATGCCGCGGAGCAACTAGGCCTGTGAGCCACAACTACTGAGCCTGCGCGTCTGGAGCCTGTGCTCCGCAACAAGAGAGGCCACAATAGTGAGAGGCCCGTGCACCGCGATGAAGAGTAGCCCCCGCTTGCCACAACTGCAGGAAGCCCTAGCACAGAAACGAAGACCCAACATAGCAATCAATCAATAAATCTTTAAAAAAAATAAATAAATAAGTAGTAGGTTTCTCTTTAAAAAAAAAAAAAGAATTGGAGAAGAGGAAAAAATTAAATGCCAAAAAAATTGATTGCCAAACTCAACAACAAGAAAATAAACAATCCAATTTAAAAATGGGCAAAGGACTTGACATTCCTCAAAAAAAGATATGTGAATGGCCAATGAACATAGGAAAAGATGTTCAACATCACTAATCATCAGGGAAATACAAACCAAAACCACAATGGGATACCACCCCATACCCATCAGGATGGCTGCTATCAGAAAAACAAGTGCTGATGAGAATGTGGAGAAATTGGAACCTTTGTGCATTACGTGTAAGAATGTAAAATGGAAACAGCCACTGTTGAAAACTGTACAACGGTTCCTCAAAATATTAAAAATAGATTAAAAATACCATATGATCCAGCAATTCCACTTGTGTGTATATACCTAAAAGAATTGAAAGCAGGGTCTCAAAGAAATATTTGTACACTTCTGTTCATGGCAGCATTATTCACAATAGCTAGAGCATGGAATCAACTGTAGGTCCATCAAGAGAAGAATGGAAAAGGAAAATGTGGTTATACCACAGTGGAACATTATTCAGCCTTAAAAAGGAAGGAAATTCTGACACCTGCTTCAACATGGATGAAACTTGAGGCCATTATGCTCAGTGAAAAAAGTCATAAAAGGACAAGTTTTCTGTATGATTCCACTCACGTGAGGTACTTAGTCAAAATCATAGACACAAGGTATAATGGTGGGTGCCAGGTGTAGGGGGAAGGGGAGGAGAGTTTCTGTTTAAGAGGCATAGATTTTCAGTTTTACGAGATGAAAAGAGTTCTGGAGATGGATGGTGGTGATGGTAGGACAGCACTGTGGGTGTGTTTAATGCCACCGAACTGTACACTAAAAATGGTTAAGACGGTCAATTTTATGTTGTGTGTATTTTACCACAATTTTAAAAAGAAAATATGTAAATAAAACATCTTTTAGAAACTCGATTACTATGTGACTATACAAGAGAAACCACAGAATAATAAGAGAGTTCAGCAGATCTTCTATATATGAAGTCAATAGTATTCTCTCCGCATCTGTTGCAAACAGAAAATATAACTTTTTAAAGGTATCATTTATAGTAGCAACATTTTATTTGTTTATTTTAAGTAAACTACCTAGAAAAAAATCTAATGAAAGATATATATAGGGAAATTATAAACTTTCATTAAAAGACATTTTAAAAAGCCTAAATAAATGGAGAGGTGGATCGGGTTCATGGTTAGGAGACTTAATAGCAAAAAGATGTCAAATTCCTCTAGTTAATCTATATGTTGATGCAGTTCCAGTAAGAGTCTCAGTGGGATTATTCATAGAATTTAACAAGCTGATTCTAATGTGTCTGTGGAATCGAAAAGGAAAAGGAAAGGGAAAAGCCAAGACAGCTTTGCAGGACAGCAGGCTGGAAGTTCTGACTCTCTGTGTGAGATCAAGACTTGCTGTAAACCTGGAGTGATTAAGACAGCGTGGTACATTGAAGTCAAGACAGATGAATAAACCTATAGAACAAAACGAAGAGGCTGGCACAAGACTCATACACGTATGGAAATGCGATTTATGTCAGAAGAGCTATTTCACATATGTAGGTAAAGGTAGACTATTCAATAAATTGTATTAAGAAAATTGGTTATCTAGACAGAAAAAGATAAAGCATATTTCTACCTCATATGGAGCCCCCATATAAATTCCATATTAATGGGTTATTATGAAATTATTATGAAAAACAAACCTTGGGCCTTTTAGAACATACTGGAGAATATTTTTATGACCTAGAATAGGGAAGGATTTTTTTAGACAAGTTGCGAAAAGCACAAAACAGAAGAAAAATTATGATTTGACCACATTAAAATGTAAAACTTGGATTCATCACAATACACCATCAATAAAGCTGGAAACGAGCCACAGACTGGAAGACACTGCTTGCAATGTGTACAACTGACAGAGGATTAATATAAAGAAAGTATAAAGACCCTACAAATGAACAAGAAGACAAATAGCCCATGAGACAGACGGGCAAAAACATGAACCTGAGATTCAGCAGATGAAATAAAATTTCTCACCCTATTTATCATTTTAAAACCAAATTAAAACAACAGTGTGTTATCATTTTACACCCATCATATGAGCAACCTTTTTTTTAATTTATTTATTTATTTTTGGCTGCGTTGGGTCTTCGTTGCTGCGCGCGGGCTTTCTCTAGTTGTGGCGAGCGGGGGCTACTCTTCATTGTGGTGCACAGGCTTCTCATTGTGGTGGCTTCTCTTGTTGCAGAGCACGGGCTGTAGGTGCGCAGGCTTCAGTAGTTGTGGCTCGTTGGCTCTAGAGCGCAGGCTCAGTAGTTGTGGTGCACGGACTTAGTTGCTCCTTGGCATGTGGGATATTCCCAGATCAGGGCTCTAACCCTTGTCCCCTGTATTGGCAGGCGGATTCTTAACCACTGCGCCACCAGGGAAGTCCGAGCAACATTTTTTAAAATTCACTAATACCAAGAGTTGACAAGTCTAAATTCAGAATAGAAAAGTGGTTGTGGGGGGGGCGGGCATGGGATGGGAAGGGGCTGGTAAAAGGGCACAAACTGTCAGCCATAAGGTGGATGAGGTCCGAGATCTAACCTATAACGTGGTGACCATAGTTGATGACACTGATCGTATCACTGAAACTTGCTAAGACAGTAGAACTTAAATGTTCTCGCCAAAAAAAGAAAAGAAAAAATTTTTTAAATCTGTGAGGGGATGGATGTGTTAATTAGGTGGGAATACTCCTTTCACAATGTGCACATCAATCAAATCATCATGATCTACGCTCTAGCTTGCAGTTTTATTTGTCTATTCTGCCTCAATAAAGCTGAGGAAAGAGCTGCCAAGTCTGTAGGGCAGTGATGCCAGGAGCGCCAATTGGGCAGACCCTTGGAGAACAAGGAGCGTCCGGTACGGTGAGGACACACCTGCCGTCCACTGGCAACTCCACCCCGAAGCAGGCGTCTGACTGCCCTGTGTGGTGACTGCAGGCTCCTTCGTGACAGCAAGACAGCAAAGAAAGGAAAAGCCTTAACAGGGCGGTGGGGTTTTTTAATGGTATACTCATAGAGGATCTGCTACAAAGGATGAATGAACCAGAGCTAAAATGTATCCAAATGGCTAAATCTCAAAACTTAACATGGATTGCAAAAGGAGGGACTTTGCAGAAAAGGTACAGTTTGTTATCTCTCACAGAAAATTTTCAGACATTCAAAACAATGCTGTACGTTTTCCTATGTGGTGGATGTATCAGCGCCGGGGGGCTGGCAAACCCCAGACTCAGTTTAGCGGTTCCCCCCGGGGAGGAGAGGGAGGGGCCTTGTGAGCCGCTCTGGGGCGTGGTCTCTCACCAGGTGCGCCACCGGGGAGGCGTGGCAGGACATCATGCTGGCCTGCATGCCAGGCAAGAAGTGCGCCCCCGAGTCAGAACCGGGCAGCAGCGCTGAGGGGGAGACGCCCTGCGGCAGCAGCTTCGCTGTCTTCTACTTCATCAGCTTCTACATGCTCTGCGCCTTTCTGGTGAGCCGGGCGGGACCCGCGGCCTTGGGTGACAAACGTTCAGTCCAGGGCCAGCCGCGCCCTGCGTCTCTGCAGCTCACGCTCGGGGGTGCCCCGTCGGGGAGGCCGGCCTGGAGGGCTGTGTCCCTGGGATGGTCCAGCCACACTGGAGGGAGGGGGTGAAGCTGGACCAGAGTGAGCTCAGCCGGCATCCTTCTCATCCGTTCTCAGCTCTTGTCGTGGTGGCGTCGTCCCCGAGGACAGGAGGCCACTTAAACATTTCTGGCACTTTGATGAGGAGCAAGGGAAGGGTGGTGGACAGTCACCCCCATCCCTGGCAGCCCCGCCTGGCAGCTGGGTGTGAGGGAAGCTGCCAGCCCACAGGTGGGGTTCACCTGCACAAGCCCAAGGGGAGCTGGGTCAGGCCCTCATCCAAGAGAGCCACGTTCCAGGGGCCGGTGTTTTCAGTGGTGCCACGTGGGCGGTCTTCAGAAACACTGGCTTCTGCCGTGCGTGGCCTGCTAACCATGTGTCCTGGAAGGGCCTCCGAGGGCATCTCCCCGCGCTCTCTGTTCTCCGCAGATCATCAACCTCTTCGTAGCCGTCATCATGGACAACTTTGACTACCTGACAAGGGACTGGTCCATCCTGGGTCCCCACCATCTGGACGAATTTAAGAGAATCTGGGCGGAGTATGATCCTGAAGCCAAGTAAGTCCCCAGAGGGAAACCCAGTCCCCAAAGCCGCAAGGGGATTGCGTGACCACACCTGTGGAAGGGGGGCAAGACGGGTTAGCACTGGGTGGGTCCACAGCAAACACTGAACTGCGCAGGACACAGGGGTCAAGGGTCAGGGCCAGCAACAGGAGGCCTTTGGCTGAGTCCAGAACATGCCTGCTGTTTTCAGCTGAACAGGACAGGAGGGCCTAGTGTTGGAATAACTCGGGTAGGTACTCGAGTCAGGATGTCCGGGGCCAGGCAGATCCTGCCTGCCTTTCTGCCATAGGTCCATCAATCCAGCCACCACGTTTGGTTGACACGCTGGAAATGCTTTTTGGTCAGACGGTTAGTTCACTGAAGCAGGAGTAATATTGAGAATTTCATTGCCTACTAAAATCCCTTCCACCTTGAACATAGCACTGATGGAAAATTGCTCCGTAAAAACCTAAACATGTGTATATACTGGTTTGGGAGTTTTGCTGTGCAATTCTGCAACTTAGCACCAGTTTCATCACTCAGGTCCAGCCGTGGAGAGTTCCTTCTTCAGGGGGATCCCCCGCCCTGGGTGCCTGAGTCCTGGGCTACTGGCCGAGACCACCGCACTGACCTTCCCCCCGCTCCTGCCTCTTCTAGGGGTCGCATCAAACACCTGGATGTGGTGACCCTGCTCCGGAGGATTCAGCCGCCCCTGGGCTTTGGGAAGCTGTGCCCTCACCGTGTGGCTTGCAAAGTAAGAGATGAGCTGGGCTCGTAGGAGACACGATATGGGAGGGAAGATACCTCTTGTGACCTTGGTCAGGACGTCAAGCCTCTACGGGGATGAGGACAGTATTTTGTGAGCCTAAAGAAAGGAGCCAGAGCCAGAATAGGCGTTAGGGGTCCTTCCCACAGTGCGTTCTCAGACTCTGAAGGAAACACGGGGTGACACACGCACACGCATTTCAAGGCCCCCCCACCCCACTTCAGCATCCTCCTGCCTCGGGGGTTCTGCGGGAGGGTCCTTTGGGAACCAGCTGCCGTGATGACCAGCTCCGCCCCTTCCCCAGCGCCTGGTCTCCATGAACATGCCCCTGAACAGCGACGGGACGGTCATGTTCAACGCCACCCTGTTTGCCCTGGTCCGGACGGCCCTGCGGATCAAAACGGAAGGTAAGGTCATCCGGGGGCCCCGGGAGAGCCACTGGGAGACCTAGTGGACCAGCCGGAGCCCAGCTCGGCCCCTGCGGCGTGTCAGAGCCTCAGCCCCGCAGTAACTGTCACCTCTGGGGATATTAGCGGTACCAGGTCTGCTCGTGTGCCCTTTGCTCCTTGAATGGCCTCCTTGCCCGTAGTTTTTAGAGCTCATGCTGGGTGACACCTCGAAGTCCTTGGGTGTAGTTCAGAGAGCAGGAGGTGAGTGTTACCAGAAGCGGGGCTGAGCCCCATCACAGTGGGGTTTCACTGGCTGCGAGTGGGTCTCTAGTGTTCAACTCTCCTTGCAAGCTAAACTCCTGTGTCGGTCGGGAAGGGGTCAGAGCGGATGTGGTGACTGGGGCTGAGGTCGGCCCTGGCCCGCCTGCATGCAGGTGCTCAGCCAGCCGGCAGGTGGGGGTCAGAGCCTCTGTGCTCCCTCAGGGCCCCGTGCTCCTCATACGGGGCTCCCTCACGGGGGGGGGGGCGTGCTCCCCCGTGTTGCCTGGCGGGAGGGGCCGTCTTCCAGGTCGTACGACAGGGACCTGTGGCCAGCAGCTTGGCTTCGATGACCCGCTGTCCTTACGGCTGATTGAACCGCTCTGCAAAGGCTACAGGTGCACCTGACGAGATGCAGCTGCTTCCCAAAAGCTCCCAGCCTCCTCCTGCGATTCGCGGAGTTGGAGCTTGTTTGAGACGCTGAGTCCCAGCCCCAGCCCCAGCCCCGAACTCGGAACGTGCATCCTGCACCAGCCGCGGGGGATGCACGTGAGCAGAGTCTGAAACCCACCGGCACAGTAATTAGAGAAAACCCAGGTGGGACTGGCAGTGTCGCCTTTCCCTTCTGACGTTTGGATCTCAGAGCCTCAGGAGGCTGGAGCGCTGGGCGGGGCAACAGGGGACTGGACCCTGATACCGTGTGACGGTCAGCGAGTCTCTCTTTGCCTCAGTTTCTTCATCTGTAAAACGAGAAAGGTGGGGACGTGTGGAATTCAGTTCAGTGGACAAGCCAGGAGGTGCCTTCTCTCAGCTAAATCCTTTCAGAAAATAACAGAAACATCCTAGATGAAGGAAAAGAACAGGGCCAGCAAGATGCATGTCAAAATAATGAGGTAATCTTAAAAAAATTGTAAAAGTTCAAGTTCTGCTGCTGAACTAAAAAGAAACTAAGGCTGAAGAATATGCTCTCAGTAGCCAAGGCCATAACTCAACCTGAAACAGGTGTAAACAGACCTATTTCTGCCGACAAAAGGATGGAACACACATTTTGTGTATGCGTGTGTGTGACTAGGGGGAAACCTGGAAGGAAGTTTGCTAACATGTCAGCCTTGGTTGTCGTGAGCGGTGGAATCAGCCGTGACTTCTCTTCACTTCCTTTACCTTCTTCCTTTACTTCTGTTACTTTCCAAATTTTCCACAATGACTATGGTTACAATTCCATCCAGGAGGGAAGGTTTTCTTTTTCAAGGAGGGAAGATAGAAAGACTCCTGGAAGGAACGTGTTGTGGTCCTTAAGTTTTGATGTAAAGTGAGGATATGAATTTTCATCCCGTGGAGGAACAAGAAACACTGACCTTGGAGCCAAGACTCAGCACCGTCAAGATGCTCGTCAGAGCAAACCAAGTCCCAGACAAAGAACCTTCAACCTTAGAGCCGGACACGCCCAGCCCATCCTGAGGAAACACTCTCCCGAGACCAGGGGAGAGGCCAGCCACGCGGACACCAGTCAAGCCAAGAATTAAAGGAAACTTCAAACACACAGACATTTGTCTGCTGAGCAGCACGACCTCTGTAGCTCAGAATTCTGCATTGTTCACGTTAAATTCTGCTAGATGGGTAGATCTCATGTTCGGTGTTCTTACCACCACAAAATACAATTTAAAAATGAAAAAAGGGCAACTTCCCTGACGATCCAGTGGTTAAGACTCCGCACTTCCACTGCAGGGGGCACAGGTTCGATCCCCGGTCGGGGAACTAAGATCCCGCATGCCATGCGGCGCGGCCAAAGCAAAAAAGAAAAGACAAAAAGGAATAGTTCCCAAAGGGCCCACAACGTCAACTCGGGGCAAACCTTCATCAGAGACAAGCACCCTCCCCGCCTGCAACAAACGTGTTAAACTCCTAAGTCCGGGAGACAAAGGTGAGTTCTTAGAAGCAACTACAAAGAAACTGGAGAAAGCATCTAAATTTGGGAGACTAAGTCCCACATGGTCCTTACCCTTCAGACTGTGAGCTGAGATATTTGGAGAGAAATTAGCACCTGCTCCAGAGAACCAGCAATGTCCCAAGCCCGTCAACCCAGGATACAGAAGGAAGATGTCCTGAAACACTTAGATGACATGAAGCAAGGGTTATGAAGTTCAAGGTTACGTAGATCACGGTGAGAATGAATTAAGGCTTGGAGAAAAGTGACAGACCCTTTTGGTAGATGTGTCATTGCCCAGGTCTGTCGTAACAAATTATCACAAACTGGGGGCTTCAAACAACAGAAATTCATTCTCTCACAGTCAGGAGGCCAGAAGTCTGAAGGCGAGGTGCCAGCAGTCCACGGGGTGGGTTCCTCCGGAGGCGCGGAGGGGGTCTGTCCCGGCCTGCCCTGGCGGCTGGCGGTGAGGGCAGTGCTGGGCCCCCCAGGAACGTAGCTGGCTCTCTCCGGTCCCTGACTCCGTCTCCCCCCGCCCCCCGCTGTCTTCTCTGAGCGTCTCTGTGCCTCCCCTCCTCTTACGAGGACACCAGTCACATTGGATGAGCGTCGTCCCCTCCCCCAATGAGCATGCCCTCATCTCAGCTAAGAACGTGGGGGCACCGTTGAGCCCGCCACGGAAGACGAGTGTATCTGAGCGTCGTGTCAATCAGGGCTCCCGCTGCACGTGTCGGGACCGCCGACCACCTCCCCGGCGCCGGCCTCTAAGCCTGCTGTGCTCGCCCACTGCCGTGTCACCACCCACCCCAGCAGCTCCCGCTCTGAAGGTCTGGAGTCTAGCCATGGGGCCTCCAGGCCAAAACCAGCCTGTTGACCCGGACATGTCCTCTTCCTGGGGCTCGGGGAAGAGTCCACCTCCGACTTGCTCAGGCTGGCGGCAGACTCACTCGCTGCAGATGCAGGACCGGCTCTCGGCTGTGCCCCCTCGGCCCCCGAGCTCCGCACGCAGTCCTGCACCTGCCCTGCTCCCAGCCACGGAGGCCTCTCTTGTCTTTGGCCCCCGTCGTGAATTACTTTTGTTTGTTTGTTGCTTTGTGTGATTTTTTATTGAGTCGTAACTGACATGTAACATTACATTTGTTTCAGATGAACAACATAGTGATCCCATATTTGTATTTATTGCAAAACGATCACCACAAGTCTGGTTAACATCCATCACCTCACATTACAGTTTTTTTCTTGTGATGAGAACTTTTAAGATCTACTCTCTTAGCAACTTGCAAACATACAGTACAGTATTGTTAACTGTAGTCCCCATGCTGTACTTTACATCCTCAGGACATATTTATTTGATAACTGGGAGTTTGCCCCTGAGAACCCTCTCCTTGCGAAGAGCTAATCCACTCCTGGGATTGCTCAGGCCCCACTGGACAGCCTCCCCATCCTAAGGGCACATGTGCCGTATAACATAGCCCGACCGCAGGGTAAGGCCCCGAGTTCACGGTCCCAGGGCCCATGCAGGGCGCGTGCTTGGTGGTGGTGGGAGAGAGCTGGGGGCGTGTTAGAGCCAGCCCCCCAGTCCTCCCCTACGGCTGCGGGTCTCAGCTTTCCTCTCCCAGGGCTGTAAGGCCAGTATCCCAGAGGCGCACAGAGAGGCCCCTAATTAAGCCTGTTTTGCCAGTGGAGAAAGGAGACCCAGAGAAACCTCAGGACCCCCTGTCTTCTGGTTTCTGCTTCCACGCCAAGGTTTTGCCACCTCCTCCCAGCAGGAGACTCAGCAAAGGGCTTTGACACAGAGGCCCCGAGCATGGACGCTCCACGTGGGTCTGCAGGGGGGACCACACTTCCTTCCAGTCGCCCACGTTTCCCTGGCGGCCCAGGGGGAGCCCCTGTGGCCGTCCAGCTCGATCCAGCCCCAGCAGTCTCATGGGCCTCAGGGGCCCCCTTAAGGAGAAGCAGCAAGTGGGGTGCAGGGTTGCCCTGGCGGCCGAGCGGCAGGTGGGGAGGAAGGGGAGAGCGGCCAAGAGGGGACGGAGGTGGACAATGGGAACCCCGGGGGAGAAGATAATGGGGCTGACGGGTCAGAGCCATTGCGGGCAGAGCCCACGGGCCACGGCCACCACTCCCACAGAAGGACCAGCCCTCGGGAGGCCCTCAGGGGCAGCTGGTCAGTCGGCCTTGCGTCTCCCTCCCCACAGGGAACCTGGAACAGGCCAACGAGGAGCTGCGGGCCATCATCAAGAAGATCTGGAAGCGGACCAGCATGAAGCTGCTGGACCAGGTGGTGCCGCCTGCGGGAGGTGAGTCACCCCACCCCGGGCGCGTGCGAGTCCTGAGTCCAGGCTGCGGGAGGCCTGCCCTTTCGGGCTGGAGCCTGGTCCAAGCCTGAGGTCACAGAGGAGGCCGAGCTAGACCCCCCGATGCCTGGAGATTTGGCAGAACTTCAAGGAAACTCTGCAAAGTAGAGCTTTCCCCATAACCTGCCGGGATGGGTGCTCTAGGAATGATGGGGTCCTGGAGAAGGAGCCCCCCGGGACGCCCCTTCCTGTTCCTCCCGGGGCAGTGTTTGTCGACTCTGTCAACTGTCCTCCGTATACAGTTGCCAAAGCGTGAGTACAACACTTCAATATGAAATATGTTAAAATCAAATGTTTTTCAATAAATAAATACTCAGGGGCAACTCAGGGGCCCGAATTTCGAGTTAACTGACCAAACGCTCGTCTGCACCCACTGTTATGAATAAGTTTGCATTTAAAGGAAACAAACAGTGTTGACATTGTTGACATTTTGCGTTTGTCTTTTTGAAGTAAGGGCTTATGGAATATCTTTAAATAAGTACAGACACCTCTGGGGCACACACGTGGGGTAAGTGCAGACTGATCACGGGGTCCAGCCCAGTGGGGATCACATTCACGGAGCGGTGCCATCAGGGATACAGTTTTCTGAAATGTGAACCCTTATTGCTCAGGTTGAAACAAAACAAAGTGGTCTTGCCTCCACTTGAACAGCAGTTATATTCCTGGGAAACTCTGGAATATCACAGCCGTGCAGGTCCCACGTGGAGCCAAGTTAGGGTCTTAGCTCAGGTGGTTATAAGCGGCAGGTCCCCCCACAGATGTCTGGCACAACCTTGGCAGGGTGCAAAGGTAGTATTCGCTGTGCTTTTCGGGACACATCCAGAGCCACGTCATTAATGCCAGCAGCATCCCCAAAGCATGGTGACAATCGCGGTGACACTGAGGAAGTCCCATACATCCCCAAAACACTCCTTAAAAGGGGGTGCTACCCCTGACGAGACCCGCCCCCGGAAGGAAGGCCGGCCTGGGGACGGGCACCACCCGGCCTGGCGTCACACGCACCATGTCCCTTAATCCTCATCCCGGTTCTGTGACGCCTGCTCTAGGAGCTGGTTCTCAGCTGCTGAGTAGCTGACCCCGGGCTGGTGGTGAGAGCCCTGCGGATTCAGGACCCAGGTCCAAGGGGGCCACACTTCCCACCAGAGCCAGTCTTCCCCGATTCATGGCAGACAGGACTCGGGCATCCCCTCCACGTGGGGCTGGGGCCCCTGCCGGCTGGACGGAAGGCAAGCAGCTGTGGTTTTGGCTATTCTCACGAGACAGCTAGGAGCAGGGGCGCCGTCACAGCCCCCACATCCAACCCAGCAGCCTTCTCCAGGCCTTCCGCCCCGTCCTCCCCCAAGAACCGGAAGATGGGGCAAGGGGGGCTCCACGTGGGGCATGAACTGCTCCCCTCGGGGCCCCACTCGCTTCTCACCACCCACTTCGTTCCCAAGACGGAGGCTGATTCTGTCTTGGGTCACTTGGGGACCAGCCCAGCCACGGGGTTAGAAAGCCCCAACCAAGATGGGAGGCCTGCATCCCTCCCACCGACCCCTCCCGCCAACCCTTAAGCAGAACGCTAGCCCTTAGGGGCCTGGGCGTTTATCAGTGGGAACCTGGAGCTTCGGAATCAAAAACAAAGTTTATCAACAAGGTCAGTTAAGTAAAAAATGCAAGGTGGGAAATCATTTTGACAATAGGCTACTTTTTCTGTGAAAAAAGAGGGGGTAGGAATATGTTTGCTTATTTGCAGGAAACATTTGCATAAAGAATCTCTGGGGAAATAAGAAACGAACGAGAATGCTTATCTGATAAGAGGTGGGGGGAGAGACTCTTCACTGTACACACACCTTTTTGTATATTTTTGTCTTTTTGAACCACGTGCATGGAGAGCCTCTTCCAAAAAATTTAATTGAGAAAACTTAAGAAGGCGTGGATGCTGAAAAAAGGTTCCTGACGCCTGGCCAAGCCCCGCTGTTTACACCCTGTTCACCCTGTCTTCCCTTGCTCTCAGATGACGAGGTCACGGTGGGCAAGTTTTACGCTACTTTCCTGATCCAAGAGTATTTCCGGAAATTCAAGAAGCGCAAGGAGCAGGGCCTGGTGGGCAAGCCCTCCCAGAGGAACGCCCTGTCCCTGCAGGTGAGGGGTCCTCGCCCCCCCGGGGGACCTGGCACCCTCCTCTCGCCTCTTCCAGGTCCGGGGCTCTCACGGGCTGGCTGAAGGCGGGTCCCTTCCTGAGGGCCCTGAGCCTTCCCCAAGGTGGATGCTGCAGGGGTGACCCTCCCCTCCTGTGGCCTTGCAGCCCTCAGAGCTCGGGGAGTTGGCCGGGGGGTCTGCTGATGCCCCCGAAACAGCCCCTCCCAATGTGCCTTCATCCCCCGTGGACCTCCGGAGGCTGGCCTGCTGCGGGGAGAAGCACAGGGGCGGGTGGGTGGCAGCTGGGGCACCAGGGCCCTCACGCATTGTTCCCCTGGGCTCCAGGCTGGTCTGCGCACCCTGCATGACCTCGGGCCCGAGATCCGCCGGGCCATCTCCGGGGACCTGACCGCCGAAGAGGAGCTGGACAAGGCCATGAAGGAGGCTGTGTCCGCCGCCTCGGAAGATGACATCTTCAGGGTAGGGGGGTGCCCTGGCCGCGGTCTTCAGCCTCCGTAAAGCTGGGTTTGGAGCAGAAGGGTGGGCTGGCGTCCTGAGTCCAGGGAGGAAGCCCTGAGTCTTCAGCAGAACCCCAGCTCCCTGCCCCCAGCCCCTCCCCCCAGCCCTCTCCCATCCCTCCACCTCATCCAAGCCTGGTCCTTCTCAAGCCGGGGCTCCGGGACCGGCAGCTCACAGAGCATCACTGGCCCTTGGAGAAGGTGGGAGGGAGCCGTTTTCCTGAGGAAATGCTTTTTAGGAGACGTTTCTACATTACACATTGCAAAGTGCTGGCCTTTGGGCCACATCGAATCCACAGACCTATTTTGTTTGCCAACATTGGAAAATCTGGCACGTTCAAATAAAAATCTAGACTTCTAGCCTCTCTTGAAAACACCAGAAGATGTGCGGTATCAGGCAGCAGAGGTCTGGAAGCCAGTGGCGATCTTGACTTAGGCCATGAGGTCTCCATGCCCCAAAGCCCCCTCCGGCCTCCTCTCTCCCCTCCTGGATACCGAGGCTGCCATCAGTTTTATATATTTTTTTTTAATTTTTTAAAAATTAATTTAATTTATTTTTTAATCTATTTTATAAATTTATTTATTTATTTATTTTTGGCTGCCTTGGGTCTTCGTTGCTGCGCGTGGGCTTTCTCTAGTTGCGGCGAGTGGGGGCTACTCTTTGTTGCAGTGCATGGGCTTCTCACTGCGGTGGCTTCTCTTGTTGCAGAGCACGGGCTCTAGGCGCGCGGGCTTCAGTAGTTGTGGCACGTGGGCTCAGTAGTTGTGGCTCACGGGCTCTAGAGCGCAGGCTCAGTAGTCATGGTGCACGGGCTTAGTTGCTCCGCGGCATGTGGGATATTCCCGGACCAGGGCTTGAACCCGTGTCCCCTGCACTGGCGGGCGGATTCCTAACCACTGCGCCACCAGGGAAGCCCCTGCCATCAGTTTTAACAGTGAAAACTAGTGCCCGCTGGAATTCTGGGGCCCTTGCACCCAGCTCTCTTCATGAACCCCCAAGGTATTTGGCTAAAAATCCTGTAGCAAGTGAGACGCTACCACCCAGAACTGCGCTACGGCCTCTCACCCCGCCTCCTGGCCCCAGCAGGCTCCCAGGCGGTGGAAACATGGGGGTGAGAGGAGCCCATCACCCTGAGGCTGTCCCGTCCTCACCACCCTCCTCCTTGTCACTGTGAAATGTCCGTCACTGAATGGCCTCGGGGACACACTAGCATGTCAGTGTGACCCCAAGAGACCCCCAGCCTTGCAGGTAGCTACTTGCCCACTTGCCCGGGACAAGGGGGGAAGTCGGGGGAAAACACCGGTTCCTGATTTGAAATCTAAGACTCTCCCAGGGAAAAGGAGGCCAGAGCGTAATTGGTGTAGTGACTAAGCCCTTCTTATTCTCAGAACCGTTTGGCCAACGTAGTTCCTAGCTCAGTGAGCCAGTTGGATTCCTTTTTTTAAATCCCACTAGAACCTTCGGGCCCCTTTTTCCACCCCTCGGCCCTCACATGCCCCACTGCTGCAGTGAAGGGTCTCCACCCCAGACTCGGCCACGTGTTGCCCGGCGGGGCTGAGCTCCGGGTGGAGAAGGAGAGGCGGCCGTGGGCGGGCCACCCCCCACCCACCCCTCCGTCTCGCCTGCAGAGGGCCGGCGGCCTGTTCGGCAACCACGTGGGCTACTACCCCAGCGACAGCCGGAGCACCTTCCCCCAGACCTTCACCACCCAGCGCCCTCTGCACATCAGCAAGGCGGGCACCAGCCAGGGCGACGCGGAGTCGCCCTCCCACGAGAAATTGGTGGACTCCACCTTCACCCCCAGCAGCTACTCGTCCATGGGTTCCAACGCCAACATCAACAACGCCAACAACACCGCCCTGGGCCGCTGCCCCCGCCCCGCCAGCCAGCCCGGTGCCATCAGCGTCAGCACTGTGGAGGGCCGTGGGCCCCCCTTGTCCCCTGCTGTCCGGGTGCAGGGGGCCTCGTGGAGGCTCAGCTCCAAGAGGTGAGCAAGGGGGTGCACGGCAGGGGCTTGGGGAGGGGCATTTGACCCCTCAGCTCTCCAGCTGGGGTGGACGCTGCTGGCCAGAGGGCGGCCAGAGGGCAGCCTCCCGGGTCCTGCAGCCGTGCTCGGGAGGCCCCGTGGCCCCGCTGGCCGGCAGGTGTCCCGTGGCGCGCGCCTCTGGACGGGGCCTTCTCTGCTCTCTCCCCCGGAGCAGAGGGGCCCTGGCTCCGATGCCCGAGATGTTTGCATCCTGGGGACACCACCGTCTCCGTCCCCTGGGCCTTTCTCAAGTCTCTGCCCAAACCTGGCCTTGGGCCCCCAGGGGATGGGGCAGGCCCAGCCCCTCTTCTTTGTGCCCTTCTCGTCCCCGGGAGGGGGCATTCTGGAGGCAGGAGGCCCTTTGCTGGGCGCTTGCCTGCTCTGCCCCCACGCGGGATCATTCCTGGCAGTCCTGACGGCGTCTCCCGGCTCCTGTCCCTTTCTTTCCTCCCACCCGCTGCTCCCTGGTGCCCCAGGACCCGCTGCTGTGATGTGCTGGGGCGGTCGGCGCCTACTTCCACGCTCTGGGCCTCGGGAAGTGCCTCATTTATGTCAGCAGCTCCGGGCTCCCAGGCCCGGGAGGATCTGAACACTTCACCCTTAGCTGAGCTGCCCCTCTGAGCGGGACAGCAGCCCCCAGCAGCCCCGTTTCTGGGGCAGACCTCCTTTCCTCCCCTCCAGCTCAGATCCAGAAGTGGTCTTTTCTAAATCCCTGGACAAGTGTCCTGAGCTGCATTCATCCCAGAGGCCAGCTCCCAGCCTCCCGGTGTTCACGTCCCTTCATCACGCCCGCGTTAGCCGAGGTTCCAGCCTGGGCCGTGTCCCGCCCGTCGCAGCTCACGGCTGAGTGCGGTGGCCCCAGCTCTGGCCTCACGTCCTGCACACGGCGTCCCGCAGGGGTGGAGCTGCTGGCCTGCGCCGTTCTGCGTCTCCAGCTCACGCGTTGTGCCTCACCAAGCTCCTCCACATCCCGCCCCTCCCACGCCAGCAAGAGCATTCAGCATCTGCTGTGTCGTTCAACTGGGGGGAGGGCACCGTCGGTCAGGGCCTCCCCCAGAGATCCGCCCGGACCCTCCCTGAGTGGCTCGCAGGCCCAGGGTCAAAGCTGGACACTGACCCAGCACCCAGATCTGAGAGGATACGCTGGAATATTTCCCAGAGGCCCTGGGGGTCTGAGCATAAAGTGGGCCCCAGCACTCAGGACCTGTAGGAAGAAAGGTGGAGGGAGGCACTGAGCAGGACACAGACAGGAAAGGGAGGGCGGAGACCAGAGCTGAAGAGCACACGACCAAGCGAGCAGAGGACCAGGGCCTGGAGGGGAAGCAGCTCAGTCTGAGGCACATTCGGGTGCAGAGGGTCTCCAGCTCAGGGGGGCTCAGGTTCGAGGGGGACCCAGGCTCACTTCCCACTGCTCAGAAGAACGAACCCCTTTGTGAGGCCTCTCCTCTGTGCTTTGCTCTAAGGAGTCAACACCAAACCAAGAGCATGTCACGTATGACACCAGGAAGTCCTGAGCGCTGCCCAACAAATGCCCACAGGCCCGGCTGTCTGCAGTAGAGGGAAGGGACCACCCCCGCCCTAGTCCCCCCCGAATAGTGCAGCCGGCCCTGAGCCGGGCAGGCAGACGGTGTTACTGGTGGGGACACTAGTCATGGGTGGGCTACATGACTTACCCCAGAGGGTAACTGAACCGGGTCAGAACTCACACATCCCCTTGCATCCTAACCCGGAGGCCCTTCCCCGCATGGAACCCTTATGGTAACACTTCTCGGCTCCATCAGTGGTCGTGTGTGTGTGTGTGTGTGTGTGTGTGTGTGTGTGTGTGTGTGTGTGATGCCTCACCTGCCGGGGGGAGGGGAGGGGCTGGCGGTTGCTGACTTTTGTCTCTACCCCGGACACTTTAGGTGCCCCTCCCGGGACAGCCTGATAGCCATGGTGTGTCAGGAGGAGGCTCCTCGGGATGAGACTTGTGACCTGAGGGCGGATGAGGACGCCGAGTACGGCAGCGAGCCCAGCCTGATCTCCACGGAGATGTGAGCTCTGCCCTCCAAGGCTGCCCGAGAAGGGGAGGGTAGGGGGTGACGGGCGGGTCCCTGGAATCCTCCTCTGGCAGCTTCAAAGCAGAGGAAGCCCCCCACCCTCATACACACGGTCCCCTGGTTGGCTTGGCGCTTCCTCATGACACGATGCTTTCAGGAAAACTGCTAAACGTTGTTTCCTAGGCTTTCTTGACACGTGTACACACTGACAATTAAATATTCGTGAAGCTGCCTATAATAAAGCTGCCAGCAGAGGGCGCTGTTGTCAGCCGTAGCTGAGATTTCCATCACAGCCGGCATTTTTTAAGAGAAGGGTTTTTAAACTGCAGATCCAGACCCATTAGGAAGCTGTGACATTTGCTTAGTCAGTTACAATCAACACTTTTAAGAGAAATCGTAGCACAGAATAGCATAGAATAGGATAGAAAAGGACAATAGGAAATAGCGTATTCGAAGTCACAAAGGTGGTATTATTTTGTGAAGCATTTGTTGCCAAGTCCCATAAAATGTATTTGTGACTGTGAGTTGCGTTCACAAAGTTGAACCTGTGTTAGAAGATTTCCTGAGAGGAACACTTTATCACAAGGAAGGACCAGCCCTTTCAGCTTTCGCTGTTCAGAGGATGCAGATTAACACATGGCCGCATACCCGAGAAGTCAAGAAAAGCATCTGTTCCCACCGTCTGGGCTCTTGGTGCGTGCTTGGTGCTTGCAGGCCCCCTGCTAGATGGTGGACGAACCGGCCTCGGCAACCAAGGGAGGTCACAGGCTCGTTAAGGAGCTAAGAGGATCTCAGAGGGGGAAAATAAAGATTTCCTAAGTAGCTGCTCACAGAGTGGTGCAAACAGCGAGAGTACAGACGTTCAGAGAAGGTCAAGGTCGGAGAGAGGCACCAGGCACGAGGTCACCCAGAAGCTGGGTCTTCAAGAGTGGTTACGGTCTGGATAAGAAGAAAATGTAGTAGGGAGGGTGACCAAGCTGCACGTGAGAGGTTTTGTCCAGAACCTTCCCTGCATGTCTGCAAATGCTTGCAGACAGCACGCCAGGAGCACAGGCTCTGTCCTCAAAGTACATGGAGTCACGCCAGGCACAGGCGGTGGCCTCGTCTGTGACACGAAGGGCTTAGAACACACGCGGGCGTCTGGGGTGCAGACGGCTCCACTAGGGGTTGCAAAATCAGCTTAGGGGCTACAATGGCTTTTTTCAGTGAAATAGCCCAGGCCAAGGTAGAGCAGAGGCTCTCGGGTGCAGCGGATTCGGGGAAGGTAATCATGGACCCGAGTCCAGCCCTTGGGCACGTCTGTCGTGTGCCCTGGGCCACCGAGTCCCCGCTAGAAGGCCCAGCAGCTGTTGACTCACTAGACACCCCCAAGGGCCCGCAGCTGCCCCTCACCGATGACCGCATGTTCGCGCTCTTGCTGACCAAGGGTGGACAGGCCCGGAGAGCGAGGGGGCACGAGCGTGGTCTCGCGCCGGGAGTGGCCGTGGTAGACGGCACCCGCCTGTGAGCACGCCATCGCGGAGAGAAGCTGCAGGCCCAGAATTTGTTTCCAGCTTTCTCAGCAGCGGGGGTCCCCTTGCCTCGAATCACAAGTGCGGGGGGACACACGGGGCACAGGCGGAAGGGGCCGGGAACACCTGTGACAGCACAGAGCGCGACCTTTAGAGAGCACAGAGTGGGGTCCCCTCACTAAGGGAAAAAGCAGGCTGCCCGGAGGTGACAGTGCCCAGTGTCCTCTGCTGCAGGCTCTCCTACCAGGACGACGAGAATCGGCAGCTGGCGCCCCCCGAGGAGGACAGGAGAGACGTCCGTCTCTCTCCGAAGAGGGGCTTCCTGCGCTCCGCCTCCCTAGGTAACCTCAGACCCTCTCTCTAAAGGTGGCCACTCCCCCGTGACGGTGGCCAGGCACACAGGGGTGACTGAGGAACGTCACCTCGTGGGGCTCAAGTGGCCCACGGCTGGGCTGGACCCGGGCTGGACGTGTGCTAATGTGGCATCTCAGGGAGGGGCGGGGGGAGGGGACATCCTTGTCCCTCCCTCAGTGTGAGCCGGCGGGGCCGTGTCATCTTCTTCTCTCTCTCTTTTTTTTTAAATATTTATTTATTTATTTGGTTGTGCCGGGTCTTAGTTGTGGCTCGCCGGCTCCTTAGTTGCAGCATGCAGACTCCTTAGTTGTGGCATGCAAACTCTTAGTTGCGGCATGCATGTGGGATCTAGTTCCCTGACCAGGGATCGAACCCGGGCCCCTTGCATTGGGACCGCAGAGTCTTATCCACTGCGCCACCAGGGAAGTCCCCCGTGTCATCTTCTGTGCTGACCCATCACTTGCTCTGCAGGTCGAAGGGCCTCCTTCCACCTTGAGTGTCTGAAGCGACAGAAGAATCCCGGGGGAGACATCTCTCAGAAGACAGTCCTGCCCCTGCATCTCGTTCACCATCAGGTAGCCCCCCACTTTGGGACAGGCCACAGGCCACCACCTAGCAGGCTAGACAACCCCGTGATGATCGTGCAGCAAATCCCCCAGATGCCCATCAGCCTTCCTGTCCAGACCACGGCTGTGTCCCCACCCCTGGCCCTAACAGCCCCTGGGGAGGGGGCTCTTGCCACACGAGGACCGTGCTCTCCCGGGCGGGAGACCCGGGAGTCCCTGGGGAGCAGGAGCCCCTCTGGAGGCCGGAAGGACCAGCTGCTCCGGGTTGGCCTGAGCATTCTCCTCCCAGTGGCCAGATGTTCCCTCCCCAGAAATGGCTACACGACAGGCAGGTGTGGTCATACCTAGAGCCATAAGACACCTGGACGTTTAGCTGCACAAAAATCCACCCACTGGAATATGGAAATGACCAGAGAGTGTTCCAGCATCATGCTCAGGGACAGGGGTGATGTCAGGAAAGCGGGTCCAGGCAGATTCAGTAGTTGAACCGGCTCTTGGCCTGGGTGATGCCAAAAGATGGCCAAATCCAAGACCCCAGCATCAAGCTGCTCTTAGGACCCTGGAACTGATGGAGATTTCCAACAGCTAAACAATTACGGTCTGAACTAGACTCTCCCCACCTTCTTACCTCTGTGATTACATACTCCCTTACCACGGGCCTTTGCTTTAAATGACTTTTTTATCCCCAAAGGCACTCAGTGCCAATCAAAGCTTACAGTTGGCATAAGACAGCCAGCGCGGCTCTGCCAGAGCGATGGTATTTCTGCTCAAGGAAATACACGATTTTGCTCAGCCTGTGTGCCGTCGCACGAATACGCGTGGTCTCCACAGGGCTTTCTGGAATGTCGAGCAGAGCCTTACACTTCCCTCAGATCCCCAGGGACCCAGGACCCCAGACTGGGGGCCCTCGAGAGCAGTGGGCAGGGAGGCCAGCAGGCTGCGGGATGCCACGTGTGCTTCTCTGAGAGATTTCTAGAAGCTGATTTCACCTGTCTCTGCTTATCGTGCTGGAAGGAAAACCTCCCTCGATTTACAGCCTCCCCTTATGCTTCTGAGCTGCCCTCTGACCCTTGCGCCCACGTTCCCCCCCTCTCTGCCCCTCGGGCTGAGCCTCCCCACCAGGCAGTGTTGCTTCCTTGGACCCATCATGTCAGAGCAGGTGGAGAGGATCCGTGGCTCACGGGGGACGGGGCCAGGGCTAGAGAGTAGGTGACCTGGATCCCCCTGGCCCTTGGCTTTCTGAGGTTAGAGGAGAAAGATCCCCGCAGACTGATGGTCACAGAGTCTATTTAGGGCGGTTGAGACCGGCCCCAGGTCCGGATGCCTGACCGAGAGGGTGCGAGCGCCAGGCAGTGGGACACAGCTGAGGCCCCCTGACCCGCACTCTCGTGTCGTGTCCACAGGCGCTGGCGGTGGCGGGCCTGAGCCCCCTCCTGCAGAGAAGCCATCCCCCTGGCGCCCTCCCCCCGCCGCATGCCACGCCCCCTGCCACGCCAGGCCCGGCCTGGCCCCCGCGGCCTGTGCCCACACTGCGGCTGGAGGGGGCCGAGTCCAGCGACAAGCTCACCAGCAGCTTCCCATCCGTCCACTGCGGCCCCTGGGCCGGGGAGCCCACGCCCTGCGGGGCCGGCGGCGGCATCCGGAGGGCCCGGCCCGTGTCCCTCACTGTGCCCAGCCCGGCGGGGCCCCGGGGCCGGCCCTTCCACGGCAGCGCCAGCAGCCTGGTGGAGGCGGTGAGTAGGCCGAGCCACGCGGGCCGGGCAGGGGCCCCACGGGCAGAGTGGAGGGGCCCTGGGGGGTGTCAAGTCTCCTGGCCAGAAAGACCCTCAGTCAGGTCTCAAGTCCGCGTGAGCGCCTAGCCCGGCCGAGGAAGGGCGGTCACACTGGCCGGGGAGCAGGGGAGCCGTGGGGGGGCCGTGGGGGCACGTGGGGCGGGAGGAGCGCGCGAGGCAGGGGGGGAGCAGGCGGGGGGGGGGCGTGGGGGCACGTGGGGCGGGAGGAGCGCGCGAGGCAGGTGGGGAGCGGGCGGGGGGGGGCGTGGGGGCACGTGGGGCGGGAGGAGCGCGCGAGGCAGGGGGGGAGCAGGCGGGGGGGGGCGTGGGGGCACGTGGGGCGGGAGGAGCGGGCGAGGCAGGTGGGGAGCGGGCGGGGGAGGGGCGGTGTATTCCAGGCTCACTTACTGCTCCCCGAGGCCACCAGGAAGGGGGCAGACGCTTCGGGACAGAGTGGGCAGGGGCCGGGTGTGTCCTGCACATGCACGCGTGCTCGTGCACACACACACACGCACACACGCATCCTCCCCGGGATCCTCACCCCCATAAAAGCAGCCAGCGGCACTGGGCCAGGTGTCACCAGAGGAGACAGAAGGTTTCCTGGAAAGAGTCACGTGGGCGTCCTGGGGCGCCGGGTGGGTGGGAGGGAAGGACCAGGGCCCCCGTGGCCTCCGTGCACCCAGGTTGCCTGCGTTTGATGACGGTGCCCCCGCCCCGCCATCTCTCCTCCGGCCCGCACGCCCCTAGTGCCCGCAGGGGCGCTCCGTCCCACTCCTGCCGGGTGCGCGCACACACACGTGTACTCACATGATGCGCGCACACACACGAGTACACGCACGCGCGTACACACACTCTCCTCCCGCAGTGACCAGTCGGAAGCCCCTGGGCCGGCCCCGAAGGGAAGAGCCGGGCTCGGGAGTAACGCCGTCCCGGCCCCCTCTCCCCCAGGTCTTGATCTCAGAAGGACTGGGGCAGTTTGCTCAGGATCCCAAGTTCCTCGAGGCCACCACCCAGGAGCTGGCCGACGCCTGCGACATGACCATCGAGGAGATGGAGAGCGCGGCCGACAACATCCTTAGCGGGGGCGCCCGGCAGAGCCCCAACGGCACCCTGCTCCCGTGTGCAAACTGCAGGGACCCGGGGCCAGACCGAGAGGGGGGCGCGGAGGACGCGGCCTGGGCGCCCAGCCCCGAGCCCCGCCAGGGCGGAGAGGAGCCCCGGGACAGCAGGGCCTTCGCCAGCAGCCTGTAGCAGCCGGGCCGGAGATGCCGGGTTTTTATTTGTCTCCATGTTCCTAATGGGTCCGTTTCAGAAGTGCCTCACTGTTCTCGTGACCTGGAGTTAACCGGAACAGCGTCTTCATTCATTTCGTAGGGACAAGACCGAGTCGGCGGCCGGGAGAGAAGCAGCCGCGGTCCGAGTCCGGCGGGGAGCGGTGGGGGGAGGGCACGGGCACCAGGGAGGGGGCCCCCGCGGCCGCCTCGGCTCCCTCAGCCCTCGCCCAAAGGACCCTACGCCAAACGGGTGTCTTTCAACTCTGCTTGTCAAGAACTCATTTTGCACATATTCTGTATGAGCCTCACTGTCGCCATAGAGCCAGGGCCCTGTGCCTTCACGGAAGGAAGGAGGCCCCGGCCGGGCCCTGGGAAGGGGGGGGGGCGCTGCAGCTCCAAGCCAAGGCTGGCCACCGCCCCCTGCGCCACCCGTGTCTGGACCCCCTTCCCACCCGGCCATGGTCACAGCCACGCCACTCCGTCGGCGCCGGGGGAGGGGCGCGCCCGCCGGGACAAGACCGGTGGTGCTGAGCGTCTGTCCAGCGCTCTTCTGTTTGGGGGTTTGACATTTTTCTTCACCGCATGTTGCAGTTTTCATTTGGGGGGTTTCGTTTTTTTATACTTCTGTTTTCCCAGGGGGAGGGGAGGGAGAAGGGTGTTTACAGAGTTTTGCAGCCACCCACCTTACCGGTTTCACTTTTGCAAATGTAAATCGGGTTCAGTTTTGTTGTATTATTTAACGGTCGTGGTTTCCTTTTCTACGGAGGATCCGATAGAGCCGCCGTGGGAGAGTTTGACCAGCCGTTGTGTATGCCCAATAGTTTGCTATCATTTCCTGAGGTAGCGACAAGATTTCTTCTGTTTGGTTTCATAATTTAAAGGTGATCAGCAATGCACTTGGTAGGGTCTTGCACAAACGTGTGTAGTAGCGTGTGCCCGAGAGAGGAAGCAGCACGAGGTCTCTGCGAGTGTGTGTGCCGTGTGTACGGTGGGTTGTGTGTGTGCGGGTATGGGCTGAGTCTGCAGCCACGCGCGCCCGGGCCGCCAGTCCGCCCGCAGTTCCCCTTGGGGCTTAAGGGTGGGGAGCTCTGAATCTGGGGCCGTTTGAAAGCAAAAGCAAACCACTGTCTCTGCTTCTGAAACGGGAATCAGTAACTCTGCATTTTCTGTCCCACAAGATATGCAAAAACAATGCAATAATATTCATTTTAAAAATACAGTTGTGAGTTGTGTTGGCATTAAAACTGTGTTTAAAAAAACCACACAGAAATTTAAGGGAGAAACTCAGAAGGCGTTTTGCTTCGATTTGTTCCGTGTAATGTTTTACTGCATTGATGGTGTTTCTGCTGAAGAGACCGTTATACTTGAATTCAGGTCAGTCTCAGTATTTTACAAATATTTTTTTAAAACTGAATTGCAATTGTGCCAAGCGAATATAATGAATTAAGTTTGTTTTTGGATTCACTTCTTGTATATTTGCTGCATGTAAGTAAATCATTTTGTATTTGGAGTGTGACAAGCTTCACCTTTGAGCTCTTAAGTGCTTTTCTACATGTGGCTGGGGAAAAAGGGGACAGCTTTTCTTGTCATTTGTGTGACAAGTGCCGGCACTACCCGTGTGGGTCCCGACGCAGGCTTGGGCTTCACTGTTTTGCATATCTTGTGTTCTCTTCCGTTTCCCTCAATTTTCCCCAGACGGGGTAATAGGTGCATCCGTATCTTGCTTTGAGAGACCAGGACCCGTCTTTTCCCAGCGTCACTCTGTCTGCTCTGCCCTGGTTTTCAGAGTTGGAATTTCTCCGGGGAGAGCCCTGCACCGTGAGGGGCCGTGAGGCGCCCTGAGCAGCCTCTTTCATCACCGGGTCCCCCCCGGGAAAGGTGGCTGACCTTACCCTTCACCACCCCCCGCCCTGGCACAAGCGTCCCTTAGGGAAGCGCCCGCTGACCGGGAGGGTGGAGGGGAGGGGTCCTCAGCCGGACAGCAGGGACCGGAGCCAGGCAGCAGGTGACATCCTGTCCGTCCAAAGCCAAGTCCGTCCTGCTCGCTTCTCCACCTTTCACTCAGTCTGGAGCAGGATCTCCTCCAGCCCACCCCTCGCGGTACGGCAGCTACGGAGGGACGAGGCCGGGGGCGGGCGGCACGCGGGGAACTCGTGGTGAGGGCAGGGCCGGAGGCATTGCGGGGGCGTCTCTCTGCCCTGCATCCACCTGGACATCACCCGGGTGCTACATCCTTCAAACAGGTTCCAACAGTGACCGACTCGGGGGAAGCAGGACCCAACCGGTCATCCAGACCTTCCCCGTTGAGTCTCTTCCAGCCCCGGGCTCGCTCAGCCCTTCTTGGCGCTGACTTCCGTGAGCAACTTAAAGTCAGAGCCGGGCAGTGCCCGCTGCTCCGCGAAGATGAGTTTTCCTGTGGAGGACCGATGCGCACGCCCCCGGGTGGACACACGCAAGGCCTGCTCCCTGTGTCTCCAAGCCCAGCCCTGCCAGTCTCTGGGCTCCTTCTTGGTGCCATCGAGGTCTTGCAGGAGTTACATTCAGGTCCGTCGTCCCGTTTCCCTAAATGTGTGCCGCGGCCGCTAGGATTTTAGTTCTGATGGAGAGCGGGGCCCTTTGGGGTTGATAGCTAGCTCTCGCTGTACATTTGGCCCCTGGACAGAACTGTGGACTCTTAGCTGACCTCACACACGCCGGCACACACTCGGCCTTCTCGTGCTGTCTCCTGTTTTCCTTTTGGGCTTTTCGTCTGTGTCAGCCGGTCTGTCTCAGCGACCGGCTCGTGCTGGGCTTATGCCAGCTACTCCCAGGGCTCCGCCAAGTGCATTCCCCCCCCCCATCACCGCGCACACTGCAGGCGTGCTTCTCCTTTGCCGTCAGCTCTGTCTCTGTCGGGAAGACCCATCCAGGGAGGGGTCTTCCTGGGCCAGAGCTCAGGACCAGCTAGGGTGGGACGGACACGCGACTCCCATCCTCCCGAGCCTCATCCGTAGCGTGGTCTCCACCTCTGCACCCAAAACAGAATCTTCCCATGACCTTGGAAAGCAGAACCACTGTGTCTTCTGAAACCCTTGAGCGGCAGGAGAAAAGCCGTGACGGCCAAGGACCTGAAGGAGTTGAGGAGTTTAGGCTCAGAGTTTGGTGAAGCTGGTTTGTGTTTGTCCCCTGATGGGCCGGCCTCTTGTTTCCACCTTAATCTCACAGTTACTCATGTGCTTGGCTTGATTCCCAGCTGTTTCCTTCCCCCCCGCCTCCTACAAGGTTCTTTTTGGTCTTGGGTTAAAATGCAGACATTTCCCCCAGATTTTGGCTTGATCCGTGAATTTTTCTCTGCTTTGCTTCAGAGGCTCTTCGTCCCGTCTCTTCCCTCATCTTCTCAGTCTGACTGGGACCCGAGGCTCTGCCTTACCCGTCTTTATCCTCCTCCATGCCATGGCTTCCGAGCTCCAGGGCCTCGTCCTGAGCTGCCCATCACTTCCTCCCAGCCGTCCTCCCGCCACACCGTCTCCCCATCAGTTAGCTGAGGGCACCACACCCTCCAAGGGCAATGTAATGTCTTTCTGAGGAAGGAGAGCCCCTGAAAGGGAGGAGCTTGGAGGTTGTCGAGGGGGTGAGGGCTGCTTTCCAGGAGCCAGTTGATAGTATGTGCCCCCCACCCCACAGGCCAAGAAACAGAACGGAACTTAGACCATCACAGGGAGGAGGCCGGGTGGTTGAGGCCTGCAGCCTCGTCAGACCATCGTCACAGGCATTGCTGAGGACGGGAGTGGCATCTCCACACCCAGCGAGATCTGGAAGGACGGGTGTGTCGCTGTCCAAGAGGCCAAGGGCAGGGCGACCTGGTGTCGACCCTCTAAGCCGCTGGTCAGTCGAACCAGAGCCCAGGCCAGGTCTGTTTTTTTCAAGACCAGGCTCTGGTCTGCGGAAAGTGCCAGCACTGAACCGAAGGGAAACTGGGGCAAAAGGGGGCATGTTTTGAACCCCTGTGTCTGCTCCCGTTTTGTGGAAGGAAGTGTCCGGTGTGCCTGCCCGCCGTGGCCAGGACAGCGGAGGGGCTGAGGCCTCAAGATCGACCGTAGAAGAAGAGAAAAATAAAACTGCTCTGGTGCTGTTTTCCCAGCCAAACCATTGTCTCTGGCCGTTTGGGGTGTCTGCCGCCCTGTCCCCCTCTCTGCGGACACTCCTCCCGCGTGTGGGCCACGGGCTCCAGTGGGGCGACAGGCAGGCTGGGGGGATACCCCGAGGTCACCGCAGGAAGCCAGCGCCCAGCTCTCCTGGCAGCTGCGCCCGCAGCAGCGTGGGCCTCCCTCCCTTTCCCCAGCCCCCCGTTTGCCCTCTTCCCCCGGTTCAGTGAGAGGGGGCCTGTGAGCAGATTCTGACGTAGTTTCTTCGTGAAGCCATTTCTGGTTTTAACTTTATTTATTTATTTATTTTTGTTTCCAACGAAACCCTGCTTTGTGAGGCCAGGCAGCAAGCCACCAGGTAAATGTGTTTCCGCATCGCTGGGGAGAGACCTGCACCCCGCACGCGCGCACACC